>NC_138552.1:0-656996 GCF_964273705.1 Natrix helvetica
GAGAAGGAGGTGCAGGGTGCTGTAGGTGGAGTGGACCCCTCTGGATCTCTGTTGTGTTCCTTCTTGGAAGAAGGACCTTCTAAGTCTCTCACTGAAATGCCGATACTTAAACCTGTCGAACAACGTATTACTAGATCCACGACTAGACAAATGTTAGAATCTCACAAGCGCGTCGACCCTCAAACACAATGTGCTAAGAAAGAAGCTAAGAAACAAATCGGAGCCATGGGAGGAGCAGGGCCGAAGATTAGTCTTGTGGAGAGAGATCTTCAGCAAATGCTTTCAGCGCTCCAGATCAGATCTAAAGATGCTTAAGCTATTATCTTGGAACGTGAATGGAATGAACTCCCCACAAAAAAGGAAAAAAATATTTTATTATTTGAAGCAATTTAATAATGATGTTGTTTGCCTTCAAGAGACTCATATTAGGCTGCAAGACCAGAAGTATTTAGTGAATTCAAAACTGGGAACATTTTATGCTGCCTCTGATTTGGTAAAGAAAAATGGTGTGGTGATATATATTATTTATTTTATTTATTATTCGTATTTATAGACCGCCCCTTCTCCCGAAAGGGACTCGGGGCGGTGTACAGTCACTAAAATGCGTTATAAAATACATACATAAAACAGTTAAATAATTAAATACGTAGGTGGAGGAGGTTGCAAGACTGTATATAGAATAATAAATATAGTACATTAAAAGCTTATTAAAACCCCAAACCCAATTAAAATGAATAAATCCCCGGGAGGTAAAACTAAGAAAGTGCCAGGCCAGCTGATTGAAACAGGTGAGTCTTTAACTTTTGCCGGAAGGAACGGAGGTCGGTGGTAGTTCGAATGTCTGGGGGGAGGTCATTCCAGAGGGTTGGGCCCATCACAGAGAAGGATCTACTCCTAGGTGTCGCCCGCTGGCATTGCCTAGCAGACGGCACCAGGAGGAGCCCCTCTCTGTGTGAGCGGATAGGTCGCAGGGACGTGTGTGGTAGGATGCGATCCTGCAGATACCTAGGTCCTATGCCATGGAGCGCTTTAAAGATGGTAATATAAATAAAAGATTTTCAACTAAAGTTATAGAGGCAGATGACGCTGGTAGATATATAGCAATTCAATTTGATACAGACTTTGGTTCCATTTTGGTGCTAGGAATATATGCTCCTAACCAACGGCAAGAAAGTTTTTATAAGATGCTCCATTTAAAAATTTTAGACTGGAATTTTAAGAGTATTCTAATAATGGGAGACTGGAATGGAGTGATTTCTCCAAAGATAGATAAGAGTACAAAGACGAAATTCACTACCAAATTACCAAAGGCTTTTTTTGATTTACAAGACGATTTGAAATTAAAAGATGTTTGGAGGACGCAACATCTAAATGAGATGGATTTTTCTTTCTACTCAGATAGACATAAATCCTTTTCAAGGATTGATTTCTTTTTGTTAACACCGGATCTACTTCCTAAAGCCAAGAAATCCAAGATTTTCGCCAGGACACTTAGCGATCATAGTCCGGTGTGGTTACAAATTGAATTAGGGATGAGGCCAAGAAGGTCTTGGAGAGTAAATGAAAATTTATTTAGATATGAAAAAAATGTTGATGAACTTAAAAAACACATGAAGGAATTTTTTAGTTTTAACATGAATAAGGGCACTCCCATTGAAATAGTTTGGGATGCAAGTAAAGCTTATATGCGTGGGGTCCTGATACATATGAACTTTAAACATAAACAAATTAGACAGAAAAGGAGAATGGAATTGGAAGATGAAATAAAACATAAGGAACAGCTGCTTATAACAAACCCGAATGACCAGGCGCTCCAGATGGCGCTAAAGCTGTTGAAAGATCAATTTCAGATGCTTATAGCAGAACAAACAGCAACTAATTTACAATTTGCTAAACATAACACCTTTGCCAACGCTAATAAACCTGGTAGATGGTTAGCATATACTTTGAGAAGGAATATGAATGACAGAATAATTGATAAAATTGAGTTTCGAGGGAAGATGGTATATCAACAAGAGTTGATTAAAAAATCATTTGTGGACTATTACACTAAGCTATATGTACAGGATAATATACAGAACAAGTTAATAGATAATTTTTTGGAAGGAAAAAGGGTTGCCAAAATTTCTGTGCTTCAAAAGGCAAATTTGGAACGTCTTATAACCGCTGATGAGATCACTTTAGTTATAAATCAACTTAAATTAGCTAAGGCTCCAGGGACTGATGGTTTGACTGCAATGTATTATAAAACTTTACAACTGGAAATGATTGAATATCTTACACAACTATTTTGTAATATACAACAAGGAGGTAAAATACCTCCCTCATGGAAAGCGGCTTTTATCTCATTGATACCTAAAGATAAAGAGGGCCCTAAGAAACCAGAGGATTACAGGCCGATATCTCTTCTGAACACAGATTATAAAATATTTGCTAAGGTACTAGCCAACAGATTGATGCCGGTTATTCAAGAGATTATTCATCAGGATCAAGCAGGATTTATTGAAGGCAGACATATGAAGGAGAATGTAAGGCAACTCATAGATTTAATTGACTATCTTGATAAGAATAAGCAGATCTCTGCAGTGCTGGTTTTCTTGGATGCAGAGAAGGCCTTCGATCGAGTGAATTGGAACTTTCTAACCAAGACTTTGGAAAAGATGGATATGGGACCACGATTTTGGCAGGCGATTGGAGCAATTTATCAGCAACAAAATGCACACATTATTATTAATGGAAATTTGTCAACAACTTTCGAGATACAAAAAGGCACAAGACAAGGTTGCCTATTATCCCCATTGTTATTTATTTTAACTTTGGAAGTCTTGTTGAACGCAATTCGGGACTCAAAATCCTTAGATGGCATAGCTATCAGGCAAAAGGAATACAGAACTAGAGCATTCGCCGATGATCTGGTTGTTACCCTTTCACATCCTTTGAAATCAATAATCCAGATGAAAAATATCATAATAGAATTTGGCATGGTGTCTGGGTTTAGACTAAATCAAAACAAAATGAAAATGATGGTTAAAAACATGACAGAGACTCAAAGAAAGAGACTTGTAAGTTTAGCAGGTTTCGAAATAGTTTCTAAAGTTAAATATTTAGGAATACAAATTTCAGAATCAAATACAAAACTTTTCTCAAATAACTATGAAGTGTTGTGGCAAAAGATACAGAAAGATCTTGAAGCGTGGAAAAAGTTACAATTGTCTTTGCTTGGAAGGATTTCAGCAATTAAAATGAACATTTTACCTAGATTTATCTTTCTATTCCAGATGATTCTTAAATCAGATAAAACCTTGTTAAATTGGCAAACAACATTAAATAAATTTGTTTGGAAGGATAAAAAACCGAGAGTAAAGATGAAGATTATGCAAGATACACGTGAAAGAAGCGGCCTCAGACTCCCAAACCTTCGATTATATTATGAAGCTGCGGTATTAACGCATGTAGCAGATCGGTTTGGGAAAACAAAAATGGAATTGCTGAATATAGAAGGCCATGATCTTGTTCTGGGATGGCATGCATATCTTTTTTATGAAGACAGGGTGGATAAAGTGTTTAACAACCATGCTCTCCGAAGTGCCTTGATGAGAATATGGAGGAAGCACCGGCCCAATTGGGATTATAAAATACCGCTTTGGTTGGATCTTGCAGACACCATGGGGATTATGAATATTAAGTCACTCGGGGGTTGTTTATATAAAGATGTGCTTATCGCTGATGGGGGCGAATGGAAGTTAAAAACTTTGGAACAGCTGTTGGAAGAAGGAATTACTTTAAATTGGTTACATTACATACAGCTACAGAAGAGATGGGAAGAAGATCGTAGGGTCGGTTTTATGGATAAAGAAGTGGAACTGATTAAGCAGATAAAAGAGACTGGTCCAAAACAAGTTAAAAGAATATATAATGTACTGTTAGAAAGAGATTCAGAAAGTGAATTGGTTAAGGATTGTATAATTAAATGGGCTCAGAATTTTGGTGAAGTGGTTATGTTGGAAACGTGGGAAAAAATATGGGTTCAGAATGTTAAATTTACACAGTCACAGAATTTAAGGGAGAATTTTTATAAAATGTTTTACAGATGGTATTTAGATCCTAAAAAATTATCATGCATGTACCCAAATGTTCAACCAAAATGTTGGAGATGCGGGTGTCTAGATGCTACCTTTTTTCATGTATGGTGGACTTGTAATAAGGTTAAAGCTTTTTGGATAAAAATATGGTGGGTTATGCAGAATGTATTTAAGAAAAGAATACAATTCACTCCGCAAATGTTTTTATTGGGTATAGCTAAGGATTTTACCAAAGGGGAAACAAAATTGGCCTTGTATATGGTTACAGCAGCTAGGTTGTTGATTGCGCAACATTGGAAAAAAGATTTTTTACCGACAATTGATCAATGGATTCAGAAGGTGGCGGGGTTCGCTGAAATGGCAAAAATTTCAGCTTTCTTAAAAGCTCAGAAACAGGAGGATTACACACAGGAATGGGTAAAATGGATTGATTATATACAGAATAAATACCAGACTAGGAGTTATTATGTAGTCTTTAGGTAAGAATGTTTAGACCGATAGATGATCAGAGTAAATAGTATATGGGATGTTTGGAATTGTTAGAGTGGTATACAGCGGAAGTCAGGGGGGTGGGTTTGTGTGGGAGGTGGGGGAGGGTTAGGGTGGAGGGTGGGGTAATATATATGTATGAATAAATTAGAAGATGGGATTAATGAAACATTGTTATGCTAGGAGAAATTTATATTAAGAGTTATAGATGTTAAATTAGCTTAGAAAATGGGATCAATGAGTTATTATTAATCTAAGAGAAATTTATATGTTTGTTGGGAGGAGAGGGGTTATGAGTAATCTATTTTAAGATGGGGGGAGAGGAGGGGGCAAAGTATTTGGTATAATATTTGAAAAAAAAAAGAAAGAATAATATTATATGAAAAAAAAATTAAAAAAATTAAAAAAAATAGAAAAAAACAATACAAAAAATATATTAAAAAATATAATAAAATAAAATGATACAGCCTCTCACAAAAAAAAAAAGATATTTGATTCAGCTTTAACTCTGATTTCTATTTTTTTAGTCCACTATTCCTCATATATATTCTATATTACTAAAAAGTACAGTATCTTGATACACTGGTTAGCTGCTCCATATTCTATTTTAAAACGATCTTATTCTAACACTGTATCTTATAGTATATTTCAAACTACAATACAATACAATACAATACAATACAATACAATACAATACAATACAATACAATAGTAGAGTTGGAAGGGACCTTGGAGATCTTCTAGTCCAACCCCCTGCCTAGGCAGGAAGTCCTATACCGTTTCAGACAAATGGCTATCCAACATCTTCTTAAAGTCTTCCAGTGTTGGGGCATTCACAACTTCTGGAGGCAAGCTGTTCCACTGATTAATTGTTCTAACTGTCAGGAAATTTCTCCTCAGTTCTAAGTTGCTTCTCTCCTTGATTAGTTTCCACCCATTGCTTCTTGTTCTACCCTTAGGTGCCTTGGAAAATAGTTTGACTCCCTCTTCTTTGTGGCAACCCCTGAGATATTGGAACACTGCTATCATGTCTCCCCTAGTCCTTCTTTCTCTTAAGCTAAACATACCCAGTTCCTGCAACCGTTCTTCATGTTTTATATGTTCTCCAGTCCCCTAATCATCTTTGTTGCTCTTCTCTGCACTCTTTCTAGAGTCTCCACATCTTTTTTACATCGTGGCGACCAGAACTGAATGCAGTATTCCACGTGTGGCCTCACCAAGGCATTATAAAGCGGCATCAACACTTCACGTGATCTTGATTCTATCCCTCTGTTGATGCAGCCTAGGACTGTGTTGGCTTTTTTGGCAGCTGCTGCACACTGCTGGCTCATATTTAAATGGTTGTCCACTAGGACTCCAAGATCCCTTTCACAGTTACTACTACTGAGCAAGGTACCACCTATACTGTACCTGTGCATTCCATTTTTGTTGCCTAAATGTAGAACCTTACTCTTTTCACCATTGAATTTCATTTTATTAGATAGTGCCCAATGTTCAAGTTTGTCCAGATCCTTCTGTATCTTAAGCCTATCTTCTGGAGTGTTGGCTATTCCTGCCAGCTTGGTGTCATCTGCAAATTTGATGAGTTCCCCATTTATTCCCTCATCCAAATCATTGATGAAGATGTTGAAGAGTACTGGGCCTAAAATAGAGCCTTGGGGTACTCCACTGCATACTTCCCTCCATGTAGATGCAGTTCCATTGAGGACTACACGTTGAGTGCGGTTGGTCAGCCAGTTATGAATCCATCTGGTGGTGATGCTGTCTAACCCACATTCTTCTACTTTATCTAGTAGTAGGTTATGGTCTACCTTATCAAAAGCCTTACTGAAGTCCAAGTAAACTATATCAACGGTATTCCTCTGGTCCACTAATTTTGTCACATTATCAAAGAATGCAATAAAACTGACCTGAAGCGATCAAGGTGAACAGAGCAGAGGGGGGATTCAGCAAGTTCTGACCAGTTCTGGAGAACTGGTAGTGGAAATTTTGAGTAGTTCGGAGAATTGGTCAATGCCACCTCTGACTGCTCTGCCCCGATCTATTCTCTGCCTCCGAGTCCCAGCTGATCAGAAGGGAATGGGGATTTTGCAGTATCCTTCCCCTGCCACACCCACCAAGCCACGCCCACAGAACCGGAAGTAAAAAAAAATTGAATCTCACCACTGGAACAGAGGCTTGTGACTAAGGCAGAATGCAACGTGTAACCGGGTCCCTCGTGTATACCAAATGCCTACTCAATCCAATTTCATGTTTTGCCACAAGGAAGAAAAAAAAATTCTGGATGCCCAAAAGCAGAAAATGAGAGCTTTCATCCGTGTTCGTCATTATTCCCAAGCAGCGAGTCAGTAGGAATGTGTCTTTAAATCCACCAAGCTGCATCTTCCACGCTAGAATGACGAAAGAGAAGCCTTTTGGCCACCCTTCCCTCTGGGCCTTTGCAGGCCATCCGATCCTGCACTCCCTTCCATTTTTCTGCATAGTCACTGGTTTCTATTCCTCGTTTCAACTTCGTTGCCCTTCTTTGAACTGACTCCCACTTCTCTAAAATGCTGCTGCCACAGCTGAACCCAGTCCTGGAGGTGGGATCTGACCAACAAAATGAAGACGATGCATTGCTCACTGCAATTAATGAAGTATTTCTGTTGATAACTGATTAATATGTGAAGTTACAGTGGAGCCGAATGAGGGGCGCTTGTGATTGGTCCTCAGAATGACAGCCGTTTCAATGTCCGCATTTTCACACAATTGCTATCCAGGTGCTCCGGCGAGCCACAATCGTGATCACCATTTGCAGCCTTCCCTGCTGGTTTCCCACAAGTCAATGAGGAAGCCAGCAAGGGCACCCAAGTCACCTCCATAATTCTGTTTCTGTCTTCTAGGGTGGTAACTATCCCACCCAGTGTAGGGTCACGGGCAAATTCAACAAGCACCCTCATTCCCCTCTTCCTCCAAGTCATTCCTGAGAAGGTCCTGCAAGTCCAGAGTGCGGCCGTTCGCTTTGGACCTCCCTCACCCAGTTCTGTGGATGAGCACAACTTTTGAGCAACTCTCTCTCCACTTGTTCCCCCCACCCCCAGCCCGACTCTCCCTTCCCTTTTCCTCAGAAGGAGGAAGTGCTGTGCTGAAGGTTAAACCCTCCGACCAGCTGGGATGGGGACTGTGGGGGCTCTCCTGGAGGCATGACAAGCAGCGACAGGTGGAGGCTCCTGACACAGGGGGATCCAAACGGTACTTATTGACTGAATCCACGGGCCACGTTGCAGCTCACTTATAACACCACTTCAAAACCATCAAGCAACATCCGCCTATCCCGAGTGGACAAAAAGGCCAGCGCTAGTCTAAACATCTGGCCGTCTGTGACTCATCGTCGTCGTCGTCGTCGTCATCATCATCATCATCCTGAAAAGATTTACATAACCAGGATTAAAAAGCATAACCTCAGGTCTGCTGGGCACTTTTGCAATCCTCCATATCTGAAGGCGGTTCCACGGAGTCTCTCTCTCTCTCCCTCCCTCCCTCCCTCCCTCTCCTAGATAGCTCACAAGGACCGGAAACATTGTTTTTATTTAGTATCCTTTTCTGGTGTATGTTGATTGCCTTTTTTAGTCTCCTATCTCTATCACCGAGTGTTGTCTCTTAGGATTTATGATTGCATTTTATAGTCATGATGGGGATTGATCACTTGTTGCTTGTATGGACACTCACAGCCTGCGCACCGGAGACAAATCCCTTGCGTAATTCACACTTGGCCAATAGAGAGTTCTGTCCCATTCTAAAAAACAACCCCCGGGGACAACCAGGAAATGCGGGGGGAGGGGGCGCTTCTGTTGAGGTAAGGCCGGGGTTCAACGGGGGAGGGGCAAGCCAAGCTCGGGCTGCCATTCTGCCATTCATGTGCGGGGCAGCGGGCTGGACTAGAGCATCTCCAAGGCCCCATGACGTCGGGCCTTCAGCCCAGCGCCGCCAGGGAGCGGCCGGCTGTGCCCGAGGGCGAACCCGGCGCCCGCGCCCAATGACGTCAGAAGGCGCTGGATTTTCCCAGGTTCGACTGACGGCCGCACCAGCCAGTGTGCGGCCGCGAGAGAGGCGGGACAAGAGAAAGACGGACGGAGCGCGAGACACTTCCTGGGGGTGACGTCATCTGTGCCGTGTTGGAAGGGGCGGCGCGGGCGGCGCGGAACTGTCCAGCAGCCGGGGGCTCTTGCCCGGCTTCCCTTCCCGGGGCGGCATGGCCGAGCACGACCTGCTGGACTGGCTGCTGCGGGAGGAGCCTTTCCTGGGGAGCGAGCCGGAGCCAGAGCCCTGGGGCTTCCCGAAGGTGAGCGGCGGACCGGGCGGGCGGGTGGGGGGCGGTGCCCCCGGCTGGCGCTGGTTGCTCCCGCTGCCTCTCGCCCCGCAGGAGGAGGAGGAGGAGCTGGAGGAGCTGCTGCGGTGCCTCTGGAGTCCCGTCGGGAAGGAATGGGACGGCTTGGGCGAGCCCTCCGGCCAGAGCAGCCTCGCCGAGGACCGGAGCCCGTCTCCCGCCGGCAGCCTCCTTGGCTCGGGCCGCCTGGAATGGGAGCACAACTACTCCCTGCCCCTGCCTGCCGCCGCGGCGCCCACCGAGCCCTCCTGGGAGGCGGCCGAGGGCGACGTGGCCATCGACCTGGGTGAGCGAGGCTGGCCGAGTCTTCCCGGCGTTCCGGGCCGGGCTAGGGGTCGGGGGCTGCTGTGGGGCTGGTCCTCTGAGCGAACCTCCGGCCCTTCCTGCCGCTTTCTTGGGCCGCGCAGAGGATGGAGAAATGGGCGGGAGGGAAACAGCCGCAGCCACCCAGAAGAGTCACCTGAGACCTGCTGCTCCCACTCTGGTTCTCCGGCAGGGAGGGGGAAAGCCGCTTTGCCACTTGCAACAGCCTGACTTCAGTGAGGCATTTGATAAAATAGACCACCGCCTACTTCTTGGTAAGATACAAGATGTGGGATAGACAGCACCGCCACCAGATGGATTGGAAACTGGCTGACCAGCCGCCCTCAACCTGCAATCCTCAGTGGAACCGCAACTACAGGGAGGAGGGAAGTACGTAGTGGGCTACCTCAAGGATCCGTCTTAGTCCCAGGACTCCTCAGTATTTTCCATCAATCATTTAGAAGAGGGGGGTAGAAGGGAAATTCTTCAAATTTGCAGATGACACCAAGCTGAGGGGAATTGCCAACACTTTAGGTGATAGACTCGAGATGCAGATGGGTCTTGACAGACTTGAGCATTAGGCCCAATCCAGCAATACACATTTCAGTGATGAGAAAAGTAAGGTCCCGCATCTAGGCAGAAAAATGAAATGCAGGGGTATTGAATAGAATATTTAGAATATTTATTTCTTAGCCGCACCCTCTCCCGAAGGACTCGGGGCGGCGTACAATAAAACAAATAAAATACAAAATACAAATACAAATCTGGACAGGACATACATATAACAAAGACGTATATAAGACGTATACAAGGAGGAGGTAGGCTGATAGATAAAAACAATTAAAAAGTCACAATATTTAAAAGCCCCAATAAATAAATTCAATTGAATTACACTAATAAAAACCCGTCAGGAGCGATATAGTTAGATCATGGTTGAGCCAGGCCAGCTACTTGGAATAGGTGGGTCTCCTTGGAATAGGAGATACTTGGCTCAACAGTAGTAACTGTGTGGGGGACGGGTGTCTGGGGGACCACCGCTTAAGTGTGATGCGGCCGTGTGCTGCAGCTGCCAAAAAGGCCAACCCAGTCCTAGGCTGCATCAACAGAGTGATAATGTCAAGTGTTAGTACTGCTGCATCCTGCTCTAGAAAAGCCACACCTGGAATCCTGCATCCAGTTTTGGTCACCACAGTACAAAAAAGAGGATGAGACTAGAAAGGGTGCAGAGAAGAGCAACAAAAAGGAGACTTGATGGGCAATTGGGGGAACCGGCTGTGTCTAGTCTATTGAAAAGGAGGACTAAGGGTGACAGTGTTCCGATATTTGAGAGGCTGCCACGAAGAAGGGGTGGGGGGTGTGTGTCAAACTATTTTCCAAAGCACTGGAGGGCAAGACAAAAAGCAACTGGTGGAAGCTTATCAAAGAAAGATCCAACCTAAGGAGAAGTTTACTGTTTACAGTGAAAACAAAAGCCGTGGAAGGGTTTGTCTCTGGAAGTTTTCAATGCTCCCAACACTGGAAGTCTCTCAGAAGGCAGCCATTGGTCCAGAATGGTTCAGTGTTTCCTGCTTGAGCAGGGAGTTGGACTGAAAGATCTCCAAGGTCCCTTCCCAAGCCTCTTCTTCAGGGCCTTCAGCTCCAGTCTGCTCTCTTTGGGACAGTAGCTTGCTATTTCCGGGCATCCTCCCGGCTTTTGCAGGAGGCCCTGGAGTCAGCATCCGCCTCTTACCTCTGCCCTTGACTTCCGCACCTCAGGTGGCCTTCGGCCAGGCCAAAAGTCATGGGAGACATGTTTCATAGGGCCACATAGGTTAGAAAGAGGATTTGGCCCTTCCCTCCCAAACCGGTGGCACAGTAAAAAAAAAAGTGGTGGGGGGGGGGGCGCGGATGGCTTTTTAGCTTTTAAGTGTCAGAATGTAGACATTCAGACTTCTAGAGTTGCCAGGGCTCTGGCAAGGGGGTTGCTTGCTCCCCTGTAAGGAAATGTGGAGGGTGCAATTTGAGCAAAACACCCTGGGTCCAGAGAGGCTAATCTGAGGGTTTGGCCCATGAAATGGTCTGTGTGGCATCTTTGTACAAAACCTTGACTTGGGTCGGGAATTGGATTCTCTGAACTCAGCTAGCCTTATGGGGGCTTCCTATGGCTCTGTGCCCCAGCTGGCTTCCCCCAACCCTTGGGCAAACGGCCCACACTGGCACCCCAGGCTGGGCCCATTGGAGCCCATCCCCCTCCATAGCTGGCTGGTTCTGCCAACAAGCCAATGGGGCCTCCCACTAACCAGGCCTGCTCTGGGCAGCTTGGTGTCCTGTGTGAACTCAGGGCAAGGGTGAAGTTTGCATGGAGGGGGGTGGGGGGATGCAGTGCTGCCAGTTGCACAGCTCTCTTTCCTCTTCCAGAAATGTGGGCAGATGGGGAAACCACCGAGGGCCTTGGCTTTCCCACTGCAGCAGTCACAGCGGAGCCCCTGATAGGAGGAGGCCTGCAGGTAAGCAGCTTGGCCAGGCCGCTCTTCTGGAGCCCCTCAGCTTCCCAGGCCCTGACCCTCATCGGCCACCCCCTTTTCTGCTCTTCCAGTTGGACTTCCCCACACTGGTCCTAACAGATGAGGAGAAGCAGCTCCTGGAGAAGGAGGGCATCGCGATTCCCTCCCACCTACCCCTGACCAAGGTGGGCCCTCCTCACCTGGCCTGCGGGACATCCGAAGGCACGGGGGAGAGTGAAAGCCCCCTGCCCCGCTCTTGACTCCAGGAGGGGCAGGGGGGCAGAGCAGCCTGGACCTTGCCCTGCAGGGGGGTCAGCCTGGTGCTCCCTCCAGGCCGTGGGGGAAGGGCGCAGGGCTGAGGGCTGGAAAAAAACCTTGGCAAGCTGGCTAAAGGGCAGGGGCTGCCCGGAGGAGGGGAGGCCTTTGGCTGACCACCCCCACCCCCTGTGCTGCCAGGCGGAGGAGCGAGTTCTGAAGCGAGTCCGGAGGAAGATCCGCAACAAGCAGTCGGCCCAGGACAGCCGGCGGCGGAAGAAGCTCTACATGGACAACCTGGAGAGCAGGTGGGGATCCTGGGGAAGCTCCCTCCCCATGAGGCAGCAGGGCAGGGCGTCCCTCGCTTCCCCTTCCGTCTCCTGGCCGCCTTTCTCCCTGACCCATCTCTCTGCAGGGTGCTGGCCTGCACGGCCCAGAACAGTGAGCTCCAGGAGAAGGTGCAGCTGCTGCAGAAGCAGAACAGGTGAGTTGGGGCAGGGAATGCCCCCTCTTCTTGAGGGTCCTGCAGGCCAACTGGGGGTGGCCATAGCAGCCCCGGGCTTCATTTGCCCACAGACGGATCAAACAATGATCGAAACTGCGCCACTCAATAGGGATGCAGCCCTTGGCTGGTTCGGGGCAGGGGGCTCCCTGCTGCAGTGAGAGCCCCCTGTGGTGCAGGTGGGGGGGTGGGGAGTCAGCCTTGCTCTGTTGCAGGTCCCTGCTTGAGCAGTTGAGGAAGCTGCAAGCGCTTGTCCAGCACTCCTCCACCAAGACGGCTGCGGCGAGTACCTGCGTCCTGGTGAGTTTCTGGCCCTCTGGCCGCCCCTCCCTTGCACCCCTCCAGTCTGCCAGAAAGGGGAGGTGCAAGGAGGGAGGGGGCACGTTTTGACCATGCCAGCTGCGGTCTGATGCCCTCTCTGCCCTCTGCCCAGGTGCTGCTCTTCTCCTTCTGCCTAGTCCTCCTGCCCAGCCTCTATCCCATGGGCGGCCAGAAGCAACCGCTGGGGCAGCATGGAGGTGAGTTTCCAGGGCTGGGCTGGCCCCTGCAACCTCTTAAGCCCCTTCAGGCTAGAGCCTCCCCCCCCCCCCCCAAAGCCTTTTGCAGTTCCTGCAAAGACTGAGCAAACTCCTGGGGGCTAAAAAAACCCACAGCCTTTGGCCTCCCAGCTTCAGTCAGTGCAGAGCCAAGGCGCATGGGTGGAGCAGTTTGGCGCATGGGTGGAAGAGAAGGAGGGGCGTTGTTGACGTCCTTCCCTGGTCGTAAAGAGGAAAGTTCTGGTTTAAGCCAAGCGGCCTCCCAGAGTCCCTGGCAGACGCCTTTGCAAAGGGATATTTTTCGTGGCCAGGGACTCGATGGCATCCCCAGAGGGACAGGGCTGGTTTGGGGGTACTTCTGATAACTTCTTACAAAGGGAGGAAAGGGGCAAGCAGGAGATGCCATCCTACTAAGAAGCACAAAGTTTTGGGGGGCAGTTCATTCCAAGGGAGGAGGAGGAGGAGGCAGGGGAAGGGGAAGCCGCCAGGGACCCCGAGGGGGGCAACCCAGCTCCCCTGCAGTGCTGTGACTGCCCCCTTTTTTCCTTCCAGTGTTGTCCCGAAAGCTGCGGGAGTTGCCAAGTGGGGCTTCCCAGACGTTGGCTGCTGCCCCCCAGCCAGCAGAAGCGACGATGCCCCTCCCCCATCCTGGATCCCCCAGACTGCTTTCGTCAGAGAAAGCTCTGTCTCCCAAAGCCTTTGGGGCTGCAGGAAGCCTCAACGGGTCTGTGGAAGGCCCACGGAGCGCCCTGGGGACCGGGCCTTCCGCCTCAGCCAGCAACGGCAGCTCCTCCTCAGACTCCCATTCTCCTGCCTTGAAGGGGCTCCTCCTGGCCCCCAAGAACCCTCCTCCAGGGAAGGAGAGGGCACTCCCGCCTGCCTCTGTTGACCAGCAGCCTGGCTGGGCAGATGGTGCCCCAAGCGTTATCCTGCAGCCCCATCGCTCTGATGAGATGTGAGGACTGAGGCTGGGGGCCACTTTGCCCACAACGTGTAGATGCTGAGATCTGGAAGGGGAGACTCTGGACAGAGGTGGGGGCAGGGGGGCAGCAGGAAAGCAAGAGAGGCTTTGCCCTGGCAGGGCTCCTCCGATTGGGGCCTCACTTCATTGGCTATCCCCGGGCTCAGAAGGGCCACTGCGAGCCCCAGCAGGCAATGCTGCCCAGACTCTTTGCCCACATCCTAGTTATCTGCCCTCCCTCTCTGGGAGCCCACACCCCAGCCAGCATGAGGCAAGTACGGAGGCTGGCCCACCCCGGAGGGGGACGTTGGGCCTGAAGAGGAAGGATGCTGCAAGGCTTGCTCTTGTCCTGCTTTGTGTGATGTTTTTGTGTAGGGCAACCAATAAATGGCTTGGGAGTGGAGCCCCTCCCCAGCGGCCTCTTGCAGAGGAAGCCCAGCCCCTCCTTTCCCACTGGGGGATTATGGGCCTCCTGCGTGGCCATCCTGCTGGGCCACCTCCAGGACCATCCATCCCCAGCCGCTTCCCTGGGGTGTCTCCATCGCCACTGGGACTGTCCCCAGACTTGTGGAGGGACTTCATCCCTCTCCCAGCATCGGCCTTCCGGGTCGTGTGTAGAGTGCCTGGCTGCCTCCCTTGCAGTCCTGGACCAAAGGGGTCTCTCCTGGGCTGCCCACCGGGCTGGCTTGTGCTCCGAGCTGCAGCCAGCGGGTCTTCCTCGCACTCTTTGGGCTTGCCTTGAGCAGTGGTGGGGGGAGGGGGGGCGCACAAGAGGATTAAGTGGGCCTGTGAAAGGATGGCGAGACTAACATGGCACTGAGCCTAACCCACGGCTTGGCAGAGTGAGCACCCCCCCCCCCACAAGTAGGATCTGGTTTTGGTTTCCATTGGAACTCAAAGGGTCAGAAGTTGGTTACTGGTCTCTGCTCGGCCTTTGGAGTCTGCATGCATGGATGGCCACTGTTCTCAGGCAAGAGTGGGGGGCTGCTTGTCGGGGTGCAGAAGGCACAACATGGCCGGTCTGGCCCTGCCTGGGAAGGCCGAATGGGGGAGCAGCCCCCTGGAGGAGGTCCTTCTTCAGGGCAAAAGGCCAGGCATTCATTCAGGGGGGAGAAATTAGGGCCAGAGAACCTGGGATCGCCCATAACTGCCTGCCAGGGGTGGCTCTGGGACGATACTGAGAATGGCCAGCAGAGTTTCAGGCTGCCTTGGAACAAGCCGCCTGCCAAAGTTGGGCTCACCCAGAGTTCAGGCGCACTAGAGGAAAACTCGGGAGAAGCAGCCAAAGACTTTTCCAGGGCAGAAAGAAGAGGTGAAACGCCCTAGATTTCCTTTCAATGTAGGGAGAGGCTTCCTGGTAGGAAAGATTTCCAACAGTGGACTGGTCTAACTGGCGGTGCTTCCCAAACACTGGGGGGGGGGGGGCTTAAGGAGGAAGTTGGGCAGCCCGAGCCCTTGAGGAAAGCTTCTTTTGGCTTTCTTCCCACCACCTTCAAGGTTGAAGGCACTCCTAGGCAGCCCATGCCAGTTGGCAGAGGTAGGTCTCGATGCCCTTCTGGGAGGCCCTCTGGGGGCAAAGTGGCCCATAGGCAGGGGTGGTCAGTTGGGGTTCTTTCATGGGCAGGGATTGCAGCACGCCCTTCCTGCGTGACCGAGTGGTATGGGCTGGTGAAATAGGGGTGCTTCCCCAGATGCCCAATGCAGTCACTTGGCAGAGGTGTTACATGTGTGACCCTCGGGGCACCCAAAACTGCTTATGCCACTGCATTTTACACCAGCTGCAGCTTCTGGACACTTCAAGGGTAGCCCCACTAGAGAACCTTTGCTGTAGTCAAGGGGGGGGGAATGACCAGGGCACGAGTGGCTGAAAGAAGGGACTCACAAACCAGGAAGGGGTGTGTGACTGATGCACATTGTGAAATTGAGCAAGGGCCCTCCCCCAGCCACCTCCCCCTGCAGCTCCTTGGGCAGGAAACCCCCCCCCCCCATTATGCACCAGGTCTGTCTCGGGCCAGGCAACCTCGCCCAGGACCAAAGAGGACAAACCCCAGATGCACAATGGACTCCTCTGCCCATGGCTCCTTCTCAGCTGAAGCCTGTTGTCCCTCTCAAACCTCCCACCTCCCAACCCAGCAAGAGAGCACCCACAGCAGCACTTTGCCTGGGGTGGAGGTGCCCGCCTAGGTGCCACCCACCTACACCTGGTAGCTGCACGGGGGGGGGGGACTTTTCGCTGCCAATCGACTCCGACCGGAACTGGCTTCAAGGGGATGCAGGGGCTACCTCCATCCTCCTCCCACCAGAGGGTCATTCACAAAACATGACTGATGCTGCCTCTGCCCCATAACCTGAAAGCTATGGAAAGTGGTTCCATCCACTTCACCCGGCCTCCTCTGGAGCTGCAGCACAATCGCCTCTCCTGGGTGAAAATTCTCCAGGAGGCTTCAGTGACCTTGAGGGGAAGGTGCACGAAATGGTGCCAAGAACCCCCCCCCCTCCTTTAAGGAGAACCAGCTGTCACTTCTGGGTAGCCTTCAGCAGCCAGGAGGGCCCCTGCTCTAATGCACAGGAGCCTCTGCTCAAACGCCCCACACAGCTTCTCCACTTGGTCGGCTCCAACTGCTCCCGGGAATCTCCAACAGTTGATCTGCACCTCACTTGGTACCCAATTGAAAATGGATCCCAGCAATTTTACCTGGCAGTGCATGGAAAATCCCACGCCAGGGCCCTGGAGGTGAACCTGTGCCCCCCCCCCTCCCCAGGAAGCTCTGGGTCACCTCTGCCGATGCAGGAAGAACCAGAAAACAGAAACGTGGATGCTTTGCTGCTCTCACTGTTGCCAGGCAAACTCTCATGCTCACCTGCCTACAGGCCCCACCCTCCACAGAACACCTTCCCTCGGCTTCCCCCACTCTTGCCCAGCCCCCTCCCCCCAAATCACATGCATGGAGCACACGCTGACATCCTTCGGCCTGCAGATGTGTCCTTCACCTGGGCTTCCTTGAACCTGGCCAGGCCCCTGGCAACTTAAAGCACATGTGGTGATTATGTGGGGCAATAAATACAGGTAAAGAAGAATTCATTCCAACAGGATCAGGTTCCTCTTTCATTTATTAAAACCTTCCAATTTAAAGTGATGGAAGTGAAGGCATTGACTTAACCCTGCAAGGATTGGACGAGATGGGCTGACTTTGCCCTTGGGGGTGCAGGGAGGAAGAAGAAGTTGGAGAGCTTCTTGGGGGGGGCAGCAAGTGGTGAAACGGGGAGGTGAAGGGGCAAGCAGTGCTGGCCGGCCTGCCCCTACCCCAATGAGAGAGGTCGGCCCAGCTATCCTGTTGAAAACTGGCCAAAACACGGGGGGGGGGAGGCAGAGCAGCTCTGCCTTGTGGGAACCGGATAGCTACCTGCTCGGGGATGGGGGGGGTTGGCTAATGTGGGGGGGGAGATGCCAATGACTCCTGATGCATCCCCAACCTCTCCTGTTCCCCTCCCAGAAGGGCAACTGTGTTTTCCTCTGAGTTTAGGAGCGGTTGTGTTTGGCGAGTCTTCAGAAGAAGCAGGAACGGCTGCTCTGGCAAGCCAAAGGCCCTTTGCCCCCCCCTTCAGAATCGCCTGAATCCAATTATAAGTTATTTGCTTCTATATTGGCAGAGAGACTGAAAAAAATATTTAAATGGGTTTATTCACCTGGACCAAAATGGTTTTCTACCAAAGAGGCAAATTAGAGATAATATAAGAACGATTTTGGATACCTTGGAATATTATGAGGCCCACCCTGAGAAGCAAATGGCTTTGATGTTCCTGGATGTGCAGAAAGCCTTTGATAATGTGAATTGGATATTTATGATACAGCAAATGGAACAAATGAACTTTGGTAAGAACTTTATTCAAGCCATACAAACGATATACCACAAGCAAACAGCTAAGATAATGATAAATGGAGAACTGACGGATCCCATTGAAATAAAAACAGGCACGAGACAAGGCTGTCCACTATCACCGCTACTTTTTGTCTTAACATTAGAAGTTCTAAATAGAAAGATTAGAGAAGAGGAAGAAATAAAGGGAATGACCATTAAAAAGGAAGAATACAAGCTGCAAGCATTTGCAGATGATTTAGTTTTTATTCTTGAGGAGCCACTTGAATCTGCATTTAAATTGATAGGAAAAATTGAGGAGTATGGAAAAGTTGCAGGCTTGAAAATAAATATAGACAAAACAAAGATCTTGACAAAAATATACCTTCAAAACAAAAAGAAGAATTGGTGGAAATTTTCGAAATGCAAATTACAAATAAAGTTAAATATCTGGGGATTTCTCTAACAGCCAGATGCAGTACCCTTGAAGAAGATAATTATCTTAGATTGAAGCAACAAATTGCAATAGATCTGGCGAAATGGGAGAATCTTCAACTATCAATGATTGGGAGAATCTCAACAATCAAAATGAGCATCCTACCTAGAATTCTATATTTGTTCCAGACGATCCCAATTAGGTTGGGGAAAGACTACTTTGAAGATTTAAATAAAATGGTGTTGAAATTCATATGGCAGGGGGGAAAAGCAAGAATAAAACGTAAATTGTTACAAGATGCTAAATCAAGAGGAGGGTGGGGCCTACCCGACTGGGAGTTATATTATCAGGCAGCTAGCCTGGTGTGGATCAAGGAATGGATAATGCTAAGAAATGTTAGGCTTTTGAATCTAGAGGGTCACGACCTGTTGTTGGGATGGCATGCATATTTATGGTATAAGGGAACTAAAGCACAGGGTTATTTCAGAAGACATTATATAAGAGAGGCTCTGTTATTAAATTGGGAGAAGGTTAAGAGGTTGCACTACTTGAAAATTCCAGTCTGGATATCAACCATTGAAGCTTTTTCATATTCAATAATATATATAAAAGAACAAACCGTTAGATATGTTGAATTATTGAATACAGAGAGTGAACTCAAATCTATACAACACCTTCGCTAACGCTAATAAACCTGGTAGGTGGTTAGCATATACTTTGAGAAGGAATATGAATGACAGAATAATTGATAAAATTGAGTTTCGAGGGAAGATGGTATATCAACAAGAGTTGATTAAAAAATCATTTGTGGACTATTACACTAAGCTATATGTACAGGATAATATACAGAACAAGTTAATAGATGATTTTTTGGAAGGAAAAAGGGTTGCTAAAATTTCTGTGCTTCAAAAAGCAAATTTGGAACGTCTTATAACTGCTGATGAGATCACTTTAGTTATATATCAACTTAAACTAGCTAAGGCTCCAGGGACTGATGGTTTGACTGCAATGTATTATAAAACTTTACAACTGGAAATGATTGAATATCTTACACAACTATTTTGTAATATACAACAAGGAGGTAAAATACCTCTCTCATGGAAAGCGGCTTTTATCTCATTGATACCTAAAGATAAAGAGGGCCCTAAGAAACCAGAGGATTACAGGCCGATATCTCTTCTGAACACAGATTATAAAATATTTGCTAAGGTACTAGCCAACAGATTGATGCCGGTTATTCAAGAGATTATTCATCATGATCAAGCAGGATTTATTGAAGGCAGACATATGAAGGAGAATGTAAGGCAACTCATAGATTTAATTGACTATCTTGATAAGAATAAGCAGATCTCTGCAGTGCTGGTTTTCTTGGATGCAGAGAAGGCCTTCGATCAAGTGAATTGGAACTTTCTAACCAAGACTTTGGAAAAGATGGATATGGGACCACGATTGCGGCAGGCGATTGGAGTAATTTATCAGCAACAAAATGCACAACTTATTATTAATGGAAATTTGTCAACAACTTTCAAGATACAAAAAGGCACAAGACAAGGTTGCCCATTATCCCCATTGTTATTTATTTTAACTTTGGAAGTCTTGTTGAACGCAATTCGGGACTCAAAATCCTTAGATGGCATAGCTATCAGGCAAAAGGAATACAGAACTAGAGCATTCGCCGATGATCTGGTTGTTACCCTTTCACATCCTTTGAAATCAATAATCCAGATGAAAAATATCATAGTAGAATTTGGCATGGTGTCTGGGTTTAGACTAAATCAAAACAAAACGAAAATGATGATTAAAAACATGACAGAGACTCAAAGAAAGAGACTTGTAAGTTTAGCAGGTTTTGAAATAGTTTCTAAAGTTAAATATTTAGGAATACAAATTTCAGAATCAAATACAAAACTTTTCTTAAATAACTATGAAGTGTTGTGGCAAAAGATACAGAAAGATCTTGAAGCATGGAAAAAGTTACAATTGTCTTTGCTTGGAAGGATCTCAGCAATTAAAATGAACATTTTACCTAGATTTAGCTTTCTATTCCAGATGATTCCGGTGCTTAAATCAGATAAAACCTTGTTAAATTGGCAAACAACATTAAATAAATTTGTTTGGAAGGAGAAAAAACCGAGAGTAAAGATGAAGATTATGCAAGATACACGTGAAAGAGGCGGCCTCAGACTCCCAAACCTTCGATTGTATATGAAGCTGCGGTACTAACGCATCTAGCAGATTGGTCTGGGAAAACAAAAATGGAATTGCTGAATATAGAAGGCCATGATCTTGTTCTGGGATGGCATGCATATCTTTTTTACGAAGACAGGGTGGATAAAGTGTTTAACAACCATGTTCTCCGAAGTGCCTTGATGAGAATATGGAAGAAGCACCGGCCCAATTGGGATTATAAAATACCGCTTTGATTGGATCTTGCAGACGCCATGGGGATTATGAATATTAAGTCACTCGGGGGTTGTTTATATAAAGATGTGCTTATCGCTGATGGGGGCGAATGGAAGTTAAAAACTTTGGAACAGCTGTTGGAAGAAGGAATTACTTTAAATTGGTTACATTACATACAGCTACAGAAGAGATGGGAAGAAGATCGCAGGGTCGGTTTTATGGATAAAGAAGTGGAACTGATTAAGCAGATAAAAGAGATTGGCCCAAAACAAGTTAAAAGAATATATAATGTACTGTTAGAAAGAGACTCAGAAAGTGAATTGGTTAAGGATTGTATGATTAAATGGGCTCAGAATTTTGGTGAAGTGGTTATGTTAGAAACGTGGGAAAAAATATGGGTTCAGAATGTTAAATTTACACAGTCACAGAATTTAAGGGAGAATTTTTACAAAATGTTTTACAGATGGTATTTAGATCCTAAAAAATTATCATGCATGTACCCAAATATTCAACCAAAATGTTGGAGATGCGGGTGTCTAGATGCTACCTTTTTTCATGTATGGTGGACTTGTAACAAGGTTAAAGCTTTTTGGATAAAAATATGGTGGGTTATGCAGAATGTGTTTAAGAAAAGAATACAATTCACTCCGCAAATGTTTTTATTGGGTATAGCTAAGGATTTTACCAAAGGGGAAACAAAATTGGCCTTGTATATGGTCACAGCAGCTAGGTTGTTGATTGCGCAACATTGGAAAAAAGATTTTTTACCGACAATTGATCAATGGATTCAGAAGGTGGCGGGGTTCGCCGAAATGGCAAAAATTTCAGCTTTCTTAAAAGCTCAGAAACAGGAGGATTACACACAGGAATGGGCAAAATGGATTGATTATATACAGAATAAATACCAGACTAGGAGTTATTATGTAGCCTTTAGGTAAGAATGTTTAGACTGATAGATGATCAGAGTAAATAATATATGGGATGTTTGGAATTGTTAGAGTGGTATACAGCGGAAGTCAGGGGGGTGGGTTTGTGTGGGAGGTGGGGGAGGGTTAGGGTGGAGGGCGGGGCAATATATATGTATGAATAAATTAGAAGATGGGATTAACGAAACATTGTTATTCTAGGAGAAATTTATATTAAGAGTTATAGATGTTAAATTAGCTTAGAAAATGGGATCAATGTGTTATTATTAATCTAAGAGAAATTTATATTGTGTCTGTTGGGAGGAGAGGGGTTACGAGTAATTTACTTTAAGACGGGGGGAGGGGAGGGGGCAAAGTATTTGGTATAATATTTGAATGTGAATTTTTGCGGGGGGGTTGGGGGGGTATAGCATTTGTATGAGATTTACATTGTATGGCGGGGGTGTGTGAAAAGGGGGAAAATCTGTTTGCACAAAACTCTTTTAATAATAATAAAAAAAAAGAATTGAAACAGGAAGGTATTGAAGTCGATTGGTATTCATATGTGCAAATACATTCTAGATACAATGAAGATTGAAAAAATGAGGGCTTTTATGAAAAATTACTGAATTAGATAAAATCTTAACAGGTAACGATGAAAAAGTAATCCAAAAATTTTATGCCTACCTATTAGAGGTGAAATTACATGAAGAACAAGTCAAAGAAGCTATGTTAGCTTGGGGGAAAACTTTGGGCATGGGATTGATTTAGAAAAATGGCAAAAACTGTGGACTCAAAACTATAAAATGACAATGTCAACTGCATATAAAGAGAATTTGTATAAGATGTTTTACAGGTGGCACTTATCCCCATCGAGAATAGCAAGAATGTCTAAGAATAAATCCGAAAAATGCTGGAAATGTCATCAGACACCGGGCACATTTTACCACATGTGGTGGACTTGTTCTGAAGCTAAAAGATACTGGACTAAAATACACATGTGATTGGAGAAAATGATACATAAACATATAGACTTAAAACCAGAACTCTTTTTATTGGGAATAATACCAGAAACACACAACAAGGACTTGAAATATTTGATTATAAATGTATTAACAGCTGCTAGAATTGTATTTGTCAAAAATTGGAAAAATGAGAAATTACCAACAGAGGAAGAAATCATTCGGAAAATAATGGACTGTGCTGAAATGAGCAAATTTACATATGAAATTAGAGAACTAGAGGATGAGCAATTTTATAGAGTATGGGATTTGTTTTACCAATGGTTAGATAAAAAACCTGGAAATGAAATTGCTTTTTTTATTTTATTTTTTATGCAATAATAGAAAGTTATACTTAATACTGTGAAAGTTTTTTCTCTATCTTTTATATATTCATTTTTTATTATGAAATAGAGTAATTACTTATACGATATATGAAGAACAATAATGCACATAATGTATAAGAGTGGGATGATTTAAACAGTTAGGTACAATTGTAGGTAGTGATTATTTTATAACATAAAGATGTCTGCTATACTAAATGGACTAATGATGATGTAATGAACAATGGATACACATATGAATTGAAATATTTAATGACTATATGGATTGATAATTAACAATGGAAAATTATATTTGGAGTTGTGGATGATTGAAAATATGGTTAACTGAAAGTATAAATGTGTAATATGAATTAATGGGAATCTTTTGATTTAATCCTTGTTCTTATTTCTTAGAGATAGGTGATAATATAATTCTATAAAGACTTACTGTTACCTAATAGATAATCATGGATTTAAGGAAATAAGGGCTGTCACCAATGAAAGAATACTAATGGTAATTTGAACACACAATGCTCAATGAAATATTTAGTTATGTTTAATGGATAACCAGTGATTTTATTCTTAACTGTAAAAACCACTGCACAAAAACTTGTAACCAAACGACATGCTTGATGAAATCAAGGAAAGTTGTTTTTTTTTCCTTGCTCTTGTTCTGTATGTGTTGTCCTTTTTAAAGAAAAATAAATAAATAATTCAAAAAAAAAAAAAAGAATCGCCTGAATCCATGGGATGGGTGGCAAATAAATTGGGTAAATAAATAAAAATTGCCCCCAACCATGGAACAAACAGGACCCTTCCCTTCTCTGTTCTGCTCCCCCCCCTAGCCCCACACAAGGGCAGTCCCCCCCCAGCGAGCCTCCTCTTCATGAGAGCTGGGCCCCTTCTGGCTTCTGAGGGCCGCTGGGCAGGTGAGCTGTGGTTGGGCCCATCCATCTCCTTGAGGAGGAGGGGGGGCTTCCCATGACCTTGGGGGAGATGATCACGCGTGCCCTTCTTTCGTCATTCTTTCATTGAAGTTTCTTGTAGCATAAAATAAGGAAAGGGGGTGCAGAATGAAAGCAGCAGCCAATCAAAAGAGCCATGACTTCTGACACTCTCCAGCGCTAGCAACAGTTACAGCCTCATCTTTCTGCATTACATTTTGTTACTGCAGGCCATTTCTATCCCTGTGCAATTATCCAGTTTTCAGACTAAGGTCTAAGTTGAAACCCCCATGGAGATGCGTCCAGCTGGATTTAGGGCGTGGCGCTTGTCCTCCTTGTCCGAGCGTCCTTTGTGCAACCAAGCTGGTCTCTATCCTTTTTCCTTCTCTGTGGTGTTGCTTTTGGAGGTCTTTGGTTTTTCAGACCATCCCTGTGCTGTTTTTCCTTCTAGGGTTTCCATCCATGGAATCCTTCCTAATCTCTCCGTTTGTTGAAGTCGGCTTTTTTAAAGTCTAAAATACTGGTCTGACTTGGTTCAGTCACCTTTGCAGAGGTGGGTTGCTCCCAGTTCAGCCTGGTTTGGCCAAACTGGTAGTGGAATTCAGAAAACTGAACTGGCAGCGACCCTGGCCTGCCACGCCCCCAAACCCGGCTCCCTCACCCCCCGCTGGGCCGCCACCATTCTAGTTGTTAGTGACTGCGCATGCCCAGTGCACTGTAAATTGTTCTGCGCATGCACAAAGAACAATTTACTTTGAACAGTACAATTCTAGTTTGAGATGACCATTTTCCATCAAAGTTCCCGTAACTTCCAGTCCCTCAACCATTTCATCCCTTTTGGTGAGAATGAAGCCCCTCCAGTTCCCTCCTCCACCTTTTCCTGGACAAAGTTGTCAGCCAGGCAAGTCAGGAGCCTGTTTGATCTTCCCTCTGCCTGCCGAGTTAGTTTCCCAATTGACTTCAGGGTAGTTAAAATCTCCCATTACTACAATGTTGTGTTTCCTGCACACCTCAACAAACTGATTGGCAAAGTCCACCTATTCCTTCTTCTTGGCTGAGTTCCAATGGCAATGCCATTTCTTTTTCTTTGAAATCCAAATACTTTCAAGAAGGCCCTCGTCCCTACCGCTGTGTACTTCTGTGGAAAGGTAGTAATTGTTTACATTCTTTCTTCTATCATTCATCCCAACATGAAAGAGGAGAAAGGGGGGGGGGGTTGTCTAGACTAGTGAGGAGCAGGAATACGGGGGGGGGGACATGGGAGCAGTCTTCCACTATTGGAGGTGCTGCCACAAAGAAGGGGGAGTCAAGCTATTCTCCAAGGCACCTAAAGGCAGGGCAAAAAGCAATGGATGAAAACTAATCAAGGAGAAAGCCAGCCTAGAATTAAGGAATTAAGAAAAAACTTCCTGGCAATGAGGACATTTAACCAGTGGAACGGGTTGTCCCTGGAAACTGTGAATTCTCCAACACTGGAACACTCTTTTTAAAAAGAGATTGGGCAGAGCCATTTGCCTGAAGTGATGCAGGGCAGTGCTTGCTAGCCTTTTTGTCGTGCCGAAAGCGCACGCACCTGCACCCATAATGCAATGCGTGCGTGACCACCCAGGCTTGCACGCCCCCCCCCACCCATCTTTGGCTTCCAGGTTTCTGCAAGAGGCTTTCCAGGCCCAAAATGGGGCCCTAAAATACATGCATGCACCCTGCCGCCCTCCGCACATGCATGCACGCACCCCTGCATGCTCCCTGCCCTGAGACCCGAAGACCAGCTGGCCCGCAGGAGGCACGGGCGACGGCTGCTGTGCCCGCAGAGAGGGCTCTGTGTGCCACCTGTGGCACGTGTACCATAGATTTGCCATCACAGAGATCAAATAGTTTCCTGTTTGAGCAAGTGGTTGGACTAGAAGACCTCCAAGATTCCTTCCAACTTTGTTATTCAGTTGATTAGGTAACCAGAATATGGAAAATAATCAGTCATCTTGATTGTTTTAGTAAGCCTCTCTGTCGCTTCTTAAATCTTTAAACACGGGTGGCAACAAAGCATCCTGGAAAAATTGCCTAATCTAGAAATCAATGACTGTTTTAACAGTAAAAGTAAGTCTTAGCTCCTGATAAAAGCAGTCTTCTGTTGAAAAGTAGTATTTCGCTCACAAAAAGTTAAATAAAAGTAAATCTGAGGTCCTGTAAATAGGATTCCTGTAAATAGGATGCTTTGTGAGCGATTGGTCAGCAGCCTTAAGGAAAAGTAAAGCTGAACTCCCTTAGTCTCCGGATACAAATTAAGTATTTTGCTCCCTCTTGTGGTTAGTGTTGAAATAACCCCCAGGAATAACGAAACAAGGCAAATATGTGATCGTTTCAACCAATGGTATCACGCCTTTGTCTAAAACTTTCTAAACGTTTATAAGACAGAAATAAACAAAAAAACCATTAAAAGGGGAAAAAACAAAAACCACAAAGAAGGATATCATCCAACTCACAGGAGTGGTGGCTCTCTTTCTCCTGCTTCTACATTCACCGCGCTGCCGTTCATCAACCTTCCTCCTCCTCCTCCCCCTCCCTCCTTAAGTCAAGCGGGAGAAAGATCCTTCTCATCGGAGCAGCTTAATGATTTACCGGCAGAATTCCGTGGCTGATTAATTGCATCACTGGGAGCGAAAGACACCCCACAGGAAGCAGCCACGAGCAGCCCCCACCCCACCTGCCCTGGGGACCATCTGTGCAGAGTCAGAACGGAACAGAAGGTCAATCTGGGCGAGGGTCCTCCTACCCACGGCTGCCAACGCTTACCCCGGGAGGAGTCCCCTCCTCATTGAACTCCAGCCCTGTGGAGGAATGCTTTAAGGATAACAAGATTCTCCAGATTTAGGGGAGACCCAAACGCCCAGAGCCCCTCTGTCTTGCTAGGGTTGAGTCCCTGCCAACCCTGTCCCCAGCCTCCGGGCAATGGAGAAGCACCTGAGCAACACCGCCTGTGGCATCCTAGGGCAGAGATGGCCAACCAAAACAAGCCAAGGGATCGCATCCTGCCCCATACATCCCTGCGACCAATCCGCTCGCACAGAGAGGGACTCCTCCAGGTGCCGTCCACTAAACAGTGTCGGGGGGCGACACCTAGGAGCAGAGCCTTCTCTGTGATGGGCCCAGCCCTGTGGAATGACCTCCCCCCTGACATCAGGATTACCTCCGATCTCCGCTCCTTCCGTGTAAAGCTCGACCCACCTTTTCCAATTAGCTGGCCTGGCTCAACCATAGTTTTATCCCATTGCTCCTGACAATCTTTTTAAATTTGTAATTTTAACTGAGGGTATTTTAATTGTTAATTTTAATTCTATTATTACTATTGTATGCTTTTAACGAGTGTTACCTCCTCCGGATACATGTATGTGTTTGTATTGCTCTTTTAAACTTAATTTTATAGGATATTGGGGTTTTAAATGTTGTACATTTTAAATTATTTACTTAGCAGTACAGTTCTGTATATCTTTTTATCCTCCTCTTATTTATGTATTTATAATAATAATAATAATAATAATAATAATAAATTTGAATTTATTAGCCGCTCCCTCTCCAGACAGGACTCGGGGCGGCGTACAATAAAACATATAAAACATAAAACATATGTGCAAACACATAAACATCCAAATACACACATATACAAAGACATACATGCACGGAGGAGGTAACAAATTACATCACATTTAGACAGCTAAAAATCACCATTAAAATACCCCACTAGTAATAACACAATTTAAAAATTTAAAAGGACTGTCAGGAGGAATGAGAAAAAATATTTACGGTTGAGCCAGGCCAGATAATTGAAAGAGGTGTGTCTTCAGCTGTACACGGAAGGAGCGGAGATCGGAAGTAATCCTGATGTCACGGGGGAGGTCATTCCACAGGGCTGGGCCCATCACAGAGAAGGCTCTGCTCCTGGGTGTCGCCCCCCGACACTGTTTAGCGGACGGCACCCGAAGAAGTCCCTCTCTGTGTGAGCGGATTGGTCGTAGGGATGTATGGGGCAGGATGCGATCCTGCATGTAACTAGGTCTTGTGCCATGAAGCGCTTTAAAGATCATAATCAAAACCTTGAAACGCACTCGGTAGACTACAGGAAGCCAGTGCAGCTCGCGCAGGAGAGGTGTTACAGGGGAGTATCTAGTCCTCCCCATAATCACCCGCGCGGCCGCGTTCTGGACCAACTGCAGTCTCCGAGTGCATCTCAAGGGAAGCCCCATGTAGAGAGCATTGCAGTAGTCCAGGCGAGACGTCACCAGCGCATGGGTGACTGTGCATAGGGCATCCCGGTCCAATAAGGGGCACAATTGGCGCATCAGGCGAACCTGATGGAACGCCCCCCTTGCCACGGCTGTTACATGGTCATCCATGGACAGCCGGGCATCCAGGAGGACGCCCAAATTGCGCACCCGTTCCATGGGGGCCAGTTGCTCGCCCCCAATGGCCAGAGATGGAAGCAACTGGTTGAACTGGGAGGCCGGAAGCCACAGCCACTCCGTCTTGGAAGGGTTGAGTTTTAGTCAGTTGCCATCCATCCAGACCCGTACGGCCTCCAAACACCGGGACATCATTTCAACGGCCTCGTTGGGGTGGTTCGGGGTGGAAATGTATAGCTGAGTATCATCAGCATACAGATGATATCCTACCCCGAAACCACGGATGATCTCGCCCAGCGGTTTCATGTATGTGTTGAACAGGAGAGGCGAGAGCACCGACCCCTGTGGTACCCCACATGTGAGGGGGCTCCGGGTCGATCTCTGCTCCCCTGCCAACACACGTTGCATCCGGCCAGAGAGGTAGGAGCCAAACCACCGTAAAACGGTGCCCCTGACTCCCAGCCCCTCTAGCTGGTGCAACAGGATACCATGGTCGATGGTATCGAACGCTGCCGAGAGATCTAATAGGACCAGGATAGAGGAACAACCCCTATCTCTGGCCCTCCAGAGATCATCAACCAACGCGACCAAGGCCGTCTCCGTGCTGTGCCCGGGTCGGAAGCCGGACTGGCGCGGGTCTAGATAATCATTCTCCTCCAGGTGACGTGGAAACTGTTGTGCCACCACACTCTCTACAACCTTCGCTAAAAAGGGAAGGTTGGAGACTGGACGATAATTGACTAGATCCGTTGGGTCCAGGGAAGGCTTCTTGAGCAGGGGCCTCACAACCGCCTCTTTCAAGGCGGCCGGCAGAAACCCCTCGCCCAACGAAGCGTTCACTAGGCCCAGGAGCCAGTCGCGCGTAACCTCCCAGGATGCCAGTACAAGCCAGGAGGGACACGGGTCCAATAAACATGTGGTAGGTCGCAGACGTCCACGCAACCTGTCCAAATCCTCGATGGCAACCGAGTCAAACTCCTCCCAGAATGGTCCCTCAAGACTCGCCTCGGGCGCCTCCACTGGACCACTGAAAGGGGCCCATCCCATCCGGATTTGAGCGACTTTGTCCTGTAGATATTTCCCAAACTCCTCTGCTCTGCCCTGTAAAGGGGCTCCCCGCGGTCTCTCAAACAAGAGAGAGCGAGTCACCCGAAACAGGGCGGCAGGGCGGTTATCTGCGGACGCAATAAGAGCCGCACAATGTTGACGTTTGGCCGCTCTTAATGCCACAAGGTACGTCCTCAAATAGGCTCGTGCCTGTGCTCGGTCAAATTCGGAACGGGAGGATCTCCAACGACTCTCTAGGCGTCTCTTGTGGCGTTTCATCACCCTTAGCTCCTCGGTAAACCAAGGGGCCAGGGTGGTTCGTCGCCGCAGGAGAGGCCGCAAAGGCGCCACCCGGTCTAGGGCCCCGGTAGTCGCACTATTCCATGCGTCTACCAGGTCCTCCACCCGGGGGCGGGTCAGGTCCACAGGAGGTGGCCCAAGCTCCGTCTGGAACCTATCTGGTTCCATCAGGCGCTTGGGGCGGAACCATCTAATACCTTCCGGTTCCGCCTCCCCGCAGCGGAGGGTAGCACCGGGGAAGTCAAGTCGGAGGAGTGAGTGATCTGACCATGACAGGGGAATAATAGTTGAATCCCCTATTCCCAGATCACTCGTCCACTGGCCAGAGACAAAGACAAGGTCCAGCGTGTGGCCTCCCTCGTGAGTAGGGCCCTGAATTAATTGGGTCAGGTCCATGGCTGTCATGGAAGCCATGAACTCCCGAACCCCCTCAGACGCTTCTCCCATCGACGGCAGGTTAAAATCCCCCATCACTAAAAGTTTGGGGGTCTCAACCGCCACCGATGAGATCAGCTCGAGGAGTTCAGGCAGGGCCGCTGATGTATAGCGAGGAGCCAGGTATACTATCAGCAGGCCCAACTGCCTCCCTGGGCCCCATCTCACGACAAGGGACTCACACCCGGATGTCTGCGGCACAGTGAACTCTCTCGGCTCCAAGTCTTCCCGGATAATCACTGCTACCCCACCACCCCTTCCCTGGGCCCGAGGCTGGTGAAATGCTCGATAACCTGGCGGGCACATTTCCACGAGGGGTAAGCCTCCCTCGTGGCCCAACCAGGTCTCAGTTATTCCTGCGAGGTCCGGCTCCCCCTCCAAAATTAGATCGTGGATGAGGGGGGCCTTATTGACAACGGACCTCGCATTGCATAACAGCAGTCTCAGGCCTTGGGTCTGTAGATCCTGACCACCTAGTATGCAGGGGTTGGTACAAATGACCGGGTATGACCAAAAACCCCGGTCTCCCAACCGACTACGCGCTCTTGATCTGTCCTCGCACCTGCCCCTCCCCACGACCGTTGGTATCAAAGAGCCCTGCACAGGAATGCTATCTTCCCTCTCCTCCCCCACTCGGCTCCCTCCTCCTTCGACCACACCTAGATGCCTGGCTCTACCATCCCTCCTGACCTGTTCCCCCCCCCATCCCTGGAACCCCTTACAATTTTTAAAAAACAATTAGTTAAAAAACCCCTCAATGTGCGCTTCCTCCACCTCTCTGGGTTAATGAACCCGTCCTCAAGGTGGGCCCTTGAAAGGGCAGGAGGCCATAACTGCGACAGGGGGGACTCTTGTAGCTGTAGCAGGTCTAGCCTCGTATATAACATATTGGACAGGGCCAAGTTCATCAAGTGGGAGTTGTCGATGTTAATATGCATTAGCAGCCGCAATTCCCACTAAGGGGATAGTACTGGCAAGGGGATAGGCTGATGAAGATAGTCCACATCTAGATGGAAATGATGGGCTGATGGAAATAAAATAGCCAGCTGGTGGATAAAAGGCTGCAGCTAAGGGGTAGTTCGTAATAGGCAGTAGGGCGGATAGCCCATAATAAGTAGGTGGTAAATGAGTGGGGGGGGGGGTAGTAGTGAGCACAGCAAAGTACCGGGTCTGACCTTCTGCATGGGCCTCTGATGTTCCAAAGCCTCCGTTCCATGGCCTGCCATAGTTATAAATAGTCCTCCGTCCATTTGGCCACCCATAGTCGTTGTTATTGGGCCCGGGGGGGCTGCATCCGCCTCCCTGCGGCCTCCCTGCAGCCCTTCTGCCGATCTTTCCACTCTCCACTTCCTCCGGCGCCTCAGGCCTCAGGCCTCACTCTCCTTCCCTTCTTCCCTCCGGCGCCTCGGGTCTCTCGGGCCTCCCTCGGGCCTCGCTCTCCTTCCCACAGCCCTCTCGCCGGTCTAGAATCACAATCGCCGGCCAGTTTGGAGCTCAGAGTCCCCTAGATCGCAATTCGGGGCGCTCGGCTCTCCTGGGTTGCCACCATCTCACTGAATGCCTCCAGTCAAACAGACCAGTCAAACAGATCCCCGCCGCCGTCCTCCAGCCTCCTCCAGCCTTCTCCGCCCCCTCCGCTCAGGCCTTTACCGCGTCCGCTGCTCCACTGGCGCTGGCGTTCCGCCGCTCCGCCGCTCCGCCGCTCCGGCTCAAAAACGCCAGCCGCCATGCCGGCTTAAAAACGCCAGCCACCATGCCGTGCCGACCGGCGTGCTATCCTCCTCCTGCCCGGCTGCCCGGCCGACCCAACGGGCCAGCTTGGAGCCGGGCAGGGTGCCAGTATGTTCGGCGCCAGAAATCCCGACCCTCGAGCTGGAAATGAGGGTCGGCAGCATCCCGCCCGTCAAAGAGCCCTCCGCATTTAGCGGAGCTCAGAGGCAGTCCTCCATTCCCTCCGGAAGCTTCTCCTCCTTCTCCACTTAATATTTTAATTGTTTAAATTCTATAGTCATTTATGATGTATTTTGATATGGACTGTACACCGCCCCGAGTCCCTTTCGGGAGAGGGGGCGGTCTATAAGCACTAAGAAATAAATAAAATAAATAAATGTATGTGTATATGTATTGTATGTATTTGTATATATGTATGGGTTTTTTATTGTACGCCGCCCCGAGTCCTTTTGGAGAGGGAGCGGCTAACAAATTAAATTTATTCTATTCTATTCTATTCTATTCAAGAGCCCCATGCTGTCCAGTCACTTAACCAGGAGCCTTGTGTGGGTGTGGAACAGCAGAGGTGAGAGACCCAGGCCCTGCATAAAAGGGGCCTAGGGCTGGATGAGGTGCCCCCCCCACTCCCACCCCCCAGGGTCAGTCCAGTAGGACAGCGTGGCTAATGGTATGAAAAAACCTCAGGGAGAAAAAACCTCATTAGCGTGGCTAATGGTATGAAAAAACCTCAGGCAGGGGGCTGGAACGATGCAGCCCCCTCGATTTGAGCTCTCTGTGTGCTTCGCTTGGTCTTGAGGGAAGCCAAATATCAAGCAGGGAGTCACTATTCAAATTGGGCATCCTCAGAAAAGCTGGAGCAATCAGACCACGAGGCAGAGCCCCCAAGCAGGTTGGGTGTGTAGAGAAGAGAGGCCCTAGAGGCTCCGTGAGGCTCCTGGCCCAGGAAGGAAGGAAGGAAGGAAGGAAGGAAGGAAGGAAGGAAGGAAGGAAGGAAGGAAGGAAGGAAGGAAGGAAGGAAGGAAGGAAGGAAGGAAGGAAGGAAGTCCTTTAATTAAAGCCAACTAGCTGCAGCCTGGTTTAGCCAGCAGTCCTGATCCATGGTTCTCTCTCTGCAGGGAAATAACAGTTGGCTCCCACTTCTTGTCCCTGTGCCGTCTGGTCATGTAAGACACCTGGAATTCTGGCTTTGGGTCAGGCGGATGAAGCTGGCTTGGCTCTCCAAACTTTGGACTAGGCTTTAACTTCTCTGTGTTCCTTTTGGAAGCAAAACTCAAGAGGCAGGCTTTCCTTCCAAGACGATCTGGTCTTATGTTCCTTTTCTCATCTGTTATTTAACTGTTCAGCTTTGAGAAACTTGCTATTATCTCATAGTCACTCTGAGTGTGTGTGAGAGTTTGAGATTTAAACAGTGCACTCAGCACAGACAAGCATGACCGAGCCCCCCCCCCTCTGTCCTGTCCTGTGTCCTGCTGCTCTTTTCTTGCTCCTCAGAAGGAGAGTCAACCTGGAAAGAGGGGTGAATTTCCTGGCTGAGGGATCCGTCAATGGAACTGCTTGCCTCCTGGAGCTGTAGAGGAAGCTCCATTGCAGGAGGACTTCAAGACTAGGTTGGACAACCACTTGTCCCTGCACATCACGGGTGACAGGTTGTGATGACTCGCCCCCCCCCCTCACAGCTTCCCCTGATACCCCTTGGAGGAGGGTGAACTGGTCCCAGGCAGGGCTGGAGGGGAGTTGGCCAAGGGAGTTGGCTGAAGGGCAGCCCTCAGGACAGGTGGGGAAAGCCGGCAGCTGTAGCCAGTCAGGGATGAGGAAGAGGGACTCTGCCTTCTTCACCTGATCCAAGGACATCGTGCTTTCTTTTCGGGCCTCCTGAGTCCTCTTGTGTTGGAGATTTGATATTGCCTGGTGGGTTTATCTCATTTGGGAAACTTTTTTTTTTTAGAAAAAAAACCCCTTTATTAGAAATTTAAAACATTAAAATACAAATACCTTTAAAAATAATTTTGCATAAGTTACGATCCTTTTTTACAATACTAACATAACCATTTGTCATTCAAATAGATTTTTGTACATTCCTAAGTTTGGGAAACTTTCAAGTGCCTTGTGGACTCCTTGGCCATTGCTCTGTGGACTAGCATTGGTCTGCTTTTGGCTGAATTGGGACCGTTCTTGGATTTTAGTGAAGGCAGATGCTGGTGAATATTAATAATCCACTGGTTCACTTATGCAGACGTTGAAGAGGGCCAGGTCCAAGAGCGAACCTTGTCGTGCCCCATTGCATGCCTGCCTTAAAGTTTCTCTTGGATCCAATCAGAGCAACCTGCTCAGCCTCAGTTCCACACTTCCAACCTCACCCAGGGTCATCCTTCTGCCTTCCCTTTCATCCCCCACCCTGAGGGTGCCGCTCTGTCTAAGCTTGTCCAATGGCAGAGATGGTTGGGGGCAAAGGGCTTAATCGGTGACCTCCCCCCCCCAGCAGCTTGTCCTGCACAGAGACCCACTGAGAACCAGCTCAGTTCACAAAGTAGCCAGGTGCCCCGGCCCTACCAGGACAGATCTATAACTCCTGGGGAGAGGGTGCTTCCCACTGCTGCCCTATGGATCAGCTGCAGGTTCCCAACCGTCTTCCAGGACAACAGCTGTGTGGTCATAGAGACAAGAGGGGTCCAAAGCAGGAGTGACCACAAGAACAACTTTCCTTAAGCCCCCACCTCCTGAAGGCTTCTCAAATCAAGCCTGTCTGCATAGAGGAAGCCCCCTCTCCGCAGGACCAAGCCAAGGCAAAATAAGGGGGGGAAGTACTAGAAAAGGGCCCTTGAACCCCAGAGTTGGCTTTGGGGGTCCTACCCAGGGTCTCCGGGAAGCCTGCAGACTGGCACCCTGGGAGCTTCTGAAAGACCACAGAGGCTGATGCTGCTCAGGAAAACATTTTATTGGAGAAGAGTGGCTGATGGGTGAGGTAGGAAGGCTCACCCTTCCCCCATCCCCCCAGGCAGAAACCACGGGAGCCTGGCTCTCTTCACCCTCTCACTTGGTGCGGTAGAAAGTGTCCGTGCCAACCCTACAATGAAGCAGGAGGGAGGAAAATGTCAAAATTCGTGGTGGCATGACTGCTGTCCCCCCAGACTGAGCAACCCACCCACCCACACCCACCCCATTCCCTCCTTCCACCCACTCAGGTGACCATGGAAAAGAGGGGGAAATGGATGTTGCTGCTTCTGGGGTCGGTAGGGTCCTCAGCCACCCATTGCAGGCCCCATCTGAGGAGGGGAACGGCCCAGACCCCAGGAAGGCTGGTTGAAATTTCCAATGTCTTTGGTGGGCCTCCTTTGAAGAGACTCTGGAGGGTCCCGAGAAGATGGCCTCTTTGGAGGTGCAGGCCGTGTGCCTGGGGAAGCACCCTGGTTGCCTCTTAGCCGCATACAAATATAGGGGCTGTGCTGGCTCCTTCTCTCCAACTTGAGTAGAGCAATTAATGCCAGCTCTCCACGTGTTGCCAGCTGTGGGCCCACCCAACTGTGATGCCACCCAAACCACACTTCAACAGCTTGTCACTGAACCACCTCAAAAGCTTGAGGGGCTTCTTTGTGGGGGAAGTGGCAGAAACGTGATGTGCTGCTGCCAGCCTCTCCTGCTGGAGCTGCTCGGGGAGCTGAAATGACCCCGAGAGACACAAACCATTGGTGCCCCCTTTAAAGAGCCACTTGGGGAGGGGGAAGGAAAGAGAGAAGAAGAAGGGGGGTCCCAGGGACCTTCCAGTTAGGGGGCAAAGCAGTTCAGCCCCTGCTTTTCCTTACCGGGTTGCCCCCCAGTCCTCTGCCACAGACCCCACCTCCACACGCAGCAGCCAGGTGGTCTTCAGCTGCTCCTCTCCATCCTCGTCCAGGAAACACTGGCCCACAAAGACAGCAGTGGACTCTGAGGGAGGAATCGGCCAGAGACTCACTAGTAGGAAACTGGGTTATAGCACTGGGTGTGTGTGTGTGTATGTTCCATAGATCAACCCACCCAAATGATTTACTCCATGCTGGTGGCACCTAGAGGAGTCTTTGGGCAGCTCCAGCTATTGGGGGGGGGGGGCATTCAGTGAAAAAAAATCTGGAAGAGGCAGATCTAAGGAATGGGAGATCCACTAGATTCCCTCCCCCCTCCCCATTCTATTTGCTTCCACCCCAAATAGCGAGTGGCTCTACCAGAGAAGTTCCAGTTGACAGTGAAGCCGAAGGTGGGCTGGGCCCGCTGGTCTGCCTGGTGCTGGACGCCGTGCAGAGGGGAAGCCCGGATGGTGGTGTCGGTGGCAGCCATGGCCGTCAGGTAGGAGCCGCTGAACACCCCGGAATTGTTGCTGTCGGAGATGACCATCCTGGAGCCCTGGTCACTCACCCAGTTGCCACTCAGGACGCACTAAAGGAGGGCAGGAAAGCCGATCACGGGGCTGGCCGAGCTCGGCTGTCCAACAGGTAGGGAGGCTGGCAGCGCTGACTCTTTTTTCTCCGGGGAGCTCCCACGTGCCCGATCCCCCGGGCTGCCCACGCCGGGAGGGGGTGGCAGAGGCGGCCCATCCCAAAGCCCCGTCGGCCGAGGCGCCTGTCAGACTGCGCCCGCATCGCTCTGCCCTTTGCCCAGCGAGCGAGAGCGGCAGCCCCGGCGGCAACCTGCCGAAGTGGCGGCAGAGGAGCAAGCGCTCGTCCGTCCGTCCGTCCGTCGGGGACTCGGAGCCCCTGGCGCTCAGCGCGGCGGGACTGGGTGCGGCCAACCCCGAGGAAGCGGCCCCCTCTGCGCAGAGCCTGGGAGCGGGAGCTTTAGACGAGGGAGGCCGGGACCCTCTGCCCACAACTCCGCATCTCACCTTCCGCACGGCGAAGCGCCCCGAGTTTTGAGCTTCTGCAGAGGTGCAGGAGCAGCCGATCAGGAGAGCGAGGAGCCCCAGCGCTGCTGTGCCTATCGCCATGGTGCCCTCCAGGACTCGAGACTTGCCAGCCCCGGCGGGACGGCCCCTTATAAAGCCCCGCTTGGGCTAGCGCTGGCTACACCCCACCCCCCATGCAGCTGCCGCCTCCCCACACCCCTCGCGGCAGGGAGGTGCAGGATCCCCCCCCCCAGGAGACGGGCGCTTCTGGGAAATGGCTGGCGAGTGCTGGCCGTGACTTTGGCAGGCGAGGGCGGGGGGGGGGGGGCAGACCGCGAAGGCCATCGCGGGGCTCCCCATTTTTTCTTGGTCTGCTCTTCTGCCCGGAAAATGTGTCTGTTTCTGGCGAAAACTGCCGCTCTGCGGGGCGAAGGGTCGGGCTGCTTCGCTCAGCGATTGATCTCCGGGGGAAGCGGACCCTTCGGTGCCCGTGGTAGCCCAATCCTGGCTCCCCTAACTAACATCGCCAAGTCACTCGGGGAGGGGGGTGCAGCAGGTGGCCTTACATGCAGACTAGCAACAAAGGAGGCTATAGGGGAGCCCCAGGGGGGCTTGGATGCTTTGCTGGGCGGCCATTCACACACTCCCTTTGCCCCCCCCCCCCCAGGCGTTGCTTCCATTTCCAGAAGGGGGGAGCCAAGGGCAGATTGCAAGATTCGGAAGAAGCCTATCTGTGTGACCTTACTTATTATCCTTCATCTCTTCCCACTAGGCCAGCCTGCAGAGCGACCATCCTTGAGATCTGCGGGGCGAACAGCAACGTTTTGGCTTTCTGGCCCAGAAGTTCCTGGCTGAGACGCCTCCTTGTCGCCACTGGGGGCGGGGGGGGGGGAGGCTTCGGCTTGCTCTGAAGGTCGGCTCCTCACAAGGGCACTTTAAGCAGCTCCTATGGTTTGGCAGGCGGGAGGAGCCTCTGAGGGGCTTTTCTTGAATGCATGTGGGGGGGGGGGGAAGAAAATTTATCACCACCTTCCCCATTTCTCTCCCTCCTCCTTCAGATTCAGGACATGGCAAAAGTTTCCAGACAGAGAAGCAACCCAAAGGGCTCCACTGCAGGAGAGTCTTTGCAGCCCAGGGTTGACATGAGGGGTCCTTGGGGGTCTTGGAGCTTGGTTGTTTCCTTGCAGACGTCTCATGACCCAACTAGGTAATTTCATCAGGGCTAGGAAGGAATGGGGTTTCTCTCTCTTTACATTGCAGGGTCTTGCCCTGTCAGTCTTGGTTATTTGGGGATGGTCTTGGAGGCTCTTTGGAAACACCTGCAAGGAAATCGCCAAGCCCAGAGACCCCCAAGCAACCGAAAGGGGCTGCGAGGAGAATTGTGTGAAGCAAAGTCCCGGCTTGTTCGCAGACAGCAGCCACATTGACTGTAAAGCATTAAGCTGATCAGGGGGGTGGAGGGGAATCCGTAATTCACTTTTATTATTCTTTACTTTTAGTATCAGGGAGATGATGGGAAGAAGGAACATTATGGAGCACCTGGAGAGGCATTCTGCAGGCTCCCCATGGACTCTGGCCACAGTCTTCTCCAGTGACATCAGTGCCTCGGCTGCCATTTAAGCAAGGCCTGACATCAAAGAGGGCCACTCCTGGGCTGGGACCCTGGGGGAAATTGCCATACGGGGGGGGGGGGGGGAGTGGTGGCCCAACTTTGCTTCACCTAAAGCAGGGGGGTCAAAGTCACGATGACATATCACAACTTCCCCCCTTCACTAAAACGGGTGGGTGTGGGCAGGGCATGTCACATCTGGCCTGCAGGCCACGAGTTTGACACCAAATCAACCAATGTGACTGAATTATGTTGGTGATGCAACAGAAGTTTCTTTCATTCCCCCCACAGCAATGCCCTCCCCCCACTTTCTCCCACCAACGGAGAGCCTCCAGGTGGTGGCCTTCCCCTTCTTTTCCTTCCTCTAAAGCACCTGAATGGCACGGCCCCCAATCCTCCTCCCCTTTGCTCCAAGCGGCCCTCCAAAGCCGTTTGGGGGGGGGGGAGAGAAGGGTCTTGGCTGCTGCTCGTGGTGCTTCTGCAGCCCCCCTTTTCCTCTTCCAGGCATTGGTTTCAGAAGGGGAGAGCCAATGTCTCCCCCTCCCCCTGGGCCTGCCAAGGGCTGCCTAGACAGCTGCAGGACACCCCTGGGACCCTTTTGCGCTCTGGACAGGGAACTTGTGCACCGCCACATTGAAGAGGCGCCTTTGAAGTGCTTGGAAAGCAGCCGCGGAGCGACCCTCCTGCACCAGGCTTTCTCTCCGGCTCAGTTCCTTTGCCAGAAACGCACTTGGCTCTGCCCAAGACCCCCCAGGCCCAGGCAATCCCTCCAGTTGACCAGGTAGCCACGGGGGCCGCCAGCAAGAACCTAATTTCCCTTAATTATTGAGGGCATCTCCTCTTGGGGGGGGGTGGAGGGCTCATCAGCACTGGAGCTCTTCCTCCTTCAGCGTGGAAAGCAGTAAGAGCACCCAGCCTTCCCCCCTCCCCCCAGGGCTCCTCAGCAGCAGCCACAGCTGCAGGTGGTCTTGGCAAGGCCCTTTCCATTGGCAGTGTAGAAATGGCTGCTGCCCCAGCAGTCTTCCCGTCCAGTGCTGGGATTCCTGGCTGGGTGCAGGTGAGGTGGCGTCTTGCATCAGAGGTGGCCTTTGGGCAACGGTGGGGTCTGTGTGTCACATTTGGCCGCTCCCCTTGGTTCACGCTGTTGCCAGAAGAGGGTGTTCCAGACCCCACAGAGGCTTTCCACACCGTGTGGCGCAGAATGAAGATTGGCTGCATGGGGTCTCAGCTCAGCCTCCAGAGGGTGCTGCTCACTGGGCCTTTTCCCTCTGCATGGGATGCTGTGCCCCAAGAGCCACTCTTTGGGGTACATGGACTCCCACAAGAGGTGACCTCCCCTCCCCTCTATGGGGAAGCAGAGGCTTTCTCTGACCTTCCAGGAGGGCGGGGCTGAAGGCGAGCGGCTGCCAGGAAGCCCTCAGGGTGCCCAACCTGCTGCCAAGCTTTCCAGGAGGCTTCCAGCAACTCCTCCCCTCCCAACTAGACCCCCTCTAGAGCCACTCACATGGCCCGGCCTCCCCAGGTCCCAGCTGCCCCATCTCAGCCACGTCTGAACTATAATGGGCAGGCCAGTCCAGGGCAGGGCAGAGGTGCCCATTTCACAGGGCAAGATTGAGATGGAGTCTCACCTTCTGCGTTCGTGTGAACAAAGACAGGGGAAAGATGGAAGTGCACGGGGCCACTGAAGCCCACCCTTCACACAGGACTGGCCAAACTTCAAAGGTTTTCAGAAGGCGGTTTGCAGGCCACTCCCCCCCCTTGCCAAAGCCCATCTGCCCAGCTAGACGCTGCCCCCTCCCAGAGGACGGAACACCCGTCCCCCCGTCCCCAGAGGTCCCGGGAGAGTTTGGACAGGCTGGCAGAGAGAGCCTGGCAGCACGGCTGCAGCAAAGCCCCCGCCCTGGAAGATGCAGAGAAGCCCCCCCCCCCCCCCCCCGCAACAGCCTGGTCTGCAGGAAGGAGATCCATCTCTGGCAGACCAGGGGCACCCAGGCAACGGCCCCCTCCTGCCTCTGTATGCCACGGCCATCATTAAGGGTTCTGCAAAGCCCTCTTTCCAAGTTCAATTTATTTATTTAAATTAAAATTATTCAGCCTCTAAAAATAACTTCAGATTATACAGAACGTGATTGTGTGCAAATCAAAGGGTGTGTGTGTGGTGGTGGTGGTGGGAGTGTTGAAGATTGAAGAATGCCAAGACCTCTAAGCTGCCCCCTTGCCCAACAGCTCCGCTCTGGCCTCTGTCGGGGGGAGGGGCTTCCTTCATTCCGGGTGCACCCGTGGGCCTGCTCCTGCTCAGGGGGGCCAGGCGGAAGCGACAGCCTGCCCGCCTCCCCTGGCGCACAGGCCCTAGGATTTGGCCGCAGGTGGGGCTGGGAAGGGCTGCCCTTGTGCCGCCCGCCGCTCCAAGGCCAGCTGCATGCTCCAGATGCTCAGGGGGCGCATGTAGGCCAGCGAACGGAAGACCCTCCTCTCACAGTAGGCCTCGGGGGTCTGGAATGCCATGCCCAGCCGCTCCCAGACCGTCCGGTAGCAGCCCTCGGCGGTGCAGAAGCCCTCCTGCACCAGGCCCTGTGCCAGGCGAGAGGAAACCCAGTCAGCCAGGCTGGCACCCCGCCCCTCCCCGCCTCCCCCGTTCCCCCCCCCGTCACCCACCTCCTGGATCATGGTGGCAGCCAGTGCGTAGACCACACCGACCCACACCTCGTCCGACTGCAGGCTGGAGGTGTCCGGCGACCCTGAGGGACGCATGCCGTTCACCGCCCCCATGGTCCCTCCCGAAAAGCCCATCACGTTCAGCTCAAAGATGGTCTTCAAGGCACTGAGCACGTGGCTGCGAGGGAAAACCTGTGGACCAGAGGGGGCTTGTGGAGCCCTCCCCCGCTCACAACTCCCAAGGCTCCTGGCCCCCCTCCTCACCTCGGACTGCCCCTCGCCCAGCCCACACGCCCGTAGGAACCACTGCCCGGCCAGCTGGTCTGCCATGATGCTGTCCGAAGACGGGCCACGGCCACTGTCGTAGTTGTAGTACTTCCCTGCGAGGGAGAAAGCAGGTGGCTGGAGGCTCTTTCCGGCCCTGCTGACCCGCCCGGCTCGGCCCAGACCTACCGTTCCAGAGCAGTCGCTCAAATGCTGCCGTGCCCTTAGCCAGGATGCCCGAGTACCTCTCCTGGGCCGGCCCGTCTGCCAAGGCCTCCGCCATTCTGCACATCACACAAACGGACGCCAGCCAAAGGCCGCCACAGTAGGCACTGGCCAAGCAAAGGAGAGGAGGGGGTTGCCCAAAGGGAGGGTGAGAGAGGTGACCAGGCAGTCGGAGCTGCCCTCTTCCCTGGCATCAGGAGGGCAGGCAGCTTGGCCCAGGAATATGCTGCTGCCAGCAGCGCTCCCTGGGCTGGTGAGGAGGGTTGGGCAGGGGGCCACGGAAGAAAGAGCGTGGAGGGGGGGAAGCCCCTCGGGAGCAGCTCAGCCAGGTTGCTGTTGCCGACTGCCGGGGGCGGAAGGTGGCTCAATCCCCAGAGCCCGTCTCCTTAAAAGGAGAGCTCCACCCTCTTCCGACCTTATCCGCCTCGCAGGGCTGGCATTGACTGGCAGCGGAATCCCACAAGGCTGAGCTTGCTTTACTCCCCCCTCCCCCTCCCCCCACCAGCCCAAGGACCCTGTGCCTAGTGGTACCTCCTTCATTCATCCAGCCCTTCTTACGCCTCCGGCTACTTCCCACCAACCCATCCCCTCCCTCCCCCATGCGACAGGCGCAGAGGCCATGGAAGGAGCCGTGGATCAAGGCCACGTGACTTGTTGCCGTGGTGGTCCCCCCTTTAGTTTTGCCAGCTCTGCAGAGCAGGGCACCCGCCTCTCTCCTCCTCCTCGGCCTCATCCAGGCAGGGCACCAGAATACCCAGCCCCCTCAGCGGGGCAGCCTTCCCCCCCATGGAAGTGTGATCTCAGGACACCCAGCCAGCAGAGTCCAGCAGGAGCCCCAGGGACGCTGTGCAGGGGGAGGCAGGCGGGGGTCTTTGCAACTGCCTCAGCCGGTGGAGGCAGCAGGGCCCCCAAGGGGCTCAGCTGCCAAGGGACCCTTCCTCGGGGGGGGGGGCACAGGGGGACGACGACTCAAGCAGGAATTAGCCTTGAATGGTTGGAGAGCCGCCAGAGAACCAGGACTGACTCCCCCGGGTGGTCTTTTCCCCTGGGCACTGTGGGGGGAGGGTCTCAGGATCGTTGTTCCAAAGCCCTCGAGAGAGACCACCACCTACTGCTACTGAGGGGGAATAAGAACAGGCAGCAAGAAACGGCTGCAGGGCCAAAGAGCCCCGGGCCCCAAAAAAGCCCCGTGAGGCTGGAGGGGTGCTCCCTCCAAGAGGCTTTTCTGGGTGGGGTCCTAGGATTGGGGGGGGGGGGTGCAGGGCTCCTGGCCCGTCACCCACCTGGCTCCGGTGGCCACCCAGGCGTCGTAGGTTTGGTCAGCAAAGCCCGAGTTCTCAATGAGGCCGTCTCCGTCGGTGTCGAACCGCAGTTCTGAGTCCACCACCGCCTGAGGGAGGCAAAATGGTCTGAGGAGGGGTCCGTGGGGCCCCCGTGGGGCTGGAAGCCCCTGCCCTCCCCTGCACTGCACCTGGCAGACGGGCCACATGTCCCGCAAGAAGGCCCCGTCCTGCATGAGGAAGTAATCCCGGTAGACCTGCAGGACGAACTTCAGGTTGAGGTCCTTCCAGGTGGCCGTGTCGTGGATCAGGTAGGCGTTGATCCGCTGCCAGGGCTCGTCATCTGCCCAAGAGAGCGGGAGACGGTGTGGCTTTCCTCCCCCCTCCCCCTCCCCCAGCACTCCAAGCAGGGGCCCCAGGGGATTCCCCCCAAAGGCCACGACCCCTCGACCTCTCAGCTGCTGACAGCCTCTCGGGGGCTTTTGCTTCCTGTCGCCCACGCAGGCAGAAAAAGCGGAGGCCGCACAATCTACACCCCCCCCCCCCAACAGCCCCGCTTCCCCCAAGAGCGGCCCCAGGGGAAGCTGCCTTGGGGGTGCATTCGGGCAAATTGGAGACATCCCGCCTTGCAGAGGGGCAGCCCTCAGGAAGGCCCACCCCCTCCCCATGCAGCCAGGCCCCAAGCCGAGCGTGGGCAGCTGATGCGGTCCGTGCCGAGGGTTCTCTGGGAGCCCCTCAGAGCACAGCGAGGCCTGACCTGCATCCAGACACGAGGGGCTTTACCTGGCTCTCCGATGTCGTGAGGAACGACGTTGCGCAGCTTCACTGGGGCCGTCTGTCCACTCATGAGGTACTGCCGAGGGCGAGCGTCCTCATTCAGCACCGCAGCAGCTGGGGTAGGGCAGGGAAGCGCCATCAGCAGCTGTCCAAATGGCCGCCAGCCAAGCGCAGGCCAGGCCCTCGGGAGCATTCGACACGGCTCAAGGAGGCGCGTTCCCTCCCGCCCCTACCAGGGGCATCCCTCGACCCAGACCGCCTGCAGTGATGGCCGAGGAAGGCCTCCCGACACTCGGAGCCCAAGGGGGAGGGCACCCACCCATGTCGTACTGCAGGCTGAGCTCCAGCTTGGGCCACAGCATGGCAAGCGCAAAGGAGGCGTAGAAGTGGACATCGTAAGTGTTGTACATCCGATACTCCTGGCCTGGAAGGAGGAAGCGGCAGCGGCTGCACATCACACTGGATTCCCCCTCCCCAGCATCCCCCCCCCCCGGGGCCCAAAGCGAAGCTCACCTTCCAGATAGGCAAACCTGCCGTACTCTTGCAAGACTGGGAGCAGCTGGGAGAGGCCCCGGGTATCCCGCAGGGCCTCCCTGTCCTCGGGCAGCAGCTCCAGCCAGAGGGTGCCTCCGTCGGCCAGGAAGTAGAGCTCATTGAAGAGGGCCGACTTGTACCAGGGGGGCAGGTCGCTGCGAGAGGCACACAGGGGTCCTTCAATGGGTCCTCCTCTGAGGGGTGGACTCAGTCTGCCCAGAGACCCCCGGCAGGCCTGCCCACCTGGCCAGGGGCCCAGGAAGAGTGGGGACACAGCCACCCCTTCAGCAGAAACAACGCAGAGCTGAGGGGGGAGGCAGCCCCCACCATGCTCACAGAGCCTGGACAACCGGGGACCAGGGGTGGGGGGCAACCAGGGGTGTGGGTGGAGGAGACAGCCTGGAAGCAGCCTAGTTTGGCCAGAGTGGACTATGGTGGCTCCTCAGCAGAGGGAGAGCAGGAAATCTCTGGCCCTGGGCCCCTTCCTGCCCCTCAGAAGCCCCCCACCCACAGGGCGCTACCTGTTTGCCAAAATGGGCCCCTGCCAGGTCTCAATCCTCTCCTCCCAGGCCTCGTAGCGGCTCAGCAGATGGTGGGAGAGGGCTGGGCAGGCGTTCCCGTCGCTGCCAAAGAAGCGGGTGTACCACCTGCGGGCACAGAGGAAGACGGATGCTCAGCCAGCCAGAGCCTCGGTTGGGAAGCAAAGCCAGCCCGGCCCAGAGGTGCTCTCCCGGCCGCACACAGACCTGGGGACGGGGGTGTGGGGGGGAGAGCCGTTTTCCCAAGCGGTGCCTGGGAAACTGGGACTGTTGTGGGGCTGCTGCCATGGCTTTTGCCCCGGCTCCACAGGCCGGACAGCAGAGACAGCCAAAGGGTTGGATAGGCCCACAGGTCGTAGGATGCCCCCCCTGCAGTCTGGTCCTGAGACAGCCCTGTTTTCTGGATCAGGTGAGGATCAGCTGCATGCTGGCAGAGCTGTGTGGGTCACCCAAGTGGGCCCAACCCCAAAGCACAGAGACACCCCCCCTGCCCCCGGGAGCCAGCCCTCCCCAGGAAGCACTCACCGGCGATGCTCCTTCTCCGCCGATCCAAAGCGAATGCGAGGCATGTCCCAGGCCAGGCCCAGCTCCAGCCTCCCGTGACCCTGACCGGCCACCACACACGTGGCACACACGGCTGCTGCACAGACCTCCCCCTTCTCCGTGGGGGGGCTCTGACCTGCAGGAAAGCCCGAGCGTCAGGGCCCTGGCCTCCTGCCTGCCTCCGCCCACCCTACAGCCCAGGACTCACCCTGAGGGGATGCCAACCGGCCATCCGCCAAGAGATCCTGCCAGACCTCCTGGCCGGTGCCAGCAGGGTTGAAGGCCGTGAGGTGGGTGACAGCAACACCTGCCTGGGGGGGGGGGGGAGAAGGGAAGGACAGAGGGGAATGAAGAGCCAATCCCCTCCCTCCCTAGAGACAGGGGCAAAGATAGGCGGGGAGGAGCAAGAGGGCAGGGCAGCCCCAGAACAGGCTGCGGGGAGGGGGCTGGGGTACTAGCGAGGGGGCCTTCTACAACGCAGAGGCACCAGAGGTGGGGAAGGCAGCCACCACCACCCCCCTCGGGGCCTTGGAAGCAGAGGTGTGGCAAAGAAGCCACAATGGGGCTCTCTACCAGCCTGCAAGAGGCAGCTCCGAAGGGCACACCAGGCTGCTGTCCCAGCTGCTCCCATGGACCATCCCTAAGCCTTGCGGGGCCTCCGGGGGGGCCTACCTTCTCCCGGGCAGAGATGGCCAGGGTGTAGGGGTTTGCAGGGGTCACGTGGTGCAGCATCACCCCACGGACGCAGCTGCCCCCCTTCTCCACGCTGAAGGGCTCGTTCCAGTGGCCACCCCGGTGGTCCTCCTTGGTCTCCGTGCCATTTTGAAAGGTGAACATGATGGAGACCTCCACCTCCTCTGCCCCCTCATTCTCCACCTCCCAGACGAAAGCGCCCACGGGGAGGCTGGAGTCCTAAGGACGCAAGACGGGCGGCTCGTCTGGGCTCAGTCCAGCCCCCTCCGCCCCCCCTTCCCTGCAGAAGCACCTGAGGGCCACCAGATTAAGAAGCGACACCCCCCCACACGCGCGCGCGCGCGCACACACACACACACACACACTATCCAGAAGGAAAACCTAGTCCTGGCTAGGCAGCCTTGACCATCCCGTGGAGAGCCAGTCCTCAAGCTGCAACCATCTGTTCAGTGGCCAAAGTTACAATGGCGTTGAAAGAAACGACCTGTAACTGGTAATTCTCGCCTGCAACGGTCCCAGCATTCCCACGGCCAGGTCACCCGGATTCCGGCACCCGGATTCACGTCTTTACAACGGCAGCAGCCTCCTGGGGCCACGTGGTGCCCTTCTGCGACTTTGCCAGCCAGCTCCAGACATGGGGGAGACCAGGTCCACTTAAGATTGGTATGATTCACTTAACAACAACTGCCGTGACTCACTTAACCACGATGGCAGAGAGATCGTAAAGTCGGATGAAACTCACTTAACCACCACCTTGGTCAGCAATGGAAATTCTGCTCTCGGCTGTGGTCGTAGGTTGAGGACTACATAGGCAGCTTTTCATCTCCTCCTTCCCGGACGGCCTCCCCCAGCCCCAGATTCTGGATGAGCCCACTCCCCTTCCTTCCATTCCATCGAGCCCCAGCCCCTCCAGTGTTCCCCCCTGCTGGCCCCCTGGCTCAGGGAGCCCAGAGACCGGTTCCTGCGGCATGCCGATCACCAGGCCCGGGATGAGGGGCCCCGCCCCAGAGACCTCGACCCATGGCAGCTTTTGCCAAAGGGATGGCTGGCTTCCCGGGGACAGAGGTACCTCACGGACAGGCCCCCGTTGTGCTTGTGGGTGGCCTCTGGGGAGCTACCAATGACAATGCTGCCTTCATCCTGGCCCCCCTGCCCACTCCCCGAGGCTTTGGTGGGCTGGCTGCGGGGGAAGGGAATGGGGGTGTCCCTTGTTGAGACCCTCTACCTTCTCCTCCTTGCCTGGAATCAGTTGGGGAGGGGGTGTGCAAAGGCCAAGCCCTAGGCCCGTTTGTGTGTGCGTGTTTGTGCATTTGGGGTCTCTCAGCTCTCCTTCACACCTACAAGCACCCCTAGGGGAGGTCATTCAACAGCATGGGGATCTTTTAATACGGCAATGAGACCCTCAATTTTGCATGCCTACCCGGGCATCTTCAGGGGCATCTCCAGCGCCCGGAGGCCGGGATGGTTGGGGTGGGGGGATTGGCAGGGATTCAACCCTAGCAAGACAAGGCGCTCTGGGCTTTTGGGTCTCCCCAGAATCTGTAGAGTTGTTACCCTTAACTCTTGATGGGAAAGCACCGGAGGTCCGGCTGCTGCTGGGGGAAGGAATGGCAGACGTGGTAAGCAGGACCTTTGTCCAGGACTATCTTCCACTCTGCTTGCACCCATTCCTGTACCGGGAGGCCACGCTCGGGCTTCTCCACGCCCCAGTTGCTTCCCTTTGGATTCCCGCAATATTCTGCGCATAAGACGACCCTCAAAACTCCCCCCAGAAATTTCAACCAGCCGAGAACATGGCAGTGCATGTAATTTGTGTTTTCCTGTGCAACATGGCTGCTGTGCTTTCCCAGGGCAATGCAAAACGCTAATGATCAGCTTCAAAGGCAGAGGGGCACAGCCGCTGGTTATCGGACTGCCTCTCCTGGAGGGTACATGGACGAAGAGCCAGGGCCAGCCTCCCTCCTGCCCAGGCAACGCCGCCCTTTCTGGCTGAGCCCTTCCCTCCCCGTGGCTTCCCTTGGCCCCCGACCTCCGGTGCCTGGGAAAGGGGTTGCGGGGGAGCCCAGCCATCCACTCTACTCCCTCCATCAGCTCCTTTGCAATTGCAACCTCCCCCCTGAAGTTACACTTGAGACATCACTCAGCCGTCAGGCAGATTTGCCATGCAGATTATGAATTGCATAGCCCAGGGAAGTTCTGCCTGAGCAACAGGATGAGGCAATTTGCCAGAGCAATTAATTGCAGCAGGTGTGTGGTTGGGAAGCCAAGGCGGGAGGGGAAGGAGGCAGCGGTGCCACAGCCGGCCCAAGGAAGAGAGCCCTGGCTAAGGGAGGCCCACCCTACCACACACATGAGAAGCCCCAAGCCCGAGGCTCCAGCCACTGCCGGCCCGGCCTTCCCCGCCCCCTCGGCTCCCCCGGGAGGCTCACCTGGTAGTCGTGCGGGATGACGGGCGTGATCTGCCGGCAGGTCAGCACCACCTCCTGCCCAGGCAGCTGGTAGACGGTCCAGGCCCGCGGGTAGAGCGCGTGGTAGAAGGCGTAGTGGCCGCAGAAGCCCCAGTTCCAGTCCTGCAGCCGGCTGGGCCGCTCGGGGGAGAGCACCTGCTGGTAGACCGTCCGGCCCTTCCGCCGCAGGCAGACCGTGAACTGGGCGGGGAGGGAGGGATGGAAGGAGGGAGGCCGCCGGTCAGGGCGCCGCACGGAGGCCGCACGGGGAAGCCCAGGACGCCCCTCTCCTCCCCCGCCTGACCCACCTGGTCCGCCGCCACGGCCCGGTGCTGGTACAAGCCCGGCGAGAGTTGCCACCTGCAGAAGTCCCCGCGCCAGCCACGCGTGACAGTGCCGCCGCCCAGGCCCCCCAGCGGGCAGCCTGCGGAGAACGGAGGGAGGGACGGTTGGACGGCGCCCACCGGCCCCGGCGCGGCCCCCGCCCCTCGGGCGGCCCCTACCGTAGATGGGGCGCAGCGGCTGCGGCTGCAGCAGGTCGATGAAGGGCAGCCGCTTCTCCACGCGCGTCTTCCGGTACCACCAGCCCAGGTACCTGCGGGGGGAGGGGAGGGTCAGCCGGGGGAGGGGAGGGGGGTCCCCGGTCTCCCTCAACCCCCCCTCTCGGCCGTGGAAGGGGCCCCCACCTGAAGGCCAGCCCCAGGTGCCGCAGGGCGTGGGCGGGGGAGACGTCGCCGGCCTGCAGGGGCTTCCTGCGCTCGCCGAAGCGGTGGGCCAGGCACAGCCGCCACCCGAACCGTGGCACCCCGCGCCCCGCCGCCCGGCCCTCGTAGCGGCTCATCAGCTCCGCCGCCGCCGCCTCCCCGTCCCCGCGCGCGCCCCGCCCGCAGCCCGCGCAACCCCCAAAGGCAGCCATGGCGGGAGCGGCAGGTGCGGAGCAGTGGACTCTCCGGCGGCGCCAAGCCGGAAAGCGGAGAGGGCGGGGGCAGGTCCGGCGGCCCCTCCCACTCTTCGCCCCGCCCCTGAGGGAGTGCGCATGCGTGTGTCCACGTGGCCGGCCCCGCCCTCCGCGGCCATGATCGAGGTCTCGGCGTCGCTTCTGCGGGGCGCCGTTTTCCTGGCCGGGGAGGCGCTGGAGTGCCTGGTGACGCTGCGCAACCCGCTCCCGCCCGACGCCACCTCCGCCTCCAGGTAGGCCCCGGGAGTGGGGGGGGCGCCCCTTCCTTCCCCCCGTCCCTCCCTCCCTCCGGCCGCTCCCGGCTCGGGCCTTTCCCCGCCCTTCCCTAGACTCCGCCCCCCCGGCCAACGAGGGGCCCCGGAGGTCCTCTAGTCCACCCCTGTCCCCAGGCAGCAGCCCCCACGCGCTTCCGGCCTCTTCCGGAAACCCTCCCGGGATGGAGAAGCCGCCCCTTCCGATGCCCCCCCCCTTTGGCCGATTGTCCCGGGTGCCAGAAAATCCCCCCCCTTCGCTCCAGCTGGCTCCTCCCCTGGGTGGGCTTCCCCCTCCCCCCGTCGTTCCTTCTCCTGCTCCCCCCCGGTCCTTTGGGGGAGAGGTCAGACCCCCCCTCCCGTCCTCCTCTGGGGAAGCCCCTGAAACACTGGGAGACCCCCTCCCTCCCCCCCGTCCTCCTCTTCAGTCCCCCAGATTCAGCCCCCCCTCCCTCCTCCTCTGGAGAAGCCCCTGAAACACTGGGAGACGCCTCCCCTCCCCCCCGTCCTCTTCAGTCCCCCAGATTCAGCCCCCCTCCCCTCCTCTGGAGAAGCCCCTGAAACACTGGGAGACCCCCTCCCTCCCCCCGTCCTCCTCTTCAGTCCCCCAGATGCAGCCCCCCGCCCCTCTGGAGAAGCCCCTGAAACACTGGGAGACCCCCTCCCTCCCCCCCGTCCTCCTCTTCAGTCCCCCAGATTCAGCCCCCCCTCCCTCCTCCTCTGGAGAAGCCCCTGAAACACTGGGAGACGCCTCCCCTCCCCCCCGTCCTCTTCAGTCCCCCAGATTCAGCCCCCCTCCCGTCCTCCTCTTCAGTCCCCCAGATGCAGCCCCCCGCCCCTCCTCTGGAGAAGCCCCTGAAACACTAGGAGACCCCCTCCCTCCCCCCCCGTCCTCCTCTTCAGTCCCCCAGATGCAGCCCTCCTGAGCCTCCTGGTTGCCCCCTCTGGGCTCCTCCCAGGGTCTCTGCGCCTTCCCTCCCTTGGGGTGACCAGAGGCCGATACTCCACACAAGGCTCTTCTAACCCTCCAGCGGTCTCTGATCCTCCTCCTATTCCCCTCCGTTAAGGCCGCCTTGGGGCTCTGCTGCAGCTGCTGCTGTGCTTGAGCCAGGTTTGCGGTGGGCGTCTCTTGCCTCAGGGCGACCTCTTCTCTCTCGGCTGAATTCCCCTTGGCTAGATGGGGCTCAGGGGTCAAGTCTGCCTGGACCCCTCTGGAGAGAGCCTCTGCGGGGGTGGGGTCGGGGGTGTTAGTTGAGGGCCGAAAGCCGCCAAAGCCTGGCCCTTGAGAGGCTGCCGGTAGCTGCCTCGTGGGTGGAATGATGGGCCCTCTTGGCTGCATTCAGAGAGTTAAAGAAGAAGGCAGAGGCCAGACAGGATCCCGTTTCATCTCCCTGTTTATTTCTATTCATTAGGTTCCTATGCCACCCGTCTCCCCTACTGCAGGTCGCTTATAAATGGTAGAAGCAAGTGAAATATGGCTAAAGGATTAAAAGGAACTGGCATTAAAATGTTATTAAAAACTGTGCTATAACCATTCCTACAAGAGGCGTTCGGGGTGGGAATGAGGACTTTTTACTGCCCCCCCACCCCCTCGGGGCCCCGGGCCAGCGGGTAAAGTTCCGATTCCCTCCCAGTGGTATCTCACCTCTGGGGCGAGGGTGGGCCAGGGCAGGAAAGGCACTCTCTCCTCCTCGACCTGCCTGCTTCTGTTCCTGAGCATAGGGGGTCCCTAGCGGGCCTCTTCCACTGCTGTGAGAGGTTTGGGCTGGTCCCCTCCTCGGATACCCTCCCTGGGCTTCAAAGGTAACGCCCAACACCCTGAATTTGATCCAGAAGCAAACCGGCAACCAGGGCAGCCCAAGGGCCCCCCCAGACTCTGGCCCACACTGCCTTCTGCACCAGCTGCAGCTTCCGAATAGGCTTCACGGGGAGCCCCACGCAGAGCGCATTGTTCGCTTGCTTGTTAAATTATGATCCCTAGACTGAGATGGGGGAGCATATAAATAGTTTAAATGAATTATACAAAGTGTTGGATGGGGTCATACTATCCCAAATAGTCCTGTCCCAGGACTCCTGGAGCAGACGGCCTCTGCGCAGCTTCCTCTGCCTCCTGCCTTGGTCACCTCCGCACTGCCCTGGAGGAGCCTCCAAAGAGGCTTTGCCTGCTGCACACGGTGCACTGGCATGGGCACTCAGGGATGTTCCTGGGCGGGCATGTGCTCTTCCTCTGTGCCGTGAGCTTCCTCGCCTGCCAGTTTGCCTCTGGGTGCAGTCCCAGGGCCTTCCTCTGCCAGCAGAGCATGTCTCAGCTAACCCTCTCAGAATCCATTTTTACTTAGGATCATCTGATTGCTTTGATTGGATCTTATATTGGTTGGTTTTATTGCACGCTGTGCAAAGATCCCTTGTGTGAAATGGGAAGCCATATAAATTTGATAGCTAAAAATAAATAAATTGCCTAGATGAGAGAATAGAAGGGAGGCTCTTCAAATTTGCAGGCAAGGCTTGGAATTGGGAGGGGGGGGAGCATAGTTGGTAACTAAAAAGGCAGGATCAGACCTGACGTAAACCTGGGAGGGGGGGGATTGCTAACACTTTAGAAGATAGACTCGAGAGGCCTCCGGAGGATCCTGACAGACCTGCGCATAGGGCCCCATCCCACAAGATGCAGTTCAGTGGTGGGAAAAGGAATGTCCTGCAGTTAGGCAGGAGAAACCAGGTGCACCGGGGCAAGGGAGGCGGTGCCTACTGGCTTCCTGCAGTGGTGAGAGGGATCTAGTGGGCAATTGCTTCCTGCAGCTGCCAAACACACCAGTGTAGTTCTAGGCGGCATCAGCACAGGGGCAGCAGCATCAGAATCCCTTTATACTGCGCTAAGCGAGATCACCCCGGGAATTCCCCATTCAGTTCTGGTCCCAGTAATAATACAGAAATGATGGTGAGACCCTGGAAACAGTACAGAGAAGAGCAACAAAGATAATCTTGGCTTGGTTTTAGCACAGTTTTTAATCATACTTTAAGGTCGGTTTGTTTTAATCTTTCAATTATTTTTCACTTGTTTCCATAATTTATAAGAGGCTAAATTACAATGAGCAGCTAAAGGAACGTTGGGTAGCTAAGGGTAGCTTAATGAAGGGAAGGCTTAGGAGAGACACCTGATAGCTGCCTCCCAATACGTGAAGGGGTGCCAGAGGGAAGAGGTCCATGGACGGAAGCTCCTCCGAGGGAAATGGAATCTGGAAATCCGGAGGAATTTCAGTGGGAAGGATTAATTAGTGGAATAGCTTGCCTCCTGGAATTATGGTTACTGGAGTTTTTTTTTTTTTTTTTATTAAAAGAGTTTTGTACAAACAAATTTTCCCCCTTTTCACCCCCCCTCCACACAATATAAATCTCATACAAATGCTATACCCCCCCAACCCCCCCGCAAAAATTCACATTCAGATATTATACCACTTTACCCCCTCCTCTCCCCCCATCTTAAAATAGATTACTCATAACCCCTCTCCTCCCAACAAAAACTATATAAATTACTCTTAAATTAATAATAACACATTGATCATTTTCTAAGCTAATTTAACATCTATAACTCTTAATATAAATTTCTCCTAGCCTAACAATGTTTCATTAGTCCCATCTTCTAATTTATTCATACATATATATTGCCCCACCCTCCACCCTAACCCTCCCCCACCTCCCACACAAACCCACCCCCCTGACTTCCGCTGTACCACTCTAACAATTCCAAACATCCCATATACTATTTACTCAGATCATCTATCGGTCTAAACATTCTTACCTAAAGGCTAGGTAATAACTCCTAGTCTGGTATTTATTCTGTATATAATCAATCCATTTTGCCCATTCCTGTGTGTAATCCTCCTGTTTCTGAGCTTTTAAGAAAGCTGAAATTTTTGCCATTTCAGCGAACCCCGCCACCTTCTGAATCCATTGATCAATTGTCGGCAAAAAATCTTTTTTCCAATGTTGCGCAATCAACAACCTAGCTGCTGTAACCATATACAAGGCCAATTTTGTTTCCCCTTTGGTAAAATCCTTAACTATACCCAATAAAAACATTTGTGGAGTGAATTGTATTCTTTTCTTAAATACATTCTGCATAACCCACCATATTTTTATCCAAAAAGCTTTAACCTTGTTACAAGTCCACCATACATGAAAAAAGGTAGCATCTAGACACCCGCATCTCCAACATTTTGGTTGAACATTTGGGTACATGCATGATAATTTTTTAGGATCTAAATACCATCTGTAAAACATTTTATAAAAATTCTCCCTTAAATTCTGTGACTGTGTAAATTTAACATTCTGAACCCATATTTTTTCCCACGTTTCCAACATAACCACTTCACCAAAATTCTGAGCCCATTTAATCATACAATCCTTAACCAATTCACTTTCTGAGTCTCTTTCTAACAGTACATTATATATTCTTTTAACTTGTTTTGGACCAGTCTCTTTTATCTGCTTAATCAGTTCCACTTCTTTATCCATAAAGCCGACCCTGCGATCTTCTTCCCATCTCTTCTGAAGCTGTATGTAATGTAACCAATTTAAAGTAATTCCTTCTTCCAACAGCTGTTCCAAAGTTTTTAACTTCCATTCGCCCCCATCAGCAATAAGCACATCTTTATATAAACACCCCCCGAGTGACTTAATATTCATAATCCCCATGGTGTCTGCAAGATCCAACCAAAGCGGTATTTTATAATCCCAATTGGGCCGGTGCTTCTTCCATATTCTCATCAAGGCACTACGGAGAACATGGTTGTTGAACACTTTATCCACCCTGTCTTCATAAAAAAGATATGCATGCCATCCCAGAACAAGATCATGGCCTTCTATATTGAGCAATTCCATTTTTGTTTTCCCGAACCAATCTGCTACATGCGTTAATACCGCAGCTTCATAATACAATCGAAGGTTTGGGAGTCTAAGGCCGCCTCTTTCACGTGTATCTTGCATAATCTTCATCTTTACTCTCGGTTTTTTCTCCTTCCAAACAAATTTATTTAATGTTGTTTGCCAATTTAACAAGGTTTTATCTGACTTGAGCACCGGAATCATCTGGAATAGAAAGATAAATCGAGGTAGAATGTTCATTTTAATTGCTGAGATCCTTCCAAGCAAAGACAATTGTAACTTTTTCCACGCTTCAAGATCTTTCTGTATCTTTTGCCACAACACTTCATAGTTATTTGAGAAAAGTTTTGTGTTTGATTCTGAAATTTGTATTCCTAAATATTTAACTTTAGAAACTATTTCAAAACCTGCTAAACTTACAAGTCTCTTTCTTTGAGTCTCTGTCATGTTTTTAACCATCATTTTCGTTTTGTTTTGATTTAGTCTAAACCCAGACACCATGCCAAATTCTACTATGATATTTTTCATCTGGATTATTGATTTCAAAGGATGTGAAAGGGTAACAACCAGATCATCGGCGAATGCTCTAGTTCTGTATTCCTTTTGCCTGATAGCTATGCCATCTAAGGATTTTGAGTCCCGAATTGCGTTCAACAAGACTTCCAAAGTTAAAATAAATAACAATGGGGATAATGGGCAACCTTGTCTTGTACCTTTTTGTATCTCGAAAGTTGTTGACAAATTTCCATTAATAATAATGTGTGCATTTTGTTGCTGATAAATTGCTCCAATCGCCTGCCAAAATCGTGGTCCCATATCCATCTTTTCCAAAGTCTTGGTTAGAAAGTTCCAATTCACTCGATCGAAGGCCTTCTCTGCATCCAAGAAAACCAGCACTGCAGAGATCTGCTTATTCTTATCAAGATAGTCAATTAAATCTATGAGTTGCCTTACATTCTCCTTCATATGTCTGCCTTCAATAAATCCTGCTTGATCATGATGAATAATCTCTTGAATAACCGGCATCAATCTGTTGGCTAGTACCTTAGCAAATATTTTATAATCTGTGTTCAGAAGAGATATCGGCCTGTAATCCTCTGGTTTCTTAGGGCCCTCTTTATCTTTAGGTATCAATGAGATAAAAGCCGCTTTCCATGAGGGAGGTATTTTACCTCCTTGTTACTGGAGTTTTCTAAAGAAAAGATTGGACAATCATTTCTCCTGGATGGTATAAGGACTTCTGCCTCAGGAAGGGGGTTAAACTAGAACAGGTATCGGTAACCTGCGGTTCTTTCGTCCCTCTATCTCTGTCGCTCCGTTATGGCAGAGGGATGAAAGAGCTGTCGTCCTGCCACGGTGCTGGTGATGGCCGGAGCCTTCATGTGGGAGGGAAGCGCCCCTGCACTTGCCTTTGCACGAAATGGGGTTCCGCCTTTGACACGGTACATTTGCTGTTGCTGCCTCCATGGCCCGCCCGCTGCCCTCTCTCTTGAGCGGCTGAGAGACAGTCCTCGGACGATCGGACAAGGAATAGGAATGACAACCGGCTGCAAAACCAAACGTTTTTCAGGAAGCAAAACCTTTGAAATAAATGTGTTGCCTGCTGATGAAGCAAGCAGAAGCCGGGCCAAAAGCCCCCCCCCCCTCCCCTTTCCGAGGGCTTCTTCTGCTTTCCTGAGCAGTTTGACTGGCATCCTGAGCTCAGACGGCAGCCAGGGCCTCTTTTCGGGGGTCCTGACTGACCCAGGGTTCAAGCTGCAGGGAAGGCAGGCTCCCAAGGGAGCCCGGGAGGAGCTCACCAGCGGAGCCACAGGCCCCAGACCCTCCTGGCTAGATGGGGCCACTGCAGCATCAGAGTTATAGCAGAGAATAAATCCACAAGGTTTGGGGGTATCGTCAGCGCAAAAGGTACCTGCTGATTATAGAGGGCTTTGTGAATTGAATGCCCCCCCCCCCCAATGCCCACTTCCCTCCTGGCACCCTGGGAGCCTCCAAAGCTGTCTCAGAAATCCAAAGGGGGGTTGCTGCAAGGGTAGAGCAGAGTATGGGCACTGTAGTCCCAGAGGAGGAGGAGAAGGAGGAGGAGATGTAGAAGGTGGCATTTCCTTTCAGAAAGGGCTCCTTGCCCTCGGGGGGGGGGGGGGTTCTTTTCACTGGACTCCAGCGGGTGACCCTCCGAGTGGCCTGGCCCTGGCATTCGCTTGCATTCCTCTCCTCTTCCTCTTTTCCAGTGAGATTCTGGCCTGGGCCAGTGCTCAGATCCACTGCCAGTTACACACCAGTGAGAGCCGGGTTGCTCTGCCACCTTCACAGGATACTAGCTATGATGCCCAGGCAGAAAACGAGACTGTCTTTGTGCCCAACAGAGGTGAGTTGCATCTCGGGGATGGAGCCTCCTGGGGAGCGGGGGTCCCTGCCGGGGCTGGTGCCCATTGCCTGACGTCAAGAGGGTCAGAGGGGGACCCCTGGGGCTGGGAGAGGGAACGATGCCCTTGCCGGTATTCCAAGACAGGTCTGGCGCCACTCTGAAGGCCACTCTGGTAGCGCAGCCCACAAGTGTGGGACGTGAGGCCCGGAAGCAGTGAGTGGACCCCTGTTTCCTTGGAGCCTCCCTGACAAAAGAGAGGGGGAGGGGGATCACCGCCTGTGCAGGGGCTCCGGGTGACAGCTCCTCACTAGGAGGCTGCAGGAGGGGTGGCTCTCTGGGGCTTTTGAGTGCCAAGAGACAAAGGGAGCAGCCCTCTTGCTCACGGCCTCCTTGGAGGCTTTGAAAGGACACGGAGTTTGCCCAACTTCACCTGCTAATTACTTTTGGAAATTGTTCATTAAGCTCCTCATAAGCTATTTAAAGGCTTTTGCACCTTCAGTTTTCCTTCAATCAATAAAGAAAAATACTTTAGGGGGGGCTGGGGGGAGGGGAGGGGTATAGTATCTGTATGGGATTTATACTGTATGGTGGGGGGCTTAAAGGGGGAAAATATGTTTGAATAAAACTTTTTCAATAAAAAAAAAATAAAGAAAAATGCTCATAAGGTTAAGAATGTAAAGAATGTGAAATAAAGAGCAAAATAAAGATTTTTAGGTTAGTAATAACCTTAATAAAGGTTATACACGGACTAAGGATCTAGAACAGTGGTTCTCAACCTGTGGGTCGGGATCCCTTTCACAGGGGTCGCCTGAAACCATCGGAAAACACATGTTTTCAATGGTCTTAGGAACAGAGAGAGAGCAATTTTATGGCTGGGGGTCACCACAACACGAGGAAGTGTATTAAAGGGTCTGGGGCATTGGGAGGGTTGAGAACCACTGATCTAGAAAAACTTGGAACATTGAAACTTCTACAGTTAAATTCTTCAAGTAATTTTAAAGAACAGTTTTTACTTGTGGGAAATTGATTGTTACAAGACAAAACAAAATAATGTCATCATTTTAAAGGAAGAGAAGTGTGATATTGTGGCAGTATTTGAATGAATGAAAGGTTAAAACAGTTAAAAGTAAAAGAGAGAAATATAAATATAATTTGATCAAGGTTACAAAAGAATAGAGGTAGTCCTCCACTTATGACCATTAGTTCCAGGGACTGGTCATAATTACAACAGTGCTGAAAAAAGAGACGTGGCCCTGTGGCCACAGGGGCTGAATTTGGGTGCTTGGCAACCCCCCCACCCCCCTCCCTCCCTTCTCCTGGCTGCCCCCAATCTCTGCCTTTTGGGCCTACCTGTAAGAGGCGGTGTGTGTGTGTGTGGCCCCAGACCCTCCCCCCCTTTACCCTGAGCCCCAGTTGCCCTGCGCCCCACAGGACCTGCCGCCTTCCTGTTGTGTCTCTTCCCCCCTCCCCCCCGCTGCTCTCAGGCTGCCTTTCGGGGGGGCACCTGAGGCAGGAGCTGGAGAAGGAGGAGCCCCTTCTCACGCTCCGTGGGATGCCCCGATCCCCCTGCTCCCTCCGGGCCACGCGATGGGGCTTCCCAAGGATTGGAAGAACCGGATCCCACATAGAGGACGGACTGAGGAGGCCTCAGGAGGAAAGCCTCATGGAGCCAGGCGCTCCCTCGCACAGGCCGGGGGTGCCTGAGAGCGGGAGAAGCCCCGCAGGGGGAGAGACGCGGACCCTAGAGGCTTTGGAGCGCAGGACAGTGGAGGCCGGTTGCTGGCTGTGGGTCTTGAGGGGGCATTTCTCGGGGACAGGACTGTGGGGCTGGAGGCAAAGCCTGGGGCAGCTGGGTGCTGAAGACGCCTGGCTTCTGCTTCGACACACGCCCCCCCCCTCGCAGCTTTGCCACCGAGTGCCCATCCACAGGGCAGCCCAAAGGGCAGAGGAAGGCAGGTGGGTGGGGGCAGCTACAGGTCGCACATGTGTGCTAGGCGGGGGTGGGGGGTGAGTCTTGCAGGGGCAGCTACGGCTTTGCATTGCAGCCCCCCTCCATTCCCCCCCCCCCAGGGTTGTGCACACAGCCTGTTGCCACCCCCCTCCCCCAGTCCTTACCTGGGATCCCACCCTCTTAACAGACCACAAGTCTTGCACAACCACAATGGGAAGAGCCAAGATTGCGGTTGTTGAGCAAAGTGGCCACGTGGCATCTTGCTTAATGACTGCTTTGTTCAACGACAGAGATCACAGTCCGATTTGGGCTCATATGTTAAGGTTACTTGTAGGCTGTTACTTCTGATAATCCTTCGTGGGCTTCTTGGTGGCCCCCAGACCCGAGGAAGAGGAGGAGGATGTCGTTTGTAAGGGGGGGGGGGTCAGAGGTCGATGTTAGTGGCCTTCAAGGGGGGGGTGACTAAATTGCTTTATGCTTGTGACGAAGATTGGAAGCCATTTCATTTTTTTTCCTATTCTTATTTTTTTCCTTGTATTTTTTTTCCTTTGAGTCCAGTTTGCATTAGATTTCACTATTAAAATGAAATTTCTTAAGAGTTACATTTTTTTAAAAAAAAGGAAGGGGAAGGCCTTGCTGAGGGCTAGTGACATGTGTTGCCTTGCAGGGGAGCGGGGTCAGTGCATCCTGTCAACACCCCCAAAGATCCTCTTCTGTGACTTGAGGCTGGATCCTGGCGAGTCCAAGAGTTGTGAGCGCTGCCCTCCCTTCCCCCGTGGGTTGCGCAGAGGGGTGAGGGGGTGGGCGGTGTCACCCAGGAGCTGCAGGAGGGGCTGAGAGCGGAACGGGACCCGTCGTGCTCTCCCCGCCTGCCCCCCTCTCAGCTGGCCTGGGTCAGCAGCCCCTCCCTCTGCCCCCAGACTCCTACTGCGAGATGCTGCCGGTGGACGGGCCGCCCTCCTTCCGTGGCCAGACAGTGAAGTACGTTTACAAGCTGACCATCGGCTGCCAGCGGGTGAACTCGGCCATCAAGCTGCTTCGTGTCCCCTTCCGAGTGATGGTGCTGCAGGGTAAGCCCCCCGGCCCCAGCCCCTGCCTGCCTGGGACTCCAGCTTCCCGGCCTCTGACTTGGTTTCCTTCTCTCCCCAGGGCTGAGAGACTACCCCTTCCCCCAGGACGAGGCCGTGGCCCCCTCCAACCCCTTCCTGGAGGAGGAAGAGGGCGGCCTGAAGAAGTCCTCCCGCCTGGCGGACCTGGCCACGGAGCTCCTGACGGTCGTGACTTCGCGGCGGAGTTTGCGTGAGTCTCCCCTCCATCTGGAAGATCCTCCCTTACAGCCCCCCTCCAAAACCCACCGTGGCCTCGGCAGTCGTGGACCCCTCCACCTGGGCCCCCCTCTCAGGGGCTCCTTTGGAAGGAGGCCTCCACCCCTCCTCCAACCGTCCACGCTGGGGGCCTCCCTCAGCCTCGGGAGGCAGCCCAGGCAGCTCCCCCCTCCCTATAAGCTCCTGCCGGGTCATTTGGGGGCCGTGCTGGGTCACAATCTCAGGGCAGCTCCCTCCGTCCGTCCGTCCTCAGACTTGTTCAACATCAGCAGTGCCCAGGGCCGAGTGGCCACCTTCTGCATCTTCAAGACCGTCTACAAGATTGGGGAGGATGTGGTGGGCACCTTCAGCTTCTCCGAGGGGGACGCGCCCTGCCTGCAGGTGAGGGGGCCCAGAAGCCTCCCGGGGGGCTGCCAGGGTGGGAGGGGGGCACCGTTGCTGACAGGCTGCTGTCCCCACCAGTACCTGGTGAGCCTGCAGACTGAGGAGCGGGTCCAGGAGGCCTTCCAACGCCACAGGGGCCAGGCTGCCTCCTACAGCACCCACGCCCGGCACCAGGAGTCCTGCCTGCACACGGCCCGCACCAGCTTCAGCCTGCCCATCCCGCTCAGCTCAGCCCCGGGATTCAGCACCAACGTTGGTGAGCCTGTGGGGTCAGAGCTCCCGAGGCAGCCCTCCCAGAGCCCCCCTTCCCCTCTGTCAGACCTGCCTGGCTCCCCTTGCCCTGAGCCCCTCCCTCCCTCTCTTCCACAGTGTCCCTCCAGTGGAGGCTCCACTTTGAGTTTGTCACTCTGCGGGACGTGGCCGAGTTGCCCCTGGCTCCCAAGGACCCGTCGGAAGCCGCCAGCTGGACAGGAGTGGAGCAGATGGATGTGGACACTTTCAGCTGGGACTTGCCCATCAAGGTGCTGCCCACCAGCCCCCTGCTGGCCACCTCCGTCTCCCAGCTGCCCAGCTGCAGCGCTCTCTCCATCTGAGCAGGAGAGGCTGGCGGGAGAGGAGCTGGGGGCCCTGGAAGACTCCTCAGGACACTGCCTGGAGCCCGAGGACTCTCACCTCCAGAGTGCCAGCCTGTGGGCAGGCCATGGATGGCAAGACCCGGCCCGTCCTGGCTGGAGCGTTTCCCCTCCCCAAGGAGACCCAGTGAAGCCCCCTCCCTCCCTCCCTCCCTCCGTGCCTTATGAAACAGCGCCAAGGCTGAAAGGGGGGGGTGGCTTTTTGGCTCTTTCGCCCTACCCAGAGGCCTGTTTTGTGCCTGTCACCAACTCCTGGCCCCTCTGTGTACCCATGGCGATGCCCCCACTGCCCAAGGATGCAGGGGAGTAGGCAGGAGGCCCGCCCTCTTTGCAGGCGTGCCTGGAGGAGGAGCCCTGCCCTTCCACCCCAAAGCCCCACTCCCGGAGCAGGAGCCCTGGGCAGTCCCTGGCCGCCCTCCTCTCCTGCCACCCACCTGGGAACTGGGACTGAGGAGCAGTGCTGGAGGGCGACCCCCCGCGATGCCCAGTAGTGCAGGGAAGGAGAGCTGCAGGGTAGACGTGGGGGAGGGGAAGAGTGCAGGGGACGGGATAGAAAGGGCCCATTCACTAGGGCAGGCCCCGGAGCCCCGTGGGGCTGTGGTGGGCTCCATTCCTCCCTTGGGGGCTTCAGCTGGTAGATGAGTCCCAGTTCCTGCTACTCTGGAGGCTTCTTTGGCATTTGGGGATGGGGTGGGGTGGGGGGTCTGCTTGGTTCATTGTGGGGGTCTCAAAGGAAAGCAGTTCAGTCAGGCCACTGCCCCTCCCGGACCCTTCCCCACTCGGCTGCTTCCAGGCTCCTGCAGCAACTCAGCCTCAGAGGTTACTAATAATGCCTCTCCATCCCCCCCACCCCCACCCATCTGAAAACAAAGGCCCACTGGGGGGGAGGCAAGGCCCCTCCCCACCCCCCGGATGGCCGTGTGGGCTGTGCTTCATTGAGTAGCCCTGGCAGGAGGGCCCTGGGGGACAGGTTTGGGGGGCCCCCTCTGCCTTGTGGTGAGCCCCGAGTGCTTCTCCCAGGACAGCTCCTGCTGCCCTTCACACCTCCTGCCCAGATCTCCTCTGGATCAGTAAAGAGTTTGGCTTTTCAATTACTCCACAGGCGCCGTTACGTCTTCATGTTACCTTTTTAGGAAAGAAACCTGAGTACAAGTGTGACTTTTGCTTGTGTATTTAATTGAACAATCACTCAATAAACGGAAGGGACCCCTGTGGAGTCGTGTCTTGCTGGCCTCTCGCCACCAGGCTCTGTGGAGGCGGCCGAAGGTGCCCAGTGCCTGTTTGGGGAATGAGGATGGTGGCATTTCTTGGCTTGCTTTGATTTCCACAGACGCCCACAAACTCTGACTTTTCCCTGCTTGCTTTTGGGGCAGGAAGAAGGGATGAGATGCCCTCCCTGCAAGAGGCTCCCCATAGGCGGCCCCTCTTCCTTTCCTTCCTTCCGTCTCTCAACCTCCCCGGGAGAGGAAAGGAGAGGCAGGGACACGAGTGGGCGGCAGCAGCAGCGCCACCACCTTCCTGGACAAGATGCTCCTCCTCCCCACGCTGGGCTTGGAGCAAGGAAGCAGGACCACTTCCGCTCTTCTGCCTCCCCCCTGCAGGGGCTGATGGGAGGTGTGGGGGGGGGGCTTGGGGGGGGGGCTTGGGCAGAGGAAGGAAAAAGGGAAAGGTGGAAGCCAGTGTGAAGGGAGGGGGTGCAGCTTCCCTTCCTCTACTGGGGAGCCGGTCCCGAGTGAGAGGGCTGTAGAGAGGGGAGGCCAAGAAGGACTGGATGAAGGGAGGGGAGGGGGAGTCGCTCCCTCAGAACAATGGGGAGGGGAGCCCAAACAAGCAGGAAGGCATCAGCAAACATCTGGGAAAGAGGCTGCCCTGCTCCAGAGGAGAAGAAGGGCGGAGGAGGGGAAGGAGAGTCAAACTTGCAAGGTCCTGCCAATCTTTTTTTCTTTTTAAGTACCTTTAATACGGAGCCTGGCCTAAGCCTTTGGGCTGACCCAGCTACCCCATGTGGCGGCAGTGAGCCCCTGAGAGATCCAAGAGGGCCAGGATGGTCATGGGCCCTTCAGAGATCATCCATAAAGGCCGCCAAGGCTTTCTCCATAACCCCAACCAAAAAGTATCCCGATCACCCACTGCATCTGGGGCTTCTGTGCCCGTTATCTCCTGTTGTCAGTCTGTTCTCTCAGCATCTGGAAGGGATGCCATTCAGAGGCAACCTTTTCAGTGCAGCTGGGGAGTCCCTCCTCTCCTTGGGGTGGCTGCATGTCAGGGAGTCTCCTCCCACTGCAGGCCAGAGCCAAGAGACATCAACGCTGGACCCTCACTCTCTTCCTGCAACGGCCCTTGACAGATGAGGTGGCCCTTCCATCTTCTCCATCTCCCGGCGAGGCTTCTGGCGGAGGAGAGATGGTGAGGGCTGCACAGAAAAGCCCCCCCCCCCCCGGCTTCCTCTCAGCAACCCTCTCTGGTCAGCCCTGATTTACTTCCTCCGGAATTCTTCTCTGGTGCTTACAACCTAAACCCAACCCCAGAATCCCACAGTCCTTCCCCGGCAATCCCTTGCAAGGAAAAGCCCGGAGGGGTTGGGAGGGGGGAGTTAAGGGGGCCGGCAAAGTGAGTGAGGGAAGAAGAGGTGGGGAGGTTAGGGGCTGGTTTCCGAACCTTCCGTTACCAGGCTAGGCAAGGCCTTCAGCAGCGTTTAGGGAAGAAGCCCCAGTGCCTGTAGCCTTGCCTTGCCTCTTGGTTACCTGGAAGAGGTTGCTTATGCAACTTAAGGAGGCCTGAGTCTTCTCACTGGCCTCCTCCTGGGACTTTGGCCAATGGCTGGTAGTTCTTCTCAGTCATTGCTTCCAGAAGAGGGAAAGGCTAAGCCACGTCCTCTCAGGCACCCCTTTTGCCTTCCCAGAAGTAGTCCAAGAGGGGGGGGGCAGGGGAGGAGGAATGACTTTTAAGGTGAATGGGGCCGTTTCAGATAAATGGGGAGGGAGGAATGCGGCCTTGCAACCTTCCAACTCACAGCGGCCCATTGTGTGTTTTTAATAAGGTCTTTCCCCTTGCAGCCCCTGAAACTCCAGGTGCAAATATTTCTCCTAGCTCAAAGGATTGTTCTCTGTAGATAGGAGGGCAGGGAGCGAGCAGAGGCCCCTGCAGCCTTTATCAGGCCCTCCCTGCAGAGAGAGAGAGAGGGGGGCACCCGGATTGATACAGGAGAAAATGAAGCCGAGGAAGGGGGGGCGGAAAGAGAGGAGACCCCTTCCAGTAGGAAAGGCCTTCAGCCAACACCGCAGGGAGCCTTGGCTGCTGGCTTGGGATCCTGCCTTTGGATTCCACAATAGAAAAAATGTCATTTATAATAAGAGGATGTTAAAGCATCTGCTCCAAGCTTTTTCTTTTTGATCTTTTTCACAGCTTCACAAACTTACCTTCTTTATGGAAAATTCATTAACTGATTCTATTTTTTTACTTTTTTGTTTGTTTTTATGCTGCCTATATAAGGCAACTGTTATGATAAATTTTGTTTCTTTAATTATTCATCAACCTTTGCCAGAGAAGCTTCTCTTTTGTGTCATTTACGGTAATATTGATAAAATATTATTTGCAACATAAATTATTATATTTTCTTCTTGTAATTGTAACAATATTTGTTCTGTTTTCTTTCTTCAGTTTATATGCTACCATTTCCCTGGCTTATTTGCAAACCCAAAATTATTTCATTTTCCATAGTTCATATTTACACCTCACATTTCCCTTCATGTTAACTTGGACAATTGCTACTGAAGTGAAATAATTTGTTGTGAAATAATTATCTTTACTGGGGATGTCTTTAATTTTTCTTTCATTTTTATCTCACCTAAAATTATTCGTGTTTTCTCTTGTTCTGGGGTATGTTTTTTGAGTTTGCTACAATAGAACATAACATAAATAGGGACAGAGTTCCACAAACATATTATTACTAAAATTTGATAAATGCAATTTAATATGAAATTGGATAAAATACAATTTAAAATGAAATTGGAATAAGATACAGTCTAAAATGAAATTGGAATAAAATACAGTAATTTGAGATATAAATAAAATATATGATAAAATTATATTTCAGTTTCACCCCTGCAATCTACCCCAATCAGTCCCACATAACACCAATCTCAACCGAACCATTTTGCTTAAGGACTGTGCTGTGTTAAATGCTATTTTCGGGTTCTGGCCGCACAGAAGGTAAATTGCTTTGATGTGGGGATCCCAATGGGTCCCTCGTTTGGTATATGGACCGAGGTACCTGTCTCTCACCCCCTTATACAAAAGCAACATTCCAATAGGATGTGAGCCAGGCCTTCTCCCTCTGCCGCTCCACAAATGCAGAGGCGTCCATTGTAGGGTAGAGAATGGAATCTCCCATCTCTGACTATTGTGTCAAGCTGTTTGAATCTCACTCGCGTAAATATCTCCCTAAGATGTTTTGGCAGTTGTAACTTCAAATAGCTATTTGAAAAGTATGTTTGTATTTGCTCAGCCATTTCAAGTTACCCACCTTACTAAGGATAGCTATATCATTTTGTATTTCTATATCCATAATTCTTGGGGAAGCTCTTTTTTTAAAAAAAAAACGTTCTCCTGTTACGCAAGATACAGGAAGGCCACAGCTTCTTACAAAATTTGTTAGTTTGATGATCCAGGAGATTTGTGATTGTGGTTTTATTTTCTCTATTAGACATACCTTGGGGAATTTATCAGTCTCCATTTTATTGACTTTGCGCCGGTAGTTACATGCTCTAATTTTGGATAGTACATGAATTGTATGAATTCCCAATTCATCTCTTAACTGCTGCAAAGATGCTTCTTAGATCGACACTCAACATACATCTCAAATGTTGGGACCATGTTTGTTCTACTGCTGTGGTTGAGTATAGAGGAAATAAATAATATAATATATAATGTAATGTAATATATTTATGTATTATATGGTATATTATTCTCCAAAGCACCTGAAGGCAGGACAAGAAGCAATGGATCCAACCTAGAAATAAAGAGAGGTTTCCTGGCAGTGAGAACAATTAACCAGTGGAACGGATCGCTTCCAGAGGTTGTGTGGGTGCTCTATCATTGGAGGTTTTCAAGAAGAAACTGGGCAGCCATTTGTCTAGAACGGCAGAGTCTTTCCTGCATTGAGCAGGGGTTCAAGCAGGGAGGGGTGGGCAGGGCAGCAGAGAGGCGGGGAGGGCAAAGAGCAGGGGAACAGGAGCAAGGGAGCCCAGATTAGGATAGACAAGAAAAGGGGCTACTTAAACCAAATCCAATCAATCAGAATAGAGGTGGAAGGGACCTTGGAGGTCTTATAGTCCACCTTCTGCTCAAGAAGGAGACCCTATACCATTTCAGACAAATGACTGTCCAGTCTCTTAAAAATCTCCAGTGATGAAGCACCTACAACTTCTGATGGCCAACTGTTCCATTGCTTAATTGTCCTCACTGGACACCTAATTGTTCTCCTTACAAATAGTTTCAAGTTGCTTCTCTCCTTGATGAGTTTCCATCCATTTGTTTCTTGTTCTGCCTACAAATAAGTTGACCCCCTCCTCTTTGTGGCAACCTCTCAAATACTGGAAGACTGCTATCATGTCCCCACTAGTCTTTCTTTTCTCTAGACTAGCCAAACCCAAATCCTGCAGCCCTTCTTCGTGTTTTAATCTCCAGGCCTTTAATCATCTTAGTTGCTCTTCTCTGCACTTTTTCCAAAATCTCAATATTTTTTCTGTAATGTGGTGACCAAAACTAGATGCAGTATTCCAGGTGTGGCCTTAGGAAGGATTTCTAAAGCGGTACTAATACTTCACGGGATGTTGATTCTGTGCCTCTGTTTATACAACCGAGTATTGTATTAGCTTTTTTGGTTGCTACTGCACACTGCCGGATCATATTTGCAAATTTGATGAGTTCCCCTTTTATTCCCTCATCTGAGTCATTTATGAAGATATTGAAGAGTACTGGGCCTAAGACGGAACCTTGTCCCACTGCTTACTTCCCTCCATGTGGATGTAGTACCATTAAGGACTACTCATTGAGTACGGTTTGTCAGCCAGTTAGAAATCCATCTGTTGGTGATACTCTCTATTCCACATTTTTTTAGCTTACCAAGAAGTAGGTTGTCAAATGCCTTGCTGAAGTCAAACTATACTATGTCCAGAGCATTTCACTGATCTACTAATTTAGTCACTTTATCAAAGAATGAAATAAGATCAGTTTGTCGTGATCTGTTTTTAACAAACCTCTGCTGGCTACTAGTTATAACTTTATTTCCTTCTCGATGTTCACAGATTGTTTTCTGATGATCTTTTCCAGTATCTTCCCAGGTATTGATCCATTACATTTCAGGATACTGAAGAAAGTAGCAGAGATGGTTGCATAGCCACTCTCCCTGATCCCAAGGACTCCTAGAGGCCCCAGAACCTGGAGGAGAGCCAATGCCATCCCCATGTTCAAAAGGGTGAGGATTAGAATGCAGCATTGTCTGCTTGACATCTATACCGAGCATGGTCCTGCCACTGACCATCGAGCAGTCTGGTTGTAAGCAAAGTTCCATGTTTGCAGAAGTGGGGATGTGTAGATTGCAAAGAACTCAGGCCTGGCTGGCCTTCTCTTGTTTAAAAGCGTTTCTAGACCAGTAGGCAGCCCTGGGGTGTGTCTGCTTTCAACAGAGCAGTTCCCCTCGGAATGGTGGAGACTCTGCTGAGCTCCGGCCGTCTCAAGTCTAAAAGGAAGGAGAGAACTTGGGGTGAGTTCAGTAGGAGAAGCTGAGCCAAATGATGAAGAGTTCAAGGGCCTGGATATGGTCGGCCTGCAGGTGAGATGATTCTCTCTTGGCCCAGAGAGCAGGACCAGACCCTCAACTTCAAACCTAAGGAAGGAGGTTCAGGCTAAACACCAGGAGGAGGAGGAGCTTATTTATTTATTAGCATTTATAGAAGATATTTATGAGGCTCCCTGACTCCAGGTGACCGAGGAAGAGTAGAAATGAACACAAGAAAGGAAAACCAGTCACTCAGCAAAGGGGGTGCTTAATTCAGAAGGAAAATTGCACATTCTCTACCACCACTATATCCTGCCACAGCTGCTCCCTGTCCTAGCCCAAAGCTTGGGGAGAAAAACGGAACTTAAGGGCTTCTCTAGAGAAGAGGGGGGTTGGAACCATTTGAGAGTGGCAGGAAAAGCCCCTTCCTGGATCCCAGCAATGGCCGCTTTATGGATGGGACCGGTAGCGTCCCAGTCCCACCTAACGACCCAGGCAGTCCCTTCTGTAGGAGCCAGGCGGGGCCTGTGCCAGGGCTCTAGAAAGGGCAATCGGCGCCTGAACCCTTCTGACCGTATTGGAAGACAGCAGCAGAGGCTGCCACCCGAGGCAGTGCACCCTGCTTGCTTAGAGATCTCCAAAGAGAGGCTGGGTGGCCCTCTACAGGGATGAATGAGAGGGCCTCTGAGGTCCATCCCAACTCTATGATTCGCATTTCTCCTCTATCCAAACTATTCTGGGCACCATTGGCATTTTAGGAAGAACGCTGGCAAGGTGGGGCAAGAAGCAGGACTCAAGAGAAAGCTGTGGAAAAGACCCCCCTAGCAGCCAAGAGAGGATCCGTCCTGGAGATGTTGAGGTGGAGCCATTACTGCGCTGGGCAGGTGGTTGGACTGGAGGGTCTCCAAGACCCCCTTTGTCATACCCAGAGGACTAGGGAAAGTCTACCTTGCCCAAATGGAGTGGATTGATCCCAAGGCCTTCAGGGCAGGATCGGAATGGGCCGGGTCCAGGGGTGGGAGACACAAAAGACTGCCCAGGTCTTTCTGTGCTCCCAACAGCAAAGTCGTCCTGGGGGCTGGACACCTGATGGCTGCCAGCCGATTGATTCAACAACCATCCTTTGCCCAATCTGCTTATTCTGGGAGGCCAGCTACTACCATCTGCCTGGAGCCCAGGCAGCCAATGCTGAGTCAGTGAACTGGGTGCTGCTTCCTCTCTGCCAGTGGGTCAGCGGTTGCCAGCTTCCTTCAAGACCTATGAAACAATGGAAGCTGGGACCTCTCAGTCCTTCCCCTGTCTCTAATGGGGGCGGTGTGTGTGTGTGCTCTGGAGTGTAGAATGCACTCATTTGCCTACTCAGCTTTTCCCTGGTCCCATGAGCCGCAGCTCTGGGTCTGAGGTACCTTCCCACAGAGGGCTTATGTCCCAACAAGAGACTGGCTGGGGGATGTCCACATTCTGGGACTCTCCCAGATCTGCTGTTTCTCCAGGTGCCCAAATGGCTGCCTTGGGGTGGCCGGCTGGGTAAGATAGGTGGCAGAGCCTACAGCCAGGTGCCAGCCAACTCCAAGCTGAGCCGGGCCTTTAGGCTAGGGGAGTTTGGAAGGCTAACCTCATAGGAAGCTGTTTCAGAGGCTTGGGGTGTGGGCGTCTACATGTTGTCTGTCTCTTCTCCGGTGAAAACCCCACCGTGGCATCTGCTCCCCTGCTCCAGAAAATCTCCCCAGGGTTCTTTAGGCCAATTTTCCTCCACCGGAGCTCTCCAGGGCTTTGCACCCAATCTTCCCACGGCTGGGAATAGGACGGGCGCCTGGTAGAAGGAGTGCCGGCTCCCTCCGAGACCGACTCCCGATGGCCCGCAGCCTCCGGACTCTGACGGGGAGCGCCGTTTCCCCCCCACGGCCCCTCTTGGCACCTTCCGGGAGGGTCCGCCTTCCCCCCCTGGCGGGACGGGAGTTGCTTGCACACTTTCCTCCGCTCCGCCGAGGCCTCCAGCGGCCGGCCTCTGACCCCGCTCGCGGCGCTGCGGTGGGACGCTCGCTGCCCTCCTTCCCCAGCCGGCGGGGGCGGCGACCGCCCTGCAGTGGGGCCGAATCTGAGCGGGGAGCCTCTGTCTTTCTGCGGCCGAAAAGACGCGGGGTAGCGAGGGGGCGAAAGGATCCACTGCCGGCCCCGCCGCGAGTGTGGCCGAAGCCCCAGGACCTTCCCTGAAGTGCGGCGCCGCCGTCCGGCTCGGCTCTGCGGAACCGAGGGCGGCCGAAGTACAGCAACGGCGCCACGGACGGCCCACCTCGCCCGGGCTGCTGGTGCCCGAGGAAGTCAAGGGAGGCGCCAGGGGGCGCTGCCCGCCCATCTCTTCTCCTGGCGTGGCCAACGCATCCGGAGGGTGGGCGGCTGGGGCGGCCCCTCCGGGGGGAACGCGGCACAGACCGCCCCGCAGAGGATTCCGGCGGCGGCGGTGGAGGCGAGTCGAGCCGAGCGGGCGACCGAGCGCATTCCTTCCGCCGCCCCTATGGCCTCGCCGCCCCCGTTGCTGCCGCTGTTGCTGCTGCTGCTGCCGCTGGCCGCCTGGGCGCCTCTCGCGGCCGGCGCCTCCCCGGCGCCCGTGGGCAACGGTAGCGCGCCGGCGGCGACCGTCCTGACGGTGGCCATGGTGCTGCCCAAGGACAACCCCAGCTACCCGTGGGCGCTGCCGCGCGTTGGGCCCGCCGTGGACCTGGCCCTGGAGGCGCTGGAGCCGGCGCTGCGGAACGCCGGGCTGGTGGTGCGGAAGGTGATCGCCACGTCCGAGCTGAACGGCGCCTGCTCCGAGTCGGTGGCGCCGCTGAAGGCCGTGGACCTGAAGCTTTACCACAACCCGGACGTGCTGCTGGGGCCCGGCTGCGTGTACCCGGCGGCCGCCGTGGGCCGCTTCGCCTCGCACTGGAGCCTGCCGCTGATCACCGCCGGCGCCGTGGCCGCCGACTTCAGCCGCAAGCAGGAGCACTTCAGCACCATGGTGCGCGTCGGCCCCTCCGCCCCCAAGCTGGGCGCCTTCGTGGCCCACCTGCACGGGCACTTCAACTGGAGTTCGCGCGCCGCTCTGCTCTACGTGGACCGCAAGACCGACGACCGACCGTTCTACTTCACCATCGAGGGCGTCTACGAGGAGCTGCGCCGCGCCAGCCTGGTCGTCGGCTACCACATCTACGCGCCCCGCGACAACGGCAGTGCCGCCGGCGACGAAGCGGGGGGCCCGGACGCCGCTGTCCAGTTCATCCGAGCCAACGGGCGAGGTGAGAGCCGGGACGGGAGGGGGGCGGCACCGGCGGTGATGACTCGCCCAGCCCCGCGCCCGGAGCGCAGCGCGATCGCGGGCGGGGCTCGCCCTTTCTCCTCCAGCGGAGAGCTTGACCTCCGTGCCAGCCGCAGGGCTCACTGGGGCGGGCGCGAGTCCTCCTGCCCGGGGCCCGGATCTTCCTTCGACGGGGCGCGGGCGTTCCGGGGGCGAGGCCGGGCGCAGGGAGGGGCCGAGCAGCCAACAGCCGGACGGCGCCAGCTCTTGTCGCCGCCCGGCCCCGGAGGCACCGATCGATCGGTCGGCCTGCTGCAGCTGCGCCCCTCCATCTTGGCGGCCGCGGCCGCTGGAGCTGCTTTGTCATTGGGGCGGGCAGGGAGCCGCCGGGGAAGGCCCGGGGGGAAATCTGGCAGTCGCCACGGCCTGCCTGCCTGCGCCACCGACTCCATCTTTCCGGCGGCGGATTTAGAGGCCAGCTCGGCGGGCCAGCGGGACGGCACGGCCCAGAGGCTCCGGGCCGGCTGACGGTCGGGTCCGTAGACGCTGCAGACTGGCGAGGCCCCCGGCGGACGTCGGGGTTATAATGCCCCCGAAAGGCTGGGGAGGGGGAGCAGGGAGGCGCGGTTGGTGGCCCCTGCGGCTCCGGAGGGCTGGGGCGGCTCTCAGACTGTTCCATAGGCGCCGCTTTCCATCAGAAATAGAAATCTTCCACAAGGTGGATCTGCGTACAAGGGACCGGCAGAGTCCGGAGCCGCCGAGAGGTGCTGTCAGCAGAAGCCATCTGCAGGAAGGACCAGGGAACTGGTGGTTTTAATCCCGGCTTCATTGTTTTTAGGAATAACTCAAAATGGTGAAGATATCGGACACACCTTACCCTTCCCATTTCCCCACACAACAACCCTGTGGTGTGGGTTGTCCAGAGACAGGAAGGGGCTTTAGTGGAATATGGGAAGAAGGAGGCTAGATTGCAATGCTGCAATTATGGAGATCGTTTTACAGAAAACTCACAAGGTTAATTTAGCCACCTAATCTCCTCCTTCCCATTTCCCACCACCACAACTTTGTTACCCTGCAACTGGGGCCTTTCCATTCTAACCCAGCAACCGAACATCCAACTTCCCTCTCGTCCTGTTGGGAGAGTCCACCCAGCAATAGTTTTCCTTCTGGCAGCTGTTCCAGCGGTTTCTCAAGAACCTCTGGTTGCCCTTCACTACCTCACTAATCTCCCAGCCTTTGGTCAAAAACTGCCAAATCTGTTGTGCTTCCAGATATTTATTTGCTTGGTGGCCCTGTTCGCAGCCAGGCGGCTGTGCTTTCCTACCTGAAACAGAGACTTTGCGGCCCCTGCCCTCCTCTCGCCCGCTCTTGTACCCTTGGCTCCCACCCCCACCCACTCCAGCCCTCTTGGAGAAAAATTCTTTCAGATTAACTCAGGATGTTACTCAATTTTCCCCCAAATTAATTTCACGTTCTTCTGTGATCAGCATTAACTGAAGCATAACTCTAACTCTAATTCAAGGACATTATGTGTGTTGTGGGCGAGTATGAAAATAGACACATGTGCACTCACAACATACCGTACATAACCTCACTTCCTCCTTTCCGACACGTTCAGCCCTTCTGGTCTAAATGCCCTGCATCTCTTCATTGCTTCATAAGGTCGCATCGACGTCTTTTGGCTGCCCTGAACCCTCGTCCCCCTTTTCCTCCCCATTTCACAGACCCACATTCCTTTCTTTTCCTTCACCATTCACCCCCCCCCCCTTACATCCCAAGTCTTCCAAGGGATTCTTCCAATGGGCCATCAATGTTGGCTTCTGTTGCCCACTGTGGCTTCAGTCAAGCGAGGCTTTCCATGGCCCTGGTGAGAAACATACAGGAAGCATAGACTAGGTGACCAGCCTTAGTGGCATCCAGGTCACAGGCCCAAATTGAGTCCATTGTCGCATGTGCACCCAAGCCCACTTTTACTCCAAACATGCTCATGTTATCCTAGGCAACCCAAGGTCTGTAACAAACCAAGATATGTTACCTACATCTTAGCAGCTTGGAGGAAAGTGCCCATGCCGACAGTGGTGTACCTGAAGTGAGCTGATATGAATTTCTTCACACATTTAAAGGGTCGCATCACGGGTCATCGGTATTTGCAGAACATACTGACCCTGCGGACTGAACTAAAGTGACCAATAGAAAATGTACAAATTAAGGAGATCCAGGAAACAAGTCAATCAGCCCCTGGAGTCTCTGTTCAGAAAGGCAGGTGCTGGGAAGCATCCAGGAGAGAACAAAGGAGAGTGTGGGAGAAGACGGGGGGGGGGGGGCGCATGACTTTCCACAGTGGGTGTTTCAGCTGGTTTCTGAATTGTCTTGTCGTCATCTGTGGCGGCACAAGACTTTGGGCCATAAACCACTGAGGCTGGGCTCATGCGCCACTTCATCCAGGACTCAAGGAGAGAAGGCGGCTGGCTGAGCACAGCACACAAAGGCAGCTGCTTAGAGGTTCACTGACGGGGAAAGGAGGCTGGGATTTTCTCCCTGTGGCTTCAGGCTTTCCTTGACTTGGTTGGATGGGGGGGGGGGGCTCTCCTCCCCAGGCCCCCTTATGTCAACAGCTGGGCCTCTCAGGGACTGCATGAATCCTGGGGACCTTAAACAGCAAGCAGGGAACTGAACCGATTGGCAGCCCCAAATTATTTAGGGAGGACCAACCAAACGAGGGGGGGGGGAGAGTGGGCCCCGACTGTCCAGGAGAGACCTTTTGGAATTGGAGTGGAGCTTCATGGAAACAGTGACCCAGTGTGTGGCTGAGGCAAAGAGACAACACTGCCAACATCACAGTGTGCTTTTATACAGCGTGTGGGGTGTGGGGCGCCCTTAGAAGGTTGTGTACACTTCTATCCACACAGCTGGAGAAATGAAGGAAGGCAAGGCAGGAGGATCTTAAGGCTGGGGATGCCCTGGGGGCTTAGAGAGAGGCCGAGAACAGGATCCTGCCAACTTCCACACAAGGGGAATAAGCAGCTTGTATTGCAGCTCAAAATGTTACAATTTTGTGTGAGGGGGGCTAATAGCAAAGATGGGGGGGGAGGTCTGTGGAAGATGCCTTTGAAATGGCTTTCTAATGGGGTTGGGTGATGTCATGGCCCTCCAGGGTTCCTGGGAGCAGCTGCTGATCCCTTCCCCCTCTGCTGACCCAGCCTTTCCCTGCCTATCTCACAAAGGGACCTGGGGGCTTCTGGGATGTCTTCTCCCTTGAGGCCTCGGAGGGCTCCTGGCTGGCAAGTGCCGAACACCAAGGCGATTGCAAGAACTGCCACTCTCCCTGCCCATCCCTCTGTCTGCCAAATGGAGCCGGGGAGGAAGAGAAGAATATGTCCTGGCAGCATCTCAAGCCCCTTTTCTGGACTCTGCAGGCAGCATCCAGGCTGAGGGCTACAAGTGGGGGACATTCCCAGCCCCCAAGATGAGGAAGGAGGGCAGAGCCTCGTCTTTCGGCTCCAGGGGCTCCCCTTTCCTGCCTTGACTGAAGCATGGCTGGGCAGAAGGGAGGTGGCCAACGGGAGCACCTGCAGGGAGGACTTACAAGGCGGCCCAGCAACCAAAGCCAAAGAGGAAGGCTTTAGCTCGCAGAAGAAAGGGCTGGAGGCATCTGGAGTTCTTCTCTCTTGCCCAGAGGCTGGAAGCCTGGAGTTAAGACTGCAAGGAAGAGAGTTGAAGCTAAGCATCAGGAGGAGCCTAGGAAGGGTTGGTAGCCAGGGTTGGTAACCAGATGGCCACAGGCCGACGGGTGAGCTCTTCCTTAGGGAGCTTCCAACAGACGCTGGGGGGGGGGCACATCAGTCAGGCCTCCCAATCTGGGCAGAACTTGGATTCTATGATGGTGCTTACAGGGAGATTCCTGAACTCCCGAGTTCCTTCAAGTAGCTGAGCCTGGCCTCCCCAGAAGCCCATTCATGCCCTGGATCCGAACCTTGGACCTGAGAAGCCATTCACAGGACAATGGCGGAGCTTCCTGCGGGTCACCTGGGTGCCTCCCTCCCCTGGCACAGGAGGCAGAGCAGGGGACAGAGAGGGCTGAGCTCAGGAAAAGATGGAGAGTCCCCTGCCCTCTGAACCTAAGAGGTGGCCCAGAAGAGGGCCTTTCTGTGGGGAAGACCCAGGACCCAGGCAGGGAGCAGCAGCAGGAACCCTCGATCCCAAGGAAGGGCAAATAACCAACCAAAGCCGTAGAGAGCTTTGAGGCTGTTCGTTGATTTGTAACTATGCCAATGTGCTCTTAAAGGAGAAGACAAACCTTTACAGCCGAGGGAGCAATTTATTAAGTTGGCTTCCACGGATTCCATCGTCTTTTCCTGAACAAAGAAGGGTCGCTTCAGGAGAAGAGCCAAGTCCTCCCTTGAACACCCATCATTGTGTCCAGCTTGCTTCTTTCTCTGGGGATTTGCACAGGGCCGTTTCTTCCAGCCCTTGTAGTGCTGGTGCTCCTTATTGTGGTGCCCTCTCTGCTCTCCAGAAGCCTCCAGCTGATTCTGCTATTCCTCACTTCGGCTAATGACTCCTGATTTGCGGGCAGAGGGTCTTTCACAGAGGCCAGCCTGGTTCAGTCCATCCCACAGATGCGCCCGGGTCAGCTCGGCCCAGTCACCGGAGCTTTTCCTGAATGTGCGATCTCCCCAAGGGAACAAAGGAGGCCTAGCAAAGATGGAGTCCCCAGCCTTTCGTCCTGGCAGGAACTCCCGTGCTGACTGAAGCCGGCTCGCTTCACACATTTAGGATGTTGGCTTAGAGATCCAAGATGGCTCCCTCTGGAGCAGCCGGTCAAAAGTCCCTGGCTTGAGTCCAGACCCCCCCCCGGGGGCTCAATGGCTCAGACTTGACCTCACACCCTTCCCCCTGACAGCCAGTTGACTCTTCGGCTCCTCTGGCAGACGCTTGGCTTTCTTTTTCTAAAATCTCTCCCATTATGAGGGAGGCCGGCTGGCTCTCAGCCTGCTGGGCTCGCTTGACTAAGATAGCCGTGCTCCCTTGCTGTGCACCGTGGAGTCTGCGTGCACCCGGCTCCAAGGAAGTCCAGAGCGGAAGCTGGATCCAGCCAGAGGCCCTTCCCTCACCCGCTGCATGAAATCACTATGCGAGCGGCTTGCCACAGGCTTCCTTTATTGTGAGAATGCAGTCACACTTTGCAAGCTGTGGTTTTGAAGTATAAACTAGAAAATGAGGTTGTTCAGATAACCATGTTTAACAAAAACTGGAGCTTAGTGCATGCCAAGTGCTTGCTCTTTCTCTTCTTATTTCAGCCACAACTGTCCAGGAGGCTGTTTCATGCATGCTACTTCAGCACATTCAGATCTACTAAAGTGGGTGGTAAATTTGCCCGCACATCCTAGGGTGCCCATTTCCTGGCAGGACTTTTCCCATTTCTACAGATGCAACTCAAGAGCTGGCATTTCTCTCCCTGCACTTCCAGAACAGTCCAGGTGCAGAGGATTTAGTCTCAGGTGCAGCTCAGCTAATGCCCAGCCCCACCTTCTCTCCTAATACCTGCCGCTCTGGCACAGAGCCTGGCCCACCTCTGCCCTCCATGGAGAAGGGCAGAGCGACCTTGGGGGCAGGACATCTTGGCTAGACCCTGACCTGTCCAGTCCCACCACTGCAAGGAGGAAAGGAGGCTGAAAACAATCCCCCCTTGGCTGGAATTCCCACCCCTCCCTAGGTGGAGTTTATGCCAGGCACCAGAGAGAACCTTTGCAGCTGAGGGTTGAGATGGGGTGCCCCCTGAGCTTCTTTCCTTGGACCTTGCATTCTTAGAAAAGCAGAGACCCAGGCCCATCCCGCCCCCACTGCCTCCTGAGACCATACTACAGATCACATCCTCACAACCAGGCTGGCTCGGCCGAGTGCTTGAGGGGGAAATGCTGCTGGGAGCCCCAGCTCTGGGCCTAAAGTAAAATGAGGAGCCAGATTGTTGGGGGCAAAAAGCTGACTCTCTAAACCGCTTAGAGAGGGCTAGAGAGCCCGTGAAGCGGTATATAAGTATATGTGCTCTTGCTATTTGCAGAAGAGACTTAAAACCTCATTGCTGAATAATGTAGTAGCCAACCGAGGTTAAAACTAACCAAGCTTAGTATGTCTTTTGGGCTTTCCTGGGCTGGTTGAGCATACAGTGGGACCTTGGGTGCCGACTGTAATCCATTCCAGGACTTCGGTCGGCACCCGATTTGGTTGTTACCAGAAGCAAGACTGCGCATACTCGCACACACACAAAATGGTGCGGAAGGGCAAATCGCTGTGGCTGTGTTTATTCGGCACCCGAGGATGTGTTCGTGATGTGAGTGAAACATTTAGCAGATTTTTCGGTCGGCACCCGAATTGTTTGTGGTCTGAGCCATTCGGGAGCCGAGGTCCCACTGTATAGTGTGAATGTGGTCCATATGGCTGGGTTATTTGAGGGAGCATTTCTCCCCAGTTAATCTGCTCACCCCTTCAGATCTGGCAGGGGGTTCCCGTCTTGCAGGGCACTAGGCAGGACAAGGAGGCACCCTTCTCTGCCATGTGCCCACCTTATGTGGAATCGCGCCCCCGGAGGTCAGCTCCATCCCTTATTTCCCAGAGATCCCTCAAGACCTGGCTTTGTCATCCAGTCTGGGGGCCTTGGGGGACTGGTCAGATTTTGGGGTGCCCCTCTTGTGTGTGTGCTTTTTTTTTAAAGAAACATTTTTAATCTAACTATGTTAGACCTGTTTACTGTTTTACATGTTTTTCCTGTATGCTGCTCTGGATGCTTCTTGTGTGATGGGCAGCCATATAAATTGATCGATGGATGGATGGATGGATGGATGGATGGATGGATGGAAGGAAGGAAGGAGGGCAGACATCTAGACTTTGCAAGTGGCAAAGTGGCACACTTCCCTGGAGATCCTATCCTCTTTCACGGATGATTGCCTTTGTGTGTGCTCATGACTCCATTAGGCCGTGTGACGTGTTCCCTGCATATCCTAGGAATCACATTTGCCCTCCAGAGCCCTCTAGAGCCAGGTTCTGCTCCTTGGACCCAGCAGAGCAGGATTATGCCAGCTTTCCCTTTCACACCCGGTGCAAAAGCTGAGTCTTCCGGAGTGCTTTGGGGTTCAGGGGTGCAACCTGTCAGAAGAGGCCTCCAGACGGAGGCCCAGGCAGGGCGCAGGCAGGGGAGCCTTCTAACTGCAATGGGGGGCAGAGGATGCAGGGTGGGGGCGGTGGAGGGGAAGCCCAGCCCAGCAGACCCCAGCCTGGTGAAATGGGATCCTTATTGCCCCAGAAGGCAGGAAAAGAAGCAAGAGTGGTTCAAGAGAGCTCCAGCTTACAAATGAGGAGACATTTCTGGACAGGGAGAACAATCAATCAGGGCTTCCCTCCCAGTCGTGGGGGGGGGGGGGATACATCACTGAAGGTTCTCAGAAATAGGCTGGACAACCCTTTAACCAGGATCACATCTAAGGCCTCCTGCCTTGACCAGAGGCTGGACTAGAAAACCTCCAAGGTCCCTTCCAGCCCAAGGTTTTCTCTTCTATAGCCCGGCTCCGGCCGTGGGAAGGCGCCGGGCCGAGCCGGGCCGAGCGGCGGTCTCTGCCCCATGAGCCACTCCTCCACCGAGCGGGGCGACGTCCTGGCGCTGGAAGGAAAAGGCTTTGCCGCTTCCGCGGAGGGGCGCGGCGCGGCTCCCTCCTGCCGGACATCGCCGGCTGCCTTGGCGTTAGCTGCGCTGCTTCCAGGGCGGCGGCTGGGACGGGGAAACCCCTTCGCGGGGTCCGAGCTCCGCTCTTTCCGCCTCCTGGACGGGCCGGCCAGGCCTCCCGCGCGGGGCCGGGTCTGCGGCGCGCTCCCTCGCTCGGCGGCTTCTCCGTCTGGGCGCGGCCGTCGCGGAGCTCAGCCCCTGCGCTGCGCCGGCCAGGGCGGCCTTTGCCCGACGCGTTCCGCAGGGCCGGCCAAGTGGGCGCTCTTGGCTGAGGAGGGGGCTCGCCGGCGGCCGTGGAGCTCTTTCCAGCTGCGCAGCCTCCAGCCCCCCAAGCAGGGTCTCGCCGGCACCCATCTCTCCTCCCCACCCCACCCCAACTGGCTTTTCTCCAGCCTTCCGCGAAAGTGCCCTCTTTGCCTTGCGCCAGAGAAAGCGGGGGAGTGGCCTTGGGGCAAGGAGACCCGGCTGCGCCCATCCAGCTTTGTGCAGCGGTTGCTAAAATAAACTCTCCTGCGACGAGGGGGTGGCGCTGCGTTCCCCTCCCCAGCAGCTTCGGGTGTTTTGAAGTAACAACTGTTAACCTGTAAACATTAAGGCGCCAGCTCTGTTTGCACACCTTTGTGTTTCACGTGAACCGCTAATGGGCCAAGCTTCAACCTTGGCCATATTTTGTTTGGTAGCTTCGTCTGGGAATCCCCCTCCCCTCCTCTTTGGCCCCCAGAATCTTGGATGGTAGCTGGTTCCGTTTAGCAAATTAAGGAGGTTCCCTAAAATGTGGTCTAAAATGCCATGCATGGCGTGTGTGTTTGTGTGTGTCTACAGAGGATGAATTGCCTGAGGCCCTCAGTTTTGCCACTCCAACCCAGAGGGGAGCTGAGAGAGGGCAGAACAGCTTTGATGGGTGGGCAGCAGAGAGACTCCTAGAGCAACTGACTGAACAAGGCTGGCCTATCCACCTCCTATTTTGCACCCTTGCCCCATGGCCACAGAGGAGCTGGTGCAGGGCGGCCTCACTCTGAATTCCAGCCAGTTGAGGTGAAAAAGCGTTAAAAGCAGAAAAAGCCAGTGGGCACTTACCAGGGTGCCCGTAAGGGACTTCCTCAGCCATACAGCCACATCTTCCTGTGTTTGGCAGCTGGGTGGGTGGGTGGGGGTCTTAAGGAAATGGAGGAGCCTTCCATAGAGCCAGGATGGGCTGCCTTTTCTCCCCTGCCCTGGGAGTTGAGTCCCTCCGCCTAGAACAGGAGGCCTGCTAGGCTCGCCTTTTAGACCTTCCAGGCTTTGGATGGAGACCATGCCAGTCTGCCAGTGTATTGGCTCTCTTACCAGAGGGACTGGGGATTGGCACCCATGGCTGTGCTAAGCTTGCTTGCTTGCCTGGACTGAATCTCGGGGACGGTTCTGAGGTTCTTCTTTTGAGGAGAGGCTGGCTGCGTAGGGCAGGTCCAACCCATTGGATAGGTTTTGGGTGTGGCACACGAGTACAACACGATTGCCAAATTACTGCAATGACTAAGGATTGTGTGAACTGCTGTGGCTACCAGAGCTAAAAAGAGGAAGCAGAAAAACGGCAGGAAAGGGGATTGACTGTGTGGAGAAAAAGGCCTCCTGGGGAGAGCAGGGCAAAAGCAGGTGGGAGAAACTGGAAGGGAACCCATTTTGCCCTGCCTTTACTGATAGGCCCCCTGCTTGTCCCATGATGCCAATGGAAAAGGAAGGGCAGCCTCTGTTCCGTTGCACGGGGTCCATCTGTGGAATCCGCCCCCACAGGAAGTAATAACCACCACCAGCTGGGTAGCTGGTGAGATGGCCTTTAGCAGGGACCTTCTGTGTCTCCAAAGAGTTTGAGGTTTGTCCTGCTGGGTCAGGTGGAGGCCCAGCAGCTGGTTTTCCAGGGTGAACTCCAGAGGCTTCTGGTGGTTCATACACAGACCAAAGCGCAGCTCCTTCTCCCTATTGGCCCTGGAGGTGAACATTCTTCCACCCCCTTGAAACTCTTGGGGTTTTGCAGGAAGAGACAAGCCACTTGGATGGCAGAGCCAGCGGGCCCAGGCGATGCAGCAAGCGAGACGGAGCACAAGGCAGTTTCTGCAGGGCCCACTGAAACAAGAGCGTGACCAATTGCCTAGGAAACCCAGGTCCTTTCTGGGTTGTTAAGGCTGCCTGGGAGGTGACTTGTAGTTGGGGTCATCTAGGCTCTCCTTTCAGAGAGCGGCCCCTCAGACTTAGGGCAGGCGGTGGTGCAGCCCCTCCTTTGAGGAGCTGACAATGCTGGAGAACTAACCGAAACCTGACAGTTCTTTAGAACCACCACCCTGTCTCTGACCATCCCCCAAGCACCAGGAGGTTGACAGCATTCCTTGGCCTGGAGTAGACATGGATAAATAAACAGACACTCCATGCCAGTGACTTTGCCTATGGGCATCACGTAGTAGATGCTAAGGAGGCGTTGAGAAGGCATAGAGCGCTGGGAGGCTTGGGCTGGATCCCCCCCTCTTCCTAAACACCAACCGGCTCCAGAGGGGGAAGGAGAGCCACCGCAAGGCCACTCTTCCCCAGATCTCAGCTGGTTCAGAAGGATACCAGGATCACTAGAGCTGAAGGCTGTGGAGAGATCCAGGAGAACCACCCATCCACATTCTTCTCCCGCCAGAGGTCACCTACAGTACAAGCAGGATTAGTTCCGTCTCAGTGCTGCAGCCTGAAACTGAAAGGGGTCCACAGAGTCCATTTGCTCCAGAGCTCTCTGAAGCAGCAGCCCTAACAGCTTCACCAGAGCCTCCTGGGAGAAGGAAGGGGTGGAGACAAGACAAAAGTCTGATACCTTTGGATCCGGTGAGCGCCTTTTGTGTGGATGGACTTCTCCCTCAATCAAGGATGAAGTCCAAGCCCCTGGTGTTGCCCCACAGGGCAGATCCGGTCAGGAAATGGGCCACAGAAGCTGCACCCCATCTCTGCTTACGTGGGCTATAATAACTACATCTCGGAGCCCTTGAGATTCTCTCCCACCCTCCACCCACCCCTGGCCCTTATATTAAAGAGAGTCTAGCGGAGGCATCTTTTAATTTCTGTCCTCCTGAGCTTAACTGATATTTTTGTAACAGCTGCTGCATAATTTGATCAAGGCTATCTCTGTACCTGGGCCCATGCACGCACCGTCTCCCAGGAGGCCTTAGCTGGAATATTGATCTGATGCCCAATTGGTGGGCAAGGTCACGTCCTGTGGGGGCTGTGCCTGCTTCCTCAGGACTGATAGGCCCAAACTCCTCCCAGATAACCACGCCAGGCAACGCCTCGGGGAGCCCTGCAGGGCCCACATAGCCAATCTCCTCTTGGAGCCAGTTCTAAGAGAGGCCTGGCCTGCTCCCCACAGCAGCCCTGCAGATGGTCCTTCCCACTTCCCAGGAGGCACCCGGTCCCTTGGAACAGGTCCGCCGGCAGGCTCTCTGCAGCCGAGATGGTTCCCTTGGCTGCTCTTCTCAGCCGATCCTTAATCAAAGGCTCGGTAGATTCATTCTCTGTCCTGGGGGGATTCATCCAGTCTCCTCACTCAGAGCTGCTCCAAAATCCAGCGGAAGCCACGGAGACCCCAGTCAGAGGCTGCCCATGTCAGGTTGTCCCTCGTTCCCAGCGGTGGCTGAGCACCGCCAGCTCCTCCCGAAGCCCAGGAGCCCCCCCCCCCCAGGTGCTCCTTCCTTGCAGAGGCGGAGAGGAGCCCCGGAGCACTCCAGAGCGATGGGAAGGGAGACCAGGGGGTGATGAGGACAGCCTCCCCCACATCCAGATCACATTTGCCATTCCCGTAAGGCAAGGAATGGCTCTGGAGTGGTGCCACCTCCACCATCTGTTGGGGCTGCGGTGCCCAGAATGGGGCCTTTTCCCCCCCTTGAAGTGAATTGCTGGGTGGCTGAATTGCTCTAGTGTCCCATGATTCCCCTGCTTGCAGTAAATTGCTTCTGCTAAGATGAAGTTGTGCATCTCGTAAACTGCACAGTAAGTTCTCCACATTTGCCTGTGGAAGCCTAGCTGGCAATTTCTCACAGCTGGTCCAGCCTTAACCTTCTTGTTGTGTCTCTGGGGCCTCTGCTTCCTCAAACCTTACTGCTCACACAAACACTGACGGGGGTTTCCTAGCTCGGGTAATCAACCACCTGCAAGGAAACAACCAATCAGGGAGCACCCAAGATTCCTCTCCTTTCTCTGGGGATCTGCACTGGGTAGGCAGATATCCAACGGGTTTTCTCCTTCTCAAGAACCTGGGTGGTCTTAACAGAATCACAGAGCTGGAAGGAACCCTGGAGGTCTTCTAGTCCAGCCCCCTGCTCAAGCAGGAGACCCTTGACCCTTCCAGACAGATGTCTGTCCAGTCCCTTCTTTAAAATGTCCAATGATGGAGCAAAAGTTCTAAAGGCAAAGCCGTTCCACTGGTTGGTTGTCCTGGCTGTCAGGAAATTCCTCCTCAGTTGCTAGTTGCTTCTCTCCGAGGCTCCTTAACCGGCCTTTGATTGCTGGCCTTGTTCCTCCTTTGCTCATCGCTGGTGCTCCTGTTCTTGCCAGCTCCTTTCAGCTGCCCCTCCAGCTGTGATATGCCCCTCCCCGCTTCTTCTTCCCCTGGATTACCCCAGCTGCAGGTGTGCATGTGTGTGTGTGTGTGTGTGTGTGTGTAAGCGATCAAGTTCACCTTCTCTGTTGTCTTACCTGGTTTTCAGGGCTGCTCATCCAAACAGGTGATGCACCTCTGTCATTTTCCATCTGAAACTGATCCGAGGCGAGTGCAAATGGGACAACCCCCTCCCCCCCCAGTATACTGGCCCTTGGGGCAAGAGGAGAGGCAGGAGAAGGGCCCAGGTGGAATGAGGGCTTCCTGGAAGCCCCCAAAGCGCCATTGCAGAAACCAAACCCGGAGGGAGCTGTGGGAAAGGGGGAATCCCTGGGCCAGAGGGGGAAGGTCTGCAGGGAAAAGTCATCTGTGGGGGAGTTCCCTTCCCCTGCACATCCCCGGGGCTCTTCCTGCATGGAAGGCAGGGGCTGGAGAGGGCTCTCATTCCTGGAGAGCTCGGGGTGGCCCCTGCTAACCGCATGTGGCCGCCCATCCCCCTCTTGGGAGGATTGTGATGGTACCATGTGGGGGGAAACTCAGATTCTGGGGGGCAGGGTCTGCGCAAGGGCCTGTCTCTCTGGTGAAGCCCCTCAAAGGTTTGAGGCCTGGAAGAACAAGTCTCCCCCCACCCCACTGCGCCCAGCAGCCGTGACCTTTGGCAAAAGGTTTGTTTGCACAAGTTCCTCTGTCCGAGGGTCCATCTGGGAAGAGGCCCACCTGGGGCTTCTAGGTGGTGGTTTTAGAAAACGGGGAGTTCCTTGCTCTGAAAAAGGCTTTGGCCTCTTTCAAGATTCGGAAGCTCCATGGTTACATGGAGGGTGAAAGCATTTTGTGTAGGCCTTGTGTGCATCTCTCTGTCTCGATTTTTTACAATGTTATACAATATCAGGTTCTTTCATTTTAAAAAAAGTTTCTTATTTGTATTGATTGAGCATTGGATGTGGATCAAATTTCTTTGCTAGAGGCTGAATGATAAATGACTCAGTGAAATGTCTCCAGCTCCAGATGCACCAGTGGGGCCAGGTGGGGCTCAGCCCTCATATCTTCCTGGGGAACACGGTTGGGGGTTTCGCCATAGTACCCAACTCCCCTTTCTGGGGGAGGGGGCAAAGGCCCAGCTGCGGAGGGAGGCTGGTGGGGGCAACCACAGACAAGTCCCTGATTTCTGCAGGGGGCTCCGGGGGGGGGGCTCCGTGTGTGAGGGTTGCAGTCACGGCCTTCCTTCTGCTGCCCAGGAGCGCACCGTCTTAGCTGGCTGGGGGCTGCACGGGGCCTTTGAGGGCAAACAAGGCAGTTGGGGACAAAGCAATCCATTTGTTTGATTTGATTGAAATGGAAGCGATATTTCGCATTCACTAAATACAATGACATCTGATGCTTGCCACGGAGTACGAGGCCTCCCTGTTTCCAACCAGAAGCATGACGACATGGGGGTCATTTCCAGAGACCTCCGGGAGCCCCACAGGCACTCCACTGCCAGCTATGGGGGAGGGGGGTTCTGGGAGATGGACAGGGAAAGCGGCTGACCAGACGGGGTCCCTCCTGCCCTTCTTCTCTTGCCAGTCATCTACATCTGTGGCCCCCTGGAGATGCTGCACCAAGTCATGCGTCGAGCCCAGTCAGAGGGCATGACCCAAGGCGACTACGTCTTCTTCTACGTGGATGTCTTTGGAGAGAGCCTGCAAGGGGACGGGCACCAGGGGGCTGCCAAGCCCTGGCAGAGCAAGGAGGCCCAGGACTCGGGCATCTTGCGGGAGGCCTTCCAGGTCAGTCCAGAAGTTGGTGAAGGGAGCTGGCACCCTTGGACACCCAGGCGTGGGAGGCGGCAGGGATGCCGAGGCTGCCATCTCGGAAGGAAGGGCCTCCCCAGGCCTTTCTTGGAAGGACCCGGGCTGGGCAGAGGGTAGCCCCACCGGCTCTCTTCTGGAAGGCTGGCTCTACCCTCAAGGATGGGTCAGAGTGTGGGTGCGTGTGGGTGAGTCCATTGGTGACCAGGGTGAAGCCTCCCCCCCCTGCTCTACTCTGGGGGCCTCTCCCTGGGCTTCTTTTGCTCAGAGGGGAAGGACCTGTGGGTCTCAGACCTCTAAGGAGAAAGCTGCGCGTGTCTCTTTCTGCCCAGGGCCTGGCAGGAACTCAACGGCTAGAAGAGCTGAGGTGTGGAGTGCCAGGGGGGATGCGTCAGGGGGTCAACCACTTGCTACCCAGTCAGTGCCTAAACCCCGGGGAAGCCCCTTCCCGTGCCCCCTCCCTCTGCTGGCTGCAAAGGAGAAGGGAGAGTCCCAGGTCTCTTCCGCAGGAGGAGCTGAGAGGGGCAAAAATTCAACCCCTTGCTGAGGGGGAGGCCAGCCTGGCCCTGCTGTGGACAAAGCAGAGCAGAAACCCCTGGAGAGCAGCCAGCCTCACACCTGGACTGCCTGGGTGCTTTTACTCCCTGGGTGCCCCTGGCCCTGACAGACAGCCACGCCAACTCTACCTGGCCAACATCTGCTTGCCTCCAAATCTGTGTGTGTCTGTGTGTGTGTGGGGGGGTGTTTTGCGATGAAGCCAAACCTTGCTGGAAGTGCAGACTGGCTTCCTTGCCCCTTCCTCTCAGCCCCGCCTCCCAAATGCACGTATTGAGCATGGCAACAGCCTTTGCCCCTCCCCCCCAAAGAGGCTCAGGCTTTGCAGAAATGCTCAGGAGGAGCAGATGGGGAGGGGGAGAGGCAGGGTGGGCAAGGCGCAGGAGGCTGGTGCCTGAGGCAAGGGGAGGCCACAAGCAGCCCCCAGAGGTTGCAAAGCCCCCACCCGCTGCCCCCTCTGGCGAGGGCAGATGGGAGAGACATTTGGCAGCCTGGTGTGAGATTTCCAGAGAGCTACGTGCAGGGAGCATGGTGCGTGTGTGTGAGAGAGAGAGATTGCAGGAGGGGCACATGGGCTCCCGTGTCCCTCAGCCAATGGCTTTTTTTTGCAGACGGTGCTGCTGATCACCTATCACGAGCCCCAGACTTCGGAGTACCGAAACTTCCAGAACCAGGTGATCCTGCGGGCTCGGCAGGAGTATCAGGTGGAGCTCAGTGGTTCACTGGTAAGCCCCCCCCCCCCTCCACCCCTCTGGCAGCCCTTCCCCCGCCCAGAGCTCTTAGCAGGGCCAGAGGAGCCTCTGACAGACGGAGAGGAAGGGAGGCTGCCTGAATGCCGTCCAGGCCAAAGCTCTCCGCACCTGCAGAGCCTCGGGCAGGGAGAGCCAGGTGGGGGCTGGGCCAGCACAGGCGGCCTTTGCCCAGAGCGACTGGCCACGCGCGGCTTCACAGAGCCAAAGCCGATGGGACGGGTCCCAGGCTGCTCGGGGAGGCGGCCTGTGGCAGGGCTGGCCTCCGCCTCTGCCGCTTTGGGAGAAGCCCCCTCTGTCTCTCGGGGCCAGCCGGCCAGCTGTGGCTTTGCACCCAGTGAGCAGCAGCTCCTTGTGGTACTGAGGGCTGGAGGTCAGCTCAGGTCATTCCAGGGCTTCCCGAGTGTGGATTGAGGCCCTGACAGCGAAAGGGCCCAGCTCCCTTTCCTGGTCCTGGCAGAAGGAGGCAGAGAAACACCTGGCTCTGGAGCTCCTTCCTTGATGCGTCAAGGCAGCCGCCTCCTTCCTCCCTTGGTTTGGGGCAGCTGCTTTGAGGGCCTCTGCGAATCCTGGGCCCCATTTTTGCTCTTGCTGTCCCTGGGGGCCCCAGCTGAAGCAGCTGCAGCAACCCTGGAGAGGAACTTGGCTGCATTGGGAACATGGCACCGACACTCCCTGGCTGGACAGGAGCTCCCTGGAGGGAGCGCAGGGGATCCGAAGGCAGGGAGGTTCAAATGAGGGAGCACACGCACACACATGCGGGGGGGGGGGGAGAATCCCCTCTGCAAAGCTGTCCCATCCTGTCCCAGCCCTTCAGCAGCCGGTGCCTTTCCAGCCGTTTGTGCCGGATTCCCCCAGCCTCTTTCTCCCATCTTCCTCTCCCGAGGATTCTCTAAAGGTTTCTCTCCTTCTCACCCCCTGGGCTGGGATGGGTCTGCTGCTGGGCTCAGTGGGGAGCAGACGGGTTGTATGTTATATGGCCCTCCAACGTTGCACTCGAGAGCTTTCCAGACGGTGCAGTCAGACCCCCCTCCCCCATCTGTGAGCATAAAGTCCCAGAGAACGAACGGGACCCTTCCCCACCCAAGGTGCCCCTTGGCGGGGGTCTCCAGAGGGGGATCCAGAGAGTTTCAATGCCCTCTTTGAGGGGGACACTCAGCTGGCAAGGGAAGCCCTGCATGCGGGGTTGGGAGGGTCTTTCTTGGCCTCTGCTTGCAGTGAGCTTTACAGATTCAGATTCACAGAGTTGGAAGGGATCTTGTAGGTCATCTACTCCAACCCCCCCCCCCAAAGCAGGAGACCTTACACCATTTCTGACCAATGGCAGTCCAGTCTCTTCTTGAAAGCCTCCAGTGATGAAGCTCCCACAAATTCCGAGTACAGGACTTTGAAAGCCCCCTCTCTGGGGGGGACCCCACAAGCTCTGGGCTGCCTAGAGGAGAGAGGCCACAGGGGAAACTCTTCGGCACCCCTGCAGCCAGCCAAGGCCAACTCTGAGGGCCTGGGGAGGGGACCCGGTTGGTCCAGGCAGCCAGCAGCCTGAGGGGCTGGGCAGAAGAGGGAGGGGTATATGTGTGTCACCCCCATCCTCCAAGGCTGAGGGCAGGAGTCTCCGCCAGAGGTGGGTTGCTCCCTGTTTTACTACCAGTTCACTTCGCTCACGCTTTGTGTACGTGCGCAGTTCAATGTAAAACGTTCTTCACGCATGCACAGAAGAATTTACAGTGAACTACGCACGCACACGCACTACTAAACAACATGCCGGCGACAGCAGCGGCGACCACGGAACCGGTTTGGGGCGTGCCAGCCTGGGTCGCCAAATACCTCCACCGGTTCAGTCGAACCGGGAGCCACCCACCTCTGATCTCTGCCCAAACTTCTCCCTGGCGATGGCCCAGGAATGACATCAGCCATGTGTGGATAAGAGGGGCACACGGCTACCCTGGTTCAAAGCAGGTCTGGGTGCGGGTTCTTCTCCGAGGGCTGTTCCTTACAGGATAAGCCTCAGGATAAGCTTCACCAGGTTGGCCGAGGGGGGCGGGGGGGGGTAGGGGGAGTGTTCCTCCCGAAAGAGCACCAGCCCTGCCTTCTTCAGCTACTTGCAGGGAGGAGCAGCCTGCCTCCCCCCCCTCCGCACTGCTCAGGTGAATGGCACCTCTCAGGGTGGGGTGTTTGGCCTGGAAGCCCTTTGGAAGAGCAGATGCCCCCTCCTGGGCCAGCACTGGGGCGGAGGAAGTTGGGGCAGTGCTGCTTGCCTTGCTGAACTGATGCCCTTGAACCCGGGGCAGGGAGGTCCCATTGGATCTCCCAGCACTGGGGAGGGGGGGGTTGTTTTTGTGCATTCCCCTTTTGCAAGAGGTGAGTGTGAGTAATTAACCTTTTCCTTCCCATGGGGGTGGGGAAGCATCAGGGGCCCCTTTCACCAGGCTGTGGAAGCGACTCTGGGTGCAGACAGGAAACAGTGGCCACCTCCCACACACATCCTGCCCCCTCCCCATGGGGCTGCTCCTATTTTTAGGCTCCCCTCCCTCTGGGCCATTTCCCAGGAACCCACAGACAGGCAGAAAGAGGCTTTAAGGAGAGAGGGGGGGGCTGCATTCACACCTCTCCCTTCATAGTTCACTGAGCAAATCTGTTTCCTGATTGGCTGTTCACCTGCTGACCAATCCGTTGGCTGAATAACCAGGACTGTTCATTTGCGGTCCCCAAGCACAGAGAAGTCCGCAGGACAAGCGGCTGCATTCAGTCCCCCAAGGGCCTGACAGCAATGCCCCCCCCCTCACCCTGCTGCCTTCTGGCCCTTCTGCAGCCAGAGCCTTGGAGCAGATTAACAGAATTGAATAGATTAATGGAAGGGACCTTGTAGGCCATCTAGTCCAACCCCCCCCCCCCACTGAAGCAGGAGACCTTGCCGCACTACTGACCGATGGCAGTCCAGTCTCTTCTTGAAAGCCTCCAGTGATGAAGTTCACACAACTTCCGAGTGCAACTTCTGTTCCATGGGTTGATTGTTCTCACTTTCAGGAAAGTCCTCCTTAATTCCAGGTTGAATCTCTCCTTGTTCAGTTTCCATCCATTACTCCTTCTCTGGCCTTCAAAGGTTCTTTGGAAAATAGCTTGACCCCCTTCCTCCTCTCTGTGGCAGCCCCTCAAATATCAGAACACTGCTCTCCTGTCTCCCCTGGTCCTTCTCTTCCCTAGACCAGCCACGCCTGGTTCCTGCAACCGTTCTTCATATCTTTTAGCCTCCAGTCCCCTCATCATCCTGGTTGCTCCTCTCTGCACTCTTTCCAGAGTCTCAACATCTTTTTTATGGTGTGGTTGCAGGATTCCAGGGGTGGCCTCGGTAGGGCTTTATAGAGTGGTGTCAGTACCTCACTTGGGGCAAGAAAGGAGCCTCCCCTGATTGCCTCCCAGCATTCAGGCATAAAGATAACAATGCCCCAAATATCCCTTTCCCAGAGGCAGCAGCCCCCTCGGTGCTAACACCTGCCATACGCTACATAAATAAAAAGTACCTCTCTTGCTCTTGATTGTGTTCCTCGGATAATGCAATTTAGGATCGCAGGAGCCCCCGGTGCCCATTTAGCCGAGTTCGGCCTCTTGTGTGAACCCGGCTGGGGAGGGACACTGGCGACTGGATCCTCCCTCAGACAGCCTGGTGGGGCACGGGAGGCAACGGGCTGAAGGCAATCTGGGTTGTCGGCAAAAGCTGAGCTGGCAACCCGCAGCTGTTCCTGGTCTCCTTTGGGGCAGCCGAGAGATTTTGTTCCCCGTTTCCGAAATAGCCGCATCCATGTTTCCTGCCTTTAAATAAGAGTAAACCCTCCCTAGTTTCAGACTCCGGATCGAAGGGCCATCAGGGGTGCAGTGGTGGAGGGGCCCCTCTGCCTTGGATGCAAGTGGGGCCAGCTATATCCCAGCAGAGAAGACCTCCTGAGTCCTGCTCTTTAGACGCCTTTACTTATGGGAATTTGGGGTATCCGAAGTTACCGCATATCTGAGGCCAGGTTAAATTAACGGGGCAGGAACCCCATATTCCTGCTGCCACTCTAGACGGGGGGGTGGGGGTGGGGGGGGAGGGTCTGGGCTCTTCGACTGCTTGGCTTCCCTGGTCACTGGACCTGCCAGCAGGAGGAGCCTCGGAGGGCACCGAGCAATCCCTCCCTCTCCCTCTTTGGCTCCTCCCGCCCAACAACAGAAGAACCTGGTGGCCGGATGCTTCCACGATGGGCTGCTCCTCTACGCCTTGGCCCTGAACGAGACCCTCCGCGAGGGCGACACCCTGCTCAATAACAGCCGCATCCTGGAGAAGATGAAGGGGCGCAGGTTCCAGGGTACGGGGGCTGCAAGGAGGCCGGTCCCAGACTCAGAAGAGACCTGATTAGGTGGAGGGGGGGGGCTGGAGGGGAGGTCTGGGTCTCAGGTCCAGGCAGGGCCTCCTGGGTGAGATGCCCTGGGGAGTGACTTGTCCCCAGCCATGAGGATGACGGCGCTGCTGGCCCCAAGTGATCCCAGGGACCTGATCCAAATATGTGGCCGCTTTTGCTCCTCCAGGGATCACTGGCACCGTGAGCATGGATCAGAACAACGACCGCGACACAGACTTCAACCTGTGGGCCATGATGGAGGGGGAGAGTGGCGAGTACCAGGTAGGCTGGAGGCCCTCAGCAGCCCCACCCCCCAGCATCCTGGTCCTCCCTGGCCCTTCTTTCTCCTGGAGGGCAAAAGTCTGGGGCAGTCACCCCTCATTCTCCGGGGGAATGGGGGGGGGGAGAACAGCAACATCTGGCCTCATGCCCACAGGTGGTTGGACACTACGTGGGATCGGAGAAGCAGCTGAAGTGGCTGGGCCCCATCCACTGGGTCAAGGGGCAGCCGCCTCTCGATAACCCCCCTTGTTTTGACATGGATGACCCTTCCTGTGACAAAGGTGGGTGTAGGGGGAGAGACAGGACTCCCTTCAATCTAGGAGAGCTTTGGAGGACCCCTGACCCCCCCCCCTTTATCCTCCCTCCTTTGGATGGGCTGCCTGCTGTGGGTAGCTGGTTCTCTCCCTCCCAGTGGACCTATCCCTCCCTCCCTACCCAGAGAGACCCACCAGTGACACCCAGCCTGTGCCTTTCAGGGTGCCTCTCTGGGGGTGGCTGGCAGGCGGGGGACCCTCCCTGATTTGCTGTGTCCTTGCAGGCACGCTCAGCACCCTGGCTATCCTGGCACTGGGGGCCGGACTCACCTTCATCATGTTTGGGGTTTCCAGCTTCCTGATCTTCAGGTGCCTGGGCAAACTCTTCGGGGCCACTGGAATTCAGTGGGGGGGAAGAGGGTGCCCTGGCCAAAAACCGGGGGAGGGGCATGGATGTAGTGGCCACCTCTTCTGGCTCTTGTGCTGCAGGCTCAGCCCTGAGCCCAGGCTGGGTCCAGTGGCAGGGGGCTTGGGGAGGGGCCATGGCTGGGTCAGGGAGCTCAGCTGTGGCTCTTGGCAGGAAGCTGATGTTGGAGAAGGAGCTGGCTAGCATGCTGTGGCGGATACGCTGGGAGGACCTGCAGTTTGGGGGCTCGGAGCGCTACCACAAGGGGGCGGGCAGCCGACTCACCCTCTCGCTGGTAGGTACTATGGGGCACCCACGGGGTGTTCCTCCAAGACCCAGACCCCCACCTGTTCCCCAGCCCCCCAGCTTTTATGGAGTACTTCCCCCCTCCTGCCCACTCGCCCTCGGTTGCCTGTGACTCTCTGCCGTGGCTTCTCTCCAGCGTGGCTCCAGTTATGGCTCCCTCATGACAGCACACGGCAAGTACCAGATCTTTGCCAACACAGGACTCTTCAAGGTGAGACCCTCTGCCCCCCACTCCACCCCAGCCGCCTTGGAGGCCAGGCCGGCTCAACTCCCCTTCGCTCGTCTCTTGCCCTCCAGGGAAACGTGGTGGCCATTAAACACGTCAACAAGAAGCGGATTGAGCTCACGCGGCAGGTGCTGTTCGAGCTCAAACACGTATGTACGGGGGGGGGGCTGACTACTCTGCGGGTCTTGTGGGGGTGGCAGCCTCTGCTGCAGGGAGGGAGACACTGGCAGTGGCCCCCGCTCCATACTCACTGCCCCACAGATGCGGGATATCCAGTTCAACCACCTGACCCGGTTCATCGGGGCCTGCATTGATCCCCCCAACATCTGCATCGTGACTGAGTACTGTCCTCGTGGCAGTCTGCAGGTGAGGCGGCTGTCCAGGATGGGGGAGGGGGAGGCAGGATTCCCCCTGCTGGGCTGTGGCCAAAGCTGACCTCTGCCCCCCCCATGGCCTGCCCAGGACATTCTGGAGAACGAGAGCATCAACCTGGACTGGATGTTCCGCTACGCCCTCATCAATGACATTGTCAAGGTGAGGAGAGGGGCTTCTGGCAACCGAGAGGGGGGATTGCGCGAGACACCCGGCCATTTCCCTCACCCCGGAGGTCCTCCTGGAGGAGGCTCTGCTAGCTTCTCCAGGCTTCTGAGTGTGCATCCGTAAACCTTCCCCAATCTACCCCCCTCATCGGATGGGGCTCAGCCTCCCTTCCTCCTTCTCCCCTCGGCAGCTGCTTTGTCCCTCCCCCCCCCTCCCGCTCCACACAGGGCATGGCCTTCCTGCACAACAGCATCATTGGCTACCATGGCAGCCTCAAGTCCTGCAACTGCGTGGTGGACAGTCGCTTCGTGCTCAAGATCACGGATTATGGCCTGGCCAGCTTCCGCCAGGGCCACGAGAGTGAGGGCAACCATGCGCTCTATGCCAGTGAGTGCCCGGCAAGCGCCCCTGTGGCCCCTGGGGAAGCCCAAGCCCTACACCCCCCTGACCGCAGACTCTCTGGCTCCTGCTCCAGAGAAGCTGTGGACAGCCCCGGAGCTGCTGCAGAAGGGGACGCTGCTCCCGCCCCCGCCGGCCATGCAGAAGGCGGACGTCTACAGCTTTGGGATCATCCTGCAGGAGGTCGCCCTGCGCAGCGGTGCCTTCTACGTGGAGGGCCTAGAGCTCAGCCCCAAGGGTGAGGAGGGGCCGGGGGTCCGAGCGGAAGCCCAGAGCCTGGTAGCTTTCCCTGGCAAATGCCGGCCCTCTGGCCTCCAGCCTGCGCTGATCAGGAAGTGGGGTGCTGCTTGACCAATCTGCCTCCGCTCGGAGAATCAGGAAAGGTCAGCAGTGGAGGCAGCCGGGTCCCTCCTTTCCTCCCACCATGCCCTGCGCTGACCTCTTGCAGCCAAGGAGTCCTCCGGCCTGGATTGATCCAGCAGAGGGACCGGCCATCTGAGGGGCGCTGCTGAAGAGGCGGGGAAGTAATGCCTCTGGGCTCCTGGGAGATGCACGCCTGGAGCCCCTCTGGGGTGGGGGGATGCTTGGACTGCACTTACGTCTTCTGGGCCTCCCCAGAGAGCAGGCAAGGGCTTCTCACCTGGGGAGAAGGATCCCCATCCCCATCCAGCCTCTTCCACCAGCTCACCGGGGCTCTGGCTGCCACAGCCGCACCTGAGGTGGAGGGAGAGGATGGCACTGCCTGAATTCAAGATGGGGGCTTCCAGCCCAGAGAATGGCAAAAGGGGTAGTGGTGCTGGCTGTGCCGTTGGCTGGATTCTGCTACTTGTGACCACCCAGGTTTGACCCTGTGACCTCTGTCTTTCCAGTGTCCCCCCCTCGTCCTCCACCCGCACCCCCAGGATTGCCATGTTCACTTCTCTCTCCTCATTGTCCCAGCAGCCAGTCACCCCCTCCCCCCACAAGTCAGCTGTGCCTCCATCCCATTGCCCCCACATTCACTCCTGTGCATCCCGCCCCACTCCTCCCCCCCAGAGGTTGTGCAGAAGGTGTGCAACGGTCAGCCGCCCTACTTCCGGCCCACCACCGACACCCGCCTGCACAGCGAGGAGCTGGCTGTCCTGATGGAGCGCTGCTGGGCTCAGCAGCCAGCAGAGCGCCCGGATTTCACCCAGATTAAAGCCTTCATCCGGCGGTTCAACAGGTAAGGCCTCCTCCTCCCATCCTGGAGGATTGGTGTGTGTGTGTGTGTGTGTGTGTGTGTGTGTGAGAGAGAGAGAGAGAGAGAGAGAGAGAGAGAGAGAGTTTTTCCTGCTTCAGCTTCTGACCCTCTGAGCGAGAAAGGGCAGAAGGTCTCCTCCCCACACGGCCCTGGAGAAGCCGCTCAGGAGGGCAGGCAGGGCACCTGGAGGAGAAGTCAGGGCTGGGGGTGTATGTGGAAACTGAGGCTACTCCAGCAGGGCAGATTCTCCCACAGTCCCCAACCTACAACAGTGTTGCCTCTCACCCAAAGTCTTCCGAGGGAGGGGTTCAGGGGTGGGGAATGTAATGGCATGGCACCTGCCATGCCCAGTCCTGGCCGCTTTCCCTTCCCCCACCCTGCTGCCACACTATGGACCCTGCCCTCTACCTCTGACTCAGGGAAGGAAGTACCAGCATCCTGGACAACTTGTTGTCACGCATGGAGCAGTACGCCAATAACCTGGAGAAACTGGTGGAAGAGCGCACGCAAGCCTACCTGGAGGAGAAGCGCAAGGCGGAGAATCTGCTCTACCAGATCCTGCCCCAGTGAGTCCAACTTCCGCCTCCCTCCCTCCCTCCGGGACTCCGTGGCCTGAGGCCGCTCGGAAGGTCAGCAGCTCCTCTCCTTCCTACCCCTCAGTTCGGTGGCTGAGCAGCTGAAGCGGGGCGAGACGGTGCAGGCCGAAGCCTTTGACTGTGTCACCATCTACTTCAGTGACATTGTAGGGTTCACCTCCTTGTCAGCAGAGAGCACCCCCATGCAGGTAGGCTGCAGCACAGGTGGGTAGGTAGTCCCTTGCATGTCTGAAATGGATGTGGCTGATTCCTTGGTTTGGGCTTGGAGAAGTCTCCCCCCCCGCCCACCCTCTGGCTGGAGCAGGTCCAAGGACAGATTCCCGCCAGACAGTTACCCTTGAATGTCAGGAGCTCCCAGGTTCCTCCACTGAAGAGTTGGGGTAAGGTCTGTTTTCCTCACTCAGTGTAGATGGGGAGCCCTGCATGCAGTGCTGCCACCAATAAATATGGCTGGCCCAAAGCAGAAGGCCGGGACTTACATAGGTACCAATTGTTGGGAAAAGTGGAATGGCTGTGTTAAAGTGGTCTATTGCAGTAATGGTAAACCTATGGACTCTCTGTCACAGGGGACACGCCACGCCATTTGCGGTGGTATGCCAGGCCTCCGGACACTCTGGAAGTTGACCATTCTCTGAGGGTCCTGGAGTGTAGTCCAGAGGGGAGGGGAGTGGGGAGGTCTGGAGAGGCCTCTTTTGACCAAGGTGAATTGGAGGGGGTGTTACATGCCACAGAATCAAGGTGGGCCTTTTCTGAATTTTTGACATGTTGACCCCAAAGGATTCACCGTCCCTGGTCGATGGTGTTGACCATAGCCCATCAAACTCAGTGCCACGTTCTTACTAAGTCCCTTGGGGGGTTTGGAATGATCGTGAATCGGGCTACTACATTCCAGTCCTCCAGTGGTTCGGTGTCACATATTATATGAACACAGCAATCGGGTTTTGGTGCTGGCTTAGGGAGTTGTCTGAACGCAGCCGTTGGGAAGCAGAGGAAATGCAAAAGTTGCTGTTCATCCCCCTCCCAATGGTCCCTTATGCCTCCTGCAGGGCTGGGTGTCTGGGGCCCCAGTCTGGTCCTTCTCATTCAACTCTGTCAATTGGTCTCTTCTCGCTTTCCCAAAAATGTTGATCCCTCCACCCGGGGCATCAGCAGGAACTGCGGTACCGGAAGGTCCCAGCCTCATTCGGTCTTGGCCCCGGATGGCCACCTGCTCTTGCTCGATTAGACTCCCCTCACCTGCCCAGCCAGCTCACCTGTCTCTCTCCCACCCACCATCAGGTGGTGACGCTCCTCAATGACCTCTACACTTGCTTTGATGCCATCATTGACAATTTTGACGTCTACAAGGTGAGCCTGGCTGGGATGGGGGGAGGGGCTCTTCCTCTACAGCAGCCCTGCAGGGAGCCCTCCCCCTCCCCGTCTGACCCTGCTCCTTGGCCCTGGCCGTAGGTGGAGACCATTGGGGATGCCTACATGGTGGTGTCTGGTCTGCCTGTCCAAAACGGCAAGCTCCACGCCCATGAGATCGTCCGCATGGCCCTGGCGCTCCTGGAGGCTGTGAAGACCTTCCGTATCCGGCACCGGCCCAGTGAGCAGCTGCGCCTGCGCATCGGGGTCCACTCGGGTGAGTCTCAAGCGGGTGAGTGCAGCCCACCCCACCCGAGCATGCACAGAGCACCAGCGGTTCAGCCGCCCTCCTCTGCCTCCCTGCAGGGCCAGTGTGTGCAGGAGTGGTGGGCCTCAAGATGCCACGCTACTGCCTCTTTGGAGACACAGTCAACACGGCTTCACGCATGGAGTCCAATGGCGAGGGTGAGACCCCCCGCAATGCTCTGTCTGCAGGGTCTGTGCATCCTCACCACCCACTCCCCTGGAGCCTGCTACTGGTGCTTCTGCCCCCCTCCACCTTCTTTCCAGCCCCCCCCCCCAGCTTCCTTGTGGATCTCCTCTCGTCTTCAGCAGAGGCTCCATTGGGATGCAATGGTAGCCTCATTCCCCAGAGGCCGAGACCTCCTTAAGGGCGAGGGGGCCCCAACAGGAACAGCTAAAGCCTCCCTAGTTTAGACTAATCAACTTTATTGCGGTCTCTGTCACTGCTGTGGGCCCCAAGACCCCGCCGCTGCTGGGCTCCTTGGGCAGAGGACCCTGGGGGGCATTCACTCTCCTGCCCCCCTCCCTTCCAGCCTTGAAGATCCACATCTCGGCAGCCACCAAGGAGATCCTGGATGAGTTTGGCTGCTTTCTGCTGGAGCTCCGGGGGGACGTGGAGATGAAGGTGGGTGTGGGGAGGGGGATACCCTTTCCCTGCTCTGAGGGGTGGGCTGCATTGCAAGAAAGGGAGCAGGGGCCCCTCACCAGCTGGCGTCTGCTTTCCCGCAGGGCAAAGGGAAGATGAGGACCTACTGGCTGCTGGGCGAAGAGAAGACGGCTGTCATCTGAGGGGGCCCTCCCTCTGTGGGGACCCAGCAGGAGCAGCTGCTCCCACAAACGAACAGATGGACGGACGGACGGGTGGTGGGTCTGCCCTGCCTTGGAGCAGCGAGGGAGGGCATCAGGCAGCCAGCCTGCAGGACAGGAGGGCTTTGCGCCGGGAGAGGCAGCGCTATGCCTGGAGCAGGCAGGGGGGGCTCTTGCTGCCCTGGACACCAAGGGGTCTTCCCCGCCTGGCCTGTGACAGCTGGGCAGCAGGAACACACCTGCTGACCCAACTGCCGATGCCCTTTGCCCGCTGGGGCTCCTGGCCTCATTCGATGCCCCGCACCCCGGCTAAGCCAGCCTTTTCAGCCCTGCTGCTCATTTCCCCCCTTTGGTTGCAAATTCAGGAACCAGGCAAGCGGTTTTGTCCGAATTGAAAGAGGGAGAACAGCCTCTTCCTCCTCCTCCATTTAGCAGGAGAAGGGATGGCAAAGGCTCTGTCCAGCCACGGATGCTTTGGTGGTGGTGGTGATGGTGGGGCCGCAAGGGAACTTCCTGGAAACGGCTTTGGGGGTTGGGCCTTCAGCTCTTGCAGGAATTTCACAGGGAAACCAACACTTTGAGGAAGGGTCTCTCCATCCCCCTCCGCCTGCATGAGCTTGGTGCTTTCCCAATGGGCCAGGGGGCGGCAAGGAAGTGTTCACAGGTTGGGGCAGTTTTCTGGGCTGTGCAGCGACGGCTGGTCGAGGCATTCTGGGAGGGGGGTGGTGAACGTTGCACACTTCCTGAAAGGGGTGTCGCCAGTCCGTATGCTGGAGGTGCCCTGTGCAGAGGAGTAAAAAGGCTGGAGAGCAGCCGGGTGGGCGAAGCTTCCCTCCTGGCATGCGTCACCCGCCCTCGTGGCTGGGTTCGAGCCGCCTGGCCAGGACAAACCCTCCCTGCTGGAACAACAGGTGCCCGGGCTGCCCGCCCGCATGCCGTGTCCTTCACAGCCTCTCAAGGACAAGCCTAATGGGAGGGGGCAGAAAGGCATGGCAACAACAGGTTGGAGAGGGTGGCACTCACCGGCACCTGCTGGGCATGTTCAAGCCAGAAGGTCTGTGGTTGTTCCAGCCGGTAGTCGTGGGGCTGCAAAGGGAGAGGAAGTCATGAGGAAGCACAGGAGGGAAGGGGGTGGCTGCTATTCTGGCCAGCAGGGGCCCTTACCTGGGTGGGGGGCAGGGGGGCAGAATGGAAGCCCTCCTGCTTGTAGTCCCAGTGGGTGATGGAGAGGGACTCCATGGGCTCAGGCGGAGGGTGGGTGTCGCCCGCCAAGAGGCTGGTGCTGCAAACCAACGGTGACAACAGCAGCTGAGTCAGGAGCTGCACTGGCAGAAAGGGGGGGGGAGGGCTGGTTGCAGATGGCTCTCTTGCCCCCTCCCCCCCAGGGGGCAGAAGACACCTCAGGGACCAGAGGGTTTCCCTTGTCAAGCCAGGTGTGGGACCTCCAGCTCCATCAACGGCACTGAACCCAGGGAATTTTGGGGGGTCACCAGCAGTTGGGGGAAGGAAGGCTGGTGGGGGTCACTGCAGCCCCCAGCCCCGTAGAAACCTCCTCCTGGAAAGATTTTATACGTTCATTTTCTAGACGGAGGGCAGAAAGGCGAGGATCATTTTTCAAGCTGAACCAAGTCTTTTATGAATAAAAGAAATCACCCAACACCTGCAGGGTCCTTTCATTGGTTTCCCCAAGAAAGTGGGCTTTGGCACTGCCGGAGCATTCCTTGCAGGGCTCCTGTGTGCCAGTCTCAAAGGAGGCCACTCCTGGTGGGTAAAAGGTTGGGAGCAACACGGCAAACGCTTATCGGGCTCTTTGTCAAGGTTCTAACTCGGCCGCTATCCAGTCACCACGACTGAGGGAGGGGCGGGATCTCCTCCCAGGCGCAGGGAAAGGGCTGGCACAGCTCTGGTGGCTTCATGCCACCGTGCCCATCCCTGCCAGCTGGTCGGGCTAGAAGGGCAAGTAAAAGTCCCGAGATCAGCAGCAGCAGCAGCGCTAAAGGGAGCTTCCGCCAGCCCCAGGATCCCCTCCACCCCCATGTCACGGTTGAATGAGCAGGCCCTGTGTCCCTCCGCATGTGAATCCCTTGTTCACAGCAGGGAAGGCCACAGTGGGGAGGCTCCAGGGCTTCTTGGCAAATGAGGAGGGAAGGGGGAGTGAATTCCTTTGCAGGGCTCCACCTGCCAACCTGCTCTGCAGTCTGGACATCGGCTGCCCCCCTGCAACTGCAGGGGCCCCTGGGAGTGTCCTTGCATGTCTGCTGGCCACAGTGGACGTCTGCAGCCATCGGCCTGCTGGAGTTCTTTCAACCCAAGGAAACCCTAATTGAGTGGTGCGGGGGGTGGGGGTGGGTGGGACAGCCCACCTCCCTTTCCCTAGCACTTCTGTGGAAATGCGCAGGCCTCCTGCTGCTGCTGCCACTTGCCTTGCAGATTCTTCTCTCTGGCCTGGTCCCCCTGTGCAGCTGCTGCTGCCACTCTCTGCCTGGCCAATCTTCGCTGTCCGGTGCCCCACATCCCACCCTGGCCTTTCCTGCCTGGTTCTCTTTCGTCGCTCTTTCAGCTTCCAGGGTTGGGCAACGTGGCCTCCCACCGGTGCTTGGGCAAGACTGGAGAGCCTTCCATGATTGGTGCTGTGGCTCAGCTCCCTGGCAAAAGGCCCCTGGAAGACCTGGGCTCTTCCCTTCTGCAAGGGAAGAAAGGCCCGGGTAGTCCCACCCTCTGCTCCCAGTCCTCGCATCAACCACTTCATGCTGGCCCCTGCCCACTCGCTCCTCAGCTTCCCCTTTCGGAGGCTCTCTTAAGCAGGCTCCAGGACACTCTCTTAGGCAGCTGAAGGTGAAGAATGATTGCAAGAATTGGGTAGGTTTACCTTAATGGACCAGGGTGGATATGATAGCAGCCTTCCAATGTCTGTGAGGCTGCCTCAGGGACAAGGGGGTCAACCTGCTCCCCAAACCACCTGAAGGCAGGACAAGAAGCAACAGATGGAAACTGATCAAGGGGGGAAGCAACCTAGAACTAAGGAGAAACCTCCTAACAGAACAATTGACCAGTGGAAGGGCTTCCCTCCAGAGGTTTTGGGTGCTTCTTGACTGGAGGTTCCTAAGAAGAGAGACTGGACAGCTACTTGTCTGAAAGGGAGTAAGATCTCCTGCTTGAGTAGGGGGTTGGACTAGAAGATCCCTTTCAACTCTTATTCACTATCCAGACCAGTTGGAGGAAAGAGGCCGTCCTTTGGCCTTGACAGGCCCACAGCAATGCCTGGGTGCCAAGTGGCCGGGGGGGGGGGAGGGGGGAGAAGCTCATGCTCTTCACCTGTGTTTCTGGTACAGGAGATGCTCCATCATGGCCTCTCGTTTCCCTGGGGATAGAAGGAGGAGAGAGACAAGTGGGGTGGGGGCTTCCATGGGGAGGCTGGAGAAGGACCTTGCCCAGGAACGGAGACAGGAAGGTGGGGCCCAGGCTTCCGTAGGGGGGGAGGAGATGGGAGAAAGCCATCCCCACCAACACCCCCTGGTGCCCCCAATTGAGACAACCGGCCCCCAACCCTCTTTCATTCAAGGCAGAACCAGAAGGCCAGCTGGAGGCTCCAGCAGGCTCTGTTTCCCATTATGGAGGCAGGATTAGGTGGCTGCCCAGATGGCTTGGGGATCTCGCACAGCCCCTTCGAAGAGGCTCTGGGTGATTCCTACCTGTCTAAAAACAAGGACAGCCTGCAGCCACCCTCCCTCCCTCCCTCCCTCCCTCACTCCCTCACTCCCTCCCTCACTCCCCATTTTAAAAAAAAGGAGCACATTCACAGCCACAGTCCGGAAGGATCTGCCACCAGGCGCCTCCAGGACTCACTGCAGGGCTCCCTGCTCCAGCCCCGGAGACACCCTCTAGCTGATCTGCAGGCCAACTGATTCTTAGCCCCTCCCCCCTCCCGCCCTGGATTTTCAAGTGAGCAGGGTGGCCTTTTCCCCTCCATGAGCTGTGGGGGCCTGGCATGACCCATTTTTGGGAAACTGAAGGCCTTCCTAGAAGCTGCTTCTTCTCTCTGCTCGGCCACCCGAAGGAGTCAGGCAGAAGGCAAAATCTACCTTTGCGAGGAAGGAGAGCAGCGCATCGTGGGTCGCAACCTGTCCCTCTACAGTTTTACAGTACAGGTAGTCCTCGACTTATGGCCACCCTTGGACGTGGAAAATCCACCCTCAAGAGAGCAGTGACATGATTGTGACTTTCCCACTGACTTCACTTGCCGGACACTGTCTGGGGACGTTGCAAAGGGCAGTCCCAGGGCACCAAGGGCCCTTCAGCAGTTCTAAGGTGAGCACCGGCTGTCAGTCACTTTTTAAGGTGCTATTGTAACTTTGAGCAGTCATTAAACAAGCGGTTGTAAGTTGAGCACTACCCATCATTTCAAAAATAAACCCTAGATGCTTTAGAGGGGAAAGGGGTCTGTGTGGAATTGAAGCCAAAGCGTCTCTTTGAAGCATCTTCGGAAGGACTTCCTGTTGACCAGAGAAGCTGCCCAGGAGGCTGACCAAAGGCTCTTTCTCAAAAGGTAACTGGGTATTTGTTTTTGTTTTCCCTTGGAGGTTAACTGGGTCTTCCAAGTAGCCTCAAGGACTCTCAGAAAGAGGACTAACGACCAGAGGACTGCAAGGAATATAAAACCTTCCGTTCTCCACCATTCACTCAGCACTGAAGAAGCTTCTTGGATGAGAAGCAAAATGTCTTCAAAGGAAAACCAAGAAAGTCCAGTTGCCTTTTGAAAAAACCCTTGTGGGACTTGATGGATGACGGAGAACTTCCGGGGGCTGTTTTGGGGGAAAGGCCAAGAAGAGTTGCAAGGTTGCACATCAGGGTTGTCTGTATCCTGATCGGAAGCCACAACAGGCCCAAAGGGAGCAGCCAAACTCCCCGTCCCTTGGTTACCCGATTGGGGCTGCCTGGCTTTCTAGTGAGGGGGAAACAAGTGGCCTCCAGGGTGGGGAGAATGAACTCCTCCACCTGGCTAATCCTCCGGAGCAGCATGGCAGCCAACCCCGAGAGAACCCCTTCCTCTCCCTGCACAGGCGTCGGGAGCCTCTCCTGGGCCCCCTCCTGTCCTGTTGCCCACCTCGCACAGGGAGCCCCGTCTTCACTGGGCGAGGATAGGAGTCCTTCATCGTGGTGGTCGTGGGGGTGCCGGCCAGGAAGTCAAGGGTGAGGAGGCCAGGATGCCCATGCCGGTAGAAAAAGCCCTCGGTTCCATACTCGGGTCTCGGCACATGGTCCAGATCATTGGTGGCTCTCTGGGAGAAGCAAACATGGAATCAAAGAATGCTCCACCCCCCACAGGGCCAGCCCCCCCCCCCAGTTACTCCCCCCAGCTTGGTCCCACCTGCCCCGCTGGCTCTACAGCGCAGGAGGGGAAGGGTCGCTCGGAAGCCCCTCCCACGCGGGCCAGGCAGGGACTGCGCTGGGGATGCGGAGGCCGCTGCCCTGACCTCTTCCTGCCAGTTGTGCATTAGGCACTGGCCGCGGGCGGGCGGCTCCCTCGGCGCCTCCGGGACGCAGGGCGGGGGCTGCTCCAGATCGGCGGCCGGCAGCTCCCCCAGGTACGGCCCGGACACGCCGTGGCAGGGCGGCAGCTCCAGCGGGTGCGTCTCTGCGGCCTGCAGGTGTGCCTCGGGCTCCGGCGGCCTCTCCGCAGGACAGGGGGCCGTCTCCGCCGGGCTCCCGCGGGGCTCCTCCTCGCTGGTCGGGGAAGAGACGGGAGAGCGGCGGGTGGCGGTCGGTGGGGCGCTGGGAGGCGGGAAGAGGCCCCGGCTGCTCCGGCCACCCACCGCCCTGCCGAGAACGCCCAGGGCACCGAGGACCCCCCCGCCCCGCTCCCGAGGCCGGAAGCCGCGGGCGAGCAGGGTCGGTGGGGGTGGCGGCTCCATCGCGGTCCAGCTCACCTGTCCGCCTCCATCGCGGCCAACGCTTGGCTGGTCTCCACGGAGACGCGGAAGCCGGCGCGGCCGGCCGTTGGTTGTCAGAGGGCGAGGAGGAGGAGGGGAGCGGTGGGCGGGGTCCGTTCTCCCCCCACCCCCCACCCCGGCCGGCGCAAATGAGCGAGCGAGCGCGCGACTGTGGCGGGGAGGCAGCCCAGGGCGCAGCTGCCTTTCGTGCGCGGCCCAAGGCTGCCCCGAGAGTCCCCGAAGGAGGCGAGGTCACAGCCCCACTCCCTGCCCGACAGCAGATGGGACATGGCCCCTCCCCGGTCAGGCTGGCCAGGGCTGCCCGGCCAGCGACCTCCGAGAAGTAGCGGAGGCCCTGCGGCTGTCTTGGGAGGTGCTTTCCCTAGCTCTGTCTTCGCTTGTGCTGTGCCTTGGGCGGGGGTCGTGGCTACCCTTGTCTTCAAAAAAGGCAAGATGGCAGTTGGATTAAAAGTCCACCCGGTCCAGGTCCCTGGAGAGAGGTTGTCCGCCAAGGTGGCCCAAACGGCTCCATCCCAGCCTCTGCTCAGTTTGGGCAGCTGCAACTCCAGAGGGTTGTGTGAAGGCCAAAGCAGGATGCCCGGGGAGGACACAGACATTGCCCAGGGCCACTAGACCTACCCCCTCTTTGCCCCATGCCCACACGGGGTCTTGGTCCAGCAGCCTGGATGCCCAGCCCCCACAACTGGTGCCTGAGCGGAGAGCGACTCTGCAGGCCAAAAAGCCATGTTGGGTCTGGGGGGGGGGGTAGAGTGTGGACGCCCTTCGGACAGCCGCCTGCAGAATGTGTGACTCTCTGTCCTAGCTGCCCTCAGACCCAGCTCTCCACACCGCCACTGCAACAGGTGCTTCCCAGGCAGGGTTTCAGCTCAGGAGCCTGGAAGAGAGGCAGGAAAATGCCCCGTGGCTGTCCCCTGACTCTGTGTGCGCGCACATGCATGCACCAGGGGGGGAAGATGTCGCTTCTATTCAATAGGAAGAAGGGCTGAAACTGTGTTTTTGTGGGGGGGGGGTGTCTTTGTGCATGCTGTCCTGGGGGGCCAAGGAGGGTCCTTGCTCACCCTTTCCTTCTCCTGAAGGAAGAGATTCTGGATCCCGACACTGGTGCCAGCGCTAGTGTTAGGTACTGGTGCGATTAAGCACTAGCAATGAACCCCAGGTTGAGGTTATAACAGAGCAACCCTGTAAAGTATACGCAACGTGCGATAGATAAAGCAACCACACTGAATAATGGATAGTAAAGTAACAAAATAAACTTTACTTTTTGAAGAATATAGCAAAATCCATAAACACAGCCAAAAAGTCATACACAGAAAAAACAGTCCAATACTACCAAGATAACTTGGATACAAGTAGCAAATAACTTTCACACAGTAAGTAGTAGCAACAGTAGTAACAGTTAGACAGCAGTTATCATACATCAATCAAGAGAGAGAAAGAGAGAGAACATCAGCTGCAATTTATATGCTGTAATCTACTAATTAGCAGATCTCCTCTCTTAAAGATACATAACATACCTTGTGCAATATATTGTCTACCCAACTTGTTGGTTACACCCTAACATTCTCCCCTTTGGGTAGATCAATATATCCACTCACAATGTAAGATGATAACCTTCACATGATGAGGTATATTTCACTGAACTTTGTGCCTTAGTGAAGTTGTCTGCTAAATTGTCTTCAGTTGAACAATATTCCAACTTTATCAGGCCATCCTTAATGCTTTGTCGAACATTAAGATACCTCAAATCAGTATACTTCGATCTCGTCTTAATAGCTAAACTAGTCGCCATTTTTATTGCTGCCTGATTATCTTCATAAACAGTAAAAGGTTCATTGATACTTAATCCCATATCTATAAGCAACTGCTTATAATATATCAGCTCAGTACATGTCAACGACAAACATGAAAACTCAGCTTCCATTGTGGATAAGCTTATGTGTTTCTGTCGTATCGACCTCCATCCAATCAGTACACCACCTAGCATAAAGGCTATGCCGGAAGTTGACTTCCTATTATCTATAGCAGCTGCAAAATTCGCATCAGCATAAACAGTCAAAACTAAATCCCTATTCGGTTCTAAATATAATGCATAGTGGATAGTTTTCTTCAAATAACGCAGCACACGCTTTGCTGCTTGCCAATGCCTCTCTGAAGGACTATCATTGAATCTAGCCAGTTGGTTCACACTAAATGATATATCTGGTCTAGACCAATTACTTAGGTACATTAGGCTACCTATCAAAGATTGATAGATTCCCTTATCAAAACCAGTACCCTCAGTAACCTCAGGTTTAAACTCCAATGCCATTGGTGTCTTTGCAGTCTTACATAGCTCCATGCTATATTTCTTAAGCAAATGATTAATTTTACCAGCCTGTGACAGCTTAAAACCTTTACTGGTTCTAACCACGTCTAAGCCCAGATAATGCTTAATTTCACCCAAATTCCGGATTTTAAATTTACTCTCTAATTGTGAAACAATGTCAATAGCTTCCTGCTCAGACCTAGTAATAATAGCTATATCGTCCGTGAACAAAAGCAACAACGAGATCAAACCATTTTTCACCCGTCTAAACAAACAAGGATCAGCCAAACCTGGAATAAATCCCATAGCTTTTAGTTCATTTACTATGCATCTGTTCCACTCAAAACCGGACTGTTTTAAACCATAAAGGCTCTTTTTAAGTCTCCAACAACCAGTCTGGCCATTAGAATCCATACCTGGTGGCATCTTCATATAAATGGTATGCTGCAATGGAGCATGCAGATACGCTGTTTCAACATCAATATGGGTAACATTACACTGATACTTAGCAGCCCACACCAATGATGCCCTCAACGTAGAGGCTTTCAAGCTCGGAGCAAAAACCTCATCGTAATCCCTCTCAGTTTGGGAAAACCCTTGAGCAACTAAACGAGCCTTATAAATAGCATTGCCAGCAGCATCGTTTTTAATTTTAAACACCCATCTACAGCCAATTGCACTCTCCCCTGAAGGGAGCCTAGCTTCTTCATAAACTTTCAATTCCTGTAAGGATTTCAATTCCTTCTCCATAGCTGTCTTCCACAATTTCTTTTCCTTTTCAGGATACAGCCTTAACTCTGCAAAACTAGAAGGTTCTATGCTAACTTGCAATACTACACTGGCTTGGTATCTGTCGGGTGGATGCCTGTCCCTAGTAGACCTCCTAGGCAATACAGGACTTGCAGAATCATCCTGTTCCACCTCACGAGTAGATTCTACATCTACATCTTCCTCCCCTTTCAGAGTAATAGATGGACTATCCTGATTCTCTAACTGCTCATTTGGTGTATCATGATTAACCAAACGATCAACATCTATATCATCACAAACCTTGTGAAACTCTTGTTCTAGCTTCTCCCAACCAACATGTTCTGAAAATTTAGCACTAGCACTGTGCATAATTCTCCGAGTTCCAGGTTCCCAGAACCTAAACGATCTATGATTGGAATTGTACCCAACAAAAACCATTTTCCTAGCTCTGCTTTGATCCTTCCGTCTAGTCTGTGAGGGAATATGCACCCAAGCAGGGACACCAAATGTGTGTAAATAACTCAAATCAGGCTTCCTACCATGCCAAAGAGTATAAGGAATCTTACCAGTAGTTGAGTTAACTACTATGTTCAGAATATGGTTTGCACACATTATAGCCTCACCCCAAAGCTTTTCTGACAAACCAGAATCAACTAGCATAGTTCTGGTCATTGCCTGCAATGATTGACCACGTCTTTCAATAAATGAATTATGTTCTGGCCTGTAGGGGGCAGAACGCCTATGTTCTATACCAGCATTCTCCAACATTGATGTAAACCTATGATTAGTGAATTCAGACCCATTATCAGTGACTAGGCAAAGTACTTTTTTATCCATCTTACGTTCAACAAACTTTAACCATTTAGTAAAATGTTGGAAAGTTTCTGCCTTTGATTTCATTACATAACAGAAACCATACCTAGAATAATGGTCCATAATGCTGAGTATATAGCAGGCACCTCCTAAGCTAGGTTTCTTAGGGCCAATTAGGTCTGCAAACACTACATCCAGTGGTTTAGATGTCTTGAATCCTTGAAACCGGTTTGCAGGGGTAACCTTACTTTTAGCCTGGTTACAGGCATTACAGTTAAGATATTTTGAACAAGGTTTCAAATTGATTCCATTAGATAGAATAACAGTTTGACGTACCATTTTAAAATTTACATGGCCTAAACGTCTATGAAGTAGATGTATACAGTTATCATGGGGCTGTTTATTCTTATAACCAGGTTCAGAACTCGCAATATTTAAAGAGTTCTCATGTAGAATAAATAAATTATTCTCCAAATTGGCAATAACACTATTACCTTCCTTTTCAATAATGCATCTATCATTCTTAAATGTTACTGTAAACCCACATTTCACAAGGTCTTTTACAGATAATAGGTTAAATTTCATTTTAGGTACATATAACATTTCCAATTTTTCATTAATACATGGAAAATAAGCTGTACCTTCACCTGAAGCCTTGATTTTCCAACCATTTGCTAAGGAAATGTGCTGTTTGCTAGCCTTCATAGTAACAAACCTTTCTTTAACCTTAGTTATAGAATGGGATGCGCCACTGTCAACCACCCAGAAACTATGGTTTACAGCCTTATCTACCTTAGCTACAGTTACAGTAACATTGTTGCTTTTTCTTTTACTATTAGCAACACCCCTTTTCTTGCTATTTTTACAGTTCTTAGCAATATGCCCCTTACCACCACAAGAATAACATTTCTTAACAAAATTTACAGTTGAAAACTGTGTTTCTTCTTGTGATTGATTGTCTCTGAACTGAACTCTATCCTCTCTTCGTCTGGACTCTTCAAGCAATCTCCCGGTAACCTCAGATAATGTCAGTTCATCACGTGAAAGAACTTCCAATGAGGAAACAAAAGAGTCGTAGCTTTCATCAAGCGATGATAGCATAATATACACCTGTTGAAGCTCAGAAAAAATTAACTCTTTTTCTTGCAAATCCTGCAAAGTTTTCTTCATGAAGTCTAAATGAGCCAACATATCACCACCTTTTTGCAAACAGGCTCTAAACAGTTTCCGTGTGAGATGAATATGAGCACCCACACTGTCCCGAACATAAATTCTCCGCAATGTGTTCCAACACCTAGCAGCAGACTCTTCGCCACGAATATGGACCAGTTGCTGGTCATTCAGTGTTAGTCCAATAATGCAGAGAGCTCTCTCATTGTCCCTGTTAAACTGCGCAATCTTCGCATCCTCATTATCAGCAGGATCCCAATCTGTAACATCTGGTGGGTTCTGAACCACAAACCACAGTCCTTCTCTACGCAGAAGTAAGGAACACTTCAAGGACCAGGAAACATAGTTGGTTCCATCAAACCGGGTAATCATGGAGAGTGCAGCAGACTGTTCTTGTGCCATATTCACAAAAATAAACTATCCAAAAAGTGGTGCTTAAAAAAAAAATTATGGTTAAGGCAGGGCGTCTGGGCCCATAACCAATGTTAGTTACTGGTGCGATTAAGCACTAGCAATGAACCCCAGGTTGAGGTTATAACAGAGCAACCCTGTAAAGTATACGCAACGTGCGATAGATAAAGCAACCACACTGAATAATGGATAGTAAAGTAACAAAATAAACTTTACTTTTTGAAGAATATAGCAAAATCCATAAACACAGCCAAAAAGTCATACACAGAAAAAACAGTCCAATACTACCAAGATAACTTGGATACAAGTAGCAAATAACTTTCACACAGTAAGTAGTAGCAACAGTAGTAACAGTTAGACAGCAGTTATCATACATCAATCAAGAGAGAGAAAGAGAGAGAACATCAGCTGCAATTTATATGCTGTAATCTACTAATTAGCAGATCTCCTCTCTTAAAGATACATAACATACCTTGTGCAATATATTGTCTACCCAACTTGTTGGTTACACCCTAACAGCTAGTACCAGCCAGCACCTCTTTGGCCCAAAATTGGCCTCTCGCTGGCTTCCCTAAATGGCCTGCAGTTCCCCGAGGATGGCTGGCCCTTCTAAAAGTAGCATATAGACCACAGCCAGCCTGGCAGGGGTCTGGTGAGGGGGCCCCTCCAGAGGGGGAGGACTTTATTTTATTTTATTTATTTATCTTAGTTTGTCAAACGTGCAAAAAAAACCATAAATATGAACACAATAAACAGGTATGAATAAATGGAGACAGGACAGGGATGGTAAGAACGCTGGTGCGCTTATGCACGCCCCTTAAAGACCTCTTAGGAATGGGATGAGGTCAACAGTACACAATCTTAGGTTAAAATTATGGGGGTTTGGGGATGTAACAACAGTCAGGTAGTGCATTCCAGGCATTGACCACTGTTGCTGAAGTTGTATTTTCTGCAATCGAGTTTGTAGCGATGTACTTTGAGTTTGTATTGATTGTGTGCTGGTGTATTATTGTGATTGAAACTGAAGTAGTCATTCACAGGTAAGACGTTGTGGCGGGTAATTTTGTGTACTGCGCTTAGGTCAGACCGTAGGTGGCATAGTTCTAGGTTTCCCAAGCCCAAAATTTCAAGCCTGGTGGCATATGGGAGTCTGTTGCAAGCAGGAGTGGAGGACTCTTTTCATGAAATATCCCTGGACTCTCTCAATTGTATTAATATCTCATATACAGTGCTTAACTAAATTAAATTAAATTAATGTTGCTCTGTTCGGTGGCCACTTTAGGAATAATTATTGTTATGTATGTGTTCATTTCTTTGTGGTAATAGTACCAGAGCTTTTCTTTCCAATGCCTTTGCAATGAAAACCAACAGGATTTGGTAAGCTTTGGTGGTGTACAAACTAATACCTATTTAGATAGAGACTATTGCAAAACCAGCAGATAAATAAATGGCCATCAGCCATCTCATGAAGGGCCACATCACCTGTTCACCTGGTGGCTCACAGGCGATCTTGGAAAAAGTCTGGAAGGTCAGTTAGATTGAAGGAATCAGGATCCATCCACAGCCCTTCAAGTACCGGACAATGGCTGTCACAGCTCCCCGCAGCCTTCTCTTCTTCAGGCTAAACCTGAAGGATTTAGCCCCGAAGGCCCTGGCCATTTCTGCTGCTTTCCTCTGGACTCCTTCCTGTTCTTCAGCATCCCTCCAGTACTGTGGCTGGAGAGCTGCAGAGAGGACAACCTGAAAGAGCAGCAGAAAGCAGGACTCACTTCTGGTGACTTCAGCATGATGCCTCCGTTGGTGCAGCTGAAGAGCTGCTGCAACACAGTGCTGGCTCCTGCATAGTTTATGGTCTCCTCCCAAGGGCTCCTCTTCAGCCAGGCACTGCCAGTCTTCTTCACTCTGACTTCTGAGCTGCTGCTAGAAGCTCCCAGACCACGTTATCCGTTATTTTCTACCAAGCCAATTCGGGGTGGGGTATACTTCATGTGAAGGAGACCGGGGTGGGGGAGTGGTCAAGGGTAGCCAGGAAGCACAGACCATCTTTGCATTCTCAATGAACCTCAAGCTCCCTTTTTGGCTTAGTGTCTTCTTGTCACTCCGTCTAGCTGCTAGTCCTGCTTCCACCCAGCTGACAGAGACCCCCGAGGCAACTGGGGCCATCCCTTGCCAGCAGTGAGCTCATTTTGTCCAGCAGTCAGTCCTCACTGCACAAGGAAGCCCTCTGATCTCCCAGCAGAGGCCTCCAGAGGCAGCCCCACGGCCACCGAGGCCAGGAGCCGCCCATTCACAGGACTTCCATTCAATTGGGCCAAGCAGCGCAGGAAGCCAGTCAAGCTGCCAGCCAGCCCCCTGCGCCACAGTAGGCCATTCCACAGTGTGTGCACTACCTTTAAAAAAACCTTCTTCTTCAGGGACTGATGGCTTGACTGCAATGTACTATAAAACTTTAAAACTGGAAATGATTGAATATCTTACACAACTATTTTGTAATATACAGCAAGGAGGTAAAATACCCTCCTCATGGAAAGCGGCTTTTATCTCATTGATACCTAAAGATAAAGAGGGCCCTAAGAAACCAGAGGATTACAGGCCGATATCTCTTCTGAACACAGATTATAAAATATTTGCTAAGGTACTAGCCAACAGATTGATGCCGGTTATCCAAGAGATTATTCATCATGATCAAGCAGGATTTATTGAAGGCAGACATATGAAGGAGAATGTAAGGCAACTCATAGATTTAATTGACTATCTTGATAAGAATAAGCAGATCTCTGCAGTGCTGGTCTTCTTGGATGCAGAGAAGGCCTTCGATCGAGTGAATTGGAATTTTCTAACCAAGACTTTGGAAAAGATGGATATGGGACCACGATTTCGGCAGGCGATTGGAGCAATTTATCAGCAACAAAATGCACAACTTATTATTAATGGAAATCTGTCAACAACTTTCGAGATACAAAAAGGTACAAGACAAGGTTGCCCATTATCTCCATTGTTATTTATTTTAACTTTGGAAGTCTTGTTGAACGCAATTCGGGACTCAAAATCCTTAGATGGCATAGCTAACAGGCAAAAGGAATACAGAGCATTTGCCGATGATCTGGTTGTTACCCTCTCACATCCTTTGAACTCAATAATTCCGATGAAAAATATCATAGCAGAATTTGGCATGGTGTCCGGGTTTAGACTAAATCAAAACAAAACAAAAATGATGGTTAAAAACATGACAGAGATTCAAAGAAAGAGACTTGTAAGTTTAGCAGGTTTTGAAATAGTCTCCAAGGTCAAATATTTAGGAATACAAATCGCAGAATCAAATACAAAACTTTTCCTAAATAATTATGAAGTGTTGTGGCAAAAGATACAGAAAGATCTTCAAGTGTGGAAAAAGTTACAATTATCTTTGCTTGGAAGGATTTCAGCATTTAAAATGAACATTCTACCTAGATTCATCTTTTTATTCCAGATGATACCGGTGCTTAAATCAGATAAAACTTTGTTAAAATGGCAAGCAACGTTAAATAAATTTGTTTGGAAGGAGAAAAAACCGAGAGTAAAGATGAAGATTATGCAAGATACTCGTGAAAGAGGTGGCCTTAGACTCCCAAACCTCTGATTGTATTATGAAGCTGCGGTATTGACGCATGTAGCAGATTGGTTTGGAAAAATAAAAACGGAACTGTTGAACATAGAAGGTCATGATCTTGTTAATAATAATAATAATAATAAATTTGGATTTATTAGCCGCTCCCTTTCCAAGTAGGACTCGGGGCGGCGTACAATGGAGCATATAACATGAAACATATATAACAACACCAAACGTACATACATACACAACACACATACATACACGGAGGAGGAAGCAAATTACATCAATAGACAGTTAAAAATCTGCTTTAAAATACCCCAATTGTAAAAACCCAATAAAATTAATATTTAAGAACAATTTAAAAACAGTTTGGAGGAATGGGAAAATTACGATTGCGATTGAGCCAGGCCGGATAATTGAAAGAGGTGGGTCTTCAGCTGTACACGGAAGGAGCGGAGATCGGAAATCATCCTGATGTCACGGGGGAGGTCATTCCATAGGGCTGGGCCCATCACAGAGAAGGCTCTGCTCCTGGGTGTCGCCCCCCGGCACTGTTTGGCGGACGGCACCCGGAGAAGTCCCTCTCTGTGTGAGCGAATTGGTCGTAGGGATGTGTGGGGCAGGATGCGATCCTGCATATAACTAGGCCCTGTGCCATGGAGCGCTTTAAAGATCATAATCAAAACCTTGAAACGCACTCGGTAGACCACAGGCAGCCAGTGCAGCTCGCGCAGGAGAGGTGTTACAGGGGAGTATCTAGTCCTCCCCATAATCACCCGCGCGGCCGCGTTCTGGACCAATTGTAGTCTCCGAGTGCATCTCAAGGGAAGCCCCATGTAGAGAGCATTGCAGTAATCCAGGCGAGACGTCACTAGCGCATGGGTGACTGTGCATAGGGCATCCCGGTCCAATAAGGGGCGCAATTGGCGCATCAGGCGAACCTGATGGAACGCCCCCCTTGCCACGGCTGTTACATGGTTATCCATGGACAGCCGGGTATCCAGGAGGACGCCCAAATTGCGCACCTGTTCCATGGGGGCTAGTTGGACGCCCCCGATGGCCAGAGATGGAAGCACCTGGTTGAACCGGGAGGCCGGAAGCCACAGCCACTCCGTCTTGGAAGGGTTGAGTTTTAGTCGGTTGCCATCCATCCAGACCCGTACGGCCTCCAGACACCGGGACATCATTTCGACGGCCTCATTGGGGTGGTTCGGAGTGGAAATGTATAGCTGAGTATCATCAGCATACAGATGATATCCCACTCCAAAACCACGGATGATCTCGCCCAGCGGTTTCATATATGTGTTGAACAGGAGAGGCGAGAGCACCGATCCCTGTGGCACTCCACATGTGAGTGGCCTCCGGGTCGAACTCTGCTCCCCTGTCAACACACGTTGCGTCCGACCAGAGAGGTAGGAGCCAAACCACCGTAAAACGGTGCCTCTGACTCCCAGCCCCTCTAGCCGGTGCAACAGGATACCATGGTCGATGGTATCGAACGCCGCCGAGAGATCTAATAGGACCAGGATAGAGGAACAACCCCTATCTCTGGCCCTCCAGAGATCATCAACCAATGCGACCAAGGCCGTCTCCGTGCTGTGCCCGGGTCGGAAGCCGGACTGGCGCGGGTCTAGATAATCATTTTCCTCCAGGTGACGTGGGAACTGCTGTGCTACCACACTCTCTACAACCTTCGCTAAAAAAGGAAGGTTGGAGACTGGACGATAATTGACTAGGTCCGTTGGGTCCAGGGAAGGCTTCTTGAGCAGGGGCCTCACCACCGCCTCTTTCAAGGCGGCCGGTAGAGACCCCTCACCCAACGAGGCGTTCACCAGGCCCAGGAGCCAGTCACGCGTGACCTCCCAGGATGCCAGTACAAGCCAGGAGGGACACGGGTCCAATAAACATGTGGTGGGTCGCAGACGTCCACGCAACCTGTCCAAATCCTCGATGGCAACCGAGTCAAACTCCTCCCAAAGCGGTCCCTCAAGACTCGCAACGGGCGTCTCTACTGAACCACTGAAAGGGGTCCATCCCATCCGGATTTGAGCGACTTTGTCCTGTAGATAATTCCCAAACTCCTCTGCTCTGCCCTGTAAAGGGGCTTCCCGTGGTCTCTCAAACAAGAGGGAACGGGTCACCCGAAACAGGGCGGCAGGGCGGTTATCTGCAGACGCAATAAGAGCAGCGCAATGTTGACGTTTGGCCGCTCTTAGTGCCACAAGGTACGTCTTCAAATAGGCTCGTGCCTGTGCTCGGTCAAATTCGGAACGGGAGGATCTCCAACGACTCTCTAGGCGTCTCTTGTGGCGTTTCATAACCCTTAGCTCCTCGGTGAACCAAGGTGCCAGGGTGGTTCTTCGCCGCAGGAGAGGCCGCAAAGGCGCCACCCGGTCTAGGGCCCCGGTAGCCGCACTATTCCATGCGACTACCAGGTCCTCTACTCGGGGGCGGGTCAGGTCCACAGGAGGTGGCCCAAGTTCCGTCTGGAACCTATCCGGTTCCATCAGGCGCTTGGGGCGGAACCATCTAATACCTTCCAGTTCCGCCTCCTCGCGGCGGGGGGTAGCACCAGGGAAGTCCAGCCGGAGAAGTGAGTGATCCGACCATGACAGGGGAATAGTGTCTAGATCCCCTATTCCCAGATCACTCGTCCACTGGCCAGAGACAAAAACAAGGTCCAGGGTGTGGCCTCCCTCGTGAGTAGGGCCCTGAATTAACTGGGTCAGGTCCATGGCTGTCATGGAAGCCATGAACTCCCGAACCCCCTCAGACGCTTCTCCCATCGACGGCAGATTAAAATCCCCCATCACTAAAAGTTTGGGGGTCTCAACCGCCACCGATGAGATCAGCTCAAGGAGTTCGGGCAGGGCCGCTGAAGTATAGCGAGGAGCCAGGTATACTATCAGCAGGCCCAACTGCCTCCCTGGGCCCCATCTCACGACGAGGGACTCACACCCGGATGTCTGCGGCACAGTGAACTCTCTCGGCTCTAAGTCTTCCCGGATAATCACTGCTACCCCACCGCCCCTTCCCTGGGCCCGAGGCTGGTGAAATGCTCGATAACCTGGAGGGCACATTTCCACAAGGGGTAGACCTCCCTCATGGCCCAACCAGGTCTCGGTTATTCCGGCGAGGTCCGGGTCCCCCTCCAAAATTAGATCGTGGATGAGGGGGGCCTTATTAACAACGGACCTTGTTCTGGGATGGCATGCATATCTTTTTTATGAAGACAGGGTGGATAAAGTGTTTAACAACCATGTTCTCCGAAGTGCCTTGATGAGAATATGGAAGAAGCACCGGCCCAATTGGGATTATAAAATACCGCTTTGGTTGGATCTTGCAGACACCATGGGTATTATGAATATTAAGTCACTCGGGGGTTGTTTATACAAAGACATGCTTATTGCTGATGGGGACGAATGGAAGTTAAAAACTTTGGAACAACTGTTGGAAGAAGGAATTACTTTAAATTGGTTACATTATATACAATTACAGAAGAGATGGGAAGAAGATCGTAGGGTCGGTTTTATGGATAAAGAAGTGGAACTGATTAAGCAGATAAAAGAGACTGGCCCAAAACAGGTTAAAAGAATATATAATGTACTGTTAGAAAGAGATTCAGAAAGTGAATTGGTTAAGGATTGTATGATTAAATGGGCTCAGAATTTTGGTGAATCGGTTATGTTGGACACGTGGGAAAAAATATGGGTTCAGAATGTTAAATTTATGCAGTCGCAGAATTTAAGGGAGAACTTTTATAAAATGTTTTACAGATGGTATTTAGATCCTAAAAAATTATCATGTATGTACCCAAATGTTCAACCAAAATGTTGGAGATGCGGGTGCCTAGATGCTACCTTTTTTCATGTATGGTAGACCTGCAACAAGGTTAAAGCTTTTTGGATAAAAATATGGTGGGTTATGCAAAATGTATTTAAGAAAAGAATACAATTCACTCCGCAAATGTTTTTATTGGGTATAGCTAAGGATTTCACCAAAGGGGAAACAAAATTGGTCTTGCATATGGTCACAGCAGCTAGGTTGTTGATTGCGCAACATTGGAAAAAATATTTTTTACCGACAATTGATCAATGGATTCAGAAGGTGGCGGGGTTCGCTGAAATGGCAAAAATTTCAGCTTTCCTAAAAGCTCAGAAGCAGGAGAATTATACACAGGAATGGGTAAAATGGATTGATTACATACAGAATAAATACCAGACTAGGAAGTACTATGTAGCCTTTAGGTAAGAATGTTTAGACTGATAGATGATCAGAGTAAATAATACATGGGATGCTTGGAATTGTTAGAGTGGTGTATAGCGGAAGTCAGGGGGGTGGGTTTGAGTGGGAGGTGGGGGAGGGTTAGGGTGGAGGGTGGGGTAATATATATGCATAATTAACCTAGAAGATGGGATTAATGAAATATTGTTACTTTAAGAGAAATTTATATCATGATTTATATATGTTTAATTAACTTAGAAGATGGGATTAATGGGCTATTGCTACTTTAAGAGAAACTTATATTTGATTGTTGGGAGGTGAGGGGGTACAATATGTGAATGAGTAATCTACCTTAAGACGGGGGGAGGGGAGGGGGTGCAGTATTTGGTACAATATTTGAATGAGAAATTTTTTTAAGTTGGGGGGAGGGGAGGGGGCATAGTATTTGTATGTGATTTACATTATATGGTGGGGGGATAAAAAGGGGGAACATTTGTTTGTATAAAACTTTTTCAATTAAAAAAAAAAACCTTATTCTTCCTGTGTCCTGGTTCTTCCAGGATTGCATTCCGTGGGTGGCCTCTGGCTCTAGCATCTTGGAAGGGGAAAATAGTTCATCTTTCTCCCCCCTGCTTCTATCCTGTCCCCTTCTTCCCAGAGCCCAAAGCCCCTGACGTCCCCCCCTTTCCTCCAAGCAAGCTGTTCCAGTCCCCCATCTCTTTAACACCCCCCCTGCAAAGAATCTTCTCCAGCTCCACAATGTTCCTTCTGAGGTGGGGCCCTGGAGCTGTGCAGGTTTCCAGATGTGGTCACACCACTGGTTTATACAAGGCACATCCTCATGTTGACCCCTCTGGCCTTTTTCACCCTGTAGACACCCTTGAACGGTTCCCCTTTACTCCAGGTTCTCTTTCCTCATCTGTCCCATTCCTCTGCATTTGGGGCTCTGGACACATGTGCCTCATCCCATGGAGGGGAGAACCAGACCCCCTATGAAGCAGCCCGTCCCCAGAATGAAAGGCCCCGGGTTTAAGGGGCCCAGAAATAAAGCAGCTCACAAAGGGCCCACCGCCTTCAATTCAGGTGCTCCGATGCAGGCCTCCAAAACCAGGAACCTGGAAACCCCTTTTCCGCCTTTCCTTGGGACCGAAGCGCGTTCAGCCGCCTGCGGCCGGACCGGTGATGGGGCCTGGTTGCTCGGCACTTCTGCCAGCCGCTCCCGGAGAATTGGAGCAGCCCGGCGGAGCCTGCCCTGAGCCGGAGCTGCTCGGCCGCTTCGGCCTTAGTTCGGTGACGCGAGGCGGAGTGGCGGAGGGGGCTTGACCGTCAGCGCAGACGAGGCTATTCTTAGCCGGGCGGGCGCAGCAGGCGGGCGGGCGGCCCCTAATTGGCAGCCAACAGGCGCCCCTGCCGTTGCAGCCTGCACGTCCGCAGCGCCCCCGGCGCCCCTCCCGGAGCCTCTGCTTTCCTCGGGGCTGGGGAAGTGCGCCCCCCCCCGCAAGGGCCTTCTGGCATCTGGCTGCATCTGCCACCTGGCTCCATCTTATCCACGGGTCGCGGGGCCTGCACGGTGCCGTCGGTTCAAGTGAGAGGCCGTTGACGAGGAGCCCGAGAGGGAAGGGCTGGCGTGGCCTCCCGGGTCGCCCGAAAGGGAGTCCTTGCGCCCTCCGACGGCCAGGCCCACCCAAGCCAGAAGCTTCGTGTGTGTGTGTGTGTGTGTGTGTGTGTGTGTGTGTGTCTGTGTGTGTCTGTGTCTGTGTCTGTGTGAAGCTCTAGAGAGGCCGCTGGAAAGGAGCCTCCAGGCCTGCTTCTTTCCCTCCACCCGAGGTCCCGATCCCAAAGCCACGCTCCGGCCCGACCCGGGCTCTCTATGGGCGATCGGTCACGGAGGACCCGTGTGGCACCTCCGACGTCTCTCCACCCGCATCACTCCTGGCTCCTTATTTCCAGGGTGGCCGCCGAAAGTGCAGCGGCGCCGGAGATGTGCACCTCAGCTGAGCCCCTGGCGCGGAGGGGAAGGGGGGGGAGAACCGCCCTCCCCTGGGGAGCCGGCCGCGCTCGTTCTGCTTTCCCTGCAGCGCAGCAGCGCCATCTGGCGGCCGCTCCGTGCACGGTCTGCCCCACGAGAACAAGAAGGGCTTTCATCCAGCGCTGCCCGAGCCTCGCCCGCCCCGCCGGCCTTCCTCCCGCGGCGGAGTCTCGAGCCACGCAGCTAAATTTAGACGGGGGCTGGGGCGGAGCAAGGGGATCCCGGTGGGCTGCTTAGGGAAAATTAGCCGAGTGACGACAGGCACAGGAGGAGACCCTGACATAGTCCAGCCCAGGACGGGGAGGTGGGCTCCCCATGCAGCCGCGGGACTCCATCCCGCCCCTCTCCCCACAGAGCAACACACAAACCGGATCCTTCAATTCACTTGTTTACTGGATTCCAGCCAGGAGTTTCACCGTACATTGCAGTTGCTTTTTCTTTTTTTTTTCTTTTTCTTTTATTAAAAGAGTTTTATACAAACAGATTTTCCTCCTTTTCACACACACAACCCGCCATACAATGTAAATCTCATACAAATGCTATGCCCCCCCAACCCCCCCGCAAAAATTCACATTCAAATATTATACCAAATACTTTGCCCCCTCCCCTCCCCCCGTCTTAAAGTAAATTACTCGTTCACATATTGTACCCCCTCTCCTCCCAACAAACACAATATAAATTTCTCTTAGATTAATAATAGCACATTGATCCCATCTTCTAAGCTAATTTAACATATATAACTCTTAATATAAATTTCTCCTAAAATAACAGTGTTTCGTTAATCCCATCTTCTAATTTATTCATACATATATATTGTCCCTCCCTCCACCCTAACCCTCCCCCACCTCCCACACAAACCCACCCCCCTGACTTCCGCTGTATACCACTCTAACAATTCCAAGCATCCCATATATTATTTACTCTGATCATCTATCAATCTAAACATTCTTACCTAAAGGCTATATAGTACTTCCTAGTCTGGTATTTATTCTGTATGTAATCAATCCATTTTGCCCATTCCTGTGTATAATTCTCCTGCTTCTGATCTTTTAAAAAAGCTGAAATTTTTGCCATTTCGGCGAACCCCGCCACTTTCTGAGTCCATTGACCAATTGTCGGTAAAAAATCTTTCTTCCAATGTTGCGCAATCAGCAGCCTAGCTGCTGTGACCATATACAGAACCAATTTTGTTTCCCCCTTAGTAAGATCCTTAGCTATACCCAGTAAAAACATTTGCGGAGTAAATTGTATTCTTTTTTTCAGTACATTTTGCATGACCCACCATATTTTTATCCAAAAAGCCTTAACCTTATTGCAGGTCCACCATACATGAAAAAAGGTAGCATCTAGGCACCCGCATCTCCAACATTTTGGTTGAATATTTGGGTACATGCATGATAATTTTTTAGGATCTAAATACCACCTGTAAAACATTTTATAAAAGTTCTCCCTTAAATTCTGTGACTGTGTAAATTTAACATTCTGAACCCATATTCTTTCCCACGTTTCCAACATAACCACTTCACCAAAATTCTGAGCCCATTTAATCATACAATCCTTAACCAATTCACTTTCTGAATCTCTTTCTAACAGTACATTATATATTCTTTTAACCTGTTTTGGGCCAGTCTCTTTTATCTGCTTAATCAGATCCACTTCTTTGTCCATAAAACCAACCCTTCGATCTTCTTCCCATCTCTTCTGTAGCTGTATATAATGTAACCAATTTAAAACAATTCCTTCTTCCAACAGTTGTTCCAAAGTTTTTAACTTCCATTCATCCCCATCAGCGATAAGCACATCTTTGTATAAACAACCCCCGAGTGACTTAATCATAATCCCCATGGTGTCTGCAAGATCCAACCAAAGCGGTATTTTATAATCCCAATTGGGCCGGTGCTTCTTCCATACTCTCATCAGGGCACTTCGGAGAACGTGATTGTTGAACACTTTGTCCACCCTGTCTTCATAAAAAAGATATGCATGCCATCCCAGAACAAGATCATGGCCTTCTATATTGAGCAATTCCATTTTTGTTTTCCCGAACCAATCTGCTACATGCGTCAATACCGCAGCTTCATAATACAATCAGAGGTTTGGGAGTCTAAGGCCGCCTCTTTCACGAGTATCTTGCATAATCTTCATCTTTACTCTCGGTTTTTTCTCCTTCCAAACAAATTTATTTAATGTTGCTTGCCAATTTAACAAAGTTTTATCTGTTTTAAGCACCGGTATCATCTGGAATAAAAAGATAAATCTAGGTAGAATGTTCATTTTAATTGCTGAGATCCTTCCAAGCAAAGACAATTGTAGCTTTTTCCATACTTCAAGGTCTTTCTGGATCTTTTGCCACAACACTTCATAATTATTTGAGAAAAGTTTTGTGTTTGATTCTGCAATTTGTATTCCTAAATACTTGACCTTGGAGACTATTTCAAAGCCTGCTAGACTTTCAAGTCTCTTTCTTTGAGACTGCCTTCAATAAATCCTGCTTGATCATGATGAATAATCTCTTGAATAACCGGCATCAATCTGTTGGCTAGTACCTTAGCAAATATTTTATAATCTGTGTTCAGAAGAGATATCGGCCTGTAATCCTCTGGTTTCTTAGGGCCCTCTTTATCTTTAGGTATCAATGAGATGAAAGCCGCTTTCCATGAGGGAGGTATTTTACCTCCTTGTTGTATATTACAAAATAGTTGTGTAAGATACTCAATCATTTCCAGTTGTAAAGTTTTATAATACATTGCAGTCAAAGTGATAGTCTATCTTGATGACATCCTTATTTACACGGAAACACGTGACGAACACGTGACATTGGTGTGTTCAGTTCTCAAAAAACTCAGTGCGGCGGAGCTTTACGCCAAACTGTCTAAATGTGAATTTCATCAGGAAAAAATTGACTACCTTGGTTATCGCATCTCCCACAATGGCATCGAGATAGACCCAGCTAAAGTCCAAGCCGTTACCAAATGGGCACCGCCCTGCACCCACAAACAATTGCAGAGTTTCTTGGGATTTGCGAATTTTTATCGTCAATTTATTCCATCCTTTGCCAGCATTGCGCTACCCATTCAAAATCTCCTTAAGTCAAAAGGAGAGGCCAAACCCAAACCGGGGAAGCCACTAAAACGGACTATGGAATGTCAGGCCGCATTCGAAAAACTAAAGCGACTCTTTGCAGCTGAACCCGCTTTGAAACACCCAGACATGGATGCACCTTTTATCGCTCAAACTGACGCTAGTGATGTGGCGGTGGGGGCAGTATTACTTCAAGCAAACACTGACAGGCACCTGCAACTTTGCACTTACACCTCCCGAAAACTGACAGAGACGGAAAGGCGATGGGCCATATGGAAAAAGGAAGTTTTTGCAGTCGGGTGGGCTTTGGTGACCTGGCGACATTTCCTTGAGGGAGCTAAACACCCTTTTGAGACGTGGACTGATCACAAAAATTTGGAAGTATTAAAGACCCCTCAAAAACTTTCTCTTAAAGAAATGCGCTGGGCGCAACATTTAAACTGGTTCAATTTCACCCTAAAGTACATCCCTGGAGGGAAGAATTTTATGGCGGATGCGTTATCCAGACTCCCACAATACAACAGTTCCAAGTTGAGCGTGGTACTTCCCATCATCCCAGCGAAAAGTCTTGCTGCTCCAATGGTTACCAGAAGCCAAAGCGACCCTAAGTTGGAGGTCACAATGGACCTCATCTGCAAGTTCAAGGAAAGGCTTGAGTCCGACTCCTGGTTTAAGGAACATTCAAATGAATGCACCACGAAAGATGGACTGGCCTGGATAGGCGCTAAATTGTATGTTCCTGCAAGCATGAAGCCTTTGGTGCTACAACGAGCTCATGATTCCCGCATGGCAGGCCATTTTGGGTTTGTGAAAACTCTGCATCTCATCAAAAGACAATTTTGGTGGTCCTCTTTGAAAAAAGACATTGAATCATATGTGGCCACTTGCCTTGTATGTGCTGCTGCTAAGCGACCTCCAGGGAAGCCCCAAGGCCTGCTTCAAGGTGTAGCCTGTCTTGAATCGCCGTGGAAGGAAATAGCAATGGATTTCATTGTCAAATTACCTGAGAATCAGGAAAATACTGTGATCTAGGTAGCCACGGATTTGTTCTCTAAACAGGTTCATTTTGTGCCTTGTTCCAAGATCCCTTCAGCTAAGCTAAATTGTTTATTACACATGTATACCGTTTGCATGGAGTGCCGGAGCGCATAATATCAGATAGAGGGGTACAGTTCACCTCCCTCTTCTGGAAGGAATTTTTGAAGTTGATTGGCTCCGCCCAGGGGTTAAGCTCCACCCACCATCCTCAGACTAATGGGGCTTGTGAAAGGACTAATTCTGTTTTGGAGCAATACCTCCAGTGTTTTATCAATGATCAGCAAGATAATTGGACTGAACTGTTACCACATGCTGAAGTAGCGTACAACAACTCTGTGCACAGCAGCACCAGTTTCACCCCGTTTAGACTTGTCTTTGGGCAGGACTTTGTGCCAATCCCAGAATTGCCCCGTGAAAAACCACAAGTCTTGACCCTCTCAGAGTGGAGTGACCAGCTCCAAAAGGTTTGGCCCATAGCCCCAAAAACGTTGGAGGCTGCTCATCAAGCACACAAGAAACAGGCTGACAAAAAGAGGGTGAAAGAAAGGGAGTACAAGATTGGAGATCAAGTTTTTCTGCCTACCAAATTTCTCCAAATTACCCAAAAGTCAAAGAAATTAGGGCCTAAGTATGTTGGTCCGTTTCCTATTGTGAAGATCATCAATCCTGTTTCTGTACGGTTGGAATTGCCAAAGTATCTCAACCGCATTTACCCCGTGTTTCATGTTAACCTTTTGAAACCCTGTTTTGTTAGAAGCTGATCTGTGTATTTTGAGGTATTGTGGTTTGCTACTGTTTAGCTATACTTTGTGTGCTAGACTGACTATTTTGATAACAGAACTGTGTATGACTTGGACTGTTAACCAGACTCTGAATACCTCTATATTTCTACATAGTAAACTACTATATTTTTATACTATTCAGTCTCTCTGTATGCTGGTTTGTGCGTGTTATTCCATATCACTCTCATTACGCTTCTCTGCATACTCGCTCTTCTAACGGGGAGCTTACCGTAATTACTTAAGACTTGGCTTGCCCCCCCCCCCAGCTTCCAGGTCCACCTTGTACCGGAACCCATGCCTGGGTGGGTGGGAGGGAGGTGAGCTCACACCCTTGGCTGATTTTGGTTCTCAAGGAGGTTGTGGTAAAATCTATGGCTGGAACAACACCTCTGCTTTGACACGGCCAGATTCCCGAGGCTGTTTGGCTTGCTGGTGCCCGTTCCCGTTGGACCAGTTGCTTGGCAGGAGCCCAGAGGCTTTCAGAGAGCACTTGGTGGCACCTAAAAGGTGGGCAGTTGCCACCTGGCATCAACAGGCAAGAAGGGCCTGCCTGGGATTGAACGGCTCCCTGCAGCTTTTCATGGATGGTTGTTGCGGGGGGGGGGGGGCTCCCTGCTCTTCCCAAGAGGCTCAGGGGAAGCAGCAGGAGAGACACCTAGAGGACCTTGGGGGGGGGGGGAATGCCAAGCCCAACCAGAGATGCGGGAGAGCCATGTTAACCACGTGAGGTTGTCGGTATCGAAACGCACCAATTTTTCCATCTCATACCTGTGCAGCCAACCAGCAACCCTTTGGGGGAGGAAGAGCCTCAAGCGTGCCATCTCAGCTGCCTGAGGATTTCCAAGTGGCTTGGATTCAGCCGGGCTCAGCTGACCCACCTGCAGTCTCAGAGGCTGCCTTGCCTGCTCATCTGGGATGGTGGCCTGCTTGGGGTTGGGTGGGTGGGTGGGATGTGCTGGGCCTGGAGAGGACAGCACCTCTTCCCCATCACAGACCCTTCCCTGCAGCCAGCGGCCTCTTATGGTGGAGGGCTGCAGAGGTGGTGGTGGGGGGGTTGGGCTAGTTGCAGGGCCTCCCCAGAAAGGATGGGTTAGGGAGACTCTTTCCAGGCAGGAGCATTGCTACATTTGATCAATGAAATAAGAAATGGGGTGGGGGTGGAAGGAGGGCATTGGGGGGATTCTCCTTCCTCCAGAACTGGCAAGAGGCAGCCTTGGTTGAGGCTCTGAGCGCCTTTGCTTCATTCCTACGTGAGGTCTCTGTGTCAGGGTACCTGTCCATCCGAGGTCAGGCGTCCTTAATCTGACCCGCCCGGAGTTTGGCACAAATGCGCCCTTAGAAAATTCATCTTCTGCTTCTCTTCTGCCAAGGCAGTCAGTCAGTGGTGCTCAGCAGTGCATCTTGAACCCGGGATCAGCCAAGCGATGCTGTTGAAGGGCATCCCAGGATTTTGCGAGGTTTTGCTTGGGGAGGGGGGGACACAAACTCAGGCACAACCCTAGCAAGATTGAGTAGAGGTGTTGACTCTCCCCACTGTTGGGGATCCTCCTCTTTGGCTCTGAATGTGACCACATTATGCAGTTTGGGGCCACCATCTGGTGTGTGTGTGTGTTTCCTTCCAGGCTCACAGCTGGAGAAGGAAAAGGAGGAGAAGGCAGCCCCGGCCAAGAAGGCTTGGCACCCTTATCTTGTGTGCCAGTGGCAGCCTTTCCTGGACCAAGGCATCTTGTATCCCCCCTACCTTGGTCAGTTTGCAAATGGATTGTTATAATGTGCTCTACCAGGGCTGCCCTTGGAGACTATTTAGAAATTGCGGCCGGCCCCGAATGCAGTGGCAAGAACAGGGGACTCCAACTCTGTGGCCCAGAGCCCAGCTGTCTGAGCAGCCATCGGCCTCCCCTGGATTGTCTCCACCCTTCACAATCTAACAAAGCTGCTCTCCCACCGACAAAATAATGCGATCTGGAACTTCAGCCCCTCCCGAGAAAACAGCTCCCCCCACCCCCATTTGAGACAAGACTCCCCAACCTGTGGGCGTGAGGGGTTTGCAACCGGGCCGTGGAAATGGCCAGCAAGCACCGCTGCATCCTCACTCGTGCGAGCAGGGGGTGAGTATGCATTCCATTTAAGTGAGTGGCAGGCACGTGTGCAGAGTGCGTCTGCAAACGGAGCTATGTGCTTGGTGGCCGCTCATGTCCCCTTCCTACCCCCCACCCCCAAGACAGAAAGAGCAACCCAGGTGCTGCTCATGCAGGCCTGCTTCTGCTCCACCTGTTGGGCTTCATTTCTTGATTTTACGGTTCTTCTATGCCAAGCCATCCAGAGCCGACCAGGCCAGAGATCTGATTAATAACTAAACCATCCCCATTGTCGACTTCAGAATCCAGCCCCAGTTGTGAGTCCCGGAAGGTTGGGGAGTGGGTGGGTGGGTGGGAGTGACTGCCAGCTGGCCTCCTGGGCACTTTGTGTTATTTGATGAGGTTTCCTTGCCTGATTTTTCAACTCCCGACCTGATCCAGGCCCTGAGGCCTCTCCGAGGTGGGTCCCCATCAGCCGCACTCAGCCAGGGGCTGCAAAGCAACCCTTGGGAAGAAAGAGGCCCACGCAGAGCCCAGGCTCCCTGCCGCCCGCCCAGTGCAGGCCTTTATTGAGAGCAGCCCCTGTACAGCACAGGTTGGTTCAGCCGGGCGGCCAGCCCATCTGGCGCCCCCCCAGCACATGGAGGTGGAGATGGTAGACGGACTGCGCCCCCTGCTGGCCCTCGTTGATGACTGCAGGAGGAGAGAGAAAGGGTTGGAGGGGGCACCGGGCAAGTGCCAGCACCCTTGGCAGGAGGAGGGAGAAGCAACCCTCCTCCCCCACCCCCAGGACAACAGTGCCCCTGTTCCCCATCACGCCCAAACGGCTGCCGCCTTCTACTCACCCACTCGGTAGCCCTCGGATAGGCCTTCCGCCTTGGCCGTCTGGCTGGCCACCACCAGTAAGTGTCCCAGGAGCTGGGCAGGGAGGGAAGGAGTGGGGATCGCAGAGCCCGTTCCTCGCCAGGCTCCAGACCCGAGGAGAAAATCCAGCCCCCCAAGCGGGAGGCAGGGAAGCCCGGATCCTTCACCAGGCTCGTGGGGGGTCACCCCCTGCCCGCCCTTCACCCTCTGGCCAGGCCGGCCGCTCACCTGAGCGTCGCTCTCGGAGACACGGCTGAGGCGCGTCAGGGGCCGACGCGGGATCACCAGGAAGTGCACCGGAGCCTGCGGCGCTGCGTCCCGAAAGGCCAGGCACTGCGGGCGCCCGAGAGGAGCGAGAGGGCGGTGAGCCTCCTGTACCCCCCTCCGCCTTCCCCGACCCAGACCCCCGCCGGCGCCCACCTGGTCGTCCTCGTGGAGCACGTGCGCCGGGATGGAGCCGTCGAGGATCCGGCTGAAGACGGTGGGACCGGGCTGCTCGGCCGCGCCCTGCGCCCGTTCCACCTCCTCGCTCGACCCGCCCGCACTCAGGCCCCTCTGCCAGACAGACGGAACCGGTCACCCCGCTGCGACCCCCCACCCCCGCCTGCAAGGGGGGCCTCGGAGCCCCTCGGAAAGACTCCGGAAGAGGCGCCTCGAAGCTGCTACACCCCCCCCCCCGTTCCGCCCCTGCACGCCGCCACCCCCCCCCTACCTGTCCCGGACCGCCCCAGGCGCGAGCCAGGAGCCGCCTCCCCAGCCTCGCCGCCGCCATGCCTACGAGCACCGCCCCCTTTGCCAAGCGCATGCGCTCCTGCCCCTGCCCCTAGCGGTGGGGCAAGGGATTGCAGGACGCACTCCCCACACACGTTAAGACCCTCCCCCTCCCGCCAACAGCAAGCGAAACAGTCCGGCTAAGAAAGCGACTCCTTTATTCATCCGGCCAGAAGGAAGTGCATCTCCCCCTCAGAAGCCCATGCGGGCCCGCTTCGGCTGGGGCCCCTGGTAAGAGGAGGGGCCCCGCTGGCTGCTGCCCACCGAAGTCTGGCTGGCAGGCACGGGGTCCTCGGGGGGCTCTGGGGGCTGGTCCAGCACAGCCAGGTACCTGCGCAGGGTCTGGCGGCGTTCGTGGGGGATGCCCCGGGCGCTCAGGCTCTGCGAGGACAGGAGCTCCTGGGAGTCCCCCTGGGAACCGGCTGGCAAAGTGGGGGGAGCCTGGGCAGGGGCCTCTGCGGGTAGGGTGGGAGGGGGCCTGGGAGCCCTGCCGTCCCCTGACCAGTCACTGAGCTCCGACTGGTAGCTGGTGGAGGAGGTGAAGCTGCCCGAGAGGCTCCGTGTCCCCTTGCGCCGCTTGGCTCGCCTCCGCTGCTCCCTCAGGGCCTGCTGTCGCCGGGCCTTGGTGGCACCCAGCCTCTCCAGCCACCAGGCCGCCCAGTCACCCGTCCAGGAAGCCTCCAGTCGCTGGCTGAGCTCCCCCGGGGGCCCCTGTGGGGCAGGGGGCACAGGGACCGCACTCACGACCCCCCAGGAGCAGAAGAGCTGTTCTTCCCGCATGGCCATGCGCAGGCGGCAGGAAGCCTCCAGAGAGGACGGGGAACCCCCCTCCGTGTCCCTCGGCTCTCGATGGGCGAAGAGGCAGCCCTGGTTGAGCGTGGCCGGAGGGCACTGCCAGTCCAGGGTTGGCAGGGCAGCCCGCTTCCAGGACCTCAGCCAACGCCGGTAGAGGGCTGCAGCTGCCGGGGTACAAGTGGTCTTGGCTCCATCTGGAGAAATGGGGTCCTGGCAGGGTCTGCCCACCACAGGACCTGCAACACTGGTCTCTGGCTCCGAGTTGGTGGGAGCCTCCCCACTGGCCTGGGGGAGCAGCGGCTGGTAAAAGAGGTCCCCGGCCTGGGAAAGCTGGAAGACCAGCAGTGTCTGGATGCCCTTCAGCTGGCCCAGGGCTGCTGCAATACCTGGATGGGGGGGGGAGGAGAGGAGGGATGAGATTGGGAGAGGGGGGGACCAATTCCTGAAGCCCTGCTGCGCCAGGTTCTGCCCTGCTATTGGCAAGGAGGCTAGTCCGGTTCTTGGATCTGGCTGGTGTGTGTGTGTGAGAGTGATAGCAGCTTCTCCTCTGGAGGTGCAGGGAGGTACCCAGAACTCCCCTGCTACCGCCTCCTTGGAGTGCAAAGCCCGTTTCCCTTCATCTGGCACCCCTCCCAACCCCCCCCCCCCCTACCTGCTGTGGGGACGGAGAGCCGCTGGCTGAGGGCGCTCTGCCTCACAGGGACCTGCATGGGAAAGTGGGGCAGGCATTCCTTGATGGAGGGCAGCTTCTGGGGCGCACCTTGGAGCTGGCAAGGGAGACTGTGCCCACCTGTGGAGACAGCCCAGCAACCTCAGAGTCCTGCAGCACCCAGGCTGCCCCCGCCTCCCGCCACTGGGCATGTCTGCCTCGGTGCCAGGAGCCACAAAGGATGCAGGGCCTCTTCTGGTGCCCACCTGAGTACTGTAGCAGTAGCATCTCCTGAGAGTGGTGGGCGCCCAGGAGCACCTTGTGGCAGTGCTGCCCAGGCCCGGCAGGTGTGTGGTGGGCATAGATGGGTGGCCGCTGCATCATGTGCTCCCAGCGCAGGACAGGCACCAGGGGGAAGCGTTCGTCCAGCACAAAGACCGAAAACTGCGGGTGAACGGATGTTAACGTGTGTGTGTGTTTCTAGGCACAGTGACCCTCAGCCAAGGAACCAGCCCCCTGCTTCTGCCAAGCCATGGGGGCAACCAGGGAAGGCAACCTAGCAGCCTGCACAGGAGGCTGAGGCCCCTGGTCCAGACAAAGTCTGCCCCCAACAGCCCCCAAACAAACCCACCCAGGTTACCTGCGTGGCCACTAAGTGGTGGAAGGGCTCCGAAGGGCCCAGGTACTTGGAGAGGACCAGGCGTTCCCCACGCTGGCAATCCGCTTCAGCCCCCACCTTGAAGAGCTCGAAGTGGCCCCGGGAGGACACCTGGGGGCAGAGCAGGAAGGTCAGCAGCTGGGTGCCACTGCCCTCCCCCCGCCCAGGGGCCTTTCTCAGCAGCCCCTCCCTCATAGGCAGGGGGATCGGCAGCTGGCAGCCCTGTTCAGCCCCCCCGCACACACAGTCCCTCCCCCCCGCTTAAGCCTCACCCTCTGGTCGAGACCCTTCAGGCCAGTGTGGTCGGCAAAAGTCAGCACTTGTGGGTGGGCAGAAAACTCGCTCCAGCGCCAAGGGGAAGGGTCCCGGAAGAAGAGGCTGTCGCGGTCCTGGTGCAACCGTCGGAGCCTGTTGGGAAAGGGGTCAGTCCTGCCCTCTCGCAGCCAAAAGCTGGTCTGCTGGCAAGAGGGCAACACCCGGACTTCCAGAGGCAGCAGTGGCAAAGGATCCCCCCCACCCAGGCACTCAGGAGACCCATTGGCTATTCCCCCCCCACCTCCCCCAGCAGAAGAGGTAAGCAACACATTCCCCTCCATGCCTCCCCTGAAGGCCTCCAGTGTGGGCCCCACTCAAGGCGGCAGTCAGCCCCACTTGCTCACCCCGTCTCCACGTTCCAGAGGTACAGCTCCCCTTCCAGGGTGCACAAGGACAGCTCGCCGGGTAGGTGGGGGCTGCAAGGAGACAGCGGAGCTGGGGAAGGGCAGAGGTCCCTTGCCTCTTCACCCCAAGCAGGAGGGCAGCCCCTCCTGTCCCACTGGCAGAAAACCCCCAGCCCCATCCATTTGGAGAAGAGGCCCCTTACCTGACTGCGATGGAAGAACAAGGGGCTTCTGTGCAAACCACCTGCAGAGGGCTGGGTGCCTTTCCAGGCTGCTTCCTCCAGGCCCCACAGAAATGGTCGGAGCGCACCCCTAGGAAGTCTGGGAGGGAGGAAACAGAAAAGGACCCTTCAAGAGGGGAAGAGTGGGGGGCAACAGAAGGCCAGTACCATCCCCGGGACCTGCCGCACCCACCGCTGCCCTCCAGATGCGCTGCTGCCACTTGCTGGACGGCCCCATTGAGTTCGAACTGGACGGGGAAGCCGCGGAGTTCGGGTCTTACGGCGCCACTGGCCGCTGGCCTCAAGGCCGCCTCCTGGAAGCCTGCAGGGGCCGCTAAGGAAAAGACGCGCGGCGAAGGGGCGCCTGTCCCGCCGCCCAGGACTGCCCCGACCCCTCACCCCGCAGGATACAGAGCCGGTCCGCCGCTTCTCCGGCCGGGAACACCAGGCAGCCCCGGCGGGGAGGTTCACCGTGAGCGCCGCCGGGCAGCCAGGCCAAGGCTCCGCCGGTGGGGCTCTCGTCGAAGGTCAGGCGCCGTCGCCGCTCGGCCAGATCCTCGTGGAGCCACTCGGTCACCACCTTGAGGGGCAGCTCCGACAGCCAGTCGCGGCATAGCGAGGCCACCCCGGAGAGAGGTCGCCCGCCGCTGAAACGGCACGACGAAACAGCGCCCGCTCACACACCGCCCGCCCGCCGCAACGGTTAGGCCCGCCGCCCCCTCCTCCTCCCATCCCGAGGGCGGCTCGGGGAAGCAGCCTCGCTGGCCGAGCGCAGGTCCCGAGCTCTCCCCCGCCGCTCGCCCCGCCAAGGGCACTTGCCTGCCGCCTCGCGTCTGGCCTTCCAGGGCTCGAAGGAGGCGGGTCATCCCGCAGACGCCTCCGGCTCTCCTCTGCGGAAGAGAGCGGGCGGCAGGTAAGGCGGGGCCGGCGGAGCCCGCCTTCCCTCCCCGCAGGGCTCCAGGGAACTGCCGCCGCCTCCCGCCCGCGCTGACCCAGTCTGTGGAGTCCCCCAGGTAGACGTGCTCGTGCAGCAGCCGCGCCGTGGCCCCGAAGGCCGCCTCCGGCTGGTCCAGGAACAGCCGGCCCAGCTGCGGGCCCAGCGCGCTCAGGGCCGGGGCGGCGGAGGCGCCGTCGTTGGGGGCCGCCGCCTCCGGGGGCTTCAGCGGCAACGGAGCGGGCTCGACGGGCAGCCAGCTCTCCCGAGGCTTCCGGCGGCGGCGGGGAACGAACAGCGGCGGGGCTCCCGGCCCACCTGGAGCCGCCACGCCCACCTGCCCGCACTGACCCCAGCCGCCCGTCCGCAGCCCGGCCCCGTCGCGCCTGGGCGGCCCCGCGCGAAAAAGTCCCGGCAGCAGCGCCGTGGGGAAGGCCGCCATGGGCGCGCGCACGTGCGGGACATCCCAGCTGCGCATGCTCGGAGCCGCCCCGCCCGCTGCTCCGGCCTGCGCCCCCTAGCGGCCCGAGGGGGGCGATCTCCGAGCGAGGGGCGGGGCCAGTTGCCCCGCTCTCCGCCTACAAAGCCCCGGATCCCCCCCCCCCCCCCGCCGCTGCTTTTGGCGATTCTCCGCTGAAGGCGGCTGGGGATGGAGAGAAGGAGGGAGGGCCAGGCAGGTGGGCGGAAGAGAAGGCTTCCTAGCATAGAATTTATTGGCCAAATGTGATTGGACACACAAGGAATTTGTCTTTGGTGCAGATGCTCTCAGTGTACATAAAAAGAAAAAAAAATACATTCATCAAGAATCATAAGGTACAACACTCAGTGATAGTCAGAGGTTACTCATAAGCAATGAAACAAATAGAACAATATAATTCTTAAAGATACAAGCAAGATGGTTATAGTTATAAGTGGGAGGAGACAGGTAATAGGAAGGGTGAGAAGAATTGAACAATAGGAATACAATAGAAAAAACTGCGCCTGGAGGAAAAGTGGCCAAGGGGTTCTTTAAAACCTCAAGGCGCAGGAAAGCTTGCAGGGAAAGGGGCTCAACCAAGAGAAGCCTTCAAAAGTTGCCCTGCTCCCTTTCTCCTTCGCCCGTCTCCCAAGAGGAAAGTGCTCCACTCGGCTACTTCACCAGCTCCACGAAGGGAAACATCACAGTGTGCATTTCCAGCCAGCCGAAGCAAACAGAACAGAACAGAGCATCCCCCCCCTAAATAAGCACTGTACTCCAGAGGTAAGTTGGGGGTTAGAAAGGGGCCCAGAGTGTCAGGGCAGCCTCCATCAGTAACCAAGAAAGAAACCACTCAAGTCCATATTTCAGAATTAAGAGTACTTTTACTGGTTATGAATAGATAGCAGCTAGCAAAGCAAGATCTGAGGCAAAAGCGCGCACAATCATAGGTATCAATATGTGACCCAGCCCCCTCCCCCTAGTGATCCCAACCCCCAGTCCAATCCCCACACCCCACAGGTGTCATGTGGGCTGCAGTTTCAATGTGCAGTAAATGGTGAGAAAACGACTCCCTTCTTCATTCACTCCTGTGCTCAGGCTTCCCCTCCCAAATACCATTTATCTCCCCCCCTCCCCGTTTCAATGGCAGCCGAAAGCGAGCAGCAAAGCAGAGGCTGACACAGAGCCCCTCTTCTCCCCTCATGGCTCAGCCCCCTCGCCCCATCCAAATCAAAGTAATGCTGACCAGTTTGGGGGAAGGGAAGCAGCAGCTCAACCCACAAGCCAGGCCACCCAGTGCTCAGAACCATCAGAATGGAATTTCTCTCTCAGCCAAGCGAAGCCCCCCCCCCCAAGTACTTTCTTCCATGCCTGAAGACAATTCCCAAAGCCAAGCGCAGCCGGCAGCAGGAGCCCAGGATGGAAGGCTGAGCCCCTCTTGAGGCTTCCCTGGCCGCCCCTCTCCTGCTTTTGGGGAGCAACTTGGACCTTCTGGTCCTCTCCAGGCACCCCAATCTTCCAGGCAGTTCCTGAACTGGTTCCCCCCCCCCCGCCAGGGCCTGTGCACGGGCGAGGGTCTGTGCTCACACAGCCCAAAGGGTCTTTCTGGGATGAAAAGGCTAAAAGCAAAAGCAGAACCAAAGGAAGGGCTGCCTCTGAGGAGAAGCCTCCATGCAGCTCCTGCTTCCTCCTGTTTTTGGCCGAAGGAAGGAGAGGAAAAGGGGTGGAGCTCAGGTGGAGGCCCTTCATTCAAAGGAGACTCAAAGGAAGCCACCCAGCCCAGGAAAGTCAACTGCCACCCTTTGGGTGGGAATGACCCAATGACCAGGGCCTGGATTGTGCCCACCCCAACTTGGTGGTCAATGAAAGGCTTCGCCAGGGCAGTGCCAGCCAAGGAGAAGAGCTGCCAGGCAGCGCCAGGCTTCCCTTTGGCAAATCAGGATTTGTTCTGTATTATTTTGCTGCTCAGGAGGATGGACGACACCTCCCCATCTCCAGCTCCCTTACCCAAATGGGGGAGGGCAGGAGCCACTCTTTTGCCTAAGCTGAGAGCCAAATGCTGCACACATCCCTCTGCTAGAGAAGGGCCTTTCCAGCCCAGCTGGTTCTGGCAGGCTTGGGCGCCCTCTTAGAGGGAGGCGAAGGCCCATCACACTCCTGCAGTCACCAGTGGCCAGAGGGCAGCAGCTCCACAGTTGCATGTGCTGTAGCCTCTCTGGAGCAGGACAAAGGCAGAGGGGCCAGACTCCAGCCCCTGAGTCCTCTGAGCAGGGGGCTCCTTCGCCCTGACTCTGGAAGGTGGATGCGGCCCCAGGGGAGTGCAGGGCCCACCCCCAGTGGGCATGACAGAGCAGTCCCAGAGGCTGGGGCTGCTTTCTCAAGGGGAGGGCCGTCTCTTTTCCCTCCAACGTCCCTGCAGAGCTGGCTGTGAGAGCAGGGGATGTCCACATTCCGCTGGGCATAGGAGGAGACCCTGCCAGCCCCCTCCCGGGGGAGCAGAATCCCACCCTCAGCCTGGCATCCCCGCTGAGCCTGCTCCCTCTCTCGGGGCTCCAAAGTCACGGCCACAAAGACCCCTGCAGAGCCATCTCTCTTTATTGTGCCTCCCTTGCGCAGCAGGAAGTGGGGCGGGGAAGGTGCCTCAAGCCTTCTTGTCATCCTTCTGCAGGAACCGCCGGGGGCCTGAGGGGGGAAGAGGCAGAGCCCTTGAGCCGGAGGGGGGCGGCAGGGCCTGAGAGGCCTGGCCCTGCAGAGCCCTGGAGGCGGAAGGGTCCTCAGAGCGCCCCGTCAGCACGGCCCCACGCAGCTCAGGCAGCTCGGCAAAGGGCAGATAAGCTTCTCCTGGGGAGAGAGAGGCCACAGGTGTTGGGGGGCCCCTGGACAGCTGTGGGGACACGGGACCCCAGGTAACAGCCTGCGTGAGAGTAAGAATGGGGCAGCCCCTGACCTGGCTCCCACATAGCCCTACCTGTGGCTCAGGGAGTTTCTGCTTCGGCTCATAAGCAAGCCTCCCACCCAGCTGTGGCTCACTCCGCCCCCCCTGACTTGGGGTGAGGCGGCTTCTCCCCTGTGGGTGGTCTCTGTTCTTGAGTGCAGTTGAGCTAAGTGCAGCTCTGGGGTCTGCAAAAAGGCCCCCCATCCCTCTGGGGCCCACAATGCCAGGGCATGGCTGCCCCTGGACAGTTTGGGATCCCTCCACAAAGATGACAAGCAGGGAGCAGACCTCGTGGCTAGAGCCCCACAACGGGCTCTCCCTGGGAGAGCCCTGGGTGATGGTCCTACTGAAGGGGGGAGGAGGAAGGAGCAGGCCAGGGGAGCGCCAGAGGTCCACGGGGAGAGGAAGGAGCTGCGCTGCCTGACACCCACAGTCCCAAAGGCCTTGGCATGAGTGGCTGCTAAGATGCTGGGCAGGTCCTTGCCAAGGCCTGAGGGACAGACGCCCCCCCAGCTGGAGGTGGGGAGACACCGTAACCCTCCCTGCCATCCCCCATACCGTAAGGCCGACCACCTCTGCGCCGCGTCTCCTCTGACTCAAAGAAGGTTTCGTGCTCCTCCCAGCGTCGGTCGCAGGCCGCGCACAGGAAGCTGGAGGTGAAGGCCATGCAGGAGCAGCCTGGCAGGACAGGAGGGGCACAGGTCAGGGCCAGCACAGCCGGGCATAGGGGGAGACACGGGCATAGGGGGAGACATAGGGGGTTGGAGCGGACAGCCTCAGCCTCTGGTAGCGGGGGAAGGGGCTCCTTAGCCGTGCAGCTGGGGGAGATGGTGCCGCTTTAGCATTGGCAGGCAGAACACAAAGATCATTCATGCCTGCCCATTGGGGAGGGGGCTGTGCAGTGCCGGTGGCTGGAGGAGGCTCAGATTTGCCCGTGGACTTGCTGGAGAGATGGGGGTCATGATGAGGAAACCCTGGAAGAAGGCCAGATGGGGCTGGAAGTAGAGGAGCCGGGTGTGTTGCTTTGATAAGACAGCAGAGGTGGAAGGAGTAGAGAGGGAGGGCTTGGCAGGCAGACTAAGACACGGGTACTCTGTAGGGCCGAGAGCTGCTCTTATTAGGACAGCCGTAGCCACCGGGGATTGGATTGCGGAGGGGCTCGGCAGCCCCAGGGCATTGGGGGCATCCTCTCTGCTCGTGGCCAGGAGCCAGCCTGCTGGCTAACAGGAGGAAGGGGCCCAGAGTGGCCAGAGAAGCCAGCAGCCTGGGTGGCGGCCAATGGGGTGCTCACCTCGGACGCAGCATCCCCGTGCTCCGATGGGAGCGTGCTCCTCGTGCGTATGCGTGCACCGGCATTTTGCTCTCCAGGCTGCCACATCAAAGCCAGTTCTTCGCCGAAGCCAGAATTCGCCCACCTCTTCCGGGCATGTAGGAACAAACAGGAACCCCTGGCACCGGCAGTCTGCCACAGTGCAGGGCACAGTGGCTCGTTTCTCTGGAACACAGAATTGGCCCTCAAAAGGGGGATTCTGGAAGGACGGGTGGGAGGTCATCCAGCAAAGCAAGCAGGGAGTCTCTGGCTCCCAAAGCCTCCTCTGGGGGGAGAGAACCCCCTGGGCAGGGAGACCCATCCGCCCAAGCAGGAAGGCAAAGGATCCTCGAGTTTTGCACATTCATTTTATTTTAGGCAAGCCGCGGTATTTGACACAGCTGCTGACCCTTGCAAGTCTTTGCAGGAGGAAGGCAGGGCTGAGAGCCAGCAGCACCCTGTGAGTAGAGTCCACAGCACTGGGCTTTCCTGCAACCCTCTCTTTAGGCCCTCAGGGCCGGTTCTCCAGGACCGCCTCCAACACATGTGGCACCTCTGGACGCCCACTTCCCTCTGCTTCTTCCACCCCCCGAGAGCTCCTCCCACAGGCTCCCCACCTGCACTTCCCTTGGCAACAGAGAGCGTCCCACCTCTCTGTCCCGCTAGTACTAAGTTCTGAAGCCCCCAGCAAGGCCCTTCCGGTCAAAAGGATTAGTCCGTGACATCACCGTTGCCCAAGGTTCTGCCTTTTGTGTCCCCGTTACCCTTCCCACCAAGGCGGAACCTTTTTATCTGCTTCCATTTGCATACTTTTGGACTGCTGGGTTGGCAGAAGCTGGGACAAATTGACAGGAGCTGCTCATTCTGTCAGGCGGCTCTCGGGTTTTGCACCACTGAGCTGTGAACCTCTCCGTGGTCTTCAGACTCAGCATCCTAGCCACGGGAGCCACCGCAGCCCCTCATCCTGCTGCTGCCTCCCCAGCTGGGTCACGCAAGCTCTCTTTGGCAAACAAGATTCCGCCACTCTGTTGCGCTCACACTGCGCACCCCAAGACTGCACCCTTGCCCGGTGCCTGGATCCCAGGCCATCGGGAGGAGTCGGTGGGGAAGGTCAGCTGCCAGCAGCGAAGGAGGCCAGGGTCAGCAGCAGAGTCAGGACAGCCAAAAGGGCAGAAGGGGGGGGGGAAGATGGACGCGGGCAGTGAAGCAAAGGCGAATGTGGCCAAACTGAACCGTGAAGTCCTGGCTGTACAATGGTGCTGTCCTGGAATCGCCATAGCTTAACAGCGTGGTTAATAGCCATTGAAGTCAAGGACTACTTGCACGGAGGAGTCCCTTTTAGACAGCAACAGCAAAAACATGGATCCTGCCAGAGGGAAGCCTCTATGTTCCTCTATGGGGGCAAAAGAGCCAGATCCTGGGAAGGGGCAGCCTGATTCTTCCCAGATTCTGCTTATTCGGTGGCTGAGGCTTCCTGGTCACAGCAAACCCAGAACATATGTCCCCGGAACTCTCCTCCATCATTTCCCCAGTCAAAAAAATGCCCTGGGAAGTGGGAGCTGTTGGGGAGGGCAAAGGGCTCTGGTAAGGAAGGAGGGCTTCTTGGCAGATGCCACAGAATGTGCCGACTCCTCTTTGCCAAGGGCAGGCTCCCCTCCCCTATCTCTGGGTATCCTGAAGGCAGCTGCCTTCTTGTGCAGGATGCCAGGCGTCACCCTCAGCCAGGCCCTCTCCAGCCCATCACCTGCTCTGCTACTCACCAACGTACACCTGATGCAGCTTCAGCAGGTGCCCACAGAAGCACCTGGACTCCTCCCCCACCCGGAAACAATCCCAAAGGTATTCAGGGCAGCGCCAGCCGATGTAGAGGCCTGAAGAGAACAGAAGGCATGCTCAGTAGGTGGGCTTGCAGAGGATGGGGGTGGGGACTGTTGGAGGGCCCTGCCCCAGGCAACCCAAATCCCACCCAGCAGCCTCAAAACTCCTTCCTCTCTCTCATGGGGGGGGGGGGGAGAGGGGGAACATCCCAGATGCCAGCAGTCTGGGAAATGGTTTGGACTCTGCCAGGGTCCCCCCCCCTTCTCCTCCTGCAGAGTATGCTGGTTGCTGCCAAGAAAGCAGCTCCTGGCTGCAATGCCCTCCTGCCCAGAATGAGGTGAAGACGGTCCCTGCTGGGGCTTGCAGCTGACATCATGGCATCGGCACCCGGGTCCTGCCCTCGGTGGGTCACTGAGGCTCCCACCCACCTGTCTGGAGGGACTTGAGGGCCGCCTCCTTTTCCAGGTGGAAGAGTTCCTTGGTGCTCTTAGCGAACTTCTCTCGGTGCATGGCCTTGGCCACCGATACCAGCTCCTCCTTCTCGGCTGGCACAATGGTCCTCACCGTGTAGGCTGTGGGGAGAACAGCCCACCTCAGAAGCTCCCCCATCCTGGCTCCCGGTTGCTTTGCCTCAGCTGCCTTGGACAGAGGCCACCGGCTTTGCCGCCTGCTTCCCCCCTCTTCCGCGGCCAGAGCCCAGCGCTGCGACCAAAGGGAAGCAGCATCTGGGCGAAGAGCTGCGGCACCGGCACTCTCTCCTCTCCTTCCCCCGCCCGCCCGCCGGCTGCCTCCTGCTCGGGGCCCGGCTGCGCTTCTGGACTGCCCGCTTGCTCGCTCTCTCGCTCGCTGCCCTGGCCGACTCCCACTGACTTGGCGCGCCCTTCTTGGCAGGCGGGCATTTCTTTTTGGCTTTCGTCCACTCGGGCTGCCCCCCGCGGCCTTCCGCCTCTTCCAGCCGCCGCTGCATCCTGTCGGAGGGCGCCTTCCAGGAGAGCGGCGAGGGCGAAGAGAAGGTGAAAGGGGAGCTCTCGAGCGGCGCAGAGGAGGGCTCGCTGGGGCTGGCGGTCTGCGGCTCCGGCCACTCGGACGAGGAGGGCAGTGAGGGGTCCGGGAGGTCGTCCTCCCCCTCCAGCGAACTCGACCGCGGCAAGACCGTGTCTTCTTCGCTCCCCAGGGAGGTGGTGGCGGGGAGGATCAGCTCTTCCTCCACCTCGGGAGCCGTGGGCGACGTGCTGCTGGGCGCTGCCTCCTCCTCCACCGCCGCCGCCTCCCAGGACACCGCCGGAGGCCGCGAGGCTGCCGCATCCGTGGGTTCCGCTTCCATGCTGGCTCTGCCGGATACAAGCACGGGAGGCGATGGGGCGGGCCGCGTGGCCCGGGCAAGTGCGCCGGGAGGGCTCGGGGGAAGGGAGCCGGGCAGAGGTCAGGGGACCCTGGGCTGCCGGCTCTCTCGCGGGCGACTCGGGGGAACCCGCTCCCCGTGGCTGCAGAGTTCACCGCGAGCCTCTCTGTCGGCCGGCGGGGTAACGGAGCTCTTTCCCGACGCCAGTGCTTTTTGCTGAAGAGGGTAGGGCGACTTGGGGGGCGGGGGGAGCAGCCGGGGGTGGAGGTTGAGCAGGAATCTCTCTCTCTCTCTCTCTCACACACACACACCCACACATCCCGCAGCGTCTCTACCTCCGTGCGAGTCCCCGTCGGGCAGAAGAGCAGCGGCGGCCTGGAAGCCTGGATTCTCCGGCCGGAGGAGGAAACGTTTCCAGGGCAACAGAAGTCTTGTTGTATTGGCATAGCAGCGGCCGGTTGGGTTCCGGCGTTGTTACTCCTCTCCTCCCGCCTCTCTTCCGTCAGCCGGGACTGGGGTTCCCCGGCTGGGCCCTCCCGAAATCAGCCCCTCCCGGGCCACAGCGCGCACCTACGGCAAGGAGGGAGGCTGGCGAGGACCCGCCCCGGGGAAAGGGAGCCAAGCCTGGGGAGGGCAGCAGAGGCCGCCCTGATTAGGTCCAGGGTGGCCAACTCGGACTGGGATTCTTGGTTAGATTGGTGGCCTGGCCTGTTGTCCAAATGTGGCCTGTTTAAATATCCCTGGTTCAAATCGGGTGCAAACCCAAAGCAGGAGTTTACTCAATCCTTCTCCTTCCCTTTGGTGGGGATCAGGCCCAGGACAGCAGCTCCTCCTGCCCTTTCTTCCACTAAAGGGAGCGGTCAGCAAGGGAGGCCTAGGATGCCAGGATAACTGCCCACCCCCATCACTCCCGAAGGATGCAGAAATGGTTTAGCCACGCCTGCTTCTCCACCAGGGTTCCTCCTCTGGGAATTCACCTCTAGCTTTTCTCCTCGGCTGACAGGCCTCCACGCATTTGCCCTGGCCTTCACCCACTTTACGACCTTTCTTGCCACTGTTGTTAAGCGAGTAGTGGCAGTTCTTAAGTAAGTCATATGGTTATTAAGTGAATCTGGCTTCCCTGTTGGTCAGGTTGCAAAAGGAGATCACGTGACTCTGGGACACAGAGACCGTCATAAGTAAGAGTCAGTTGCCAAGCATCTGAATTTGGATCACCTGACCATGGGGATGCTGCAACGGTCATTAAGTGTGAAAATTCACTTCACTGAACAGCTGTCTTGCTTTGCAACAGATATTCGAGGCTCAATGGTGGACATACAGTAAATCGAGGAGTACCCTTCCCCTCCCCTTACGAATGTGTCAATCACCAGTAATCCAGCAGGCCTTTGCTCTCAAATTCTCAATCTGACCCACAGTGATTGACATCCACTGTTGGACGATGAATTGAGTAAGATGCGCTGAAATTCACTTTAACAATGCTCTTGCTTAGCAACCAAAATTCTGGGCTCAATTGCTGTCATAAGTGGAGGACTATCTCTTCCTTTCTCAGCATGGCAGCCTTGCCTAGTAAATTCCTTCCCTTTTCTGGGAATTTCTCCTCTATGTTAGAGGCAGCAAAATAACCAAGATGATGTAAGGTCTGCTGGAGCAGGGGGTTGGGCTAGATGATTTCGATGGTCCCTTCAGCCCTGGATTGCTGTGCTGTTTCAAAGCAGCCCCTTAAACTGCATCTAGTGCCAGAGTTTGTGGTCCTTCCTTCCTCTCCTTTTTCTCCCTCCCTCCCTCCATCATATCTCATTCACTTTCCTTTCCCTCCTTCTCCCTTCCCTCCCTCCCTCTTTCTTTCTTTCTTTCTTTCTTTCTTTCTTTCTTGTTCTTTCTTTCTCCGTTCCCACCCTCTTTTTTTCTTTTTCTTTCTCTTTTTTTGCATCCCTTATCTCTCCTCTCTTTCTCTCTTTCTTTCTCTCTCTCTCTCCCTCCTCCTCCCTTCCCTTTGGATGAAGCCAGTGTACTTACCCCCCCCTTCTTCCCTTCGCTATCAGGGAGGTTCAGGAGAGCTTCCATCCCCTCCCCTTCCTTCTAACAAGCACCTGAGACTGTTTGGCTGCAACACCTCCCCACCCCCTGCGATCTATCGCACCAAGGCTTCTGGCATTGACAGATAGCTGATTGGTTGGTTGCTAACCGTCCCCAGGTTCCTCCTTGCAGCAGATCTACTCCCTCCCTCCCTCCCTCTTCCTTGGACTACTGACACAGCCCAACCCCCCCCCCCAGCCCTTTTCCTTTGCTTTTACCTTTTCTTGGAACAGCATCTGTCCCAGTTGTGCCTCCGCCATTTACTTTTTTGGGGGGGGGGTGTTTGATGGGGTTCAGAACATTCTCACCCCCAGGCTGTCCATTATCTTCCTTCTTAACTTTTAATCCTTTTATTCGTTTCAATTCCTTTTAGCACTTTTAAACTTGTATTACATTGTAAGCCACTCAGAGTCACTGCGTTATTGAGATGGGTGGCATAAAAATAAATAAATAAATAAAATAAGCTCTCCACTTCTTGGGTTGTTTTTTGACATGCTAACATTGAGCTTTTTGTTTTTGGACCTTTGCCCAGACATTCTTGGCAGCCTTAAGCAAAATGCCACTGTTACTTTTCCTTGTGACACTAACGGCCCACTTGCAAAATTCTTCTGCCTGGTTGCAAATCCACTTTCCTTTGACTGAACCGTTTCTTTGTGGTCAACCTCTCTGGCTTCTTCAGGTAAGTTATGAAATGGGTGTTAGCTAACTGCTAGTTCTAACAATGACTCTGCCAAGCTGACAAAGCAATTAAATTGGATCAGCTCTGGGTGAAGACAATTCATTGCTCATTTGCAAAAACCCATTAGTAATTTGCTAATAAATTAATAGGTCAGATCCTCAGTGGATTAGCTGCAGGTTCCCAATAGTCCTCAAGGGCAAAGGCTGTGTAAATGGCAGAGCAGTAGTAGAGGCAAGTAGAAACTTCAACCCCAGAGTTGGCTTTGAGCCCACCCTCCAGATGGAGGTCCTACCCAGGATCTCCGGGAAGCCTGCAGACTGGCACCCAGGGAGCTTCTGAAAGACGAGGGAGGCTGATGCTGCTCAGGAAAACATTTTATTGGAGAAGAGTGGCTGATGGGTGAGGTAGGAAGGCTCACCCTTCCCCCATCCCCCCAGGCAGAAACCACGGGAGCCTGGCTCTCTTCACCCTCTCACTTGGTGCGGTGGAAAGTGTTCGTGCCAACCCTACAATGAAGCAGGAGGGAGGAAAATTTCAAAATTCATGGTGGCATGCAGGGCCGGATTTAGATGAAAAGAGGCCCTAGGCTATTCCACTTATGGGGCCCTTTCACCTCCCATTTTTAAGTTTGTAAATTACATGAGAGATAATAAAATACATCATTACTGTGATATATATATCAATATATTAAATGAAACATGTTGTAATTGGTACTAACCTTTATAAAAAATGTGGCAAGGATAATAAATAAAAATAAAAGGCCCCTCTTGATCTTGAGGCCCTAGGTTGAAGCCTAGTTAGCCTATAGGAAAATCCGGCCCTGGACTGGCATGACTGCTGTCCCCCCAGACTGAGCATCCCCCCCCCCGCCCACATTCCCTCCTTCCGCCCAACGACTTTCAGAATGTTGCCAGACTGTGATGCCATCCAAGCCGCACTTCAACCATTCGCCAGTGAGAAGGACCTGAGGAACCTCCTCAAAAGCTCTGCTGGGGGAAGTGGTGGTAGGAACGGCTCTGCTGATGCAAGCCTCTCCCGCGGGAGCTGCCTAAGCGCCCCTGGGTGCTGAAACGGCTCTTGAAAGGACGGGGGCCATTAGGGCAGCCTTTCGCGGGGTGGGAGGAAAGAGAGGAAAAGAAGGGGCGCCCCAGGGAGACTCCCGGGGCCCTTCCAGTTAGGGGGCACAGCAGTTCAGCCCCTGCTTTTTCTTACTTGGTTGCTTTCCAGTCGTCTTTCCCGGAGGCCGCCGCCTCGCGCAGCAGCCAGACGGTCTTCAGCTGCTCCTTCCCGTCCTCAGCCAAGAAGCACTGGCCGGCAAAGACGGTGACGGACTCTGAGGGGGGAATCGGCCAGGGACTCCAGTGGGGAGGGGTACGTTTCCCCCAAAGACCCCCACTACCTTTAGGTTGGGAAAGTCTTTGGGCAGCTCCAGCTCATGGGGAGGGGGGCAATTAGTGACAGGATCTGGAAGAGGCAGATCTAAGGAAGGGGAGACCCACTAGATTCCCTCCCCCCCCCGTTCTATTTGCTTCCACCCCAAGTAGTGAGTGGCTTTACCAGAGAACTTCCAGTTGACGGTGAAGCCGAAGATGGGCTTGTCCCCCTGACGCTGGATGCCCGCCAGCGGGGATGGCTCGATGGGGTTGCGGGAGGACGAGACCGCCGTTTGGTAGACGCCGCTGAAGACCCCGCTGTTACTGACATTGCCGAACTGCACGATGGAGGTCAGGTCATTCGTCCAGTTGCCAGTCAGGACGCACTAAAGAGGGGGGGGGGCGGGGAAGCAGGTCACGGCGCTGGCCAAGGCCGGCTGCCCAAGAGGTAGCAAGTCTGGCAGCGCTGACACCATTTTCTCCGGGGATCTGAAAACTCCCGCTGCTCCCACGTGCCCGATCCCCTGGGTGGGCCCACGCCAGCGGGGGCTTTCCACGAGGGAGGCCGGGACCCTCTGCCCATCGCTCCGCATCTCACCTTCCGCATGGCGAAGCGCCCCGAGTTTTGAGCTTCGGCAGAGGTGCCGGAGCAGCCGATCAGGAGAGCGAGGAGCCACAACGCTGCTGTGCCTATCGCCATGGTGTCCTCCAGGACTCGAGACTTGCCAGCCCCGGCGGGACGGCCCCTTATAAAGCCCCGCTTGGGCTAGCGCTGGCTACACCCCACCCCCCATGCAGCTGCCGCCTCCCCATACTCCTCGCGGCAGGGAGGTGCAGGATCCCCGCCCGAGGGGACGGAGGCTTCTGGGAAATGGCTGGCACTCAAGAGGAGCACTGACCAGCACTTCGGCAGCAAGGGGGTGGGGGTGGGGGCTTCTTCTCGGACTCTCCACCGCGGCTGGCCCAACGCGGGCATCCTTCCTCGGCTGGCTCTCCATCGGCGCTCCTCTCCCGCCATTGGTCCGCTAGCACTCTAAACCCCGCCTCTTCATGCCTGGCATTTGACGGAGGGATCCTTTCCCAGGGACCTTTGGCTGCGTGGGACATTTAAACGCGCGTCCTGGCTGCCAATCTGCGCTCCGAGGGGTGGGCGGCCTCTGGAACACGAAGAGAGAGGACGTTGCTTTGATGTTCACGCAAGGAGAGGAGGGGTGTGGGTCAGGGTTTCTTCCTTCCCAGCCTTTCAGGAAGCTGCCCCCCCCCCATAACGAAAAGGTTAGTAATAAGCCAATCAGGCTTCCCTGCATGGTTGCACCCCCGTCCCGTCTTTTTCACCTCCCCCCACTTCGTCCAGGTTCCTCTGGAGAGAAAGGGCGAAAGGGGTGGGGTGGGGGTGGGAGCAGGTTTATGAGTGAGTGAATGAGAGAGCGCAGCGCTCCCCTTTTATAAAATGTCTATGGAGATTCTCCGTCCTCCAGGCCACTGTTGTCCCAAAGGGCCTTTTTCAAGAGGCATCTGGACTTTCTGGTTGTCTTTTGAAGACATTTCACTTCTCTTCCAAGATATTTCTTGCAGACAGCTGCTCATTTGCATCCTTTTGGAGACTCATAGAGGCCACTTGGAGGTTTGTCTGCGTCCTCAGGGTCACCTGAGTGTGCAAATGGGTGTGGAACCTTCTTGGAACTGCTGAAAGGACCATGTTGTAGACAGGAGATAGATGGTGCCATATCCCTCTGCCTCTCTTGAGGGAGGGCTTTCCAGTTTGTTCATAAATGGCCTCTTTGACCCCTCTTTCAAACCAGCTATCCTCTCTGTCCAAAATATGGACTTTGCAATCTTCAAAAGAGTGGCCTTTGTCTTTGAAATGCAGATGGACTGCTGAATCTTGTCTTGATGGGTTTGTTCTCCTATGTTTCGCCAATTCCAGAATAATGCCCAGTTCAAACACGGCTGTGTTCCCTCTGCCAAAATAGTCTTTTTGTCCTGTCCCAAGCAGAACAATGCAAAGTGCTCACCTAAAAAAAGTTCACCTAAGGAGCAGGAGGTGAGAAACGAAACGGGAGCTCTTCCCTCCTCATCAGTGTGAGGCTTGAGGGTCTCCACATCCCCCCCCCACACAGCAGCTTTGCTTTACAAAGACTTTTTCCTTATCTCACTTGCTCAAAAGTTCCCCAGGAATCAGCTCCTTCAGATTCCCTGCCTTCAATGGCAAAAGGTATCAAGATCTCTCCACTGTTCCTTTCTTGTTGAGCACCTAATGATCCTTGAGAAAAGATTGGCCCCTCCTCCTCCTCATTGTTCCATGACCCTCCAAGAACACCCGCATGCTGGCTCCCCACCCCACCCCGCCAGCCTCCATCTTGTCTCTGCCCTCTTGCCCTCTTCTCATAGGGCAGGCTTGGCAGAGGTGCCAGAGAAGCCAAGCAGGAAGGCGAGGAACACGGCCACTTCCCTCCTCTCACGTCTCCCTCCCTCAGCCGCCTCTTCTCCCAACCTACCTGGTTCTTTTGACTATATACTGTATGTTTTATTGATAACATTTTTCTTTAAAACCATAAAAAATGCCATGTCAATCTGAACAGTGTGTTGTTTGGGCAAAATTAATTTAGTCACTTTTGTCTGTCAGGACCTCTTCATTTTCCATTGTTGTGAAAACACTATTCTTGCTGCTGTTACTACATGCAAAATTAAATATGTATTCCCTTTATTATACTGTTCTGGTAGTATCACCAGCAGAAATAACCTATGCGAGAAGACATAATCTCCCAAGAGAAGTTCATCTCAGATTTGTCAAGAAGATGATAAGAGTTGAAATACTTTAAAAAGCAAGAGATGAACCTCTGCAACATAAAGGCAAAGAAATTGTGGTGTTGAAACAGGTGCCAAGAGAGTAAGAAACCTAAGAAGACAACATTAATTCTTGACAGGTCAGCTGGTTAAATACAATGTAAATTTTAGATGGCTGACAGATACCAGAGGGAATTTTGGTAACTTGGAATGACAAAAGTTATAGCTTGGACTCATTAGACAAAGCCTATGAATTCTATGAATGTCACTTTGGAACTACTGAAGAGCAGGGAAAGGGAGAGGAAGGTGAAAGTAAAGGACAAAGAGAACTAGCAGATGTGGAAAAGACTATACAGCAGGAAGAAAGTGAATCTGAGAAAACAGGACAAGCAGAACAAGGAGGAGCAAAAGTAAAGGAACAGAGAAAAATAAGATCAACTACTAGGACAATACGACCTATATACAAGTGAGAAGATGGAAGAAGAAATACAGAAGCTATCAATTAACATAAATGGATTGCATTCACCAACGAAAAGGGGAAAAAAACTTTCACAAAATTACAAAAATTAAAACTTAATCTGCTTCCAAGAAGTTCATATTCAAAAACAACATAGTAGACTTTTAGAATACCCCAAAATGGGAAAAATACACTTTTCCTTAGCAGAACAAAAGAAAAGGGGTGGTGGTCTTATATATAAAGGAAACAATAAACGTCAAGCAAATATACAAAGATTCAGAAGGGGGAATTTTGATGGTAATAATAAACCAAAAACAGGTACTTTTGATAGCATTATATGTGCCAAATAATAAGCAAGAAGAATTTTATGAACAACTCCACATGAAAATAACTGAAATGGATTATGAAAATATTTGTGTGTTGGGGACTTCAATGCAATTGTGGATGCAAAATTGGATTATAGAAGTAGGAAAGTAGGTAAAAAGGCACAGAAAACTCTCTCTAGGACCTTCTTTAAGATGATAGAAGAATTATCACTTCAAGATACATGGAGAGAAATGAACTTAGAGAAAAACCAATATACTGTACATCCTACTCAGATAGACGTCAATCATGGTCGAGAATAGATACGATATGGATGACCCCAGAATAAAGAACAAATGTACAGGAGATAGAAATTGAAGCAAATGTATTGGCAGATCACAACCCAATGAAAATAAAATGGAAAGGTCAAAGGAAAAAAATGAAATAGATGTTGAATCAAAACATATTAAATGATAAAGAGTTGATACAAATAATGGAGAAAGAAATCGACTTCTTTTTCAAGGAGAGTGAAAAAGACTTCACTACAAAATGTATGGGATACAGCAAAAGCATAGGTCTGGGGATTAGTGATCACTTATCCAGCAAAAAGGAATAAGGAGAAGAGGCAAACACAAAAGAGATTAGCGGAAGAACACAAAAGACTGGAAACAGAGTTACAGAAAGAACTGCAAAAAAGAAATTTAAAGAAACAAACGGGACTGATAAAACATAAACATGAATGGCTCTTGATCTCTCAGGATTTGTTCCAAGGCCCCCATCATCTTCTCAGCAATCTGGGTTTGGGCTTGAAAATAAATGTTTTTGCAGATTTAATTTTTAAAAAAAACATTTTCCAGGTCATTCTGTTACCTTATCATTTGTATTTTCTGTTTACTTTTTAAAACTTTAGCCGGGTGTTTTGAATAGCGCCCAGAGTCACTTGACAATAAGATGGGCAATGTATAAATTTAATAAAGAAATAAATAAACTACCCAGTAAGACATTCATTTCCAAATCATTCTCCTGGCCTGTCATTTGTAGTTCCACTTTCTCTATTTCCTCTATCCGGCCATTACTTCTTCCACTCTGAATTACCACAGCGGAAGAAGGAACGGCTACACAATTACCAGCTTTGGATGTGCTTATCAAAGGACAGGAAGATGGAATCCTAGAAGTTTATCACAAGGCCACCAACACTCCACGTATTCTTTTTTTTTAGTTTTTTTTAGTTTTTTCGAAAAAGTTTTATACAAACAGATTTTCCCCCTTTTTACCCCCCCCCCCCGCCATATAATGTAAATCACATACAAATACTGTACCCCCTCCCCTCCCCCCGTCTTAAAATAGATTTCCCATTCACATATTGTGCCCCCTCGCCTCCCAACAACCATAGTAGAAGTTTCTTTTAAAGGAACAATAGCCCAATAACCCCATCATCTAAATTAATTAAACATATATAGGTCATAATATAGGTTTCTCTTAAAGTAGCAATATCTCATTAATCCCATCTTCTAAATTTATTATGCATATATAGACCCACCTATTCCAAATAGCTGGCCTGGCTCAACCATAACTTCATAACGCTCCTGACAGGTTTTTTAATTGGTAATTTTTTATTTAATGGGATTTTAAATTGTGTTTTTTAATTGTCTTCACTTATTAATCTACCTCCTCCATGCACATGTATATGTCTTTGTTTTTTATGTATGTATGTTGTCTTTATCTGTATTTTATTTGCTTTGATTGTACGCCGCCCCGAGTCCTTCGGGAGAGGGTTGCAGCTAATCAAATAAAATTATTATTAAATTATTATTATTATTATTATTATTATTATTATTATTATATATTTCCCCACCCTCCACCCTAACCCTCCCCCACCTCCCAATCAAACCCACCCCCCTGGCTTTCGCTATATACCACAATTCCAAGCATCCCATATATTATTTACTCTGATCATCTGTCAAGAACCCAATCTAAACATTCTTACCTAAAGGCTATATAGTACTTCCTAGTCTGGTATTTATTCTGTATATAATCAATCCATTTTGCCCATTCCTGTGTATAATTCTCCTGCTTCTGACTTTTTAGGAAAGCTGAAATTTTTGCCATTTCGGCGAACCCCGCCACTTTCTGAATCCATTGATCAATTGTCGGTAAAAAATCTTTCTTCCAATGTTGCGCAATCAACAACCTAGCTGCTGTAACCATATACGGAACCAATTTTGTTTCCCCTTTGGTGAAATCCTTAACTATACCCAATAAAAACATTTGCGGAGTGAATTGTATTCTTTTCTTAAATACATTCTGCATAACCCACCATATTTTTATCCAAAAAGCTTTAACCTTGTTGCAAGTCCACCATACATGAAAAAAGGTAGCATCTAGACACCCGCATCTCCAACATTTTGGTTGAATATTTGGGTACATGCATGATAATTTTTTAGGATCTAAATACCATCTGTAAAACATTTTATAAAAGTTCTCCCTTAAATTCTGTGACTGTGTAAATTTAACATTCTGAACCCATATTTTTTCCCACGTGTCCAACATAACCGATTCACCAAAATTCTGAGCCCATTTAATCATACAATCCTTAACCAATTCACTTTCTTAGTCTCTTTCTAACAGTACATTATATATTCTTTTAACCTGTTTTGGGCCAGTCTCTTTTATCTGCTTAATCAGTTCCACTTCTTTATCCATAAAACCGACCCTACAATCTTCTTTCCATCTCTTCTGTAACTGTATATAATGTAACCAATTTAAAGTAATTCCTTCTTCCAACAGTTGTTCCAAAGTTTTCAACTGCCATTCGTCCCCATCAGCAATAAGCACGTCCTTGTATAAACACCCCCCGAGTGACTTAATATTTGTAATCCACATGGTGTCTGCAAGATCCAACCAAAGCGGTATTCCACGTATTCTGAGCTTCAACAGTAACCATCCTCCGTCACATAAATAGTTGCATCAGGACATTATACAGCAGGGTGACAACACACGGCAGCAGTCTGCAAGCAAAATGGGTGCCCACAGGCATTTATCCCAAGATGCCTACACAACAGGCTGGGGAGAGGAAGGAGGAAAGAAGGTACAAAACAGCTATTGTATATGGCACACCCTGCCATATATTAAAACATTTCAGAAGCAGAACAATATAGTTTCAAAGGTGTGGGGTATGGAAGCAGCAGGCAAGTGTGCAAAGCTTCATCTGTGCATGTGTGGGTTGCTCACACAAAGCCACCCCCCCGCCATCCGTGGAAGATAATTTCTTTTTTGAAACTGGTCCCTGGAGCTAGAAAGGTTGGGGACTGCTGTGCAAGTGGGCCTCACTTACCACCCAGAGGCTAACCATGTAAGGACAAATTGTGCACTACAAAGATCATTTGGAGATGGGGGGAATTGTGAATGTAATTTACCAGATCCCCTGCATGTATTGCCCCTCTGACTATGTAGGGCAGATGGGGAGGAAGCCAACTACTACATTGCAAGAACACGAGCGAGTGGTCAGAGAAAGAGACCCAAACTCATTGGTAGCCTCACATTGCAATGAACAGGGACATGCATTCAATTTCACAGCTGCTACGGTTGTTGGCCATGTAGGGACAAAAATAGCCAGATAAATTTTTGAAGAGTGGGAAATGGGCCCCTTGTCAGTGAGTAGGAGTGCTGATTTACCACCCACCTACCAGTGAGAAGGCACAAGGAAAACAATTAACGATTTAATAATCAGCCATCAACACCCTAATTAACAACTAAAAGCTACACACAAGCAGCAAACATATAAATACAATGCATAGAACAGCCCAGTACACATATTCTGGAGAGATAGAATTTCCCTGAGGATGAGCTCCAGAACGACCTCAAGGCTTGGAAGAATACACTTTTGGTCTCAGTGGCCGACTCAGATTGGGTCCTGAAACATTATTCTGGGATACCTGTATTTGCCTTCATTCACGATAAAATGTGTTGCTCCAATAGTGGGTTCCTACCGGTTTGGCTGAGTTCGGCCGAACTGGTAGTAGCTTGGTGGCCTGGTTGCTGAAATCGGCAGTGATCCAGGCCTGCCACGCCTCCGAACTGGTTCTCTCGGCACCATTTTGTTTTTGGCTTCTGCGCATGCACAGAGCAATTTTTGCATACGCAGAGCAAAAGCAATTTGCGGTATGTCCCAGGTCTCCTCCGGGGGTGACTGCATCAAGGCGGGACCACTCAGGGGAAATGAAGACAAAACACACGGTTTTTCCTCGGGGCGAGTGGGCCCAGAATGAATTCTGGACCCCCCTTTTATTAGCAGCGTATGCGGAAACAAAAGCATTCTGAATTATCATTGGTTACATACAATACATTTGCCTGTCACTCAAGCGGTGCTTTTTGGTGTTAGTATCAGCTTGGACTATATGTTCCCTAGGCTGCTTTAGCCTGGAAAGTCTCCGTTGTACATTGTTCTATTTTGCAGACACAGCTTTCTAGATAGGGCCCTCCCAGTGGGCATCCAGCTCAACCCGCATTCAATACTCAATTTATTTCAGTCCCAAATTCCATATATGTGTTCCAATCAGGAAAACTGATCTGCACATATACCATGGCGACCTCATTCCCACACAATTACGTAGGACAAGAGGGCAGAAGACTGACCAGAGCATATCTGCGAACACCAACTAGAATCAGAAGACATGAAGAAGAAGAAACTTCTCAATGTCACAGCACATGGACAGATTTAAACATTGTTTCAAGTGGGAAACTGTGAGCATCCTAGACCAAACCAAGTCCAAGAACACTAGAGAATCCCTGGAAGCCTGGCACCAACAGGCACATAGATCATAGAATAACGGGGTTGGAAGGAACATTGAAGGTCTTCTAGTCTAGCCCTCTGCTCAAGCAGGAAACTCTATACCATTTCAGACACGTGGCTGCCCAGTTTCTTCTTGAAAACCTCCAGTGATGAAGCACCCACAACCTCTGGAAGCAAACTGTTCCACTGGTGAATTGTTCTCATTGCCAGGAAATTTCTCCTTATTTCCAGGTTGTTTCTCTGCGACCATATCACAGACCTACTCTTTGTTAGACTAGACATATCTAGTTCCCTCAACCGTTCATCATATGGTGCATAGAGATAAACAGCACTTACATACCATTCAGAAAACACAATCAAAAAGCCACAAAAGAAAAAAAAAGGCCCAAATACCCCCCCTACCAGCAATCAACACCCAGTTGAGCTGAAATTAGCACTAAAATTAACATTAGACCAGCAGTCAAGAAGTAAACAATACTCAAGGAACTACCAACACAGACAAACAATTGAGCAGAAAGCACTTAGCAAGATTAGCACGCAGCCTAATCAAGGAACCACCAGGAGCCCTCCCACCAGCAGCAGGGCAAACCCCCCTCCCCTCCCCTCCCCACACATAAACAGAGAGCGAAGGGCCTTCCTTTCTAGCACTGATGGTGATTCCTAGTTTGGGTAATGAAATGTGTGCAAGAAATCAAACAAGCCAGTGGTGGGTTCCGGATCCCGGTGCAACCGGTACGGTGCACCTGGGCCCAGCATCACCCACACGCACACATGTAGCATGCGCGCACATACATCCTTGCCTCCACGACGCTCCAGCTGCTCGGTGGAGCATTGCGTAGGCGACGTACATTCCGTGCGCGTAAGCCCCAAAGAGCCCAAGTACAGGTAAGGAGCTCGGGTGGGCGGGTGGGCCCTCCGGAGCACCATACCGGAATGGTACCTGGTGCTCCCAGCAGGCACCGGTATGCCCGTACTGGGGCGTACTTCCTGCAACCCACCACTGAAACGAGCTCAAAGGACCCCGCAAGCAGATGTCCTTACTGACACTGTTGATATGGTAGTTACCAACTTCTGGCTCCATTTTTTTCAAAAATTTGAAGAATATTTCAAATAATTTCCAATATTGTTATAATATTTTGTATCATCCTCAGACTTCTATTTTCCCCCCGTCTGCTTAGAATCCTTAGTCCCCCCCCTACTGTCTGGTTTCTGAAATCATTGCTTACAACAAAAGCAAGTGCCAGGATAACCAAAATAAATCTATTTCCCATGAGAATTGTTTACTTTTTGTAAAAGTTATTTACTAATTCCAAAAGTTAGTAGTAGTAATATTCAATATTCAAATTTACCTGGATGCTTAATTCATTTATAGCTTACATGAAAATCTTAAATGTTTACAGTTTATTTCAAATTCTTTTACTTCTTGGGCTTGTAAATGTTGTTTTGTTCAGAGTTGAAAATAAACTCACTGGATGAAGACTATTCAAGTCTGTCATTCCACCATTCGTGTGTTTTTTCCTGCCGAAGTGACTTTTCTCACCACTGACCTGCATCTTGTGGGATAGAGCCCAACGCTCAAGTTTGCCAAGATCTTTCTGGATCTTGAGCCCATGTTCCAAAGTGTTGCCTAGTCCCCCAAACTTGGTGTCAACTGCATTTTTGATGAGCTTCCCTTCAATTCCTTCATCTCCTGTAAATCAGAATTTCCCAATGTTTCTGGCTTTGAGAATTGGTGGGGGGGGGGGAAGTAACTGGTGAGCAGTCCGCACGTACATGCACTTCATTTGCACAAGTGGCATGCATGCACACCTGCCGCTCACACAAAGGAGTGCACATGCATGTGCTTGCCTGCTGATCACGCAAGTGAGGATGTGCGCACATGCTTGCCAGTCGTGGGCTGGTTGCAATCCCCTCCCAGCCCACAGGCTGGGGACCCCCGATCTAAATCATTGATGAAGATGCTGAAGAGCACTGGGCAAATTGAGGAGCCTCTCTCCATGCAGATGCAGTTCCATTCAGGGCCACAGGCTGAGTGCAGCTGGTCGGTGAATTTCAGGCTCATCCGGTGGTTGCAAAAAAAGTTAAGTATAAAAAGTGGAAGGGGGGGGGGGGGAAACAAAACTAAGGCAGAATATCAGCAAATAGCCCGAGCCTGTAAAGATGAAGTGAGGAAAGCTAAGGCTCACAATGAAGAAAGGCTTGCCACAAAAGTAAAAATTAACAAAAAAAGCTTCTTCCAACATGTTAAAAACAAGAAAAAAGTTAAGGAAACAATTGGTCCATTGCTAGGAGAAAGTGGCAAGAAGGTGACAAGCAACAGGGAGAAAGCAGAACTATTTAACTCATGTTTTGCATCTGTCTTTACACAAAGGGATAAAACAGTCCAACCTATCAAAAGCAGCACCACAAAAATCAGATTAGGAACACAAATTGAAATAGGGAAGAAAATGGTAAGTGAGCACCTGTCTACCCTAGACGAGTTCAAATCACCAGGACCGGATGGATTACACCCCAGGGTTCTGAAGGAACTAGCAGACGAGATCTCAGAACCACTGAATTATATCTTTCAGAGATCCTGGAACACCGGGGAACTACCAGAGGACTGGAAAAGAGCTGATATGGTTCCCATCTTCAAAAAAGGGAAAAAAATAGATCCAGGAAACTACAGACCTATCAGCCTGACCTCAATACCATGTTAATAGTTGTTTCAGCCGTTCCGCCTTTACTGCCCCAGCTATCAGCAAGCAATTAGCTTTCGTTTTCTGTAGGTTTTCAGCTATAAATCAACGCCATTTTGAATCCTTTGTTCTAAGCCCACGCCTCTCAAACTCAGCAGTAGCGTTCCTTTTCAAAAAAAATTTCCCCCAATTAAAACTTACAATACTTGCAAAAGTCTTCCTTCCTTCCTTCCTTCCTTCCTTCCTTCCTTCCTTCCTTCCTTCCTTCCTTCCTTCCTTCTTGAGATGTCGTTAGAAGTTAAGGCTGCTCCCAGCGACTGGTTCTGCTTGTAGCAGAAGTTATCAAAAGACAGGAGAATACAACAACTGCAAGGGGGGGCAGACCTCGTCGCACTCCAGAGGCTATAAATCCTCCTGGAGGGCTACACGAGAGGCTCAACCCGACAGCTGAATCTCTCCCTCATAAATTCCAAGAATTTAAGAGTGTCCAAGGTGTTAAAGATCGTAAAAAAACACCTCTACTGTCTATTGATCTGACAAGCTCAAAAAAAGCCTGCCGACGGCGCCAAGGAACAACCCGGAAGTCCCATTTTCTTCCCTATTTCAATTTGTGTTCCTAATCTGATTTTTGTGGTGCTGTTTAGATTGATAGATGATCAGAGTAAATAATATATGGGATGTTTGGAATTGTTAGAGTGGTATATAGTGGAAGTCAGTGACGTGCGGTGAGGTTTATGGCTGGTGAGGCTGGTGACGTCATCAGGAAGGCGGAGAATGAGAACACGTGTGCAAGAGGCTGAGGCAGCTTCAGCCTCCTGCACCCATGCTCCCATTCTCCGCCTTCCTGAGTCAACATGAAGGGGACCGCGGAGCGCGAGCTGGCAGAGCACACTCCGCAGTCCCCTTCATGTTGACTCAGGAAGGCAGGGAATCGGACCACGTATGCCTTTTCCCTTTTCCCTTTTTTTTCTTTTCATGATGAGAGCGGTGAGGCTCTGCCTCCCCTGCCTCCCCTGACCGCACGTCCCTGGTGGAAGTCAGGGGGGGTGGGTTTGTGTGGGAGGTGGGGGAGGGTTAGGGTGGAGGGCGGGGCAATATATATGTATGAATAAATTAGAAGATGGGATTAACGAAACATTGTTATTTTAGGAGAAATTTATATTAAGAGTTATAGATGTCAAATTAGCTTAGAAAATGGGATCAATGTGCTATTATTAATCTAAGAGAAATTTATATTGTGTTTGTTGGGAGGAGAGGGGCTACAATTCGAGTAATTTACTTTAAGACGGGGGGAGGGGAGGGGGCAAAGTATTTGGTATAATATTTGAATGTGAATTTTTGCGGGGGAGTTGGGGGGGCATAACATTTGTATGAGATTTACATTGTATGGCGGGGGGGGTGAAAAGGGGGAAAATCTGTTTGTACAAAACTCTTTTAATTAAAAAAAAAAAAGAAATAGGGAAGAAAATGGTAAGTGAGCAGCTGTCTACCCTAGACGAGTTCAAATCACCAGGACCGGATGGATCACACCCCAGGGTTCTGAAGGAACCTGACTTCAATACCAGGAAAGATTCTGGAAAAAATAATCAAGCAACGAATTTGCGAACACCAAGAAGCAAACAAAGTAATAGCCAAAAGCCAACATGGATTTGTTAAAAACAGATCATGCCAGACTAATCTTATTGCATTCTTTGGTAATGTGACAAAATTAGTGGACCAGAGGAATGCCGTTGATATAGTTTACTTGGACTCCAGTAAGGCTTTTGATAAGGTAGACCATAACCTACTACTAGATAAAGTAGAAGAATGTGGGTTAGACAGCATCACCACCAGATAGATACGTAACTGGCTGACCAACCGCACTCAACGTGTAGTTCTCAATGGAACTGCATCTACATGGAGGGAGGTATGCAGTGGAGTACCCCAAGGCTCTGTTTTGGGCCCAGGACTCTTCAACATCTTCATCAATGATTTGGATGAGGGAATAAATGGGGAACTCATCAAATTTGCAGATGACACCAAGCTGGCAGGAATAGCCAACACTCCAGAAGATAGGCTTAAGGTACAGAAGGATCTTGACAAACTTGAACATTGGGCACTATCTAATAAAACGAAATTCAATGGTGAAAAGAGTAAGGTTCTACATTTAGGCAACAAAAACGGAATGCACAGGTACAGTATAGACAATACCTTGCTCAGTAGTAGTAACTGTGAAAGGGATCTTGGAGTCCTAGTGGATAACCATTTAAATATGAGCCAGCAGTGTGCAGCAGCTGCCAAAAAAGCCAACACAGTCCTAGGCTGCATCAACAGAGGGATAGAATTAAGATCATGTGAAGTGTTAATACCACTTTATAATGCCCTGGTAAGGCCACACTTTGAATACTGCATTCAGTTCTGGTCGCCGCGATGTAGAAAAGATGTGGAGACTCTAGAAAGAGTGCAGAGAAGAGCAACAAAGATGATTAGGGGACTGGAGACTAAAACATATGAAGAACGGTTGCAGGAACTGGGTATGTCTAGTTTAATGAAAAGAAGGACTAGGGGAGACATGATAGCAGTGTTCCAATATCTCAGGGGTTGCCACAAAGAAGAGGGAGTCAAACTATTCTCCAAGGCACCTGAGGGTAGAACAAGAAGCAATGGGTGGAAACTAATCAAGGAGAGAAGCAACTTAGAACTGAGGAGAAACTTCCTGACAGTTAGAACAATTAATCAGTGGAACAGCTTGCCTCCAGAAGTTGTGAATGCCCCAACACTGGAAGTCTTTAAGAAGATGTTGGATAGCCATTTGTCTGAAATGGTATAGGGTTTCCTGCCTAGGCAGGGGTTGGACTAGAAGACCTCCAAGGTCCCTTCCAACTCTACTATTGTATTGTATTGTATTGTATTGTATATCTGCCCCACCTTCTTCTATCTTACCAAGAACTAGAGAGAAGTTCCCTGAGGATGGGCTCCAGCAAGCTCGGAAGACAAAACCTCCAGTCCCGGTGACTGAGCTAATTGGCTCCCAGGCTGTGCTCTTCTTCATCAGGTCCCTTACTGAAATCTAAATGGCTTAGGCCCAGGGTACTTGCGAGACCACCTACAGCCACCAGTAGCCTCCCACCGTCCAGTGCGATCCCACAGAGTTGGCCTCCTCAGGGTCCCGTCGGCCAGACAGTGTCGGCTAGCGACCCCCCAGAGCAGGGGTGGCGAACACGCGGCTCGCGGCCAAAATAAATGAGGCTCTTTGCCTCTTACCATTATTTAGTTTACTGTGGCTCGGATCGCGCGCTAAACCCGGAAGTACGGTCGACGTGACGCTTGCCTGCAGTCCACCAGCTCTCCACCAGTACTTCCGGGTGTAGCTCAACAGCGCCCTCTGCTGCGCCCAAAAAAATAATGCTTCAAAGTCTAGCACAGTTGCTGCAGGATTCCGGTGAGGTTCTAATGATTGCTCAAATTAATAATAATGGTTGCATATTGAAGCTCTGGGTTCAGGAGCAGCAGAGTTTTAAATAGGAGAAAACATTTAATTGAATTTCCATGGTTAGTATATTTCCCAAAATTCTACGAGTGTTTTTTTCACAGCCTGTAATTGTAATAGATATCAAAGATAATCCAAACTCATATATATATTATAATACATATATTAGGTTAAAGGAAGATAATATTAGGACCAGGCTTTACCCATGTATAGGTTGTACTCGATTTACAATCACAATCTCGTCACTGAGCAAAGCAGTCATTAAGCGAGATATGTGACTGCTTTGTTTAATGACTGCAAGTGTGGCATTCCTGGTTGTGGTCATCAAGTAATCTTGTAGGTTGTTAGGTGGACAGAGATTCCACTTATTTATGGATTTAAAAGTTATACAGCAGCTCTAATGGGTTTATAAAAATTTATAACAAAAAACACCTGACTGAGCATGTTATATTATGTGTTTAATATATTATTGTTAAAATTATATGCTTTTGTGTGAGTGTTTGTCTGTTTTGGCAGGTCACTGCGTGGTGTGGCTCTCTGATTCTCACAGTTTAAAATTTTGGCTCTTTTTGTCGAACTTGTTCGCCACCCCTGCCCCAGAGGGAGAGCCTTCTCTGTGGGAGTGCCTTCCCTTTGGAATGAGCTACTCCCGGAGCTTTGCATAATCCCCGACCTTCGGTCCTTCCGACGCGCCCTAAAAAGTTGGCTTTTCCAGCAAACCAGCCTGGCCTGTTAATTTTATTTAATTTTATCCAATTTTTAAAATGTTAGTGTTATATTAATTCGGTTTGTTTCTTGGATTGTTTCTCATTTTCTTTTAAGTTTTGTAATATGTGTTTTTTAATGCTGTACGCTGCCCTGAGTCCTTTGGGAGAAGGGCGGCATATAAATCCAATAAAACAAAACAAACAAACAATCAGTATACTCTACTGACATCATTTTCTTGGCCCACTTTAAAAACAATTTATATCTAAATACTAGTAAGAGAAAGGAGAGGGTGCTAGATTTTCGGAAGCACAGAGAGGAGGAACCTTCCCCACTGTATATGGAGGGGGGCTGTGTGGAGAGGGTTTCCTCTTTTAAATTCTTGGGAGTGCTTATTAGTCAAGATCTCACCTGGAAAAACAACACGTCTCTGGTGATTGGAAAGGCCCAACAGAGACTTCATTTCCTTAGAGTCCTGCGAAAAAATCAGGTGGAACAACAGCTGATGAACTCTTTCTATTGGTCCACCATAGACAGTGTCCTCACATATTGCATTATAGTATGGTACGCTGGTTTAACAGCTGCAGGCAGGAAGGCCCTACAGAGGGGGATCAATTCGGCAGAAGAAACCATTGGTTGCCCTCTGACACCACTGGATGACATCACCAGGTCTCGCTGCTTTAGCAGAGTAAGGAAAATACTCAGAGATGATTCATACCCTGGTCAGTGTCTCTTTGCACTTCTACCATCGGGCAGAAGGCATCAAAGTATGGCCAGTTGAACAAATAGGTTTAAAGATAGTTACTATCCTTGGGCTGTCAGACTTTTAAATACAACCACAATCACTCCATGCAGATGCGGAAACGAATGACTAGTTTTTTCTTTTTCTTTCTTTTTTCGTTTCCGCTATAATTTTGCACCAGTGAGGCTAAAACCAATTTTGTTGTATTTATTTTGCACAATGACAATAAAGACTATACTATTTACTCACAATAAGATTGATACTGGAGATGGAAGTTTCCCTCCTCAGACTGGGAAGACTGGGGTGATAAAACAGGATAGTTTCCTTGCCACTTCCAGGAAATCCGAGTTTCTCTGCTGTCCACCAGGGCAGTGTGATTGACGGAATTATGGGCTGGCATGACATCACCGTTTATGCTAAAACTTCAGGTGAGTTGAGGTCAATGGGATGCGGGAAGAATGTGGCTGAATACGAAGTGAAAGTCCGCCAAGGAAAGTTTACAGCTGCCTGAAGCCCTTCGGGGAAAATCTTGCTGAGGGGGACCCCACTTCTGGAGATGGGGTTTTAAGCTGCATAAGGTACCAGCGGTCATTCCCCAAGCCTGCTGCGCCCCCGCTGTGGCCGCTTCCCTGCTAGGGTCCTCGGGAGGCCGGAAGGCAACCTCCGCGCTCCTGCGCCGCCCGTTCCTTCTTCCGAGGCTCCGCCACTCCGAGCACCAAAGGCTCCGCCCTGGTCAAATCGTGGCTTTCCAGGCCGCCGCCTCCACGCCGGGCAAGCGCACAGGTGGTCAATACAGCGGCTCCCGGGCCGTGGCAGGGGCGGAGCCTCCCTGCTCGGCGGGTGAGTGAGCGGCGGCTGTGGCGGCCAATGGACAACCGCGGCCTTCCCGGGCAGCCTCTCGCGCCGGGCCAATGGGGAAGGCGCGGCAGCCTGGCGGCAGCTGGCCCCAACGACGTCATGGCTGCGGCCACTTCTGCGGGAGCCCGAGCGCGGCGGCCCGTCCCGGCGCGGACTTCTCGGTATGGGCGGCGCGGCTCTCGGGCGGCTCCAGCTGCTGCTCCAGCTGCTCGCCGGGCTCAGCCTGCACCCGCCGGCCGGTGAGTGCGCGGAGGGCGGGCGGGCGGGCAGCCCTGGGGCGGGGGGAGCGGGCCCGGCGTGAGCTGTCCGGGGCTCCTGGTGCTGAAGGAGCCGCCCGGAACCCTTCGGCCAGGCGCTCGGAGCTCTCCCCCGCCGCGGTGCTGAACGCGAGCCGCGCCGGCGCGGGAGACTGGGGGAGCTGCGGCGCTGCGGGCCCCGGCAGCATCTTCCGCCCAGCTTCGCAGCAGATCCCGCGCCTTTCTGGAACGGGCTGGCCATCTTGCCTCCCAGCGGCCCTGCGCCTGCAGGCGGAATGGCCTTCCAGCCCTACCGCGGCCCGCCAAAGACCCCGCGGTGCTAATAGGGAGCGCGCGGGAAGCATCGGGGGAAGGACAGCGGGGGCGGAGTGGTGGGGGTTTGTGAGTGGGAACGGCTCCTGGATAGTTCTTGGTGCTGTTTTGGTGCCTAAGGAAACTTGCAGGCTTGCGGGATTGTCCTAATTTCTGCATCAGCTTTTTGACCTCTCTGAGGATATTGAATGCACAAGCTCCCCACCACAGCATGTTTTACTTGAGTTTGTCCAAGTGAGGGTCTCTGACTTGTTTCCTGGAAAAGGCATGGGGGACGGGAGCATTTCAAACTCCATATTGAGAGTTCCTAGACTGCTCAAACTGAAAGGCAATCCTGAGGCCAAACCAAGATGTCATGGATTGGGCCCTGATTCCGCCCCCCCTTTTCCATTCTCAGCTTCTATGCAGCCATTACAGACATGTATCTCTGAAGGAGTCAGCCTGCTAGAAGCCAGCATGGGTTTTTAAAAAATGGATCATGCCAGACAAGTCTTATATCCTTCTTTGATTAAGTGACTAAATTAGTGGACCAGCAAAATACTGTGGCAAAGTCTACTTGGGCTCCAGTAACACATTTGATAAAATAGACCACTGCCTACTTCTTGGCAAGATAGAACAATGTGGGATAGACAGCATCACCACCAGATGGATTTGTAACTGGCTGACCAACTGGTTAACCAACTGGCTGACTGCATCTACATGGAGGGGAGTATGGTGGGGTAACCTAAGGCTCTGCCTCAGGCCCAGGACTCTTCCACATCTTAACAAATGATCCAGATGAGAAGATTGAAGCTCAGAAAATTTGCAGTTGACACCAAGCTGGAGGAAGTTGCTAACACTTGTGACGATAGAGCCAATATCCAGAAGGATTTTGGCAGACCTGAGCATTGGGTCCTATCCAACAAGATGCAGCTCAACGGTGAGAAAATACTTAGGCAGAAAAATGAAATGCATAGATATAGAATGTACCTGGGTTGATAGTAGTGAAAGGGATCTGGGTGTCCTGGTGGACAACCACTTTGTTATGAGCCAGCCGTGTGCTGCAGCTGCCAAAAAAGCCAATGCAGTCCTTGGATACATCAATAGAAGGATAGCATCAAGATCATGAGAAATTATAATGCCACTCTATACTGCACTGGTGAGGCCACACTTGGAGGACTCCATACAGTTCTGGTCATCATGACCAAAAAGGATGTCGAGACCCTAAAAAGTGCCCAGAGAAGATCAAGAAAAATGATAAAGGGTCTGTGGGCTAGATCATAGGATGAATGGGTGAGGGAGCTAGGAAAGTCTAGCCTATCAAAGAGAAGGACTAGGGGTGACATGATAGCCATCTTGAGGGGATTGACTTATTCTCCAGGGCAACAGAGGGCAGGACAAGAAGTAATGGGTAGAAGTTTGTTAAAAAGAGATCCAACTTAGTAGTATGGAGAAATTTTTTGACAGCAAGAACAGTTAACCAGTGGAATAGTTTGCCTCCCAGAGTTGTGGCTTTTCCATTGCTGGAGGTTTTCAAAAATAGACTGGACAACCATTTGACTGGGATAGTACAGGGTCTCCTGTCTTGAGTAGGGGGATGGACTAGATTAGAAGACCTCTGAGGCCCCTTCCTGCCTAGGATTCTGTGCTTCCTTTCCAGCCTTTGTGCAGGCTATTCCATTATTCTTTTTTTTAAAAAAAAATATTTATTTATTTATTTTTTCTTTAAAAAACAAAGACAACACATACAGAACAAAAGCAAGGAGGAAAAACAACTTTCCTCAATTTCATCAAGCGTGTCGTTTGGTTACAAGTTTTTGTGCAACAGTTTTTACAATTAAAAATAAAGTCACTGGTTATCCATTAAATATAACTAAATATTTCATTGAGCATTATGTGTTCAGATTACCATTAATATTCTTTCATTTGTGACAGCCCTTATTTCCTTGAATCCATAATTATCTATTAAATAACAATAAGTCTTTATAGAATTATAATATTGGCTATCTCTAGAGAGTAAAAACAAAGATTAAGACAAAAGATTCCTATTAATTCGTATTGCACATTTATACTTTCAATTAACCATAATGTCATCAATCATCCACAACTCCAAATATAATTTTCCATTATTAATTATTAATCCATATAGTCTTTAGTTATTTCAATTCATATATGTATCCATTGTTCATTACATCATCATTAGTCCATTTAGTATAGCAAAAATCTTTATAGTATAGAATGATCATTACCTACAATTATACCTAGAGGTTCAAATCATCCCACTATTATACATTAGGTTCATTATTGTTCTTTTTGTAAATCAAAATTTTAATAAGTTTTACAATTATTACCTCCCTTACCCTTCCCTCTTCCCTCATCCCTACCCCTCTTCCCTCCCCCCAGAGCAAAATACAGGGTATAAACATTTAACAACCATACGCTAACATAAGCTAACTAATTTTAACATGTTACTATTCTTGTGCTTTAATAGCTTTATTAAACTAGCTTTAAATAAATTGTAGCATTCCTTATGCCTTCATTCATAAGCTAACTGAAATTTTTTAGTCCGGTATTTGTTTTGAATATAGTCAATCCATCTTCTCCAGTCCAGCTTGTACTTCTCATCCGAATGATCTTTCAAATACGCTGAAATTTGGCCATCTCTGCTAAATTTACTACTTTTAACGTCCATTCTTGGATAGTAGGCAACTCTTCCTTCTTCCAGTATTACGCCACCAACAATCTTGCTGCCGTCGTTAGGTTCAAGATCAGATTAATCTCTATAAGAGTACATTCTGGAACTATACCTAACAGAAACAACTGGGGCGTGAACTTTATCCTCTTTTTCAAAATATTTTGAATAACCCACCATATTTTTATCCAAAATGCTTTAACTTTACATACAGGCTAGCCTTTTTGGATATAAATGCCATCTGTACAACATCTTATAGAAATTCTCTCTCAAGTTCTGAGCTTGTGTAAATTTTACATTTCTTACCCAAATCTCTTCCCATGATTCCATCATTATTGGTTCCTTGAAATTTTGTGCCCATTTTATCATACAATCTTTAACTAATTTTGTTTCTGAGTCTATTTCTATCAATACATTGTACAGCCTTTTTATATGCATTGGACCCTGATCCCTAATTTGTTTTATCAAGTTATCAAGTTGTAATATAAATTCCTAAATATTTAACCTTTTTTACTATCTCACATCCTGTTGCTCTTTCTAATTCTTTTTTTTTTTTTGGTTCGTAGTCATATTTTTAGCTATCATCTTTGTCTTCCCTAGATTTACTTTGAACCCAGATACTTGACCATATTGATTAATTATATTCATTAAACCTGTAACTGATTCCCCTGGCTGGGTTAAAGTTACAACCAAGTCATCCGCAAATGCTCCTACTCTGTATTCGTAGTGCCTAATCTTAATTCCTTGTAATTTTTCAGACCCACGTATTCTATTCAATAACAATTCCAGGGTTAAAATAAACAATAATGGAGACAAGGGACATCCCTATCTTGTTCCTTTTTCAATTTTAAAAGATTCTGTTAAGCCTCCATTAAATATTATTTGTGCTGTCTGTTTCTGGTATATTGCTTTTATTTATTTATTTATTTATTTATTTATTTATTTATTTATTTATTTATTTATTTAGCACTTCTAGACCGCCCCCTCTCCCAAAAGGGACTCGGGGCGGTGTACAGTCCATATCAAAAACATCATACAATAACAATTAAAAATTATTAAATGGATAAATACATAAATAAGAGGAGGATAAAATAGACAGAACTGTAATTGCTAAATAAATAATTTAAAATATACAAAATTTAAAACCCCAGTGTCCTATAAAATTAAGTCCCCTAAAAAACCAGTAGGAAATATATATGCCAGAAGGTAGACGTTAAGAATTATGCCAGGCCAGCCAGTCGGAACAGGTGTGTCTTCAGTTTCTGCCGGAAGGAGCGGAAGTCAGTGGTGGTTCTAATGTCGGGGGGGAGGTCATTCCAGAGGGTTGGGCCCATCACAGAGAAGGCCCTACTCCTCGGTGTCGCCCGTTGGCATTGCCTAGAGGACGGCACCAGGAGAAGCCCCTCCCTGTGAGAGCGAATTGGCCGCAGGGATGTATGTGGGAGGATGCGATCCCGCAGGTAACTAGGCCCTATGCCATGGAGCGCTTTAAAGATGGTGGTCAAAACCTTGAAACGCACCCGAAAGACCACAGGTAGCCAGTGCAGCTCGCGCAGGAGCGGTGTTACGTGGGAGTACCTAGTACTCCCCATGACTGCCCGCGCGGCTGCGTTCTGGACTAGCTGCAGTCTTCGTGCACATCCCAAGGGAAGCCCCATGTAGAGAGCATTACAGTAGTCCAGGCGAGACGTCACCAGTGCATGAGTGACCGTGCGTAGGGCATCCCGGTCCAGAAGGGGGTGCAATTGGCACACCAGGCGGACCTGGTGGAACGCCCCCCTAGCCACGGCTGCCACATGGTCGTCCATTGACAGCCGGGCATCTAGGAGGACGCCCAAATTGCGCGCCCGTTCCACAGGGGGCAGTTGTTCGCCCCCTATGGCCAGCGTTGGAGTCAGCTGACTGAACCGAGGTGCCGGTAGCCACAGCCACTCAGTCTTGGAGGGGTTGAGTTTGAGTCTGTTGTCCCCCATCCAGACCCCGACGGCTTCCAAACACCGGGACATCACTTCGACAGCCTCGCTGGGGTGATTTGGGGTTGAAACGTACAGCTGAGTATCATCAGCGTACAGATGGTATTCAACCCCAAAACCACGGATGATCTCTCCCAGTGGCTTCACATATGTGTTGAACAGGAGGGGCGAGAGGACCGACCCCTGTGGCACCCCACAAGTGAGTGACCTCAGGGTCGACCTCTGCCCCCCTGTCAACACACATTGCGACCGGTCGGAGAGGTAGGAGCCGAACCACCATAAAACGGTGCCTCCGACTCCCATCCCCTCCAGCCGGCGCAATAGGATACCATGGTCGATGGTATCAAAAGCTGCTGAGAGGTCTAATAGGACCAGGATAGAGGAACAACCTCTATCTCTGGCCCTCCAGAGATCATCAACCAGCGCGACCAAGGCTGTCTCTGTGCTGTGCCCGGGTCGGAAGCCGGACTGGCGTGGGTCTAGATATTCGGATTCGTCAAGGTGTCGTGGAAATTGCTGTGCCACCACATTCTCAACAACCTTCGCTAAAAAGGGAAGGTTGGAGACTGGACGATAATTAGTCAGCTCCATTGGGTCCAGTGAAGGCCTCTTGAGCAAGGGCCTCACCACCGCCTCTTTCAAGGCAGTTGGTAGGAAGCCCTCACCCAATGAGGCGTTCACCAGGCCCAGAAGCCAGCCTCGTGTCACCTCCCAGGATGCCAGTACCAGCCAGGAGGGACACGGGTCCATTGAACATGTGGTGGGTCGCAGCCGTCCACGCAACCTGTCCAAATCCTCGGGGGCAACAGAGTCAAACTCCTCCCAGAATGGTCTCACAAGACTCACTGTTGACGGCTCGTCCGGCCCACTGGAGGGGGCCCATCCGCTCCGGATCTGAGCGACTTTGTCCTGCAGATATTCCCCAAACCCTGCAAGGGTGCCCCCCGCGTCCCCTGTGACAGGAGAGAGCGGGTCACCCTAAACAGGGCAGCAGGGCGGTTATCCGCGGACGCAATAAGAGCGGCACAATGTCTACGTTTGGCCGCTCTCAATGCCACAAGGTAGGTCCGTAAATAGGCTCTTACCTGTGTTCGATCAGACTCGGAGCGTGAGGATCTCCACCTGCTCTCTAGACGTCTCCTATGGCGCTTCATCACCCTCAGCTCCTCGGTATACCAAGGAGCTCCGGTGGATCGCTGCCGCAGGAGAGGTCGCAAAGGCGCAACCCGGTCCAAGGCCCCAGCCACCGCCGTATTCCAGGCGGCCACTAGGTCCTCCGACCGAGCGCGGGTCAGGGCTACAGGTAGTGGCCCAAGTTCCGTCTGGAACCTATCCGGTTCCATCAGGTGCTTGGGGCGGTACCAGCTTGGACAGGCTGGCTCCGCCTCCTCGCGGTGGGGGTTAGCGGCAGGGAAGTCGAGCCGGAGACATGAGTGATCTGACCATGACAGGGGAGTAATGACTAAGTCCCCTATTCCCAGATCACTCGTCCACTGTTCAGATACAAAAATAAGGTCCAGTGTGTGACCGCCCTCGTGTGTGGGGCCCTGAATTAATTGGGTCAGGCCCATGGCTGTCATGGAAGCCATGAACTCCCGAGCCACCTCAGATGCTGCTCCCGTCGACGGCAGGTTGAAGTCCCCCATGACCAAAAGCCTGGGGATCTCAACTGCCGTCTCTGAGATCAGCTCGAGGAGCTCGGGCAGGGCCGCTGATGTATAGCGAGGAGCCAAGTATACAATCAGCAGGCCCAACTGCCTCCCTGGGCCCCATTGATAAATTGCATGAAATGCTCTCTGAACTGCATCTTTTGTAATATTTTTATTAAAAATTGCCAATTGACTTGATCGAATGCTTTCTCCGCATCTAAGAATAAAAGCACTGCCGGCACTTGGTTATACTTTCCCAAATATTCCATTATATTGATGATTTGTCTTACATTACTTTTCATTTGTCTCCCCTGTATAAAACCAGACTGATCATTGTGAATCGTTTGTTGCGCAATTGGCATTAACCTATTTACCAATATTTTAGCAAAAATTTTATAATCTGTATTAACTAATGAAACAGGCCTGTAGTTTTTTGGCTGGGTAGGATCCTGATCTTCTTTTGGAATCAATGAAATAAAAGCTGTTTTCCAGGATGGTGGGACCCTGCCTTCCATTTGAATTTTATTAAATAGTTCCCTAAGAGGCTCCATCATTTCTAGTTGTAACTTTTTATAATAAACTGCTGTCAAGCCATCTGTGCCAGGAGCTTTGCCGATTTTTAACTGCTTAATTGCCAGGAAGATTTCCTCTGTAGTTACAAGTTGATTCAATCTTCCCCTTTGCTCATCTGTATGTATAGGAATTTTCTCTTTCTCCAAATATCGGTCTATGTCTGACCCTTGTATTTTGTCACCAGCATACAATCTGGTGTAAAATTCTAAAAAAGTCTTTTTAATCATATCCTGTTGAAAAACTTCTTTCCCTTTGTATTCTACTTTCTCTATATTATGAGATCTTTGTTTTTTCCTTAACATATGTGCTAACCATCTACCTGGTTTATTGGCATTGCAAAAAGTGTTATGTTTAGCATATAGAAGATTAGTGGCTATCTGGTCCGACATTAACATATTAAACTGCCCTCGCAATAAAGTAATTATCTCTTTTGTCTTCTTATCATCTGGTTTAGACAAAAAGAACTCCTGCTTTTTTAAAAATCTCTTCCTCTAATTCCCTTTGTTTCTCCCTTTGTCTGCGCCTATAAATATTATTCAAATTTATTAGAACACCTCTCATATATGCTTTACTTGCATCCCAAACCATTTCCATAGATATCCCCTTATGCATATTAAAAGCAAAATATTCTTTCAATAGTTTTTTACATTCCGTAACATTTTTCTCATATCTAAATAGATTTTCATTTAATCTCCAAGACCTCCCAGGTCGGTCTCCATATTCAAATTCCATCCAAACCGGGTTGTGGTTTGTTAAAGTTCTCAGGCATATCTTAGTCTTCTTCACCCTGGAAAAAAAGTCATTTGTAATTAGTATAAAATCAATTCTGGAAAAGGATTGGCGCCTATCAGAAAAGAAAGTGAAATCCTGTTCTTTAACATTCCGTTCTCTCCAGATATCTCTCAGTTCAAAGTCATCCATCATATCAAAAAAGGATTTAGGTAATCTTGTTTGTGTTTGGGTATTTTGCAAAAGCCTCTTCTTATCTTGAACGGGATCCAGTACTCCATTCCAATCGCCCAGTAAAATGCAGGATCTGTGACCCCATTGTCTTAATTTAGTGTGAAGCAACTTATAAATTTTTTCTTGTTGTTGATTGGGAGCATATACTCCTGTTAAGAGTATTTTCTTTCCTTCTATTAATAGTTGAATTGCAATATATCTACCTTGAGGATCTGCTTCAATTAATTCAGCCTTTAAGTCTTTTCTTAAATATATGACTATACCATTTTTCTTCTTCGGAGCAGATGCTACGAAATGCGATCCCAGTCTTGCGTTCATCAAGTATTTCTGATCCTCTTCCGGTTCCGGCAGCTGATGGCAACGGGCAAGTCCTTTGCCCGCTCCGGCTCCCCGTTGGGCTTCCCCACTCTTGGGGGGCACAGGACGCCCCGGAGAGGCGTCCTGCTGAAGGAGCGGCTTCGCGGGGGATCCTGGCATCGGCGGCGGCTGGTGGGGGCCCCCCGCTTCGCTCTAGGCATCGGTGAGCAGTCTCGGAGGGCGCTTCGCGTCTCGCAACAGGCTGATCGGACGATGAAACAATAGAAGGAAGCAGCGGCGGTGTGGTGAGATGCTTCCCCCCTTCATTCCCTCTTTGGACTTAAAGGACTTTTCAGCATTCTATAACTTTAACTTTCGGATTTCCTTGGAGGCGCGGCTGGAGGGAGGGGGATTTGGATAAGCGGCTTGAAATAATTCTGCTCTCAGCCCCAGGGGAAGGAGGAGGGGGGAGAGCCAACCAATGATGCCTCACCCCTGCAAAAGTGATTTTTCACTGAACTTAGCTCCATAATTTATGGATGATCTGAGAACTTTGTGAACTTTTTAAAACTTTGTTATGCCTCTGAGCCCAAAGCTGGCAGGGCAAGATGGCACACTTCCGTTGTCTTCATGAACTCTGAAACCTGACTCCACCTTTAAAATTCAGGCTTCCGGTCACCCAGAAGAATCTCCTGTGGATTGTTATTCTTTGAACTCTCTGGGGGAAAAAATTTTCTCTATTGCCAGACTGACTAGAGAGATTCTCCTCTGTCTGGTTCTTCTGCCTCCTGGACTCATCTGGCTGCCCTGCTTCTCCAGCTGTCCATTCTCCATACTGACTGATCTCTTTACCTTATAAACTATGTCTCCTAAAAGACCACCCCCTGGAAAACCTGGCTTTGCTACTTCTGCCCCGACATCTGCAACATCCAGTCCTGCCACACAATCAAAGATCACAGACCTGATGCAACCTAAGAGCACAGAGATGGATTTGCAACAAATGCTGCAGCAACTTATACAGGGCCAGGAAGAAATCAAGAAACAATTAAAGGAAATGAAGGAAGAAATTAAAGAGAATCAAGTTCAAATCTACAAGAACTCACAGAGACTGGACCTTGTGGAGGGTGGGGTGGCGGAGGTGAGGGGGGGGGGTTGAAGCAGTGCAGAGGGGAAACAAGGAACTTGATATCCAACAAATGAAAACAGAGTTTGAGAGAATGTCCTTTTATCTTAGATTTCAAAATGTTATAGAAGCAGATGGGGAAAATATAAGGGACATTATGACTAACATCTTGGCTGAATACATCCACAAGGAAAAACAACAGATGGAATGGGAGATAGATCTGGTTTATAGAGTGAACTCTGCTTATGCTAGAACACACAATGTACCCAGGGAGGTCCATATTAAATTCCTTAGAAAAAGCACAAGAGATGAAATTCTGGGTGTGCAAAGGGGGCAGGCATTAACATACCACGACAGGGAGATAACCATCCTGAAGCAGATCCCCAAGAAAATTAGGGAAAAAAGGAAAAGTTATTCGCAATTGGCGAATAAATTATACCAGAAGGGGGTGTGGTTTAGATGGTTGATGCCTGAAGGTATGCTGATATTCTGGGAGGAGACAAGAATTAGAATTAACACACCCATAGAGGCACAGGCCTTTATGGAAAAAAGCAAAACAAACCTAGAAAAAACAGAAGATCCTACTATGGATATGCAGGACACGGGAGGGGCCGGAGCTCTGCCAGCGGGGGGAGAAGGGGCAATACCAAGAAAGCTCAGATCACAAAAATAAACAAGAAAATTTCATATTATAAAATGACCGAAAGTAGTAATGGAATTATATGTGGAACATATACTACAATGCGTAAACTGATGGAAAATATTAATAGAACTAACATGCTGATTATATATGATTATGTATCAATGTTTTATACCTAGATGTATTTTATGAGTTTGGAGGGGGGGGGCGTCTGCCACACTTTGCAACTGCCAAAATTTGTATACCTTTCCATTTACCTTTTCCCTTATAAATGTTAAAAAAACCAATAAAATTCTTTTCAAAAAAAAAAAAAGTATTTCTGATCCTGTGTTCTAATGTGTGTTTCTGGTAAGCAAATTACATCATTTTAAAATTGTTTCAAATAGTGAACTTTTTTTCCCTTTTTTGTGGTGAGTTTAAGCCATTGACGTTCCAAGTTAGAAATTTAATTGTCATCTTCAGCACGCTGAAGCTTTCTAAGAGCTGCCTGAAAATCTTGCTGGGATTTCACCTTCGGTCTAGCTCCTCCCACTGCTTCTGTGCTCATGTTTATATTATCTTGGACTATCATCTGGGCTTGTTGAGACTTTAATTCTTGTTCTTTACATTAGCCGCACAGGTTTGTCTCTGTTCCATAATTTCTTCTGTTTCCTGCAATAAACTCACAACCCCAGTTTGTGCCTGATTATCTTGCTGCCTGGGGTCCTCTGCCTCTTTTCTTTCTTTGGGACCTGGAGATGAGGGGCATCCTGCCTTTAATACTATGCTATAAAAATCTTTTGCCTTCCAGACAGAGTTGAGATGATGTCTTTCTCCCAGGTAGTTCACCACCAATCCGGCTGGGGTCTCCCATCTGTATTGAATCTGGCGCTTTCTAAGTTCATCCACTAGAAATGCATAGTCCTTTCTAGATCTCAACATTTTGGGGGGGATTTCCTTCAATACTATCACATCTTGACCTGCCACTTGCTGTTTGTTTTTATAGGTTGCTTGCAATATTTCATTCCTAATTTTCCTGGTGACAAAATAGATTATAATATCTCTTGGCAGTTGTCTTTGTCTGGCAATCCATGAATTAATGCGGTAAATTTTGTTGATTTGCCAGGCACATTCAACCTTTGGTTCCCCAGTTAATTGAGCGAAAGCGTCTGCAAAAATCTCTCTTAAATTTTCTTGGTTATGTTCTTTCAAACCCCTTATCCTCAGGCAAATTCCATTGTTCTGTATTGTATTGTATCCGACTTATCAATTTTACTTTGTGCCTCCATAGGTTTATTGTTCAACTTTATATTAGACTCATTAATTTCATCCACCTTCTCATCGAGAGATGTTACGTAACCAAATAATCCTTTAAATGCCTCAACTATATTCTCCCTTATCTCTTGGTTAGGTGTTTGGATTAAATCCTTAATTCCAGATATTTCATCAGCGACATCTTTAAAGGCACTTGCAATTTTCCCCTCGAGGACAACTGCCTGTTCTTTTAATGCATTTTGTAAATTATTTTGTAGATCCTCCAGTGTCAGGCTTTGTGTTTGTGTTTCCACCGGAGGTAGTAAAGACTGCAGGTTTTGTGACTGTGCTGGCAAACTACCAGCACTTTTTGAAACATTGAATTTTGCCTGCTTTGAAGCCATTTCAAAGTATTCAAATCAAGCTTTTAAGCAACCAATTTGTTCAGTCCAGAAAATCCACCTATTCTGTCAAGTCTTCAGCAGCACTAACAAGCACTTAACAAGTGCTAATCAGCTTTCCGCTTCACTTTCGTTTTCACCACACCCTTTATTATTCCAGCGCCATTTTTTAAAAGTTCCCTTTAAGTTTACAGAAGGAGATATAATCTACGGAGTTAAGGCTTGTACTTGCGATATATTGACCTCCTGGTTTGCTCCGCCTGCGTCTTGTTCAGATGTAGAATAAGCATTGAAACAGCAGGGATGGACGCTGCCTTTTGTTTCTGCAAAGGCAGAAGCGTCCTGAGATGAGGAGATTGTTGGGCTTCCTGGGGAGTTCATACCCTTCACGTCACAGAATTGCTTCTGTGGCCACCGGGGGCCTCTACCCTATGCCAGACAGCTCACCTCCCCTGTCAGGGGAAAAAACACCCTGTTGGAGATCGATGGACCGTGGCTGATTCCCTTCCGCATATCTTTTGAGATATTTAGAAAAGAAATAGTCTTTAAGAAAATATTCTAATTAATAAACAAACTTTAATAATAAAATAATAAAAGTAAATGAAACAGAAAATAACTAATTGGTTACATTTTGATAATGAAAGCTACGTTTGCCAAAGTTGGCTGCCGAACAAAGAAGAGAGGAATTTGGAATGTGTAACGCGTGCGCAATAAATCACTTTCAGATAAGAACCTTTTTTTGTTTTATGACCTGCGCAATAAAGCTTTCTTAGTTTAACTCTTGAGTGTCAGTTTAGGCAGTTCAGGCTTAGCAAACTTTTTAACATCGTGACACCCCTTCTTTTGCTAGTCTGGGCTGACATAATCAAATCATCAATTAAGGCACATCTTTTTTCGCAGATACTCGTGTTGATTTGCGGCAAGTGGTTTGTTAAGCATGTCTGCAATCTGATCATGTGTAGAAACATATTGCAATTTAACAAAACCTTGCTTAACTAATTGCTTTGTGTTTTGATAACGAATGTCAATGTGTCTGGACCTAGAACCTGTGAAATGTGACTCAGAAATATAGACAACAGATACATTATCTTCCATCACGGTGATTGGTCGAATCGGACGTGTCCAGATATCTGTGATCAAAGCATCAAACCACGTTAGAGAATTACAAGCATCTGAAACACAAGCATATTCAGCTTCAGTAGATGAACATGAAACAAAACTCTGTTTTCTCACTTGCCAGTAAACAGGACAACCATTTAGGAACATCATGTAACCAGAAGTGCTTTTACGTGACTTCTTGTCGCTCGCCCAGTCAGCGTCGGCAAAACAAATCAACTTTGGTTGATCAGTGTGTGTTGGTTCTAGCAATAACTTCATGTGTTTAGTGTGTTTTAGGTATTTCAACAACTTCTTAATGCATGACCAATGAAATTGTGTTGCCTTACCTACGTGTCGTGATAAAAGATTAACACTAAGTGCGATGTCAGGTCTGGTCCAACTACTAATGTATAATAGTGAACCAATGACTGAACGATAAAGTGTTTGATCCTCGAACTCAGGACTTGGTTCATGTGTTAAGTTGTGAAAATCTGTTTGCATGGGTGTCTTTGTTGTGCTAGCATCTTTCATGTTGCAATGATGTAGAATGTGGTCAATTTTCTCCTCTTGTGAAAGACTAAACCCCTTCTGTGTCTTTTCAATTTGAACACCTAAATAAGTGCTAATGTGTCCTAAAGATTTTAGTGTGAAGTATCTCTGCAAACTTTTAGCAAAAATCTCACTCATTTTCTTATTTGGACCAATATAAACAATATCATCAACATAAACAAGAATTATCTCATATGCATTGTTAGATCTTTTTGTGAACACGCATTCATCAGTTTCGGACTTAATAAAGCCCATTGAATTTAGTTTGTCAGTAAGACATAAATACCACATTAAACCTGACTGTTTCAGACCATAAAGACTTTTGTTCAGGAACCAGGTATCCCCTTCTTGCTTTCGGAATCCTGGAGGGCTTCTCACGTAGATCTCTTCATCTAGGTCTGCATGTAGATAAGCTGTGTCCACATCAAATTGGAAAACTTCTAAACCAAGAATAGTTGCAGTGGTTAAAGCAATTTTTACACTTTCAGTTCTGACTGTTGGTGAGTAAGTGTTTGTGTAGTCCTCAGGATAACGTTGAGCGAAACCCTGAGCTACCAGTCTGGCTTTGTATAAAGACTCACCATTCGGTTTCTTCTTGATTCTGTAGACCCATCGGGTGCCAATGACTTTCTTGTTTGCTGGAGGTTTTGCAGGTGTGAATACATTAAGTTTCTTCAAACTGTCCATTTCATCCTGCATTGCATCATACCACTTGTCTTGTTCTGAATCAGGAAGCTGTTTGATTTGTGTGAATGTCTCTGGAGGAAGAGTAACGTTGCAAATCAAAGGTACTGGTGTTTTTGTCAGTTGCCATGAATAACGTTGTGGAGGGATTCCTTTTGTGGCCCTCTTGGAGCGTCTAGGAACAACAGACCAGTCTTCTTCTTCTTCATCATCATCATCCTCGTCCTCACGTTCGTCGCTAGCATCAGCATCCGCGGGTTGCGAAGACGGAACATCAGGTTGTGAAGAACTGGTAGAAGGAACATCTGCCTGCGAATTGTCATCAGGCTGCGTGGCATCTGGAACACCATCTCTAGGAAAATAAACTTCAGGATCATTGGAATGAATCCTGGACCAGTCAATATCTTCCTCAAAATTAGCAGATTGTGAAATGACAATCACATGTTTAGTATCAATGAATTTGTACCATTTTGAATTATCATCAATACCCATAAATCTCAGTCTCTTTGCTACTGTACCTCCCTTTCTTCTTTGACTTAAGGGAGTGTTCACCATAGCATATGAACCAAAAATGTGGAGGTTCTTGAGATCAGGCTTGTAGCCATACAGCATGTAGAAAGGAGTTTGATTGATTACACTGCTCCAAGTACGGTTGACAATGTAATTTGCATATTTGATTGCTTCACCCCAGTATGCGTTACTGAGATTGGCATCTTCTAGAAGACAACGCATCATGGTTTGTAGAACCCCTTGTCTTCTTTCTACGACTCCGTTATGAGCCGGTGTATATGGAGCAGATGTCTGATGAAGAATTCCATTCTTACGCATCCAGTCCTGGAAACGCTGAGACATGAATTCTGCACCACGGTCACTCTGGATTCTGGCGATGCGAACTTGGTATTGTGTAGAAACAAACGCTGCAAAGTCTTTAAAGATCTGAAAGGTCTCAGATTTCTCTCTCATAGGATATACAAATCCATATCTAGAATGATTATCTACAATTGTTAAAAAATACTTTCTGCCACCAAGTGTTGGTGGGAAAGGACCCACTATGTCAGTGTGTACCAAATCAAAAATGCGTGTTGACCGGCGTGTAGCGTGTTTGGGAATTGCAGCCGCCTTGGATTTAGCCTTTTTGCAAACCGCACAATCCAAAAACACCTTACACCCCTTTAGATCCAAACCTTTTGCGAACTCCGGCATCTTTCTAAGAACACGGAAACTGGCATGCCCCAATCTTCTGTGCCACTTGTGAATACACCTGGAATGCAAAGGTTTACCAGTTAGTGAATTCTCAACATTAACAGTTTCATGAGGACCCTCAGGCTTGCTCTGAGCAATCTGTTTTTGTTTTCTTTGTTTGTTGGCTTTAGGAGCCTTTGGCACAGTAACGCTTTCTCTCTCTGGGACAACTCTCTCTGGGTCTGCGTTGTGCCTTTTTGGAGTTTGCATACTTGCCTGTGCTTGCCCTTTAGGCTTTGGCTTTAAGTAATAAACACCACCAATCAGCATGGTTTCAGCAACAATATCACCATCTTTAACTAAGTAACTTGCTTTTTCGAGGTGGTGAACCTGGAACTTTAACTCTCTAGACAAGTGACTTTGACTAAGCAAATTACTGGTTGCTGAAGGTATGTAATAAACATCAGGGATGTGTGTATCGAGCTCTTCAATGTAAACAGTTCCTTTTCCCATAACCTTGCAAGTGTGGTTGGTGAAGGAATACAGTTCTCGATACTCGGGCTCTGGTTCGCCCATCTCTGTGAAAAGTTCCCTTCTGTGGGTAACGTGCACAGCTGCTCCACTGTCTAAAGTCCACAAAAGACGTCTGTCGAACTTTGGATCAGGTTGTGGAACGTTGGTTATGGCCAGTGTTGCAAGCGGAGCTTGTGGATCACGCCTTGGACCACGACGACCTTGTCTTCCGCCTCTACCTCTGCCTCTGGAATCTGTTCCTCTGGGCTGGTACGTGGCGGGAGCTGGAACTCGTTGGGGACAATCCCGGGTGTCATGTCCCACACGGTTGCAGGTGTAGCATTTTGGCATCCTTGGAGCGTAGCCTCTTCCTCGGAAGGGACGTCTGGCTGGAGCCTTTGGTGCTGGAGGCCGTTGCAGATGTGGGGTAGCTAACCTGATAGCTTCGTCTTCCACTAAAAGTCTGCAAACGTGGTTAACTGTGCGTTGAGCAATAGGCACGTAGTTAATCTTTGCAACAGCATCTTTCCATTCATAATTCAATGAGTTAATGATGATGCTAATCATTTGGATATCATCGATTACATGGCCATTTTGTCTCAATTCACTTCTCATTCTTTTCAGTTTGGTCAAATGTCCACCAATTCGTTCACCAGGTTTCAACTTCGAACCATGGAACTCAGACATGAGCAAACATGAAGATTCAATTGAAACGGGCCTGTAGCAATCTTCCAAAATAGCCCATATTTCTTGGGCAGTTGCATCAGGTGGAAAGATACCTTGGATCTCAATTTCCATTGACATGAGTAAAGTCGTGATAGCTCTGTTTTCGAGATCTCTTATCGCAGGTGTCCAGGGCTGACGGGGAGGATTAAAAACCATGGAATATGTGCCTTCTCTTCGAAGCAAGAGCGCAATTTCACTGACCCAGGCTTTATAATTCTCTCCTGACTCCTTTAATTTGGACTCACCAGTCAAGGGGGTGACTGTGAATACCTGCTGAGGAATGATTTGTTGCTCTGGTTGCAAAGCTGGTTGTTGAACCAGGGGATGCTGGGGTTGCATCATTGGCCTTTGCGTGGCAACATCAAATTGGCTTCCTCGAATTCGCCTTTGGCTTTGCCTTTTTCCATCTAGGGAGAATTCCACACCGCCAGGGGGTGTTGAAGACTTAACCTCTGGAGACAAAGTTTTGGCTTCTAAAGGACTCATAGACATATCTCTGAAAATCTGGTCCAATTGCTTAATCTTTTGCTGTAATAATTTTTCTCCGCCAGCAGATGGCAGTGCAGCTTCACTTTTTGGCTGCCTCTCCTTTCTATACGTATGCTGAAGTTCAATGGGCTCAAAGGGACCACGTGACCTTGGTGACGTGTACATGTCTCTTTGTTCTAATTGACCAGTGAACTCTGTGGGGTGTGTCTTAGGCTGTTGTTTTGAAGAAGACAAGATGGCGTCCTCAGACATTTTGGGAGTGGGGGAGCTTCTTCTACTTCGCCTTATCTCTTCAAAACACACTCTCGCCTCCCTAGCATATTTTTCTAAACGTTCTATTTGATATAGATAGCTTTGCATTTCTTGCTCATCTGGGGAGATGTCATAAACTTTGCTTTCTGCGTGGGAGGATTTTAACTCTGCCGGCAGTTGCCATTCATCAATCGTTTGATAATCTGCGAGGGTCTGGGAATGGAGTGGCTCTGGCAGAGTGGGAAGTTTTGGCTTGGCCCCCAAAAATTCATAATCTCCTGGAGATATTTTAGAAGGAGGAACCACTGACCTCGTTTCGTGGATGTCGCGTCCTGTAGCTCCTTCTCCCATGTTTGGCTCGGCACCTGAAGGAATTTGTTGTTCCTGAAGCACGTTTTGATCTTGCTTCTCTGTGTCCGAGGGAGCCTCCTTGTCAGAGGAAGCTGATCCATCTGTGCTTGCCCCATCTTTCTTTTTCTTTTTTTTCTTTTTCTCCGACATTGCTAATTAGGCTTAGTCGGTTATCTTTACATAGCATGAAGGGAAAATACAGCCATAAATTGTAACCATCTCAGCTGGTATCATCAAAAGCCAAACTCTGCATACCAAGTTGTCAGGGGAAAAAACACCCTGTTGGAGATCGATGGACCGTGGCTGATTCCCTTCCGCATATCTTTTGAGATATTTAGAAAAGAAATAGTCTTTAAGAAAATATTCTAATTAATAAACAAACTTTAATAATAAAATAATAAAAGTAAATGAAACAGAAAATAACTAATTGGTTACATTTTGATAATGAAAGCTACGTTTGCCAAAGTTGGCTGCCGAACAAAGAAGAGAGGAATTTGGAATGTGTAACGCGTGCGCAATAAATCACTTTCAGATAAGAACCTTTTTTTGTTTTATGACCTGCGCAATAAAGCTTTCTTAGTTTAACTCTTGAGTGTCAGTTTAGGCAGTTCAGGCTTAGCAAACTTTTTAACATCGTGACATCCCCCTCTTTTCCTGAGGGGTTTTTTTCAAACCGCTGGATAGGTGATTTATGCTATCCTAGCAGCTTGTTACTCAAACACGGGGCTGGCGTTCCCGAGGGAGCATCCTCCAAGGCCAGCAGCGCCACCAGAAGCCACTATTGTTCTTCATATATTGTGTAGATAAGTACTCTATTGCATAATAAAAAATAAAAAGTAAAAAAGTAAAAAAAAACGTTCATAACAGTAAATATAACTTTCTATTATTGCATAAAAAACAATTTCATTTCCAGGTTTTTTAATCTAACCATTGGTAAAACAAATCCCATACTCTATAAAATTGCTCATCCTCTAATTCTCTAATTTCAAATGTAAGCTTACTCATTTCAGCACATTCCATTATTTGCTGAATAATTTCCTCCTGTGTTGGTAATTTCTCATTTTTCCAATTTTTGGCAAATACAATTCTGGCAGCTGTTAAAACATTTATAATCAGATATTTCAGGTCCTTGTTGTATGTTTCTGGTATTATTCCCAATAGGAAGAGTTCTGGTTTTAAGTCTATGTGTTTATGTATCATTTTCTCCAGCCACATGTGGATTATAGTCCAGTATCTTTTAGCTTCAATACAAGTCCACCACATGTGGTAATATGTGCCCGGCGTCTGATGACATTTCCAGCATTTTTCGGATTTATTCTTAGACATTCTTGCTATTCTCATTGGGGGTAAGTGCCACCTGTAAAACATCTTATACAAATTCTCTTTATATGCAGTTGACATTGTCATTTTACAGTTTTGAGTCCACAGTTTTTGCCATTTTTCTAAATCAATCCCATGCCCAAAGTTTTTCCCCAAGCTAACATAGTTTCTTTGACTTGTTCTTCCTATAATTTCACCTCTAAAGGTAGGCATAGAGTTTTTAAATTACTTTTTCATCGTTACCTGTTAAGATTTTATCTAGTTCAGTCATTTTATCATAAAAACCCTCCTTTTTTCTATCCTCATTGTATCTAGAATGTATTTGCACATATGAATACCAATTAACTTCAATACCTTCCTGCTTCAATTCTTGTATAGATTTGTGTTCACCCTCTGTATTTAATAATTCAACATATCTAACTGTTTGTTCCTTTTTATATATTATTGAATACGAAAAAGCTTCAATGGTTGACTGGAATTTTTAAATAATGTAACCTCTTAACCTTCTTCCAGTTTAATAACAAAGCCTCTCTTATATAGTGCTTTCTAAAATAACCTTGTTCTTTAGTTCCCTTATACCATAAAAATGCATGCCATACCAACAACAAGTCATGGCCCTCTTGGTTCAAAAGCCTAACATTTCTTAATATTATCCATTCCTTGATCCACATCAGACTAGTTGCCTGATAATATAGCTCGCAGTCAGGTAGGCCAACCCTCTTCTTGATTTAGCATCTTGCAGCACTTTGCATTTTATTCTTACTTTTTTCCCCTGCCATATAAATTTCGATACCATTTTATTTAGATCTTCAAAATAGTCTTTCCCCAACCTAATTGGGATAGTCTGAAACAAGCATAGGATTCTAGGTGGAATGTTCATTTTAATTGTTGAGATTCTCCCAATCATTGATAGTTGAAGATTTTCCCATTTCACCAAATCTGTTGCAATTTGTTGTTTCAATCTAAGATAATTGTCTTCTTTAAGGGTACTACATCTAGCTGTTAGAGAAATCCCCAAATATTTAACCTTCTTTGTAATTTGCATTTCCAAAATTTCCACCAATTCTTCTTTTTGTTTTGATGGTATATTTTTTGTCAAAATCTTTGTTTTATCTTTGTTTATTTTCAAGCCTGCCACTTTTCCATACTCCTTGATTTTTCCTATCAATTTAGGTGCAGATTCAAGTGGTTCCTCAAGAATGAAGAATGCTTGCAACTTATATTCTTCTTTTTTAATAGTCATTCCCTTTATTTCTTCCTCTTCTCTAATCCTTCTATTTAAGACTTCTAATGTTTAGACAAAAAGTAGCGGTGATAGTGGGCAGCCTTGTCTCGTACCTCTTTTTATTTCAATAGGATCTGTCAGTTCTCCATTTATCATTATCTTAGCAGTTTGTTTGCAATATACTGTTTGTATAGCTTGAATAACATTCTTGCCAAAGTTCATTTGTTCCATTTGTTGTATCATAAATAGCCAGTTCACATTATCAAAGGCCTTCTGCACATCGAGAAACATCAAAGCCATTTGTTTTTCAGGGTGGGTCTCATAATATTCCAGAGTATCCAAAATCGTTCTTATATTATCTCTAATTTGTCTCTTTGGTAGAAAACCATTTTGGTCTTGGTGGATAAACCCATTTAAATATTTCGCTTAGTTGTTGTATTATCTTGGCCTCTCTGTCCTTTCTCAATTTATATGCCAACCATCTACCTGGTTTATTTGCATTTTCAAAATAATTCTGTTTAGCTCCTCTAATTTTTTGTGCCAGTTCCTCCTTTTCCAATAAGTCCATTTTGTGTTTAATTGTATCCATTTTTATTTTAATGTCTTTCTTTTGTGGAAATTCCTGTAGTTCTTTTTCCAGTATTCTATTTTCTAAATCCTTAGATATTTTTCTTTTCTTTGAATTTCTCATTCTTGTATAGTCTATTATCAGACCTCTAGAAAAGGCCTTCATTGTGTCCAAAAGGTTTTGTAAGGACGTATCTTCTTTTTTATTTCATTTAAAGAAGAAAGTCAATTCTTTTCCCATTTTCTTTCTACTCATCTTCCTAATGTATTTTCTCTCTTTCCTTTCATGGTTCAATCCAGTTGCAATAAACTGTAAGAGAAAAGAGGGAGATAGAAAGAGAAAAGAAAGGAGGGATAGAGAGGAAAGCGTGTAGTGATTAAGTAGAAAAAATAGGCAGAAAGGTCGGAATTAAGGTAAAGAGGATATAAAAAGTGAGGTAAGAAATAAAGGAAGAAAGGGCAAAGAGGCAATCTATAAAAATAAGGGTAGATGCAAGAAGAGGAAGAAAAAAGAAAAATCTATATTTTAAAAAAATAAAAAGGCAAGCACAAATAAAAAAATTTACTCAACGCTTTAAAGCTTCAAGGCTTCCAAAAAAAAAAGGGGGGGGGGATGAAGTGGAATGAAATACAGCAGCAGCAGCAACAACAACAACAACAAAAAGAATCATCACATCCCAGGCAAAATAATATAACCACTGGTTGCCAAAAACATCAAGGTGTTTCCCCCCTCCCCCTTCTTGATGTAGAGCAAACAGCTGTGATTCTTGCTTCTTATCAGGTCTTAACCTCGAGTAAGAGAGTTTTTCTCTAAATAATTCCAGCAGTAAGGTTTGGTAGCATTGGTAACATTGTTTCAAGATCCACCAGATGGCAGTCTTTGTATCTAGTCCCTAGCCCCTTAAAGCTCTGCCTTTAAGAAGAAATATTCAAAAAGAAAAGAAAAAAGAACCAGGGGCTACGGAAATAAGAAGAAAAGGGAAAAAAGGAAAGGAATCTTTAAGAGAATAGTCCCAGCCAAATCACTTCCAAAAAACAAAAAGTTAAATGCAAAGAGAAAGCTTCAACAACGAATCCACATTTTGTAACAAGAGTCCAGTCTGGAAGGGGGAAAAAACAACAACGGACGGTTTCAATTAACCCTGTTCAGACCCGCTGCTAGTTCTCTGGTTATACTCTATTTTCCTTACATCTCCAAGATTAGGGTGTTCTCTTTACAATTAAAAAAAAAAACCCTTTATAGGTAGTCTCACCAAAAACGGCATGCTTCTTTCTCTCCTTTCTCGCTCTCCTGCTCTTGCTTTGGGGAGCTGTCAGCAGCTTCGGCAGCCTAAGGGCTGGCTCTTAATCGCCGGCAAAAGGGGTTTTTTTCCGAGTCTCCAGAGACTTTGCGGATGTCTCTGGATCCCCCAGGTTTTCCCCTACCTCCTGCCGTCTCTTCGGGATGGCTTGGGTCCAATGGACCGTCCAGGCGATCCGGATTACGCGGCTACTCCGGAGTGACCAGAAAGCCGTGGTAGTGCTGCGACGCGTAGCTCCTCCCCCGCTATTCCATTATTCTGGGCTTCTTCTAGAGTACCTGTGGAAGGAGGAGCACCTGGAGAAGTGATGCCAGTGGCGTACCTGTCCCATGCCTTGCTGATGGCTGGGAGTGGAAGGGGGAGCCCCCTAGTACCCCAGAGCCTTCCTGCCTGTGCTTCTCCCCACTCTCCATTAGGCATGGACAGACTTCCCAGGCCCCACATGTCCTTGAGGCTAAGACTAATGACAGCGCTGACCAGGCCTGAATGAACCTTCAGAATTCAGGGCCAGGTTGCCTCCCTGTTAGGGCACCTGGCAACACTGAGCTTGGAGTTCCTGCCTGCTTGCTCCGTGAGTGTCCCTCGCCCCTTCCTTTCAGGTTAAAGTGGCCTTGGGGAGTTTGTGGTTCAGCATCTTGTGGGAATCCAGCCATTGCCTGGTGTGAGCCAAGGGTTGACATCAGAATCCTTCGCTTTGCAAAGCCCACGGATGCTGTGTGATGATCAGAATGGGGTTTCATGAGCCTGGTTCCAGCTATTTGTGAATACGTCACTCCAGCCTGCCAGACAGCCAGCTAGTTGGGTCTAGATGATCTGAGTGTTGTCTCTTTTTCAGATTGACCCCTGGGCTGGACAGGCGTAAACAAATCAAACGCTGCTCCAGGCAGCAGCTGTAGAAACAGAGCAGCCCAGTTCTTCTGCCTGCTTTGGGCTTCCCATGAAGCCTGCTTTTGCCTGTCCAAGGAGACTTCTGCCTACTGTGGCCAAGCCTTGTGGTGGGCGTGAGTCTAAGCCAGGCTTATGAAGCTCCAAGCCAAAGGCGATCTGAGGACAGGCTGCCTTTCTCTCCCACTGGCCACTGGAGTGTAGACGAGCCACAGAAGAGAACCTCCCTGGCCAACAGTTGAACTCCAGGCTCCTGCCGTTCTCTGTGCTTGGCTGTGTTTGTTTGCAGGCATTTCATGAACTGGCGAGGTTACATCATCAGTGCTCTGTGCCCTGATGAGGTTAGGAAACCTCATCAGGGCACAGAGCACTGATGATGTAACCTTGCCAGCTCATGAAATATCTGCATGCAGACACCAAGGACTCCAGGATTAATGACCCCTTCAGCTTCCCTGGGACACCTGAACCCTTTCACCTGGTGGGAACCTGGGAGGGGTTTTCTCTGCAGATGCAGCCCACCCTTCTTTGTAGCCCACTCACTTTTCTGAAACAGAGAAGTCCTCAGTTCACGAAAGACTCCAACCACCGAGAAGGAGGAGGCCTCATGAAGCCTCCTCCTGGGACAATCGGCAGGAGCACCTGAGAGGCGAATGGCCACAGCTGGAGGCCTGGGAGGAGGCCTGAAGGGGGATTCCCTGCATAAGCTGAGCATGTTTGGCCTTGAAAAAGGACAAGGGGGGGGGGAATAAAATAACCATTTCAATATTAGCTGTTCACATTTATTACAGCCACCTTCTCCAACAGACTCTGACTGGCTTGCAATAGAATGTTAAACCATAAACAGCTCCCTACCCCAGACCAAAAGCAGTCATTAAAACACAGCTTAAAAGCCACCACCATCCCCACAGATAAGCTCACCCCAGAGAACCCTACAGAAGATGGGCCCTGCCGGCTCTCTCTGACTCCAGAAAGCAATGGATCCCAGTTACAGAGAAGCAGCTTTCAGACCAAATCTCAGGAGTATTAAATAGAGATCACAATCCTATTTGAGACTTTTACCCAGGCACAAAAGGGAACTGGGCCCTGTGGGGGATAAACTGGATGGAGGAGGCAGAACACTCTTCTCTGTGGAGCAGGGCTGCTGACAGGCACCTCCATCTGACTCCAAGAAGGGGGGTCCCAAGGGGCTCGAGGGAAACTTGGGGCAACAGGTGGGGCTTCCTGGACAGAAAATCTCACAAAGGCAAAGGTAGCTTCCTCAGCATATGGATTTGCCCAGTGATTCTCTGTACACAGATTTCTTCCACTTTGCCATGACACAGGGTGGGCATACACATGCACTCACACACAGGCCTCCAGCGGGCTCCTCTGCCCTTGGCCCCCTTTCTGGGTCTTGGCAGAGGGTGAGGAATGCCCACTCACCCAAGGAGCAGCCCCTCCCACCTTCTGCCTACTGGGCTGGTGACGTCATCTGTGCTCTCCCTGCAGAAAGGAACAGGCCCTGCCTTCCACCCAGATAATCTGGGGCAGCCAGAGGGTTTGGGGAGGTTGCTGGGGGGGGAGAGGGAATAGGCAGCTGAGAGGAGTTGAGTGGGTGCTTGGCCAGCTCAGAAGACGGCAGGCCAGGGGGACCTCACTGTCCTTGCAACTGGACTAGAGGCTGCTAAGCTTCCCCAGAAAGGCTATTTCCACGATCCTTTTGCTGCTGCCAATAGGGGGCGGAAGGGCACCGGAACCTCTTCTAGAAGGCAGGCCCACTCGATCCTTTGGGGGGAGGCTGTGCTTGCTGGTGGTGGGGGAGCTTCTCCGATCTTAGGCCTGCTGAGCCTTCTGGGGCGGAGTCTTTCCCGCACAGAACTTTCGGCTGGGTCGCCTTGGGAGCGCTGCAAACCCGCTTCACGGAGGCGGGGAAGGCAGGTGACAAAAGTGCCTAACTGCATCTTTGGCCCGCGCTCGGGGAGGGAGGGGCGCCTGGCTGTCCTTCAGCTGCCAGAGGCTTTCCAGGCCTGCGGGATGGGTGGGTGCCTCTCTAGGACAGGAATGCGGGTGTTTGTGTGCACGTGCGTAGCGGGGAGGAGAGGTCTGTGTGGAACAAGAACCGCCCCAGCCCTTTGAGGAACCAGCTGCCCCCTCGCCGCTTGGGCCGGCCTCGTGCCCCTGCCTTGCCCAGCAGCCTCCGACTGTCCCTCGCCTTGCCTCTCTTTCCCCAGCTGGGCTGTTCGTGACCGATTACTTCACCCGGACACCCCGCAAGCTGAATGCCTTCCGCTCCTTCACCAGCCTGGAACTCTTCCATTTCCGCATCCCGGAGGACACGGCGGTGGCCGTCTGGAACCTGGTCACCTTCAAAGAGCAGGGCGGCACCCTCGGGGACCGATGCCCGGACCGCAGCATCACCGTGTGAGTCCAGGCGGGCGAGGGTGTTAGCCTGGCTGCGGGGCCTCCCAGGCTCTCTTCTCGCTGTAACGCTGCCATTTCTGTCCGGGGGCTCTTCAACCTTTCACCGGCCCCCATGCCCTCGCAGGAATGGCCGGGGCCTTCCTTGCAGGATTCGTGGGCCGCCCAAAGTTTTAGGCCCCGAGCTTCCAAAGACTCTGGAAACGGGAGTTTGCGCTGAGGGGAGGGAACCAGATGCTTGGTTTTGTTAATTGGTGGGGCAGATTAAAGGGTGGCAGAAGCAGCCCCGCCATCCTCTGCACCCCGTGAAGTGCCAGGACAGGGAAGGGGGCAGGGGAAGCTTTCCAGTCCCAAAGCAGAGAAATGGGAACTCTCCAGCTCCCCCCTCCTTCTCTTGCAGCCCCCTCCCACCAGGCACCCCTCCCCCAACCCAGGGCCCAGACTCTCCTGCTTCCAACTGTGGCCTTTGTCTCTCTGAGCAGGTATTTTCGCTCAGGAGCGCCACCGGTCATTAACCCGCTGGGCATGCACTTCCCCCGGGACACAGCTGTGCCCGGCTCCTTTGCCCTCACGCTCACCTGGACGCTGCCCAACCGGACCACCGGGGTCTTCAATATCACCAGCCCCCTGCCAGGGGACTGGTTCCTGGCTGCCCATTTGCCCAAAGAGCAGGGCAAGATCTCCGTCAAGGTGAGTGCAGGCAGCAGGAGGATCTGGGAGAGCCAGTCCCAGGGAGAGAGCAAGGGCAGGGCCCACACGAGAGGGGATGATGGAGATTGTGGCCCAGTTCATGGCCCCCGTGGAACGAAAAAGGCCAAAGAAGATGCGATGCTTGTAACCCCCTCCATAAAAGATGCCTGGGGAGGGAGAAGCCCCAGGAGAAGCCTTGGTCAGGGCAGGGGCAATTGGTATACGGGTGAGCCCCCTGACCCACTCCATTTGCTCCTCCATGGAGATAGCCCAGAATGAAGGCTTTGGGTGGGGAATGGGAGGCGGTTCTTTGCCCCTGCCTTTGAGGAGGGGCACAGGGATTACACGAGGGGTTCCTTGGGTGGGGAGAAGCCACAAGGAGGGCAGTGCATCACTCCTCTTTCAAGGGCAGCCACCAGCCCCTGGCTCTTGGGTGAGGCCCATGGAGCAGCTTCAGGCCTTCCTGCAAGGCTGGGCATACAGATGGGGGACAGCTGGCCTGGGTTGGGGGTCTTCTGACAGGGCCCCCTTCCCCCCACAGGGACTTGCAGAGGACTGCCAGTATCTCTTCCAGCCGCAGCTCATCGTCCAGCGCCTGGTGGGCATTGGGGTGCTGCACCCAGGCTATGAAACGGAGCACATCCTCTCCCCCCACAACCGGTCCCTGCTCTACAAGTGAGTGTCATGGCCAAGGAATGGGGCTTCTCTGGTGGTGTGGGGAGGGGCCATTCTGAGAGGGCCACAAGGGAATAATGGGGTGTCCCCAGGTGTTTCCGAGGTAGCATAAAATCCCAGGAGGGGACCAGGAAAGAGGGAGGGGGGCCTCCGTGAGGTAGAAACACCCCTTTCCTGCAGAGAAGGGATTGCAGGATCTGCTCCTTCCCACCCCATAGAGCCGCCTCCTTTGACTCTTCCCCATGTACCTTTGCCGAAGGGGCTTGAGGGATGCCCCCAAGAAGTTTGAATGAAGGAGGCTCCACTGATTCAGACGGGGGTCCCCAGTGATGCCCCCGCAGACCCAGGCAGGGCATCAGGTTCCCACCCGGCTCCCAGATCAAAAATAGTTGCCTGGAAAGACAACAATTTGGGGTCCGGGGTCCACTTTGTTGACAGCAAGAGGCCTGCTGGGAAAGTCATAATGTCACTGGGGGGGGGGAAGGGGGCTTCGGAAGGAAGGAAGGCTGAAGAAGTGGGAGCCCTCCCCCCCCAATGCTCCCAACATGCAGAGAAGACCGCCTGAAAGATCGGCCTGCCCGTCCTGGGCCTCCCCTGGGAGGGGCAGCCAAGATGAGCAGCTGCCCATCCTGACAGGGGGCAACGAGGTTCCTTTGTCCGCAGGGTCTTTGTCCCCAGCTACACCTCCAGGGTGCTTGTGCAGTTGCGAAGCTGCCACAGGGGCAACCAGAGTGTGCCAGGCTGCCCGCTGGGGCTGAAAGTGCGTGGCAAGGCCCCCCCTCTGCACAACTCCACAGCCGTGGACTGCCGAGAGCAGCTGTCCTGCCGCCTGGTGCTGGAGCGCCCCTTCTGGCAAAACTGGTACTTCATCCTGGTGGAGAAGCTTCTGCCGCTGCCTGACCGGATCAGCTTCCAGCTGGGGGTGCAGCTGAAGGGTGAGCTGGGCGCTCCAGGCCTCGAGGGACACCTGGGGACGTGGCAGGGAATGGGCAGCGCAGAATGGCTCTTGGGAGACTTTGTGGGACTGAGCAAGGCCACCTGGCGGGGGCGTTTCCTTGACCGAGGGTCCCTGGTTGTTCCCAGGAGATGGATGGGAAGTCCTCCAGGGCCCATCCAGCCCCTCCCCCCTCCAGGCAGCAGGTTGAGCATCAGGGACGGAGACCAAGAGGGGTTTGAGGGGGGGCATCTTGTTCTTTCCTGGGAGAAACCCGGGGAGGGTGGAGGGAGGAGGCTGCCCGTCCTTGTCCTGCAGAGACAGATGTGGGCAGAGGAGGCCTGGGCAGTGGGGGAGGGGTGCTGCCCCTCTGGCACTGCCAAGTGACAAAGCGCTTGATCTCCCTCCTCCCAGGTCAGGCACAGCGGCTTCAGGTGGGGTTGCCTGATGAGGGGAGGGAGGGAACCCCAAGGGCCTCAGTTGGCTCCCTTCTCTGTCCCTTATGTGAAAGGGATCCCTTGGCAGAAGGTTTCTCTGGGACTGGATCCAGGAACCCAAAGAGGGTCTCCCGGAGGAGAACAAAGGAGGCTGTCTTATTGAGGGGGGGAGGGCTGCTGGGGTGAGGGGTTGCTGGGAGGACCACCATCCAAATGTCCCCTTCCTGTCTTTGCAGACTGTTCCCGGACTGGCCTGGGGGAAGCCCAGCTACCTGCCTCCCATCTGAACATGCCTCACTCCTTCGGCTCCCCAGGGGGGCTGGCCCTGGCAGACCTCCTTTCCCCCTCCCTCCCCAGCAGCTCCCAGCCGCCAGCCCCCCCCACGCCCCCCAGAGGGGGGGACCACTGCTGGCCCACCCGGCCCACTCTGCGCAACGAGCTGGACACCTTCTCGGTGCACTTCTACATCTTCTTTGGGCCCAACGTGTCGGTGCCCCCCGACCGGCCAGCCATCTTTACCATCAACCTCCTGCCGGTGCTGGACAGTGGAGGGATCCTCAACCTGGAGCTGAAGCTGAATGTGGTGCGTCCTTTTGGTCAGTGGCTGTAGGCACAGAAGCAGCTGGGCGGCCAGGGGGTGGGAGCCCAGTGCCCAGGTGCAGGCAAGAGTGGCGAGACGGCCTCCATGACCGATTCCTTCCCACCCCCCTCTGCCCCAAAGGGAGCCCCGTGGTAGCAAGGGGCCAGAACTGAATGTGGGGACGAGGGGAGACATTGAAATGCAGCCTCGCCTCTCTTCCTTCAGTCTTCTCTGCGGGGGGAGAATGCCACCATCTTTGCCTGTCTGAACCACGAGGTGCCCTTGGCCTCAGGAGGGGACTCCTCAGTGACTTGCCAGACAGGTAAAGGCAGAAGCCCGTTCCCCACATCTGCAGGGACTCTCCTTGCAGGGGGCTTTTGCTGCACAGCCAGAGGGGCAGCCCTAGCAAGGCAGGCAGGCAAGCTGCCCTCAGCCGCTGCTTCTCCCCTGGCAGAGCTGCTGGCTGGGTTCCTGCTGTCCATCAATGCTGCCTCCCCCTTCACCCGACTGCGGATTCCCTACCCCCAGACGGGGAGCTGGTACCTGAGTCTGCGCTCGCTCTGCACCACGGACGGAAGGTAGGGCAGCCTGGCTGAGCAGAGAACAGAGAAGGCAAGCCCAGTTGGCCCGAGTTGCCCCTCTGCCTGGGGCTGCTTGGGGGGTGTGTGTGTTTCCCAGGCCACTCCTGTAGCTGGTGGTGAAGGACCCTCCCTGTCTGGGAAAACCTTCCCTTGGGAAGACCCTTAGTGGGTCAAAAATAGCATCCCAGCCGAAAGGTGGAGTGATCTCTTTTATTCACGCATAAGCAAAGGATCGGTTTCCCTCGAGGAGAAGGGGGCAATGGGGGGGGAGGGGATCACTTTACATACACTTTAAACAAATTGGGTTTGGATCGTGTTCTTCAGTTTCAATCATCAAATATCTAGAGAGGAGGCCCAGAAACTAAACACGTACCATGTATTATATCCCATAATATTCTTAGCATCGGTTGTTAATAGCTGACGGATTATTCAAGAGGGGGGATTTCACCACTATAATGAGTTTTTTAGTTGCTAAAGTTCACTTTTCTATACAATTCTCCGAGTTCTCTATTCCACGCAAATAATTTTTTCTTCCTTCAAAGAAACTGGAAACAACAAAGGTTGCTTCTCCCTGTTACCCAAAGTGGCCCCTTTCTTGCTCCCGTCAGTGGGAGGTCTGGCAGTTCTTGGGTGACATCACCCCCCCCCCCATACACCTGGAAGAGGCTCTGGATCGCCCCCACTACCTGCCTGTGCCCTGCCCCGCCTCTCAGGCTTGGCTCTTCTTCCACTGGCTGGCTGGGCATTTTCCCTCCGGGCAGCTGGGCCGGGTGCCTGGACTCCAGCGGCAGGTGGGATGCCATCAGGGTGCTCCCTCCCTCCCTGCAGGCCCTCGTCCTGTGGGAACGTGACCGCTGAGGTGTACCTGCGTGCCTTCCTCTCACCCTGCATCAACGACTGCGGCCCCTACGGCCAGTGCAAGCTTCTGCGCACCAACAACTACCTGTACGCAGCCTGCGAGTGCAAAGCGGGTGAGTGAGGGGGGGCGTTCCCACCTTGCCCTCTCTCCAGGGTGCTGCTCTTCCGACAACCGCCAGCCCCCACTGCCTGGTCACTCCTAGGTTTGGGGAGGGAGACCCCTACCAGAGGGTCCCTGGGGACGGGCTTTGGAATGCAGTGGGAGAGCACCCCCTCTCGGGGACCGTCCCTGATGCCAGTTCTTGCCCGCAGGCTGGAGCGGCTGGGGCTGCACTGACAATGCGGCCGCCTTCTCCTACGGCTTCCAGCTGCTCTCCACCCTCCTCCTCTGCCTGAGCAACCTCATGTTCGTCCCACCGGTGGCCATTGCAGTGCGGACCGGCTACCTGCTGGAGGCTGCTGTCTACATCTTCACCATGTTCTTCTCCACGGTGAGGGCTGCTGGGGATGCCCTCCCCCCTCAAGAAGGAGGGTCAGGGGGAGGGGGAGGGGAGGAAGGTGTTGCGGTCACTCGGGGTGGGGGAGGGTAGGAGGTTCTGACTCACCCTGGTGCCTCCTGCTCTGATTGCAAACTTTTCTATCTTGGTTTTCTGCCCCAGTGGCTTTAAACCAGGGATTAGTGTCAGAGCCACCTGGCCTCCTGGGTGGAAGGAGGGGGGCCTCCCAGCCTCTTGCTAGTTCTCAGTGACCCCCTTAGCTGGATGAGCCCCGAAGGAGCCCTGTAGCCCTCTGGGCCAAAGACTCTCTTACTGGCAAAGCTCCACCAGCAGCAGCCAGAATGGCCGGTCCAGCTGCCTGGCACGTCAGAAGAGGCGCCTCCTCCTCCTCCTCCTCTCTGGTCCAACTCTGAGTCCTAAGGAGGGTGGCTCTATATCCCGCCCCCCCCCCCCCGCCCCCGGCCTGCCACAAGAGCAGCCAGACCTTCCTGCAAGGTTACTCGGCTGCTCCCTCAGCCCCTCCCTGAGGCGGAGCCCCCTGCTTCATGCAATCTCTGGGGTCTCGCCTGGAATACAGCCCCAAGGGCCAGGAGGCAGGGCTGCTGGAGGGGCTGGCCCGGCTGGGGGCAAGCAATCAGGCCCCCTGCTGGTGCACTGACCCTTTCTGTCTCTGCCAGTTCTACCACGCCTGTGACCAGCCGGGCATCGTGGTCTTCTGCATCATGGACTACGACGTGCTGCAATTCTGCGACTTCTTGGGCTCCCTCATGTCCGTCTGGGTCACCGTCATCGCCATGGCCCGCCTACAGCCCGTCGTCAAACAGGTAGAGAGAAGGAAGGGGACAGGGCTCCCCAGGCTGGAAGCAGGCGGGGCCCCGGGAGCCGGGCCGGGAGTGCCCTGGGGGCCCTGGGCAGGAGCCATAGAGAGCCGATGATCCTGGCAGATTCTGGGGCAGGAAGCAGAGAACACGAGAGGCTCCACAGGGCCCTGCACGACAAAGCCTCAGCCGAGGAAACAGGGACCATCTTGGCAAAGGAGGAGGGCCCAAGGGACTCAGCCGGGAGGCCAGAGGCCACTTCCTCAAACGGGTCCATGAGCCCTCGGCCCAGCCTCCCTCACAGGGTTGTTGTGTGGGAAAGAGGGATCACTATGGATGCTGCCCAGGCTCCCACAGGAAAGGCAAGAAATTGTCATCATCTCAACTTTGACCTCCCTCTTCTCTCCCCTCCCCCCAAGAGTAAATGAACGCCCAGGGCAAGCACCCTCTCCCTGCACCGTTGTGCCAGTGTGCGTGGAATAGAGCCCATCGTCTCCTTCCCAGGGTCAGAAGGGGAAGGGGCTGTGGGGCCCTCCTCCCTTCCAGGAGAGCCCCAGCATCCTCCAGGCTCAGGCCCTGCAGGGCAGGACGAGGAGGAGCGCAGAGCTGGCATGCCAGCAAGGCAGCCCCAAGGCAGGGTTGGCAGGGGTGCTGCTGCTGCCAGCCACCTGTGGGGCTCAGGCCTCGCCTGCTGGGCTGGCCCTTCCACCGCAGGGAGAGCTCTGGAGGCCTGCCGATCTGGGGAGAGCGGAGGGCCTGGGGGGCCAGGACTGGCAGGGCACGGGGGCCACTCTGCCCAGCTCTCCTGAGACGGGGCTTCTGAGCCGGCAGACTGACCCCAGGAGGGACTCCCTCTGCTTCCCCGGGCAGGTGCTGTACCTGCTGGGAGCCATGCTCCTCTCCATGGCCCTGCAGCTGGACCGCCATGGCCTCTGGAACCTGCTGGGGCCCAGCCTCTTCGCCGTGGGCGTCATGGCCGTCACTTGGGTAAGGGCCCTGGGCCTCCCTCCTTTCCCCTGGGCCCCTAGCTGGGCTGCCTGGACCAGAGGCTCAGCTGCCCAGCCTGGTGGTGGGGCTTCCGGATGGAAAGCCCTTTGGACACTCAGCAAGGGCCCCGAACACCCTCAGTGAATCGGAGCGCCCCTCAAGAGGCACCTGGCTTTGGAGGGCACAGCCCCCTCCTGGCCCTGCAAAAAAGAGGGTCTCAGCCTAGGACGCCCCAGCCTCTCTCCCTCCAAGCCAGGCTGCCCACGGCTGCTCCCCTAAGCATGGGGGGGGGGGAGGCAGGAGGACTTGATTTCCAGCAAGCATTGTGGGCAGGGCTCCTGTGGCAGGGAGCACCAAGGGGACGGCAGGGCGGGGGTGGCCGGAGCTCCCCCTGAGACGCACAAGCAGCCACTCCTCGGCCAGGCTGCCCCCCCCAGGACTGGCTGCAACCTTCTTCCACCTGCAGACGGTTCGCAGCATCCGCCGTCGGCATTGCTACCCGCCCACCTGGCAGCGCTGGACCTTCTGCCTCCTGCCCGGAGCCCTGATTGCCGCCCTGGCCGTGCTGCTCTACGCTTTTGTGGAGACGGAGGAGAACTACTTCTACACCCACAGCATCTGGCACATGCTGATAGCGGGCAGCGTGGGCTTCTTGCTGCCACCCCAGGCCAAGGCAGAGGCATCCGGGCTGGAGGGACCCTTGCCTCGCCGGAAGGGCTGCGGCTACCAGCTCTGCATCAACGAGCAGGAGGAGCTCGGCCTGGTGGATCCGGGCAATGCTGGCACTGGCGTCTCCATCACCAGCGTCTGCACCAGCTGATGCAGGGCAAGGGCCTAGGGGACTTCAGATGGAAGGGTGGCCAGGATGAGAGCATCCCCCCCCCCACCAAGCCGGACCACTCTTGCTCTGGACTCTGTGCCAACTATGGACCCCTCCACTCTTGGCCCAGGGCCTCTGGTGCCAAGGGAGGGGAGACTGTCACGTGCCTACCTGCCTGGGTGCCCAGGGATGATGCAGAGTCTTCCTCCTCCCAGATCACAAGGCTCCCCCACCACCTTCCCTTTTGATCCCCCCAATATGCACAGACGACACTGCAAGATCCTTTCTGGAGGGAGGTGGAGCAGCCCCCCTCCCCCCCCAAGCTTCAGGCCTTTGCATCCTCAGAGAGGGAAAGGAGCTGATGCTTGCGGCTTCAGAAGTCTGGGGAGGCCGGCAGAGCTGGATAGGGGAGCCCCACCTGGCCTGGCTGGTCCCCTCCCCCCTGCCTGAGGGGACAGTGCCTCCATCCCAGAGGGCAGGGGAAACCCACCACCCACGCAGGCAGAACATCAGCGCCTCTGAGTTTTGGCTGGGGGCTTCAGACAGCTGCTCCCCCGACCCCCACCTGCACAGGGCAAGATTTCCCCAGCAGTCCTCCCTGGCCTCTGGAGAGCCGCCCTCCTCCCCAGCTCCAGGTGTTGGGATAGGCAGCCCCACTCACACCTGGAAAGCTTCCTGGGCACCGCTCCTTTCCCCCCTCCACCCCCCTCCCCATGGGACCGACTCCGACTGCCTGGTGCGGGAGGGGTTCCTCGGCTGGCCGGCCTTTACCTGGCAGCGGCCGCCAAGTGCCCGGCCTCCCGCGCTGCAGCTGCAGGGGAGAAAAGGGCCCCGTTCGGCTCCACCCCGCCGCCGCTCCCCCTCCCCCCGGGGAGAAAGGCGCCTCCCACGGCGGGAGCTCCGGATCCTGGAAGAGGAATTGGGGGCTCCGCGGGGGGGGCTCCGAGCCTCCCAAAAGGTGCCCCAAAGCCCCCCGTGGAACGGAGGAGGAGGGTCAGTGGACGCCCAGGGGAAGCTCCGCCGCTCTTCTTCCTTGGAATTAAACTGAGATGCAAGCGGAAGATTCTGGTCCTCTGCCTGCCTGCATCCCTCCGCCTCCTGCGGCGGTCACGCCGGCTTATGTGGCTGATGGGTGGGGCAGTCCAAGGGCCCCTCGGTCGATGTGGGCGCAGGGGCGCCGTTTCCAGCCCCCAATCCCGGGGAGGCGCCGTGGGGCTCGGAGTCCGTTCAACTCGCTTCCCTCGCGGCAGGCAAGGCAGCCCGGCTCCTCCGCCCGTGGGGCCTCAAAGACCTGACCCCGGACTCCGCCCGCGGGGACCCCGGCAGAGCCAGCAGATCCGCCCCCTCTCCCCGCCGGCCGCCTCCCTCCCCTCCCCCCCTCCCCGCCCGCCCCGAAGCGCCGCCGGGGGAGGGGCTTCTTTCCGGGATTTCTGCCCCCCCTGTCCCCGGCGATGAGGCTCCTCCCCGCCTCCCGACAGCCTTTGCGGGGAGGCGGAGTCCCCCTCCTATCCGGAAGTGTAGCGGCCGCCGAGGCTCCGCCCAGCCTGAGGGGCGGGGCTTGCTTGAGACGCGGGAGGGAGCGAGGCGCCTGCTGGGATGCGTAGTCCGAGGAGCGTCATGGCGGCCCCGGTGCTGCCGTTGTTGCTGCTGCTGCTGCTGCTGGCGGGGACGAAGGCGGGCGGCGGGCTCTACTCGCGGGAGGCCAACGAGGCCGCCGCCTCCCCCTCCGCCGAGTTTCGCCTGGTGCGCCTGAACCAGCTGTGGGAGAAGGCGCAGCGCGTGAGTGGCGGGCGGGCGAAGGGAGGCGAGGCGAGGCGAGGCGGGGCGGCAGGGTTAACGGGGCGGCGGCCTCTCTCCCTCCCTGCGGGCAGGTGGGGCTGCCGGCGGTGCGCCTGGCCGAGCTGCACAGCGACCTGCGGCTGCAGGAGAAAGACGAGCTGAGCTGGAAGAAGCTGAAGGCGGCCGGGATGGACGAGGACGGGGAGCGGGAGGCCCGCCTGAGGCGCCGCCTGGAGGGTGAGACAGGAGCCGCTACCCCCGCCCCACCCCTGAACTCCTTGGCCCTGTTCAGGGGTCTCCAACCTTTGGCCCCTTTAAGACTGGTGGACTTCAACTCCCAGAATTCCTCAGACAGCTTTGCTTTGCTTTGCCAGCTGAGGAATTCTGGGAGTTGAAGTCCACCAGTCTTAAAGGGGCCAAAGGCGGGAGACCCCAGGGCTAGCCTGTCTCGGCTCCCCCCTCCCCACTTCGCCTTTCTTCGTGTCCTTTGCGAGGGGGAGGGGAGGGGGTCCTTCCTTCCTTCCTTCCTTCCTTCCTTCTTTCCTTCCTTCCTTCCTTCCTTTTAGTCCTCCGGCGGGCCTCTTGGCTCCCACTTAATCCCTCACCGGCCTTCACCTATTAACTCCGGGGAGGCTAATGGGCGGGGAGGGGGCTTCGTGGTTGGTCTTTAAGCCCGCGGTTGGGCTCCCCAGCGTCGCCCGAGTCCCCCGGCCGCCCTTTCCCCGCCGGCCGCGCAGCCCTTTCCCTCCCGCTGAGGGGCTCCTGGATTCGGCGCCCCCCCCCCCCCAATGCTTTTGGGCTGCTCCCAACTCGGCGCCCCTGTTTAAATGGAGCCCTTCTCTCCATGGCCGGTCTCTCCCTGCCTTGGCACCCAACCCCTCCACCGCCCCCATGTATTCTCTATCCCTCCTCTTCTTCTCCAGACGCTGTACGAGGAACAAGCGGCGGCTCTATTTTACTACTTATTGCTTAAATGTTTCTGCCACCCATCTCCCTGTAAAGGGACTCTGGGCGGCTTACAGATTATACAAAGGCAAGTGGATAAATAATTAAAATATTACAACAGCGTAAATTAATCATTTAAAATTATACAAAAAGACCAAGATTAAGAGACAACAGAGGGATGAAGTCTTTAACTAGTTCTATTAACTATTAACTTAATTAGTTCTATTTCACTATAGGATGCATTGTCTTTCACTATTGGTCACCCGTTGCTAAAGGTCAGAGAGGCAGGAAAATCAAGCAATAATTCAGAAGTAAATACAGGACAGCAAAAGGCTCTTTTCCCAGCAATAATTGGATGACGTCTTTATTTACCTAGCTTGTATTTGTTGTTTTCTTTTGTGACAAGCTCTTCTCTTTGGGTTTCATTGTCACAGTACTTTGGGCAGAGAGGACCACTCTGGTTCTTCCTGCAGTTCCAGGTAGGCTCCACATCCCTTTGCACTCTGATTCAGTTGACCCTGAGAGCACACACAAGCCTCCAAGTACCCTTAGGGATTCTCAGAAAGAGGGCTAATGACCAGATGAATGCAAGGAATAGAAATCCTTTCATTCCTCACAATTCAGTCAGAACTGAGGAAGCTTCTTGGATGAGAAGTGAAATGAATTCAAGCAAAAGCAAAGTCCAGTTTGAAAAAGCACCTTTAAGACAACCATGGTATGGATGACTGACAGTCTCCCTAAGACGTTTGTCAACAATACCTGCTTTGTTGAATAACAGGGTTGGAAGGGACCTTGGAGCTCTTCCGGTGACGAGTCCAACCGCCCTGCTCAAGCAGGAGACTCCATGCCATTCAGAACAAATGACTCTCCGGTCTCTTCTTTAAAACCTCCAGTGTTGGAGCACCCAAAACCTCTGAGGTCAAGCTGTTCCACGGATTTTCATCGTCAGGAAGTTTCTTCTTCTTTCTGACAGTCCTTTAAATATTGGAACATTGCTATCATGTCCCTAGTCCTTTGTTAGACTACACATGCCCAATTCCTGCAGCCGTTCTTCATATGTTTTAACCTGCAATCCTTCAATCATCTTTGTCGCTGCTCTTTGCATTTTTTTCCAGAATCTCCAAAAGATGCCAAAATTGAATGCAGTATTCCAAGGGTGGCCTTACTAAGGCTTTATGAAACGGTACTAATACTTCTCGTGATGTTGATTCTAAGCCTCTGTTTGTACAACCAAGGATTGCATTAGCTTTCTTGGCTGCCCCTGCACATTTCTGACTCTTGTTTAAATAATCGTCCACTAGGACTCCAAGGTCCCTCTCACAGTTCCTGTTTTGACCCACATAATTCACATAATCTGTACTTGTACCTTTGATTTTTTTTCTCCCCAGGTGTAGAACTTTGCTTTTCTCCAAATTAAATTTCATGTTGTTGGGTGGGGCCCATTGTTCAAGTCTGCCAAGGTCTCTTTTTGCATCCTGAGCTTCTCTTCTGGGCTGTTGGCTATTCCTGCCAGTTTATTGTCATCTGCAAATGTGATGGGTTCCCCTTCTATTCCCTCATCTAGGTCACTTATGAGGATTATGATGTATTAGTTGCTAGAGATGTGGTGGTCTTGAGAAAGTTGGGAAATTTCCCTTTGTCTTTTTTTTAACTTTATTGTGCTCTGAAATTAAAATCAGGTGACCACGGGGCTCATCCTCTGGGCAAAGTCTGATGCCTCTGAGGCAGCTGCCTCCATTGCTGTCAGGAGTTTTTATCCCAATGTCTGTGATTTAAAGCCGTTCTTCCTTTCTTATCTTCCGGAGGAGCCCCCCCTCCCTTGTCTGCCCTCTTCTCTGCTCTAAACGCACAATTCAACTGGGCTGAAGCAGCCTGCCTTTTCCATTTTCCCTTCCTGGCCCTACTTTTCATGGGTGGGGTGGGGTGGGGGGTCTGTTTTGGGCGGTTCAGTTTGCCAAAGTCTTTCCTGGCCAGAACTGCTTGGGTCCCCTGCTGTGGCCTGAGCAAAGCAGAAGGGAGACTTCTCTTGCAAGGCCTTTGCCTTCTGCCTATCTGGACCCACCTGGGGCCGCTTTGTGCTTTTTATATGCTGATGCATTCGCTATTGGCTTCGATATGGCTTTTGATCCCCAAGGCACCAGGTCCGCTTTGCACACTGCCGCTCTGGGTGAACTCCATTTATTTATGTCCACTCCCTTGATATTTTCTGCCCAAATCTGGGAATTTGCATTCGTTCCCTAAATTTACCCGGCTGCATCTGTCCCATTCTTCCAGCTGTTTAGACTGGCTCTCTTCAGTGCTGCTGTGTGATCAGAGGAACTGCATTTTCCCCCAAAGCCTGAACTGGTTGGTCATTAATTGTTGTCAGGCCTGCCACAGCTTAAGCGTTAGAAACGACCCTTGGCTCCAATGGTTGAGAAAGGTATTGTTTAATAGAAGTCAAGTGTATTGCATTAAAGCACGGCCAGAACCAAGAAGTGCTTGCCAAAGTCCCTAAGTTCAAGTTGTCCCTCCCTTAACTCCCATCGCTGACCCCTGTGTCCAATCAAATACAGAAAACACTAGATCCTCCCCACACCCCCAAAGAGTCCACTGGCTGCTCACTCCCAGTTTCACAAAACTGAAAATAAATCTTGTGATATCTGTGCCAAAATTATCGCCTCTTTGTTTGGTTCCCTCCAGTAATTATGACTAAATACGGCTTGAGTGGGAAGAAGGAGGGGCAGCAGTGGGAGACCAACCACATCAAGGAGGGCTTCGCACAGGATGGCCTTGGTGACCCCCGGCTGGAGAAGCTCTGGAACAAGGTCTGTCTGGAGCCCCGGGGGGTGGGGGGTGGGGGAGCTCCTCAGAGGAGGACTTCCGATTTTCATTGATTCAGAGATTTGTTTACTGTTCCCAAGTTGCAATTCCAGAGAGCCATACTTGAGGGGACAAGAGGCCCAGTTGCACTGCAGGGAGAAGGTTTCCCACCCATTTTGCCCACTATAACCTGGTTGGGCGGGATAGTGAGTCCTCCTTTTGTTTAGGGCCTTAAGGGGCTACAATGATGCTCTTCTCCCGCCACCCAGTCTTGTGCTCCTCAAAGCCCTGTTTGGCAGAGGTTGGCTGCCTATTCCTGGTCCTGGTGGTGCCTGCCATTCTCATCCCACAGGGACACTCCGGTAAGCGGGCTGGGGGCAGCTGATCTTGCCTCCTCCTGCTCTGGGAGGCCCCCTTGGGCTGCCTGCTGCTGGCCCAGAAGAATGCCCGCCTTCTGTAGCAGCTCCCCCTTCCCTTAGAACTGGGGGGTGGGAGTGATGCCCAGTAGCAAAATCTCTTTCCAGAGAAGAGAATATCAAGGAGGTTAATTAAATATCAACTTTAAATGGCTGCTCATCTCACCAAGGGCAATTTGGGTGCCATACAATAATCCCATACAGCAATGCATCTGTGAGAATCATATAAATATGTAAAACCAGTGTTAAAAATTCAATATTAAAGTACTAATGTTAATGTTTAATTTTAATATTAATTAAAGCTAAAATATTAAATGGTTAGATTCCCCCAGGAAATCTATCTTCAATACCCTATTGAATAGTTTTCGGAAGCGATTTTTCCACTGAGCAGGGAAAGAGTGGGAGTGAGCCCCCCCCTCCTTTCCCTTGGATCTCCCTCCCAGGCGAGAAGCTCCGGGAAGTTCTCGGATGAGGAACTGGAGAAGTTGTGGAGGGAATTCCAGCACCACAAAGAGAAAGTCCACGAATACAACATCCTGCTGGAGACCATGAGCCGGACAGAAGGTACAGAGAAGGGCAGCAAGGCCCCCTCAGCTGTGATAGGTGCATGGCTGGTTCAGGTGGTCCTTGTTTAGTTACAGTTGTCACTGGCAGTTCTGTCATTAAGCGAAGCAGTCTCTAAGCAGGAAGCCAGAGACTGGGACTGCTTTCCAGTCTGACAGAAGGAATCCGTTTCTCCCCTTTGGCTTTGAGGTTCCTGCCCAGTGGGAAGAAGAGCTGGCATGAGGGCAGGCGCCCAAGGGAGCCTCTGCTCTCCTTTCTGTCCCTGCCACCTTTGCTGAAGATCCAGGCCCCCTCTGCAGGGCCTTTCTCTGGCGAATTGGCAGGACCCCTCCCCCCCGCTCTTCTGAACAAGAGACGCCCCGTGTTTTATCCCTACCTTCGTGAATATTGATCCAGGCGGGGTTAGTGAGGCCTGTGCTGTGAGACCGGTGGGCCTGGGGTTGGTGTCAGCTCCTCTCCTTGCAGATGTCCACAAAAACACCATCGACCGGCCAGTGGAGGAAGAGAGCGCAGCCAGGAAGGAGCTGCTGCATGGCAAACACTCAGAGCTCAAGGAGCAGCTGCACAGCATCAACCAGGGATTTGAGCGCCTGCGCAAAGTCAGCCACCAGGGCTACGATTCTGCCAGCGGTAGGCCCTCCCTCCCCCTCGGGGCTCCCTTGACCAGGTGCTGGGCAGGGCGGGGGAGGCGGCCAAGCAGCAGGCCCAGGGACTCATCCTCCTTGGTTGACCTAAGGGCCAAAATGTGGGACTGGCTGCCTGGAGGCTCTTGAAGGAAGCCCAGGTGGGTCTGCAGCTGCTCTGCGGCTGGAAGAGGCACTGGCTGGGAGGACCTCTGATTGGCCAGGAAAGGCCAGGTGGTTTCAGCCCTTCTTCCAGGCCGGTTCTGACTGCCCCTGCCAGTTGCCCATGGGCTTCTGTACTTCTTCTCTGCCTTTTTTCGCAAATGCATTTTGCAGACACACACAGAGATAATTGAGTCGGCCGATGTTGTGTTCAGCCCTGAAAATCTGTCTTTTTTTCCTCCTCCAGAATTCGAGGAGCCCCGTGTGATTGACTTGTGGGATTTGGCTCAGTCAACTAACTTCACAGAGAAAGAGCTCGAATCACTTCGGGTAGGCAGCCTGGGTGCATTGATGGCCTCTCTTTGCTCACGCGTGAGAGGCCAGGCCCCTGACCTCTGCCCTTCGAAGAGGACACTTCTCTCATGGGGCTGGGCTGCTCGTGGCCGCCAGTGGTGCACCGCCCAGGGCCCCTTTCCTCAGACTAAGGACAGGCGTAGGTACTCCAAAGGCCCCTTCCCATGGCTCCTGAAAGCACCGGCAGACCTGGGGCTGATCCATAGAGCAGGAAGGGGCCGTTGAATCCAGCCACCTGGTCAGTGCAGAGTCCCACCGGAGGTGTCCCCAACAGGTGGATGTCCAGGCAATGCCCTTGTCCGGTGAACATTCTGGAACTTGTAAGTTTGCACATTTGGAGTGCTCAGCTGACTTACTCATGTATTTTCTCAGCCACGGCTGGCAATAGCACTTATGAGTTATATGCCGCTTCACGGTGCTTTTACAGCCCTTTCTAAGCGGTTTACAGAGTCCGCATATTGCCCCCAACCATCTGGGCCCTTGAGTCAACCTTGAGCCTGGTGACATTCAAACTGCCAAATTGTAGGCAGTCAGCAGAAGAAGCCTGCAGTGCTGTACTCTAACCACTCTGCCACCGAGGCTCAGGACTAGGAAGTCTTCCGTAACCAGAGCGGCTGCCTCCCCCCCCCCCCCCCCCGCTCCCCAAACTTTGGAAAGGGCTTGGAGTGGTTGGCCTGTTTGTAGCTGAGACGGTTTGTGGGGTTGTTGTGTTGCTGTGCATGCGGAAGATGGCAAGTGCTGGTGTGGCTTAGAGGGGCTGGCTTTTTGGGTGGCCGCCTGACTGCCAAGCGCCCATTTGGACAAAGGCATGTTTTGTATCTTAGGAAGAACTGAAACATTTTGAAGCCAAAGTGGAAAAGCACCACCATTATCAGAAGCAGCTGGAGATCTCCCACCAGAAACTGAAGCACGTGGAGGGAACGGGGGACAAGGAGCATCTCAGCCGAAACAAGGAGAAATACACTATGCTGGAAGAGAAGACGAAAGACCTGGGCTACAAGGTGGGCAGCAGGGAGGCCTCTGCTCCGGCCTTCTGCCCCTCCAGGGGGAGGGGGGGGAGGGACGACACACAAGGGCAGAAAAGCTGCTAAATCCTCACCCATCTAACCTGGACCGCATCTCTTGCCTGGGTTCCAGGCTAAGAAGAAAATCCCAAACCATACAATTATTATAACCGAAATTAAACTGGCATCATGAAATGTGCTAAGAGGAGAGGGAGCAGCTGTGCTGGTCTGGGTGGGGTGGTCCCAAGCCCCTCCATCCTGGGCCAGAGCCCCCTCAGAGGCTGCCCCAAGCCCTGTGAAGCCCTCTCCTTCCACCCCCACGTAGCAATAGGCCTTGACCCTGACCGGAAAATGCGGGGTGGGGTGGGGGCTGGGCATGTGGGTGACAACCATGGCAGCAGAAGGGATGTGGCAGCTCTCGGGTGACCAGCTGTGGGGCCCCTGGCAGTTACTGAGTTTGTTGGGTCAGACCAAAACCCTCCCTGTGGGGCGCTCCCCAGTTCCTGTCCTCCGGGTGTACCTTTCCCCAGAGCACCTGTGGGGACCTTCAGGGCAGGGAAGTCAGAATTACGTCCAGAAATGCAGAGCGGCCAAGCAAGCGCCTAAGTAGAGGACACCTTCCTTTATCAATCCATATCCTGTTGTTTTAAAATCCTGAAGTAGAAAAACATTTTTTTTTTAAATGAAAGGGCAGAGTGGTTTGGAATTGGAAGATGTAAACTGACTAAATTGAGTTAAATTAGGGCTGAAATGTCTAAAATCTATTTAGGTTGAATAAAATCCATTTTCTCCTTCCAGGTCAAGAAACACTTGCAAGACTTGTCCGGCAGAATTTCGAGAGGCCTCCAGCACAACGAACTCTGAAGCTTCCTTTGCATCTGCTCATCATTCAGTCCCGAAACGTCGATCTTCCCTGGGCTTCAGCCACAGCTCTTCACTGACCATTGGGGTTTTTTTTTTTTTTCCTGATAAAGTCCCGATTCCACCCGGGTGGGGCCTCTTCGTAGCAGCCCTGGATGCTTGTTGGGTGGGCCTAGGGGCTCCGTCAAGCAGAAGCTTCCGAATGTAAAATCCTCTCCAGACAAAGGTCCCCTGAGGATTGCTGGGCAGGGCTCAGGCCTGTGGTCTGCTTCCAGGGCTCCCCACCCCCACCTCCCGCAAAGAGAAATGCGGCCCTGTTGGGAAATGCCTGCTGCCCTCCCTCCGTCTGCCTGGGCCGGAAGCCTCTGCCCCTGAGCCTGCTCCTTGGGCTGCCTCACTTTCCGACCTCCATTGCTTTAAGGCTGAAAGGGGAAGTGGCCTCCGCTCGGTCTCACGCTGCTGAGCAGAAGGGTGGGGTCCCTGGGGCACCCCTGAGCCAAAGGAAGCAGACGGTTACCTGCTTGATCAATTTGGTCAGGGGCCGTCAACAAGAGGGACTCCGTGTTCTGGGGGGACACCGAGGAATTGACAGCAGGCTTTTAAGGATTCAAATGGCATCGCCCCCATTTCGGTTGACTTGTGGTTGAGGGTCTAAAAATAAGTTTCAGATGAGGAAATGCTTGTGATTGTTGCATAAATGTACCCTTGCCACACCCTGCATCCCTTTTGTGTTGGTTTCTGGGGGAAGAGGGGGAGGAGGTTGGGCAGGTTGGATGGTAGAAGGTATGTTGGTTCCTGTTTTCTGTCGTTCTCTTGGTCTGTATCTGGGGGGGGGGAGGGTTTATTCCCCAGTAATTCCTTCCAGCAGGCTCCCAAAGGGTCATCTTCTCATCTAGGCCTTCGTGGTCTGGGCACCTTTGTGCACCTACAGAGTTTCCCGGAGAAGAAGAGAATCCTGGCCTTAGCAGCGAAGAGGGAGGGAAGGGCAAGGAGCGATCCGTGGCCATTCCTGGGCTAACAGGCCCCAAAGGCAAAGGGGGGATCCTGGCTGTTTCCGCAAAAGTGTAGCCCTGGAGGGCAGGACTGGTCCTTGGCCAGATACGGCCCCTTCCGGTCAGCTAGAGGAGGTCAGGAAGGGGCCGCAGGGCTGGCCTGAGCACAACCGCCCTTCCCCACTGATGTTTCTTGAAGACCGCTTGGCCACAGCTGGGGAGCTTCAGGCTGATCCCAAATCCTGCTATGCGTTCTTTTTTTTTGAAGCCCCTTCCTTCCGCTGGAGGCTCCTCCTGGACCACTCCAAAGTCGTTTTTTGTTTCTATCCACATTTCCCTGAGTTTTTATCTCTTGGTTGCTTCTTTCCTTCTCTCCTTCACTGGAATCTTTGCAACTGTATACAACTTGATAAACATCGCACAATTATTTTTTTTGCAACATCTCCCTTATATGCATTTTTGTTTATTGGCAGTCTCTTCCTCATCCAGCTTTTTCCCTCCCCCCCCCATGCTTCTCCCCCTCTGTAACCTCCCTTCCTTTCCCAGCAGCCTCTGCCCCCTCCTCTCCACCACCTGCCTGCCTGCCCTTTTTTCAGGCAGGATTCATCCCCTCCATGTCTCCCCACAGGAGCTGCCTCCTCCTCCTCCTCCTCCTCCTCCTCCTCCTCCTCCTCCTCCTCCTCCTCCTCCTCCTCCTCCTCCTCAGCTTTTCCCCTTCCGGGACCCTAAACCTTTGGCACAGCCAAAAGACGCTCAGTCCCAGGGTCAGCATCTCAACCACAAACAACAGAGGCAACCATGCTTCCGGGTTTTTTAAGTGGGAGAACTTGCACATTTGGTGGCTGGCTAAATACTTTTTTGCCCCCATTGTAACTATTGGAGCTGCAAGACTTTTCGCTGGGATGACTGGAAGCACCACGCTCAACTTGAAACTCTTGTATTGTGGGAGTCTGGATAACGCATCCGCCATAAAGTTCTTCCCTCCAGGGATGTACTTTAGGGTGAAATTGAGCCAGTTTAAATGTTGCGCCCAGCGCATTTCTTTAAGAGAAAGTTTTTGAGGGGTCTTTAACGCTTCCAAATTTTTGTGATCAGTCCACACCTCAAAAGGGTGCTTAGAGGGTGGGGGCAGCAGAGCAGAGAGTGCCAATTGTTTCTGGAGTTTGAGCTGCACTGCACCCTTCCTTCCGAGGGTGATGTGATGGGGGGGGGGGGGGGCAGAAGATCCTCTGAGGATGCCTTCCTTTTAAGAGAGCAAAAAAGACACGGCTTAACACTATCCCCAAACCGATTCCACCCAGGTGCAGAAGGGAGATGGAGGGGAACTAGACTGGAGCAAGAGTGGCATGATTTAAAACTGGAGCAAGAAAGATTGATAACCTGCAAGATGCTGTCATTTTGATGGCTGCATGGAGCAGAGTAAAAATGGGACCAAGATGCAACAGCCTTAGAACCGGCCATGAAGATCCTGCAGGGGTGATTGCGAAGGAATCAGGCAGCCAAGGAATTTGCTGCAGGCGAGAACTTGGCAGGAAAAGCCTGAAGGAGAAGATTCTCAGCTATCCTGATTGCCTCTACCTACAAACATCATGAAGGCCCGTCAAGAGGGGCTTGGGAAACGCCTGGATCGGCTCAGTCCGAAGATCAGAGTTCTGCCTGGCAATCCCTGGGATGCCAGAGTTAAACTGCCAGAGTTGAGACCCATTTTGCAAAGACCCAGAGAGGGCTCTGAGGCTGGGAAAGGTGGAAGGAAGGGGGTGGCCAGCAGCCCGGGGGATGGGCAATGGAAGCACCCTGGGGAGACTGGAAGACCAGGGAGGGACAGGGGTCTCTGAGAAGCTCGATGTGGTCACTAAGAGCTGGCGATTCCCCTCCCAGAACCTCTGGCTCACCTGGGAGGTTGGAGAGGTGGGCCATTCAGTGTGGGGGAAGCCGAGCGCTCGTGTCTCGCTGGGCTGGGGAAGTCCGCAGAGGCAGCCAGTTCAGTCCCTGGAGACAGGGCCAGAGTTGCGGGAGTTTGGGGATGGGCTTAGCCAGCTGCTCCCCACCCACCAGAGAGCCACTTCTGCTTTCTGCCTCCCCAGGAGAGCACTGAGCAGAGGCTGCCCGTTGGCTGCAGTTCCTTCTTCCCTGCCGCTCCGGGGCTGCCTCGGGGGCCGCCGGATGGCTGGGGGCATCACCTATGCTGACCTGCGCTTTGCAAGAAGCCCTCCAGAGGAGAGCCATGGGGAAGGTAGGGGCCAGCCTGGTTAGGGTCCTTCTGGGCTCCCCTCCGTCCCCTCCTTCCTGACCCCCTTTGTCTTCCAGAGCCCAATGAGGGGGAGCTCACCTATGAAAACCTACAAGTACCCCGGGGCCAGGAGAAAGAGGCGGCAGAGTGTGGCACCCTGAAGAACACCCCAGAACTGCCCTGCTGGGCCACCTCCTGTCATCACTGGAGACCAGGTGAGGAGTAGCTGTGCCCCCACCACCACCACCACCACCACCACAGCCCCAGGCTGGCAGAAGCCTCTCCTGCCTATGCCTGGACAGCTGGCAGGAGGCTGCAGCTGGCACATGCCCAGCTGGTTCCTCTCTCCAAGGCAGAGCCACACGCTCACTTCAGCTGAGAAAAAGGAGCCACCAGCAAGGACCGAAAGAGGAAAATCAGGGGAAAGGGGAGGGGGAGAGAGAGAAAGAGAGAGAGGGCTGACATGAAAGGTGAAAGAAAGATGTAATTCAATAACCCTCTGCAGTTTTGTTCCCCAAAGAAAAGATCACGTTGTTTAGGAAAAATGGCCAAACTTTATTCAAGCATCAGTCAATTGGAATAGAGCTGGAAGGGAGCTTGGAGGTCTTCTAGTCCAACCCCCTGTTCAAGCAGGAGATTCTAGACCAGGGGTGTCAAACTCGATTTCACTGAGGGCCGCATCAGGGTTCTGTTTGACCTCGGGGGTGGGCAGGGTGTGTGGCCAGTTCAACATCACTCCTGTCGGGGGCGCCTGTGGCGGCCCAAACAGGATCCCAAGCTCCTTTTGAGCAAGTGAGATCAGGAAAAAGTCTTTGTAAAGCGAACCTGCAGTGGGGGGGGGGATGTGGAGACCCTCAAGCCTCACACTGATGAGGAGGGAAGAGCTCCCGTTTCGTTTCTCACCTCCTGCTCCTTAGGTGAACTTTTTTTAGGTGAGCACTTTGCATTGTTCTGCTTGGGACAGGACAAAAAGACTATTTTGGCAGAGGGAACACAGCCGTGTTTGAACTGGGCATTATTCTGGAGCTGGTCCAATTTAGGTGTGCCAGTGGTGGTGGTGGGGGGGGGGCAGAGACAGCAGAGGGAAATGGAGAAAGTGTTTGCAACAGAAACGGGGAGAAAGGAGACACAAAGAAAAAAAAAGGGGGGGCAGATTGATTATTTTTATATCACCCTATTATCTGGACGTTATTCCAGCTTTACTCAGCTGTGGCATAACAGCAACAACTGTTTTAATAGCAGCAGAATGAAAGCGGAAAGTAGGACACCAGGTGATCCCTCCTCTATTCCACATCATGGAAGTAACAATTTTTCGAGGGGGGGGGGGGCATCGCACTAAGAAGGATCTGGACTTTTCTTTCAGTGACAAACCGCCCAATGCTGGGAGCCCTGGCCCTCTGCCTCTTCCTTCTGGCCACCAACATCACGCTTGGCGTCCAGTGTGAGTAGCAGCTGCTTTACTCGCAAACCTGCACCCTGACAGCCTCCGGGGAACAAGGGGGCAGACCCCCAGATTCTTGGGTGGGGAGAGAAGAAGGGTCTCCTGGAGGCGTCATCGTGTCTCCCTCTGCACTTGAGGGAGGGCAGGTCCCCACGCAAGCCAAGACCGGCCCCACTATGGGAGGCTGTGGGGCAGCCTCTGCCTGTGCAGGACTCCTGCTCTGGGGACCCTCGTGCTCATCACCACGGAAGCACCACCAGGAGAGCCAGGGCTGCTGACCTGAGAACTGCCTCCCACCTGGCAGCCCAGAATCCTGGAGGCGAGACCGTCATCCGCGCCCACTTTCCCTCCAGACTTGCAGGCCTCCAGGCAGCTCCAGCAAGCATCTCGCAGCCACGCAGCCAAGAGCCTCTTCCTGGGAGAAAGAGCCCAGCACCTGCAAGCCGGCCTGGAGGAGAGCCGGCACCTGCTGCGCCTGACTGAGCAGGAGCTCAACTCCACCAAGAAGGAGCTCAACTCCACAAAGAAGGAGCTCAACTCCACCACGGTGGCCCTTTGGCAGAGCTGGGCAGCCGAGAACCAAAGCCGGCTGCATCTGCAGCACCAGGAGCTCCTGCTGGGCCAGGCCAACCGCAGCCTGGCTCTCCTGCAGAGGCAGCGGGGCAGCCTGGAGGTCAGCCTCAGCCAGGCCTCCTCCTGCCGGCAGATTGGTACGTCCTGGGCTCTGTCTGGGCTCCCCTCTTCCTGCCTCTTCCAATGGAAGAGCCTGCATGATTGGGGACCTTGGGGGGCTCCCCTGAGCAGGAGGCGGGGTCTGGGTGGGCAAATCCCAAGTATGGGATGGGGGGGCCTTGCTTCTCCACATTTGGTAACTTCCTGTCATGAGCTGCCCCCAGGTTCTGAGTCTGGTGTCACTGAGCATCTTGTCCCCAAAGTATCGGTTCCTCAGCCTGGACCAGGGGAGCAAGAGCGTGACCAGCTTCCTCTTAAGCTGTTAAGCAAATGCCGCCTCCTCGTCACGGGACTCCCCGGAGATGCTGGTTGCCCCCCTGCCCGACTTACAGCTGCTTCGATGGCAGCTCAGAGCAGCGGGATGGACTGGGAGGCGGGGGTGCATCATGGGGCAGCACTGACCCTTCCCCAGTCCTCCCCCCCTTTTGGCCTCCAGTGGCCCTGGGTGGAGCGGCCCCGCGAGGAATCTCCAGCGGATGCCGCTTGCCCCTCCGAACCTTCCCTCTAGGGTGCTGCCCCCGCAAATGGACGCTGTTCCGCTGGAAGTGCCTGTGGGTGTCGAGAGAGCGGAAGCCGTGGTGGCAGAGCAAGTCAATCTGCGAGAAAATGTCGTCGCGGCTGCTGGTCCTCCCGGAGCCCTGGTCGGTGCGAGAGCTCTGGGAGGCCGTGGGTGAAGCATTCACCCAGGTGAGGAAAGGCGGAGCAAAGACCCTCGGGGGGGGGGGATGTGTTCCCTCCATAGGATTTGGCATAAGGACAACCCCCCCCTCACACCCCCAGTCTCTACGGAGCAGCACCAACGTATGCTTAGAATGTATGAGCAGAACTTTGCCTCTTCAAACCCTGCAGTGTTCAGGTTTGTCAAGATCCTTCTGGATCTTCAGCCTATCATTTAGGATGTTGGCTATTCATGCCAGCTTGGTGTCATCCGCGAATTTGATACGTTCCCCTTCTGTTCCCTCATCTAAGTCACTTATGAAGATATTGAAGAGTCCCTGGCCCAGGACGGAACCTTTTGGTACTGCTTACTTCCCTCCACGTAGATGTAGTACCATTAAGGACTACTCATTGAGTACGGTTTGTCAGCCAGTTACGAATCCACCTGGTGGCGATGCTGTCTATCCCACATTTTTCTAGCTTACCAAGAAGTAGGTTGTGGTCTACTTGGTTGAATTCCTTGCTGAAGTCAAACTATATTATGTCCACAGCATTTCACTGGTCTGCTAATTCAGTCACTATGTTGAAGAATGAAATAAGATTGGTTTGGCATGATCTGTTTTTAACAAACCCCTGCTGGCTACCAGTTATCACTTTACTCCTTTCTAGATGTGGAGTTCCTCGGATTCAAATTCGTTCTGGGTCGGACTTCAGAGAGACAGTAAAACAGGCTGGAAGTGGGTGGATGGTTCCCCCTACCAAGGGTGAGTGGGTCTGAAGGTTCTGGTGGAGGCTGGGGTGGTGGTGGTGGAGTGGCAGAGGAGGCTGCCCTGGGGAAGCAGGGAGTCACTCTGCCCACTAGAGATCCTGGCTCTCCCTCCAGGTCTCCTCCGGCAGAAGTGCTCGGCTGCTGGGAGTGAAGGTGTGGAGGCAGCTCTGCAGGGAGACTTTTACCCCCCCCCCTTCCACACACACACACCCTGGCCACCCAGCCCAGTTTTGCATTTCCTGGTTCTGGGCTCCTTCCTAGGCTGCTTTGCAGGGCTTCAGGGTGGGTTGTTTTATCTCCATCGCCTGGAAGATGCCGGGTTTGGCCTGTTTTATGAACGGAGAGGTATTCCAACTGCTTTACTGCTCTTTCTTGGTGCATTATTCTTCTGCCATTTCTTATCTTCTATTTCTTTCGCAAGGAGGACCTCAACAGCTGTCAGTGCCCCAGATCTCTCTGGGGCCCATGGAAGGCCGTTTGCTCCCTCCTTGTTTAACCTGTTTACTGTGTTTTTCCCTTGCTCTATTTCCCAGGTGATGGGGGCCCAACGGCTCAGTGGTTAAAGCCATTGAGCTTGTCAGCTGGAAAGCTGACAGCCCGGGTTCGATACCCGAGCGCCACTAGGTGGGGTGAGCTCCCGTTCTTGCCCAGCTCCTGCCCATCTAACCATTTGAAAGCATGAAAATGCAAATAGATAAATAGGTGCCATTCCTGTGACAATGTCAGGGTTCCAGGTGACACCCCCAAGCAAGTCAGGCCCTGAGGAGCGTTCCATGGGCCTCAAGGCGACAGCCATGCTGGCCAATGACCACGGAAATGTCTTCGGACAATGCTGGCTCCCTCGGCCAAGAAACGGCGAGGAGCATCGCCCCTGGAGCCAGACGTGACTGGAGGGGGCAAACTTTTACCTTTATTTCCCAGGCGAGAGCCAGTTTGCTGCACTGGTTCAAGGCCTCAGGGTGGGAATGGGGAGATGTAGCCTTGCTTCAGGTGACCTGAAGTGGGTGCCCCCTTTCAGCACTGGGAAGGGGGAGGCCGGGGCCCCTCTGAAACGGCAGCAGAGGCTCAAAGGCAGCCCAAAAGTGAAGAGCTGGTCATATCTGAGGGGAAGCCCATTGCCCACAGAGAGGGCTGCTGTTGCACACCTTTCAGCACAGGTCCCGTGTTTGCATGGCAGAAAGATCCCCATTTGGGTCTTTGCAGTTGCTTAGCAGAGAAACTCTCTTGTCTCTGGCGTCCTTTACCTGCTGGTAGCCTTAGACCACTTGGGGAATTCGGCTGCTGCAGAATTTGTGTTTCACATTCAGCAGAGAAAGAAAGAAATCTGTGAAGATGTTGACTTTGGGGCTTCTTCATAAGTGTCTTTTAAACATTCCAGAAGTGAAACTAGTCTAAATAAAGACTACTACTACTCCCAAGACAGCTACTATGCGGTCATGCACAATGGGCTACTGTCGTCACAAAGATCATCATCATGGTACAGGTTCATCTGCGAGAGGGCAGCCAGTCCTGAGGACTCCCCAGACAATGGGTACGCAGCTCCCTTAATGAAGCCAACAGACCCACTCCAGGAATGGAGGGACAAAGTGCACACTCCTCTCCCGGATGACAGATCTGGGAATTCTGATTCCAAACTAACTAAGATTGAAAATGCCAAATGTGTTTAGTTTTAACTTTAGTTGGTTTCTCTTTTTAGTTGGGTTAATTCCATGACCGGGATAAGAACATTACGGAAGGTGACACGAGGACTCTGGATCTCATTGGGGGCCCCTCTTCCCCCCCCCCCGCCCCACTCAGAGTGCCGTAGAGCAAAATCCACCCTGAGAACCTCCTGGCAGATGGTCTCCCCAGCTTCTGCTCTTTCTCTCCCCTGAGCTCCCTCTGGACCACCGGGGAGCAATTTCTGCCCTTAAGAAATTCTTCCTGATACCCAGCCAAAATCTGCTACCTGGAAATTGAAGCCGAAAATCTCTGTGCCTGGCTTTGATCTCTGCCCCTTCAGCCCCCCCCCCTCCCCAGACTTTCTTCTCCAGACTCAGCAAATCAGCCGTTTCCCCCTCCCCATCTCTGCTCATTTTGTTTCCCCCCCATTTGCCCAAATCCTTCCTGAAATGGGGGTGCAGTATTCTGAAGCGGTTTTCCCCATGCAGAACCTAGAAGAGCAAAGGTGTCTTTTGAGTTTGACCTGCTTCTGTCAATGTAGCCTGGAACTGTCCTTGCCCTTCTGGCTGCCACCTCATAGCCCCAGCTTATTTTCAGCCTGCGATCCACCACCAGGACCCCAGACCCTCTTTGGCCCAGCTGCCCAGAGTGGTGGTCCTCACCTTCTTTCCCTCCTGGTGACAACATCTCTGCTTTCTTCCTTCAAGGCTGTGATGGGACTCTTGAGAGACTTTGCATCTCTTTGGACTGCAGACGGCTGGACATGGGAAAACCGAGTGAAACGGTCCATTGGAAGCTGCGGCTGATGCTGCCCACCAGCTCCGGAGCCAGGATGAAGCCGCCTTCCCAAGAGGTGGATGCCTCCACCGAGGAAGCTCTTCCTCCTCCAGAACTGACCATGGGTGGATGGCAGAGGTATCCGCAGGGGCTGCTAACCACGTTGAAATGGTGGGCATCACCAGGAGGTCAAAAGTCCCGGCCCTTTTGATGTGCTGGGGAGCATGGCACATGCATTGCAGTTCTGCTCATGCTCACCCTTTTGACCCACGGTCCGTGGCCCTTGTGGGTAGCCCTTGAAGTGCAGCCCGAGGGGAACCTTTCCTCAGCTTCACCCCGAGGAGGAAACCGCAAAGGCTGGCTGCACCTGGGCCACGTTGCAGGGACCCCCTCAGGAGGCCATCCTTGTAAGCCTCCAGAGCCTCTGAATCCAATAAAGCAGTCCAGCAAGGAGGGAGTTCATGCCTCATGCTTCCCGGGAGCGTCTGGGGTGGCCTGAAACTCCCGGGCAGCCTCTCCGTCAAAGCTCAGAGCGTCCAAGGGGAGGGAAGCTCCAAGGTCGCCTTGTTCTAGTTCCCAGTCCTGGTGCCAAACTTGATTCTGTTAAGCCTTTTCTGGAAAATTTGTCCCATTTGTCAAGAAACCGCAGGACAACATTGCCGTGATGGGAACTGGAGGCTGGTCTCTGGTTTGCCCCCTGGCTGATTTCACCCGCAAGGCTGCTCTTTGGCCCCCGTGATCTCGGCCACCATCTGTAGCAACATCCCCCCCCCCTCCCGGGTTCTAAATAGGGCTTTCTTAGCTCCTCTTTCCTGCCTGGCTTCTGGCAACCGCCTCTGATTTGCATATCATCCTTCTGGCTGGGGATTATGGGTACTGGAGTCCAGTGCATCTGGGAAGAAGATCTAGGACAGTGGTTCTCAACCTGTGGGTCGGGACACCTTTAGGGGTCAAACAACCCTTTCACAGGGGTTGCCTAAGACCATCGGAAAACACATATTTTTGAAAAAATACGGAAAGCATATAATAATTTTATGGTTGGGGGTCACCACAACATGAGGAACTGTATTAAAGGGTCGCGGCATTAAGAAGGTTGAGACCTGCTGATCTAGGAGCCGGTTTGTTCTGGGCCATGAGCCCTCTGGGCTGGAGGAAGGGAAGGGTGGGCTGAGGCGGGGCAGTGACCTAGGCAAAAGGATTGCAGGTCAGCAGGGTCAGCTCCCAGGATAGAGGCAGAGCTGGGCCTAACCTGGGTCTGCCAGGCACTCCGGGTCCAGCATCAAATGCTCAGGCCCAGCCTCCTGGGAGGAAGTGTGAGGCCACGAGAAGGGGATGTTTGGGGGCACACAGGAGCACTTGGTGTCTTTACTTCCCTTGACTGTTTTCCTGAAAACCTCTTCCCCCCATCAGTCTCTCTGCCAAATCCCCCTGCCCCCCCCCAAACAACCTCCCTTCCTGGGGCTCCTGCTCAGAATCCACACCTGCCTCTCTCAGGGCAGGGGAGCCCAGAGCTCCTGAGCTGAGGTGCCCCCTTTGAGCAGCCAGGCTCCCTGCAGGACACAGAGGAGCCTCCAGCCTCGGCTTGGAAGGCTGGTGGGAGACAGAAACACCTGCGCTGACTAGGTGGGGATCCACGTCAGGGCAAGCTAGGCAGGGCACAGGGGCCCATTTCAGAGAAGGGGAAACTGAGTCACCTGCATGCAGATCTTGCTGAGCCCAATAGCAGAGGAGGCAGGCTGGGTTACTGGAGAGAAAGAGATGCAGGTGGAAATAATCATAGTCTTAGCAAATCCTTTCCACTAACCTACAGCCCCCTGTAGCCCACAAGGGCAAGAAATTAGGTTGCAATCCAATAGGTTGCAACCTAATGGCTGACCAACCGCACTCAACGTGTGGTCCTCAATGGAACTGCATCTTCATGGAGGGAAGTATGCAGTGGAGTACCCCAAGGCTCTGTTTTAGGCCCAGTACTCTTCAACATCTTCATCAATGATTTGGATGAGGGAATAAATGGGGAACTCATCAAATTTGCAGATGACACCAAGCTGGCAGGAATAGCCAACACTCCTGAAGATAGGCTTAAGATACAGAAGGAACTTGACAAACTTGAACATTGGGCACTATCTAATAAAATGAAATTCAATGGTGAAAAGAGTCAGGTTCTACATTTAGGCAAGAAAAACGGAATGCACAGGTACAGTATAGGTCAGTGATGGTGAACCTATGGCACGCGTGCCACAGGTGGCACGTGTAGCCATTTGTCAGGGCACGCAAGGCACTGCCCTGTCAGCAGGCCAGCGCGCATGCATGCGCTGGCCAGCTGAGTTCACCCTTTTTAAAGCCATTTTTCGCCATCCCCAGGCTCCAGAGGCTTTATAGTAGCCTGGGGAGGGCGAAAAGAGGGGCCCCCGCCCCCCGGAGACTCTCCGGAGGCTTCATGAGCTTCCGCGAAGCCTCTGGAGTGTAAAAATCCGGCCCTAAGGGCAAAACGGAAGTTCAGGAATGGACTACCGGTTTGCTCGGAGGGTCGTTTTGAGTGCTCCAAAGGCTTCAGGGACCGTCCGGAGGCTTCCCTGAAGCCTTCAGAATGCTTAAAACGACCCTCCGAGCAAACCGGAAGTCGGAGGGTCGTTTTGAGCGCTCCGAAGGCATCAGGGAAGCCTTCAGACGGTCCCTGAAGCCTTTGGAGCGCTCAAAACGACCCTCTGAGCAAACAGGAAGTCACTTCCGGTTTGCTCGGAGGGTTGTTTTGACTGCTCCGAAGGCTTCAGTGAAGCGTCCTGAAGGTCCCTAAAGCCTCCAGAGGGCGTCCGGGGGGGGCAGGGGAGGCTGTTTTCGCCCTCCCCAGGGTCCTATAAAGCCTCTGGAGCCTGGGGAGGGTGAAAAAAGCATGTAAAAATGGGAGGGAGCACCTGTAGTGTGCGCATGCGCACTGGGGGGAGTCCCACATTGCATTATGGGTGTGGCACGCCCGCACACAACCTCCCTGCACTCCCCCCCCTTATGGCTCGCGAGCCAAAAAAGGTTCACCATTGCTGGTATAGGTGGTACCGTGCTCAACAGTAGTAACTGTGAGAGGGATCTTGGAGTCCTAGTGGACAACCATTTAAATAGGAGCCAGCTGTGTGCAGCAGCTGCCAAAAAAGCCAACACAGTTCTAGGCTGCATCAACAGAGGGATAGAATCAAGATCACGTGAAGTGTTAATGCCACTTTATAATGCCTTGGTAAGGCCACACTTGGAATACTGCATTCAGTTCTGGTCGCCACGATGTAAAAAAGATGTGGAGACTCTAGAAAGAATGCAGAGAAGAGCAACAAAGATGATTAGGGGACTGGAGACTAAAACATATGAAGAACGGTTGCAGGAACTAGGTATGTCTAGCTTAAGAGAAAGAAGGACCAGGGGAGACATGATAGCAGTCTTCCAATATCTCAGGGGTTGCCACAAAGAAGAGGGAGTCAAACTATTCTCCAAGGCACCTGAGGGTAGAACAAGAAGCAATGGGTGGAAACTAACCAAGGAGAGAAGCAGAACTGTGGAGAAATTTCCTGACAGTGAGAACAATGAATCAGTGGAACAGAAGTTGCCTCCAGAAATTGTGAATGCCCCAATACTGGAAGTCTTTAAGAAGAGGTTGGATAGCCATTTGTCTGAAACGGTATGGGGTTTCCTGCCTAGGCAGGGGGTTGGACTAGAAGACCTCCAAGGTCCCTTCCAACTCTGCTATTGTAAGAAGGTACATTTTGACAAAGATTGCTGCTAATCTCCAAAGCAATCACTTGATAAATAGTAAAAGCAATTTCATGGACAAGAGTCATTGTAAAGAGTAAAGAGCAAAAGTCAAAGAAACAATTGCTCCACTAATGGGAAAAGATGGCAAAGAAGTAAGAGGGAAAGCAGAACTGCTACATTCACACTTTGTATCTGAACCATAAATGACAGATTAGAAATGCAAATTAAGACATGCCAAAATAAGAGACCACCTGCCCACTCTGGACGGATTCAAATCACCAGGTCCTGAAGGAACTGGCAGATGCGATTTTGGAACCATTAAAACATATCAGCAAAAGCATGTAGACCTCTTTATATACCTCTTTGCAGTGCTTCACAGCCCTCTCTTAGCGGTTTACAGAGTCAGCCTCTTGCCCCCAATAATTTGGGCCCTCATTTTACCAACCTTGGAAGGATGGAAGATTTGATCTGCCAAACTGCTGGCAGCCGGTGATCAGCAGAAGTAGCCTGCAGTACTGCACTCTAACCACTGCACCACCCAGCTCATCATGACTAGAATACAGCTGGAAGGTACCTTGGAGGTCTTCTAGTCCAGCCCCCTGCTCACGCAGGAGACCCTATACCTTTCCAACCTCCCCCCCCCCTATCTTTCAAAGTTCTTGAAGCACCAAGGAACTACCGGAGGACTGGAAAAGGTCTGATGTGGTCCCCATCTTCAAAAAAAGGGGAGACAGATCCAGAAAATTACAGACCAGTCAGCCTCACATCAATACCTGGGAAGATCTTGGAAAAGATAATCAAGCAACAAATCTGCTTGTACACCTACAAGCAAACAAGGTTATAACAGGAACCCAACATGGGTTTGTCAAAAGCAGATCATACCTAAGAAATGTTATTTCAATCTTTGAGAAAGTGACTAAATTAGTGGATTAGTTTAAATGCTGTGGACATACAATACTTAGATTTCAGTAAAGCATTTGATAAAGTAGACCACAACCTACTTCTTGGTAAGCTAGAAAAATGTGGGATACAGAATATCACCACCAGATGGATTTGTAACTGGCTGACAAATTGCATTCAATGTTTAGTCCTCAATGGAATGGGGGAAAGGAAGCAGCAGCATTCCCCAAGGATCCATTTTGGGCCCAGTACTTTTCAATATCTTCATAAACAATCTAAATGTGGGAATAGAAGGCGAACTCACTAGATGACACTAAGCTGGCAGGAACAGCCAACACCCCAGAAGATAAGTTCAGGATCCAAAAAGGTCTTGACAGACAAGGACAATGGGCCCTATTCAACAACATGAAATTCAATATAGATAAAAGTAAGGTCTTACACAGGAAAGAAAAAACAACTATAGGTAGAAGCTAGGTGAAACGTGGCTTAATGCCCGTAATGGTGAGGAGGATCTTGGAGTCCTGGTGGACCATGACTGTCAGAGCTGCCACAGCTTCAACCTCTAAGAAAGAATGACCCTGAAGATGGCGTATTTTATTGTAGCCTATGTACTCTTTTTCTATTAGCGTTTAGCTTTATAGTAATTGAATTTAAAAATACTTCAGGCTCGCCACTTTTTAACTGTTGAGAGGGGGGAAGTTTCATACTTTTGCTTTTATTGGGTGTAAATCCAGATCCGGTTCAGAGTTGGAATTACACCAAGTCCTTGCCAATTTAATGTGTTCCTAATAAATGGAGACCCACTGGAGCAAGTGGCCAGTTTTAAGTTTCTGGGTGTTATCCTAAAAGAGGACCTGATCTGGGGCAACTCACATTGTAGCCCTGGTCAAAGGGCCCAGCAGAGATTATACTGTGGTCTCCAAACCTGGGCTCTTGCGTGGTGTCGAAGCCGACAAGTCCCCAGACACAAGGAGTGATACAAGGAGTTGTACTTTTATTTTGGAACCAAGATAGAAGGACCCCGGTTTGAAAAGCTAACCAAGGGCCAAGATTAGGATCTTACAGCCGCTTTTATAGTCAAGGGATGGTCGCCTTCAACCCTTTGCCTTCCCCTAATAATCCATGCATAACAGATAATATTGATTGGTTATTTGGATTTCAGCCCCCCCCCAACCCTTACGCTTGTTACGTTCAATAGCTCGATGTCACATCACCTGTTTTTCACTCCAGGTCAGGGATGTCTTGCAAATGTGCCAGCTATGTGGGTTTTGGGGGTTTTCTTATAAACAAGCTATTCTTGTTCCTAATATCCTGGCTAGTGGCTTTAAGTGCTAACTTCTCTCTTGCTGTTAATGTGCAGCCCCCACTCTTACTATTGCAGAGCAGAATAAAAGAACAAACAGGTTTTTTTAATCTGAGGCAACTTCCCCGCGACCCCCCTCCTTCCACAGAGAAAAGTAAAAGCAGTTTAAAACTTCTGTCTGAAGCAGCAATCCCCCCCCCCTCCCTCTGCAGTGAGGGACAGGAAAGGAGCAAAGCTCTTAATTGCCAAGGCAAAGAAATGAAGGCAAGAGAAAATGTTTTATCAGCATCCATATTCCTCCCTCTCGTGTCCATTCCATCCACACCTGGGTCCTTTCTCCACATGTGACCCTTCCTCTGATCCCCAGGGCCTCACCTGGACATAGGTCCCATCATCTGACCCTTCAGTTTGACCTGAGACGTCTCAGGAAACAACAACTGAATGGAAAACTGCTGGTGACCTTCTACCGCTGCACCATAGAGAGTATTTTAACTTACTGCATCTGTGTATGGTTTGCCAATTGCACAGTGGCAGAACGGACAGCGCTCTAGAGGGTCAACGTCATTGCCCAGAGGATCATTGGTTGCCCTCTCCCCTCCTTGGAAGAGCTTGATAGCTCCCGTTGCCTCAATGAAGTTAACATCCTTAAAAATCCATCTCATCCTGAGTATCCTTGCTTTGAACTATTTACCATCTGGCAGGCAGTACAGGATAATAAAAACAAGGACAAATAGGCTGAAAAACAGCTTCTGCCACCGGGCAGTAACTATATTGAATTCTACGGTATAGTGCAATATTAATAGAGTATAACATTTGTGGGGGTGAAAGGGGTCCTGCATCCCCTTCCTCACTTTTTGGATCCAGATTTGACTGTTTCTCTGTGTCTGGCTAAAGCCTGCCAGCCTAGTTAGAAGGATGAGTGTGTGTGTGTGTGATTGTGTGTGAGAGAGAGAGAGAGAGAGAAGTTTTGCTCTTATTTTAAGTTGAGCTCATCTGTCTGTGTACCAAAGGAGGGTTTTGTGCCCCCATGTTCTCTTCCAAGTGACCTCAGTCTGGCCATTCTCTGGGGCTGTGAATGGGTGAGTGAGTGCCCAGAAGGGAACCCTGGAGCATCTGCCCAACACTTTCCTCCGCCCAAGTTGTGCTCCACACTTCTGACGGCTGGGTGTCAGCAGCCGCGGCTTCTGCCCTTCCCCGTTTCCCTTTGGGCTCCCCCACAACCCCCAACTTCTGCTTTCCAAGCCTCCCCCCTGCCTGGCCCTCAGCCACTCAGCTGCAGTTCCTCTCTCTCTCTCTCTCACGCACACTTCTGCACACAGGGCGACCACTGATGTTTGAGAGGGTGACCTATGCTGATCTGCAGTTTGCAGGAAGCCCCCTGGAGAAAATCCGTGGGGAAGGTAGGAGCCAGCCAGACTGGCCCTCCCAGGGCTCCCCCCATGCCTCCTCCCCCCTGACCCCTGCTTGTCTTCCAGAGCCGGACGAGGGGCAGCTCACCTATGAGAATCTGCAGGGATCCCGGGCCCAGGAGGAGCCCCCCAGAACTGGCCAGGGGGCCGAAGGTGGGTGCCGGTTCCTGAGTGTGCATGGCCCCTTGGCCCTGGGACTGCGCTGGGTGCTCAGTCCCGTTGAAGGGGTTTCCTTTCGGTGGTTGTGTGCGGTCTGCAGGGGGGGGGGTCACAGCACAGGGAACCCGGCAGAGTCTTTTCTCTCCCTCCCCAGGAGAGGCAGGCAGAACAAGGGGCGCCTTCTCCACACAGGCCCTCCACCCGGGGACTTCCCTGGTGCCCAGGGCCTAATTTGGGGGGCTCCTAAGGGGGCATCCCAGTCCCCTGTTTTTTGCACTTTTCACCCCCAGTCCAGCTCCCTCCAAGCACCTCCTGCTCTTCTCCACAGGCCAGAGTCGTCCTCGGGAGACCCCCCTGAGGGCAGAGGGACCTGCAGTGGCCCAGGGGATCAAACCTGGGAAACAGCAGCCCGTTGCCAGGACACAAAGCGCCCTGATCTCGGGGCACCAGGGCAGCGCAGGTGGGCATGAAAGGGGTGGGCATCCCTCCCCATCCATTCTCAGGATGTCCTGAGTGGTGTGTTTCTCTCCAGGGTGGAGTCCCCGGACCAGGTGGGCGGCCTTGGGAGTGCTGGGCATCGGCCTCTTTCTTCTCTCCGTCATCATCAGCCTCCTGGTGCAATGTGAGTCCTGGAGACCCCAGCCTTGACCCTCCCCCTACAGCTCCTTTGGGGGAAAGGGGTGCCCTGCTATCCAAAGGTGGCACAGATTTCTTTCTCCCAGCCCTTGCACTGGCATCTCCTGAACAGACCAGCGTCCTCACCTGCCCAGTGATGGGTCCCCTCCCTCCCTCCTTCCTCCCTCCTCCCTCACCCCATGCTCTGGTTCCCCAACTGCCCCCTCTCTCCAGACGCACAGGCCTCCCGGCAGCTCCGGCAAGCGTCCCGAGACCACGCAGCTGAGCTCAACTCCACTCTGGTGGCCCTTTGGCACAGCTGGGCAGCTGAGAACCGCACCCAGCAGCAACTGCAGCACCAGGAGCTCCTGGTGGACCAAGCCCACCGCAGCCTGGCTCTCCTGCGGAAGGAAAGGGCAAGCCTGATGGCCAACCTCAGCCAGGCCTCCTCCTGCCAGCAGATCGGTGCGTTTTCTGCTCCTGCTTCTCTTGGGAGCGTGTGGGAGAAAGGGGGGTGGGTCTCTGCAGCACCTTTCTGGCTGCTTCAGATGCACGTGTGAGAGGAAACAACAGGAAGGCTGCTGAGGGAGCCCCCCCCCCGCCAGCCACAGCTGGGCTCTCCTGCAGCCCATCTGGGGAAAACCCAGACCTCTCGGGACCTCCCCCCCAAAAAAAAAACCTCCCATTGAGTTTGCTGGCTGGGGATGGGCAAGCCTCAAGAGGGATTGGGTGACCGCTGCCAACCCCAGAGGAGAGAGGCTGCTGCTGATGGAGCCTACTTTTCCTGGGGAGGGACGGAGAATGCCCAGCCTTTGGAAGCCCAAGCCGGGAGTCCCCCTTGGCTGGTACCTGCTACACAACTGGCTTCTGCCATCCTGTTGAGGTTGGGGCAGAAAAAGCTCTGTGCCTGCGGCTGGTCCTCTTGTGGGGTTGGGGGCAACAGGCTGACTCTCTAACCGGTTAGAGAGGGCTGTAAAAGCACCGTGAAGTGGTATATAAGTCTAAGGGCTGTTGCTCTCATTCTTGCTTGTGTTTGCAGAGCCTTTCAGCCCCACTCTCAACCAGCATCCCTTACAGCCTTGGACGGCTGACCCTCTCCTGCAGGGGACCCAAGGCCCACCAAAGCCACCTGGGCTCAGGAAAAGCTGCCAGGCTCCTCCCTTTCCTCTGCAGGAATCTCCTCTCGCCCAACGAGGGTCCAGGGCAGAGGCTGCTTCCACCTCTCCTTGTCCCTCCTGCCCTCTCCCTCGACTCCTATGTTCTGGCCATCCTTCCTCAGCTTTGCATCCTCCTGTTATGCAAAGAAAATGTGTGTGTGGGGGGGCCTATGGGGTGATGTGAGAGGGGTAGGGAAGCCCGTGAAGAACCAGGCCTTCTGTCCATTGATCAGCCGGCTTCAAAGTGGCCTTTGGGTTGCAGGACTCTGTGGTCACCACCAAGGAGGCCACCCCAGCCTTGCAGGGAAGGGAGGAATGATGCCCTCCCTAAAGATGGCAAGCTCTTTGCCCTCCCTGGTACAATCCCTTCCCTGGGAAGGAGAAGGTGCTCCTGCTGTTGCCTTGCTCCCCCCACCCCCCAGGGCTCACGGACCTGTTTCACGTCCCCCCTGGCTGGTGGGGCCAAGGGGGGGCAGCTGGGCAAGGGGAGCCGCAGGAAAGGGGCCTCTGTGGCCTCATCAAGCAGGGCATGAGTGCCCATGGCTGGGGCTCACCCATCTCTCACAGGGCTCCGCCCTGAAGGACCGGGAGGGCCACACAGACGACTGTCCTGTTCCCCCAAGACGGAAGGAGAGGAGGATGAGTCAGGGACGAAGAAAACAACCCAAGAAATGAAATTCCGTCTCCAGGAATGGCAGCTGCTGCTAGGCTTCTCCTCCACATCTGGCAGGTGGCAGGGGTGGCAGCTTCACCTGAAAGCTGCTGCAAAACAACATCTCGGGAGCTACGGGTGCACCTCTGAACGTGGCCCAATGCCGGAGAATCCCCCTCTAGGAAAGCCCATGTTCCTCAGCTCCTCCCCTCCCCAGAAGGTGGGGTGCAGGAAGAAGAGGGCCTCCCTCCATGGAAGACCAGAGACCTCCGGCAGTGGTGGCTGTGGGGAGCTGCTTCTATGAGCAAAGTCTTCTGCCCCAGACCACAGCACTGTTCCTCTGACCTCTGGCCTCTTCTCCAGGCTGCTGTCCCCCGGGGTGGAAGCTCTTCAGGTGGAAGTGCCTGAGGATCTCTGATGGGCCGAAGACTTGGGAGCGCAGCCAAAAGGACTGCGAAGACTCCTCCTCTACGCTGCTTATTCTGAAGAAGCCCTGGGAGGCTCACGAGGTCTGGCCCTCTGCGGTGAGTCCCAAAGGCTGCCTGGGCAGGATTAAGGCTACAGGCAGGCAGAGGGTCCGAAGGGGAGATCAGGGGGTTTCACCCAACCACACATTGATCCTTCCTTCAAGACACAGAAGATGGAGAGGGCAGTTAGTGTAAATAGAGTAGATAGATGAGTTAGGTGGGTGGATCAGTGGTGGGTTCCTACCGGTTTGGACTGGTTTGGCTGAACCGGTAGTAGTTTGGCAGCCGGGGTTGCTGGAACCAGCAGAAACCCAGGCCTGCCACGCCCCTGAACCGGTTCTCCCAGCGGCACTATAAGCGCTGCCATCTTGTTCTGCAGGCACAGAACAATTTTTATGGCATTTATGGTCAAAGATGCACCTGAGCACCGAACCGGCAGTGATGCTGGCAGCAACCCATCCCTGGAGTAGATAGATAGATAGATAGAATACAGAATACCGGAAGGGACTTTGTAGGTCATCTAGTCCACCACCCCCCACCCAAGCAGAAGACTCTATAGCATTTCTGGCAGATGGCAGGTAGATAGATGATATATGAGATGGATGGGATAGATAGATAGATACCACGTTTCCCTAAAAATGCCACCTACCCCTAAAACAAGCCCTAGTTTGATTTTCACTCCTGCGCCAAGTATAAGCCCCTCCCTGAAAATAAGCCCCACCCACCATCTGATTGTATGAGGCACAGGCATAAAAATCCAGCTAGGGTGAGGGGGGGGGGGAGCAAGGAAAGTTTGTTTCTCTCCCTCAAACTCCGCCAGAAATGGGTCCTTGCGGGGTTCATTGCACTGCTGCAGCCGCTAGAGCAGGACGCTGTGAGGCTCATCATGCGTGGCAGGACACCCTGAGGCTTGTTGTGCCATTGTTTGCGTGAGCAATGAACCTTGTGGCGGTGCCGCCACTCGCACGTGCAACAACACCACAAGCCTGACTAGCTGCTTCCATCCACATTCACCACTGGCTGCTCTCCCGTCTACGGAGGGATTCTATTTCCTTCGCAAGGCTAGACTCAGAACTCTGGTCTCTGTCCTTCCGTCAGCCACAGTCAAACGAATAGCCTCCCCCTGGGTCCCAGCTAGGAAGGTTGGAGCCTGGGAGTCCTTGAGGTGGGAGCAATGTCTCATGGGAACCGGGGAGGTTTGGGTGCCCTTCCCCCATCCTTGAATTCCATCCCTCCCTTTTATTGCCAAGCTGCGAGTGAAGCAAAAGGTAGTTGAAAGTGCGAGTCAGTCTTTGCAACGAGATGGATATGATGGATATGGTAGATTTACAATATGCCATGAAATCAGTGCCGAATCTTACTGACCACCTTGCTTTGCCTTCTTTGGTTTTATGTAAGGCAGCCTCCTCTGGTTTGTCACACAAATATTGACTTGCTATAATTTAGAGATTGCCCCATTCCAGATGTCTTTGGGCAATGTAGGAGCAATTAAAGAAGAGGCAGTTCATAAGCAGCTACAATACAGACTGAATTGCAATAAAACTCACCCCCAGCTCCAGAGTGTCATCAGGATGGGAGCTCTCACAGTGTGTGTGTGTGTGTGTGTGTGTGTGTGTGTAGAGAGCTCCAGAGGGGAGGCAGGGCAACAGTTGAGGACAGAGGGGGGGGGGAGCGTTGGCTGCTAGCATTGAGGGGCGAGTGCCACATACAGTAGAAATGGGAGCATACAGAAATGCCACCACCTTCTCCCTCTGTCTCTGCTGCTGGGCGATCCTGTGTGAAGAAGGGGTTAGCAGAGAGGGGAGAGCATGAGGTTGCTGCTTTTGGGACGAGGAGAGCTGGGAAACGTCTAGGTCAGGCTCACCCGGCTTCTCTTCCTCTCTCAGCCAGCTTTCCCAGTCCAGCTTGATGTGGGCTTCCTCCCCAGGCCCCTTTCTGTTTTCCCCATGACAGCTGGAAAAAGCTAGGCAAAAAGCCAGTCCTCACTGGTGCCCAGCTTCACCAACAGCAGGCGTGCCAAGGGCAATGTGGCTCTGCCCGCATCAAGCTAGACCGGGGAGGCAGTGTGTGAGGGATCCAGTGGTGCTTCCCTCCAAGTCACGCATATCTTTGCAAAGGGACTGTTTCTCTCCGCCCCCTTTTCCTGTTTTGTCTGCTGGATTGGTGCAGTGGGACTAACCTAGCTTTGTTGCCCATTGTGGCTAGGAATGTCAAAGCCAAGAAGGGACGTTGGTGTTGTGGCCAGCCCAGATGCCAGATTGGCCCCTGCAAACTTCGTCTCTCCAGGAGCCCAGCTGAAGTTTTGAGTGCCGCACGCTGAGGCAGAGGGAGGGGCTGGAGCTAATAGAGTGGCCAAGCTAAGTGCCTGAAGGAACCCATCCCGTCGTCAGGACTCCTGGCACCTCAGCGAGCAAAACTCCAGCCAGGCTCTCAGAAGATGACAGAGTTTGCAGGGGAATGCCTGCTTATCTAGCGCCTGAATTGGCTACAAGACAAGCAGCCTTTATTTCTCAGCTTCATTTGAGATTCCTAGCTGCAAAGGATAGCAAAGCAGACCCTGGCTGTGGCTTCCAGCTCTGAGCCGAAGCGGCAGGAACCAAGGGCTGCCTTGGGCACCACCAGCTGGCACAAATGTACCGAGACAATGGTGGAATGGGCAGCACAAAGGCAAGTCGTGCTTTGCTCCTGCACACTAAGGCTTTGGCCATCGCTACCGCCACTTTGGAACTCCTGCACCGCCCCTCCCCCTTGCTACCACAGCCCCATGACCTTTGAGGAGCCACTGCAGTCTCCAAGATCACACCGCAAGGGAAAAGGCAGGTGCATGTGCTGCTGCTGCCTTTCCAGGTGGCTTCCTCAGGAGTGAGGGGGAATAAAGAGGCCAGCCGGAAGGCAAAGTTTCCCTCGCTTGATTTGCGCTCCCACCTCCACTCCTTTTCTCCTCCCGGCTGGCTCCCCTCATCTCACGCCAGCCTTCTCATTTTGGGAGCCGCTGCAGTCTCCAAGATAAGGAGGGCCGTGTGGCAAGAGAAAAGGTGCTTCGCTTTGCAAGAGCAGAGGCAGGAGAGGAAAGCAAGCGATGCTTTGGCCTACCGGCTGACTTCTTTATTCCCCCTCACTCCCAAGGCAGCCGGGTAGCACAGCATGAGGCTGCAGAGGCTTTCTAGTCTTTCTGAGATGAGGGGAGCTGCTGCTGCTGCTGCTGCTGCTGCTGCTGTTCCAGAGGGCGTGGAGGGCGGTTGGGAGGCCAGGCACTCCCACAACCTGACAGGGTGAGCAGGAGAGGGCCGGCTGGCACAGGGCAAACCTTCCTTCACTCACGGTCTGTGGGGGACTGGCCAGGAGCGCCCGGCAGGCTTGGGCTAGGCTGGCTGGCTTGCACAGTGGTGGCAGGGATCACTGCTCAGAGGGGTTCCTCGGGGCCTGGATGTGGCAGATTGTCCTCGCCTGGGTGGCTCCAAAATTAAATGTGGAAAGCACCATACTGCAGGAGGGAGACCCGCTCCAGAGCTGCCTGTTCAGCTGAAGGGCTGCCTTGGGGGCAACAAGGCAAGGCTTGGCCTCCTTTCGGGCCCGGCTCTCAGCTGCCGCCTGCCTCCCCCTCCACCTCGAATCCTGCATCCAACCCAAAACAGGGCGACTCACCCCTTCTTGGCAACAGACGAGCAACTCTTGGAGGAGAAGGCTGCCCTGGGGCACTGTGTGCCTGGACCAGGCCTCCCTTTTGTATCTCCTTCCCGGAGCCAGGCTTGAAAGATGGCCGAGCCCCACTATGTCTCCCCCTGCCCACCGCAGCCCATTGGACGAGTGTGGTGGGCCCCTTCTCCTGCCATCGGCCTTACCTTCTCAGGCCAGATGAAGAGTGGCCGCATGGGAGGAAGCTGGGCGAGGAGCAGAGACCAGCAAAGGAAGACTGACCACCAGGCAGACATCAGCTGGGCCACATGATCGAGGCAAGCGAGGCAACCAGAAAACCACCACAGCTATGCTGTGGCCGTGACTCGAGGCTTCCCCCAAGGCAGGCGAGGCACAATAAGGAGTGGGAGGGAGGAGCAGGGCCAGCCAGTGGTGTGATTTGCCGGTTCTCCGAACTGCTCAAAACACTAACAACCGGTTTGCCTGAACCGGTCTGAACCAGCTGAATCCCACCTCTGCCTCCATCCCTCCATGCCGCTGGCTTCCCTCTCCCTCCGGAGCCTCTTGGCCCTGGGCTCCCACCACAGGCGCCTCCTGGGTCTAATTGGGAGGGGGAAAGTGGCTGCTGGGAATGAGGATCCTGCTCCTCGGTTTCCGTTTCGTGTAATTAAGGGGGCAGTTAGACCAACGGTCTAGTTAGTAGGAAGTCAGTGTTGATTTAATCAGCCTTCTTGTCATGGCTCCTCTCAGCCCCTCTCGAGGGGGTCCTGCTTGTGCATCCCCAGCCCCACAAAGGACCCTCCTCTCAAAGCAGCGGTGACTCTTCCCCTGCAGATGACGCCTGTTTCCAACCCTCCCGGTCAAAGTCAAGGGTGGGGGTCCCAGGAACTTAGCGCCCCAGAGGGGCCACCCAGTCAGCGCCTGTGGCTCCATCCAGGCTGCAAAGGCTCCCCTGGGGTGGGGTCCTCTCCTAGGAGGCCCAGGGACCCCCCCCCTGAAAGAAAGAAAGGCAGCTTAGGCCTTTGGACTGATTGCTTCCACTTCCCTTCACTCAACATCCTCTTTTTCCTCTTAGAGCCCCGAACGATCAACTCATTACTGGATCGGCCTAAAAAAATCATGGAACATCTTCTTCTGGGTCGATCAAACCATTGACCTTAGGATTTCCGTGGGGTGAGTCTCGGCCTCATAAAGAGCCCCCCAGGAGGATCTGTGGCTGGACCAGATTCCCAGAGGTTTGGAGACGTAGCCCCACTGGGACAGCTGCCATTCCAGGGTTGCCCTGATGCCCCTCCCCCTTAGGGTCAGTTGGGGGCCTTGGCTTCCCTCTCACCCCTCCTGCTCGGGGCTTTGGCTGAGGGGGATGACCCAGAGTGTGTGTGGGGGGGGACTGAGGCACTTGAGGGGGGGTCTCCTGCCCTCAGGAGGACAGTGCTGGACTGAGGGTGGCAGAGCCAGCCCAGCCCCTCCTCCTGGGCCCCTGATGGGAGGGAAGACACTCTGCAACTCTTTGGAAAAGGGGGACAAAACCTCTTTGTAGCCATTGGGGGGGTTTACGTGTCTCTGGGGGGGTGTCAATCCGGATTCCGAGGCAGACTTGAAATGGCTGTGGACAGTGACCCCCCAGGGCAGCCTTCCTGTTCCCCAAAGTGCAGCATGAAATCACCACTCCTTGTTTGGGGGCAGGATGCAACCCGGCCCTGGAGCTGCCTTGGGGGGCACAGCAGCCCCCGGCCTCTGCCCAGCCTTCTCCCCATCTGGTGCCCGGAGTCTTTCTGCAGCCTGGGTCAGGCGTGTCCCTGGCATGGGTGGGGTGGCGCTGAGGAAGGGGCAAGGGCAGTTTCTGCACCCCCAGGACTCATGCCAGAGGCCTGGAGCAGCCTTCTCTTCTTGCTTCCCTTCTCCAAAACTGTAGGAAATCAAGTTCTAAGCAAGGCTGCGTGGAACTGCATGAGGGAGCTTTCAACGTTTGTCCCTGTGCTGAAGGGAAGAAATTTATCTGCGAGCAGCCTGCCAGGCCTCAGCCATGAAGGCACAGGTGAGCCCCCTCCCCCGTCCTCAGTTTGGCTTGCTGTGCTTAGGGGGGGTCGGCTTCTGCCCCCCTTTATTCCCCAATTCTTCTCCTTTAGCAGAGCAGGGACAAGGGGGTGGGTGGTGGTGCTGTGTGGACTTGCAGAGTGACGGGCATCCTTGTTTTCCAATGCTGTCGTGAGTCTGTTGTGAGCCTGGTCCCCTCCCCTCGACCCGCTCTTGCTGAGCTCTGAAGGGCAGAGGAGCTGTGATGGGCCCAGGCTGGTTGGCGCTTGGTTTCTCCCCCTGGCAGCTGAAAGGGCCTCCGTGGGTGCGAAGGGGGGGCCAGGCTGCATCAGCTGCTTCCTTGGATGCTTGGCTGCTGTGCGCAGGACTGAGGCCCTCGGCTGGCGTCTCCTGGCAGGTGGGCAACCACACCGGTTGGATAAACAGAGATGAGCCATCAGCCCCTCAGGGAGCAGGGAATCCCCCTCCCCCCCCCCGACATCCACCTGGGAGGAAGGGCTTCCCTGCTGTGCCCAACGCCCCTCCCAGCCACCTTGATCCTGGCCCTGGAGGGAGAGAAAAGGGGTCCCCCCTGCCCAGGTTTCCCAGGCTATGCCCCCTTTTTTTCCCTCTCCAACAAAAGAGCCCTTTTCTTCCCATTGGCTGGATTGCCCATTCCCCCCCCCCCAATGTCCTTTTTCTCAGGGGGCCCAGGCTGCACCCTCCCCCCCTCTTCCCAGAGAATTCTGTCCAGCCAGCCTGTTTTCAATCCCTTCCCCCAAGAGTTCGTAGCTGGGAACTTCCTGTCTACAACTAGTCCCCAGCGTATGACCACAATTGGGACAGAAACCTTCATTGCTTCGTGAAATGGTTTTTGAGGGAGCCGCACCCAATGTTATGATTGTTTTGCCATGGTCGGTAAGCAAATCACTGTGGTTGTTAAGCAGATCCAGCTTCCCCATTGACTCTGCTTGTCGAAAGCTGGATGGGAAGGTCGCAGGTGGGGGTCATGTGACCCCGGGATGCTGCGGCTTTTGTAACTCTGGGTTGGTTGCCAGGTGCCTGAATTTTGGTCACGTGACTGTGTGAATTCTGTGACCGTCATAAATGCGAGGACTGCTTGTAAGCATCATTTTAACTTGGAATGGTCATTAAATGAATGGTCGTAAGTTGAGGACAACTTCTGCAACAGTGTGTCTGCGTGTGTGTCTCCTGTGTGTTCCCAGGATGGACGGACGACTCTGTGCTTAACGAGAGGGAATTGCTTGAACCGCCTTCTCTAGTGGGTGAAGGGTGAAGGCAGCTGCCAGATCCCCCTCGCGCCCTCCCCCCAGGCAGTGGAGGCAGCCCCCACCGACTCTGCCACAGGCAGCCGAAGCCTCCATCGTATATAACCACCATCATTTTCCTTCCAGGGTGAAGTAGGCCGTTTCCTTTCTGCGGCTGCCTTGCCTTTGGCTCACTGCCAGCTTGCCGGGCCCCCAGTCTCCCCGGTCCTCCCTGCGCCTCCTCCCCCCATCCGGGGCTCCGGCACCGGGACTTCAACAGGAGCTACAGCCTGTCCAAATGAGACCTCTCCCCAAAATCCCAGGAAGGAGTAGTGCAGGGGGAGCTGCCCTAGAGCGGTGGCATTTGCACTCTTGGCCAGACAAGCCCCCTCAGGAGACCCCCTTGCGACCTCCCCCCGCAGGCCTTGACATCCCCACCTGGCAGGATCCAGAGCTTGAAAGGAAAGCAGGTGCTCCCCTTCCCCTTCTGGGGTGCAGAAAAGGCCTGGCCACCCAGGTCGGGTCTCCCCCAGGCCATCCCTCAACCGGTTTGTGGTCAGAGGTGCAGAGAGGGGGCACCTTCCCCACCAGGGCCCAGGGCTTAACTGCATTTTCTCCCAGCCAGCCCTCCACCCCCCTCATCCAGCCTATAAGGTGATCTGAACATCCACTGTGATCCAAACTCCTCCCCCCCCCCATGACTGAACCCTTGTCAGGAAGTTTTTATTATTTTTATTTTTGTAAACAGTTTTTATTTTTAGACAGACATAGACAAACAAAACATAAAACATAAAACCATCTTCAATTACATACAGCGTGTCGATTGGTTACAAAATTTTTGTGCTTCCTTTCCATAGTCCTCACTTACAATTTATAGGAAACCACATATTATCAATCAGATATAAATGCATACATTATTATTATTGTACCTCATTTATTTGACTATAACTATTATTCCTTCATTTTAAACGAGATATTCTAGATATTGGATTCATTTATATTATAACAATTCATTATATCATCTTAAATCTATCCAATAATAATATATCTTTATATTGTATTCTGTATCATTCTATAATTCTTGTATTATAAAATTCTCTAGTGTATTTCATTTCCATTTTTTTATTCTAACCACTGATAAAATAAATCCCATATCATGTAATATTGTTTATCTTCTTGTTCTCTAATTTCAAATGTCAATTTACTCATTTCAACAAATTCCATTATTTTCTGAATAACTTCCTCCTGCGTTGGTATTTTCTCATTTTTGCAAATTTTTAGCAAATACAATTCTAGCCGCTGTTAACACATTTACAATAAGATTTCAATTCTTGAGACTTCCGGTGGCAATGTAGGTGCTGATGGATGTTCCTTTGGGAACGCCAGCCCCGAGATCGCATTAGGCTGCTAGAACAGCGTAAATCAGCTGTCTGGCAGTTTGAAAACTCTCCCCTCGGGAAAAGAGGGGGTGGTGAGTAACCGGGTAAGGGTAGAGCTCCCTTAGACCCACAGGAGTAATTCTGCGGGTTGAAAGGTGAGAGCCCCCCTGCAGCCCGATAGCGCTCCACTCCCGGGGCATCTCTGCCTCAGCAGAACAAAGCACCACAACCACTCCTGCTATCAATGTATTAATCTACATTTGAATAAGAAGCAGGCGGAGCGAAGACAGGAATGATTATAATCGCAAGTACAAAATTTAACTCAGATTTACTATAATTTCCATTTGTGAAGATTAAGGGGGATCTAAGGAAAGATGGCACCTGAACACCTGCAATGCAAGGTCCGTGACCAACAAGGCCCCCCTCATTAATGAGTTGATCTCTGAGGGGGAGCTGGACCTTGCAGGAATAACGGAGACCTGGTTGGGTCACGAGGGTGGGTTACCCCTCGTGGAAATGTGCCCACCGGGTTTCCATGCATTTCATCAGCCTCGGGCCCTGGGTAGGGGTGGAGGGGTGGCGGTAGTTATACGGGACTGTCTAGAGCCGAGGGAGTTCACTGTCCCTCAGATACCCGGATGTGAGTCACTAGGTGTGAAATGGGGCCCAGGGAGGCAGTGGGGTCTGCTGATTGTATACTTGGCTCCTCGCTATACGTCAGCGGCCCTGCCCGAGCTCCTCGAGCTGATCTCGGAGACGGCGGTGGAGATCCCCAAACTTTTGGTTACGGGGGATTTCAACCTGCCGTCGGCGGGAGCAGCATCCGAGGTGGCTCGGGAGTTCATGGCTTCCATGACAGCCATGGGCCTGACCCAACTAATTCAGGGCCCCACACACGAAGGTGGCCACACACTGGACCTTGTTTTTGTATCTGAGCAGTGGACGAGTGATCTGGGAATAGGGGATTTAGATATTATTCCCCTGTCATGGTCAGATCACTCATGTCTCCGGCTAGACTTCCCTGGCGCTACCCTCAACCGCGAGGAGGTGGAGCCAGTTTGTCCAAGCTGGTACCGCCCCAAGCACCTGATGGAACCGGATAGGTTCCAGACGGAGCTTGGGCCACTACCTGTAGCCCTGACCCACGCTCGGTCGGAGGACCTAGTGGCCGCCTGGAATAGGGCGACGGCTGGGGCCTTGGACCGGGTTGCGCCTTTGCGACCTCTCCTACGGCAGCGACCCACCCGGGCTCCTTGGTATACCGAGGAGTTGAGGGTGATGAAGCGCCATAGGAGACGTCTAGAGAGCAGGTGGAGGTCCTCACGCTCCGAGTCTGACCGAGCACAGGTAAGAGCCTATTTACGGACCTACCTTGTGGCATTGAGAGCGGCCAAACGCAGACATTGTGCCGCTCTCATTGCGTCTGCGGATAACCGCCCTGCCGCCCTGTTTAGGGTGACCCGCTCCCTCTTGTTGCAAGAGACGCGGGGGGCACCCTTACAGGGAAGAGCAGAGGAGTTTGGGGAATATCTGCAGAACAAAGTCGCTCCGATCCGAAGCGGATGGGCCCCCTCCAGTGGACTGGACGGGCCGTCAACAGTGAGTCTTGTGAGACCACTCTGGGAGGAGTTTGACTCTGTTGCCCCCGAGGACTTAGACAGGTTGCGTGGACGGCTGCGACCCACCACATGTTCAATGGACCCGTGTCCCTCCTGGCTGGTACTGGCATCCTGGGAGGTGACACGAGGCTGGCTTCTGGGCCTGGTGAACGCCTCATTGGGTGAGGGATCCTTACCAACTGCCTTGAAAGAGGCGGTGGTGAGGCCCTTACTCAAGAGGCCTTCACTTGACCCAATGGAGCTAGCTAATTATCATCCAGTCTCCAACCTTCCCTTCCTGGCGAAGGTTGTTGAGAATGTGGTGGCGCAGCAATTTCCACGTCACCTCGATGAATCCGACTATCTAGACCCACGCCAGTCCGGCTTCCGACCCGGGCACAGCACAGAGACAGCCTTGGTCGCGTTGGTTGATGATCTCTGGAGGGCCAGAGATAGAGGTTGTTCCTCTATCCTGGTCCTATTAGACCTCTCAGCGGCTTTTGATACCATCGACCATGGTATCCTATTGCGCCGGCTGGAGGGGATGGGAGTCGGAGGCACTGTTTTACGGTGGTTCGGCTCTTACCTCTCCGGCCGGATGCAATATGTGTTGACAGGGGGGCAGAGGTCGACCCTGAGGCCACTCTCTTGTGGGGCGCCGCAGGGGTCGGTCCTCTCGCCCCTTCTGTTCAACGCATATGTGAAGCCGCTGGGCGAGATCATCCGTGGTTTTGGGGTTGAATATCATCCGTACGCTGATGATACCCAGCTGTACATCTCAACCCCAAGCCACCCCAATGAGGCTGTCGAAGTGATGTCCCGGTGTTTGGAAGCCGTCGGGGTCTGGATGGGGGACAACAGACTCAAGCTCAACCCTTCCAAGACTGAGTGGCTGTGGCTACCGGCACCTCGGTTCAGCCAGCTGACTCCATCGCTGGCCATAGGGGACGAGCAATTGCCCCCTGTGGAACGGGCGCGCAATTTGGGCGTCCTCCTAGATGCCCGGCTGTCAATGGATGACCATGTGGCAGCCGTGGCAAGGGGGGCGTTCCACCAGGTTCGCCTGGTGCGCCAATTGCGCCCCCTACTGGACCGGGATGCCCTACGCACGGTCACTCATGCGCTGGTGACGTCTCGCCTAGACTACTGTAATGCTCTCTACATGGGGCTTCCCTTGGGACACGCCCGGAGACTGCAGTTAGTTCAGAACGCAGCCGCGCGGGCTGTGATGGGGAGTACGAGGTACTCCCACGTAACACCTCTCCTGCGCGAGCTGCACTGGCTGCCTGTGGTTTTTCGGGTGCGTTTCAAGGTTCTGATCACCATCTTTAAAGTGCTCCATGGCACAGGACCTAGTTACTTGCGGGATCGCATCCTCCCACATACATCCCTGCGGCCAATTCACTCTCACAGGGAGGGGCTTCTCCAGGTGCCGTCCACTAGGCAATGCCAGCGGACGGCGCCAAGGAGTAGGGCCTTCTCTGTGATGGGCCCAACCCTCTGGAATGACCTCCCCCCCGATATTAGAACCACCACGGACTTCTGCTCCTTCCGACAAAAATTGAAGACTCACCTGTTCCGATTAGCTGGCCTGGCATAATTATAACTGTTATAACTGTTACCTCCTGGAAATATATTTTTAACTGGTATTTTAAGGGTATTGTTTTAAATTTAATTGATTTTAGGGGTTTTAAAGCCATATTTATATTCTTGCTGTACAGTTCTTTTAATTCTTTTAACCTCCTCCATATTTATTTATTTATTCATCTGTTTATCTATTTAATGAATTTTACTGTGGATGATGTATTTGCTGTGTGGACTGTACACCGCCCCGAGTCCCTTTTGGGAGAGGGGGCGGTCTAGAAGTGCAAATAAATAAATAAATAAATAAATAAATAAAATAAATAATAAACATCAAAGGGCGTGGTGAAAGTGAAACTTAAGAAGCAAAGTATCTGTTAAGTGCTTGCTAAAGTTGTAAAAAGAATCAAGAGCTCGAGATTAAACAAAACAGCATTGGTTTGCTAACAAGCTATAAAAATTAACAAGTCTGGGGGGTTAGGTGGACTTTTTTTGGATAAGCAATTTGGCTGCTGAAAAGTTTGGTTTGAGTATTTGGAAATGGCTTCAAAGCAAACTAAATTAACTGCCTCTAAGAGCGCTGGAAGCTCTCCAGCCCAGACACAAAAATTGCAATCTTTATTACACCCAGCAGAAGCATTAACACTTGAAGCCCTCCAAAGTAACCTTCAAAATGCCTTAAAGGAACAAGCTTCTGCTCTGGAAGGCAAAATTACTAAAGCCCTTAAAGATGTGTCTAACGAAATGTCTGAAATTAAGGACTTAATCCAAATTCGCAACCAGCAAATAAGGGAAGATATAGTGGATGCATTTAAGGGTTTGCTTAGTTACGTAACATCACTGGAGGATAGAGTGGAAGAAATCAATCAGTCCAATATGAATTTGGAGAACAAAGTTGTAGACATTCAAAGCAAGATTGATAAGTCAGAGGCAGAAGTCACAATGACACAATATAGAGCTATGGAGTTTGCTTTGAGAATAAGAGGCTTGAAAGAAAGTAACCAAGAAAATTTGAAAGAGATTTTTGCGGAAGCTTTTGTTCAATTAACTGGTGAATCCAAGACCGAATATGACTGGCAGATGGACAAAATTTACCGCGTAAATTCATGGATTGCCAGACGGAGACAACTACCAAGAGTTATTGTAATCTATTTTGTTACCAGGAAAATATGGAATGGGATATTACAAGTGACATATAAAAACAAATTTCAGATTGCAGGTCAAGAGGTGACAGTATTAAAGGAAATTCCCCCTAAAATGTTGAGATCTAGAAAGGATTATGCATTCCTAATGGATGAACAGTATAGATGGGAGGTTCCAGAAGGATTGGTGGTGAACTACTTAGGAGAAAGATATCGTCTTAGCTCAGTCTGGAAAGCAAGAGATTTTTACAGCAATGTATTAAAGGCTGGACACCCTCCATCTCCAGGATCTAGAGGAAGAAAAGAAGCAGGGGAAGATAAACAGGAACATATCCAGGCACAAGCGGGTGCTGCTCAAACCCTGGGCTTACTTGAGACAGAAGAAATCATGGAACAAAGACAAACCCGAGCGGTTACCAAATGTAAAGAACAAGAATTAAAGATGCAACAAGCCCAGACAACAATCCAAGAAACTATAAGCATAAATACAGAAGTTGTGAGCGGGGGGGGGGGGGCAGACCGAAGAAGAAATTCCAGCAGGTTTTTCCATGTGGCTCTTAAAAAGCTTCAGGGGGCTGAAGATGACCATTAAATTTCTAACCTGGAACAATAATGGTTTAAACTCACCACAAAAAAGGAAAAAAATATTCCACTATCTGAAACAATTTAAAAATGATGTGATTTGTCTGCAAGAAACACATATTAGGACCAGAAATATCTGATGAATACAAGATTGGGACTACATTTTGTGGCATCTGCTCCGGAGAAGAAAAATGGTATAGTTATATACTTAAGAAAAGATTTAAAGGCTGAATTAATTGAAGCAGATCCTCAAGGAAGATATATTGCAATTGAACTATTAATAGGAAAGAAAATACTTTTAACAGGAGTATATTCCCCCAATCAACAACAAGAAAAAATGTACAAGTTGCTTCATACCAAATTAATACAATGGAATTATAGATCGTGTATATTACTGGGTGTTTGGAACGGAGTATTGGACATCATGAAGGACAAGAAGAGACTTTTGCAAAATACTCAAACACGAGCAAGATTGCCTAAATCTTTTTTTGACATGATAGATGATATGGAATTGAGAGATATCTGGAGAGAACAGAATCTTAAAGAACAGGACTTTACATTTTTTTTCCGATAGGCATCAATCCATCTCTAGAATTGATTTTATACTAATTACAAATGATTTCCTTTCTAGGGTGAAGAAGACGAAGATATGCCCGAGAACTCTAACAGATCATAATCCGGTTTAGATGGAATTGGAATATGGAGAGGGATCTAGAAGGTCTTGGAGGTTAAATGAAAATCTATTTAGATATGAGAGAAATGTTATAGAATGAAAAAAATTATTGAAAGAATATTTTGCTTTTAACATGCATAAGGAGACATCTATGGAAATGGTTTGGGATGCAAGTAAAGCATATATGAGAGGTGTTTTAATAAACTTAAATAACCTATATAGACGTAGACAGGGAGAAAAACGAAGGGAATTGGAATAAGAGATAAAAAAGAAAGAGCAGGCGTTAATATCTAACCCAGATGATAAGAAGACAAGAGAAGCAATTATTTTATTGCGAGGCCATTTCAATATGTTGATGTCAGATCAAGCAGCCACTAACTAAATGCTAAACATAATACTTTTTGTAATGCAAATAAACCAGGTAGATGGCTAGCATACATGTTAAAGAAAAAACAAAAGTCTCGTACTATAGAGAAAGTAGAATACAAGGGCAAAGAAGTTTTATTACAAAAAGTTACAATTAGAAATGGTAGAACCTCTTAAGGAATTATTTAATAAAATTTAATTGGAAGGAAGGGTACCACCATCTTGAGAACAGCCTTTATTTCCCTGATTCCGAAAGAAGATCAGGACCACACTCAGCCAAAAAAACTATAGGCCTATTTCATTACTTAATACAGATTATACAATTTTTGCTAAAATATTAGCAAATAGGCTGATGTCAGTTATATAACAAATGATTCACAGTGATCAATCTGGTTTTATACCGGGGAGACAAATGAAAAGTAATGTAAGTGAAATTGTTAATATATTGGAATATTTGGGGAAGAATAACCAAGTCCCCGCAGTGCTTATATTCTTAGATGCGGAGAAAGCATTTGATCGAGTGAATTGGCAATTTCTAATGAAAATAAAAAGATGCAGCTTGGAGAGTATTTCACACAATCTATTAAGGCAATATATTAGAAACAGACAGCACAAATTATAGTTAGTGGTAGTTTAACAGAATCCTTTAAAATTGAAAAAGGAACAAGACAGGGGTGTCCCCTGTCTCCATTATTGTTTATCTTAACCTTGGAGTTATTGTTGAATAGAATTCGTGGGTCAGATGACCTACAGGGAATTAAGATTAGGCATTATGAATATAGAGTACGAGCATTTGCGGACGACTTGGTTGTAACTTTAACCCAACCGGGGAAATCAGCTATAGGTTTAATGAACATAATGAATCAATATGGTCAAGTATCTGGGTTTAAAATAAATCTAGGAAAAGCAAAGATGATAGTTAAAAATATGACCACAAATCAAAAAGAAGAACTAGAAAGAGTAACAGGATGTGAGATAGTAAAAAAGGTTAAATATTTAGGAGTTTACATTACAACCTCCAATGGGAAATTATGTAAGTATAATTATGAACTATTATGGCATAAAATACAGTTAGAGATGAATAAATGGAAAAAAGTACAATTGTCTTTGTTGGGAAGGATAGCAGCAGTAAAAATGAACGTTTTGCCCAAGTTTCTATTTCTTTTTCAAATGATACCAATACTCAAAAAGATGCAAATTTGGAAGAATGGCAGAAAGGTATTAATAATTTTGTTTGGGCAGGGAAGAAACTGAGAATAAAATTTATAATAATGCAAGATATACGTGAAAGGGGAGGTTTGAAAATGCCCAACTTAAAATTATACTATGAAGCAGTAGTTTTATCCAACAATTAGCGATTGGATTAATTTAACAGAGGATAGAATACTGAATATTGAGGGATATGATTTGGTATATGGTTGGCATGCTTACTTAATATATGATAAGAAGGTGGGCAAGATTTTTAAAAGCCATATTTTAAGGAATGCTCTACTGCGTGTCTGGAAAAATATCAATATAAGTTAAATGATAAGATACCTATGTGGGTAGTGCCCAGACACGCAATAGAGAATATAAGTATAGAACAAAAACAGGATGTAATTACATATAGAGAGCTTCTTAACATAGAAAGAGGTATATTACAGCTAAAGCCTTTGAATGTACTGAGAGGAAAGGGTAATTCAAACCTGGTTTCAGTATGGACAGTTACAGGCTAGATGGAAAAAAGATCAGAAAATTGGTATCATGCAAAATGAAGATAATTTGGTAAAACAAATTAGGGACCAGGGTCAAATGCATATAAAAAGGTTGTACAATATACTGATAGAAATAGATTCTGAAACAGAGTTAGTTAAAGATTGTATGATAAAATGGGAGCAAAACTTTGAAGAACCAAAAATGATGGAAACATGGGAAAAGATTTGGGTAAGAAATGTAAAATTTATGCAAGCTCAAAACTTGAGAGAGAATTTCTATAAGATGTTTTATAGATGACATTTAGATCCTAAAAAGTTAGCTTGTATGTATCCGAATTTACAACCTAAATGTTGGAGATGTGACTGTACTGACGCTATGTATTACCATATATGGTGGACTTGCAAAAAAGTTAAAGCATTTTGGATAAAAATATGGTAGATTATTCAAAATATTCTTTAAAAGGGGATAAAGTTCACTCCCCAGCTCTTCTTGTTAGGGATAATTACAGACTGTACAGTTATAGAGACTAATTTGATTCTGAATTTAACAACGGCAGCAAGATTGCTGGTGGCGCAATACTGGAAGAAGGAAGAGTTGCCTACTATTCAAGAATGGACGTTAAAAGTAGTAAACTTAGCAGAGATGGCCAAAATCTCAGCATATCTCAAGGACCATTCAGATGAGAAATCCAAATTGGAATGGAGAAGATGGATTGAATATATTCAAAATAAATATCGGACTAAGAAGTTCCAATTAGCTTATGAGTGAAAAAAGAAGGATTGGCATAATTTACCTAAAATTAGCTTAACAAAAGAAGAGTTAAAGTACAAGAGGAGGAAGATGTTAAAGTTAGTTAGCTTATGTTAGCGTATGATTGTTAAATGTTTATACCCTGTATTTTGCTCTGGGAGGTTGGGTTGGGGGAGGGTTGGAGGGGGGGTGGGATCAGGGTGGAGGGAGGGGAGGGGAAGGGGATACATTTGTAAAATTTATTAAAACTCTTTAATAAAAGATATTTCAATTCTCTACTGTATTTCAATTCTCTACTGTTCTCTCCATTTGTTGTGTGGACTGTACACCGCCCCGAGTCCCTTTTTGGGAGAGGGGGCGGTTTAGAAATGCGAAGAATAAATAAATAAATAAATAAAGTATGTTTCCGGTAAAATTCCCAATTAAAAAAATCTCTGGTTTTAAGTCTATATGTTTTTGTATCAATTTTTCCAAACATGTGTGAATTTTAGTCCACAATATGATTAAGCTTCTGTGCACGTCAACCACATATGGTAATATGAACCTGGTATCTGATGACATTTCCAGCACTTTTCTGATTTGTCCTTGAACATTCTTGCTATTCTCGTCGGGGGTAAGTGCCACCTGTAAAACATCTTATACAAATTTTCTTTATATGCTGTTGACATTGTCATTTTATAATTTTGAGACCACAATTTTTGCCATTTCTCTAAGTCAATCCCGTGTCCAAATTTTTCCCCCAAGCAATCATAGATCCTTTAACTTGTTCTTTTTCTAGCTTAACCTCTAATAAGTATCCATTTAGTTTTTAAATCACCTTTTCATCAGTACCTGTCAAAAGTTTATCTGTCAGTCATTTTATCATAGAAACCTTCCATTTTAAGACCTTTATCATATCCAGAATGTATTTGCACATTTGAAAACCAGTTCATCCTTATACCTTGTTCTTCCAGTTCTTGCATAGATTTAAGTTCGCCCTTTGCATTCAATATTTCACCATATCTAACTGTTTGTTCCTTTTTGTATGTTATTGGATATGAAAATGCTTCAATAGATGATAACCAGACCAGAATTTTTAGATAATATTGCCTTTTGATCTTATCCCAGTTTAATAGCAAAGCCTCACATATATAATGCCTTCTAAAATACCCCTGCATTTTAGTTCCCTTGTACCATAAGAAAGCATGCCATCCCAACAACAAATCATGTCCTTCTAAAGTCAATAATCTAGAATTTCTTAATGTTATCCATTCCTTAACCCACATCAAGCTTGTTGCTTGGTAATATAACTCCTAGTTAGGTAGGCCAAAACCTCCTCTTGTTCTAGTATCTTGTAACAGTTTAAATTTTATTCTCGCTTTCTTTCCCTGCCAAATATACTTCAACACTGTTTTATTTAGAACGTCAAAATAATCTTTCCCTAATCTATTTGGAATTGTTTGGAACAAATATAAAATCCTGGGTAATATATTCATCTTGATTGTTGATATTCTCCCTATTAGTGATAATTGTAAATTTTCCCATTTTATCAAATCTGTCGTAATCTGTTGTTTGAGTTTGTGATAATTGTTCTCTTTAATTGTACTATATCTTGCTGTCAAATATATCCCCAAATAGTTGACCTTATTCGTGACCTGAATCTTCAAAGCTTCCACCAATTCTTCCTTTTGTCTTAGTTACATGTTCTTTGTCAAAATCTTCGTTTTATCTTTATTTATTTTCAGACCTGCTACTTTTCCATATTCCTCTATTTTTTCTATCAATTTAAGTGCAGTTTCTAATGGATCCTCTAAAATGAAGACCAGGTTATCTGCAAATGCTTGCAATTTATATTCTTCCTTTTTAATTTTCATTCCTTTTATGTCTTTTTTTTTAATATTGCTATTTAGGACTTCTAATGTTAACACAAATAATAGAGGTGATAGTGGACAACCTTGTCTTGTCCCTTTCCTTATGTCAATAGAATCTGTCAGTTCTCCATTTATCATTATATTTGCTGTTTGTTTGTGATATATAGTTTGTATGGCTTGAGTAAATTTCTTACCAAAGCCCAACTGTAACATCATAAATCACCAGTTCAGGACTTCTGGTGGCGCTGCTGGCCTTGGAGTACCCTCCCTCGGGAACGCCAGCCCCGTGTTTGAGTAACAAGCTGCTAGGATAGCATAAATCAGCTGTCCAGTGGTTTGAAACCCCCCCCTCAGGAAAAGAGGGGGAGGTGAGCTGTCTGGCATAGGGTAGAGGCCCCCAGTGGCCCCAGAAGCAATTCTGTGACGTGAAGGGTATGAACTCCCCAGGAAGCCCAACAATCTCCTCATCTCAGGACGCTTCTGCCTTTGCAGAAACAAAAGGCAGCGTCCACCCCTGCTGTTTCAATGCTTATTCTACATCTGAACAAGACACAGGTGGAGCACACCAGGCGGTCAATATATCGCAAGTACAAGCCTTAACTCCGTAGATTATATCTCCTTCTGTAAACTTAAAGGGAACTTTTAAAAAATGGCGCCGGAATAATAAAGGGTGTGTTGAAAACAAAAGTGAAGTGGAAAGCTGATTAGCACTTGTTAAGTGCTTGTTGGTGCTGCTAAAGACTTGAGAGAATAGGTGGATTTTCTGGACTGAACAAATTGGTTGCTTAAAAGCTTGATTTGAATACTTTGAAATGGCTTCAAAGCAGGCAAAATTCAATGTTTCAAAAAGTGCTGGTAGTTCGCCAGCACAGTCACAAAAGTTGCAGTCTTTCCTACCTCCGGTGGAAATACAAACACAAACCCTGACACTGGAGGCTCTACAAAATAATTTACAAAATGCATTAAAAGAACAGGCAGTTGTCCTGGAGGGGAAAATTGCAAGTGCCTTTAAAGATGTCGCTGATGAAATATCTGGAATTAAGGATTTAACCCAAACACGTAACCAAGAAATAAGGGAGGATATAGTTGAGGCATTTAAAGGATTATTTGGTTACGTAACATCTCTCGATGAGAAGGTGGAAGAAATTAATGAGTCTAATATAAAGTTGAACAATAAACCTATGGAGGCACAAAGTAAAATTGATAAATTGGAGGCAGAGCGTACAATGATACAATATAGAACAATGGAATTTGCCCTGAGGATAAGGGGTTTGAAAGAACATAACCAAGAAAATTTAAGAGAGATTTTTGCAGACGCTTTTGCTCAATTAACTAGGGAACCAAAGGTTGAATGTGCCTGGCAAATCAACAAAATTTACCGCATTAATTCATGGATTGCCAGACAAAGACAACTGCCAAGAGATATTGTAATCTATTTTGTCACCAGGAAAATTAGGAATGAAATATTGCAAGCAACCTATAAAAACAAACTGCAAGTGGCAGGTCAAGATGTGATAGTATTGAAGGAAATCCCCCCCCCCCCCAAAATGTTGAGATCTAGAAAGGACTATGCATTTCTAGTGGATGAACTTAGAAAGCACCAGATTCAATACCGATGGGAGACCCCAGCCGGATTGGTGGTGAACTACCTGGGAGAAAGACATCATCTCAACTCTGTCTGGAAGGCAAAAGATTTTTATAGCATAGTATTAAAGGCAGGATGCCCCCCATGTCCAGGTCCCAAAGAAAGAAAAGAGACAGAGGACCTCAGGCAGCAAGATAATCAGGCACAAACTGGGGTTGTGAGTTTATTGCAGGAAACAGAAGAAATTATGGAACAGAGACAAACCCTTGCGGCTACTAAACGTAAAGAATAAGAATTAAAGTCTCAACAAGCCCAGATGATAGTCCAAGATAATATAAACATGAGCACAGAAGCAGTGGGAGGAGCTAGACCGAAGGTGAAATCCCAGCAAGATTTCCAGGCAGCGCTTAGAAAGCTTCAGTGTGCTGAAGATGACAATTAAATTTCTAACTTGAAATGCTTAGACTCACCACAAAAAAGGGAAAAAAAATTCACTATTTGAAACAATTTAAAAATGATGTAATTTGCTTACAAGAAACACACATTAGAACACAGGATCAGAAATACTTGATGAACGCAAGACTGGGATCGCATTTCGTAGCATCTGCTCCGGAGAAGAAAAACGGTATAGTCATATATTTAAGAAAAGACTTAAAGGCTGAATTAATAGAAGTAGATCCTCAAGGTAGATATATTGCAATTCAACTATTAATAGAAGGGAAGAAAATAGTATATGCTCCCAATCAACAACAAGAAAAAATTTATAAGTTGCTTCACACTAAATTAACACAATGGGGTTACAGGTCCTGTGTTTTATTGGGTGACTGGAATGGAGTACTGGATCCGTTCAAGACAAGAAGAGGCTTTTGCAAAATACTCAAACACAAACAAGATTACCTAAATCCTTTTTTGATATGATGGATGACTTTGAACTGAGAGATATCTGGAGAGAACAGAATGTTAAAGAATGGGATTTCACTTTCTTTTCTGATAGGCACCAATCCTTTTCCAGAATTGATTTTATACCCAATTACAAATGACTTTTTTTCCAGGGTGAAGAAGACTAAGATATGCCCGAGAACTTTAACAGATCACAACCTGGTTTGGATGGAATTTGAATATGGAGACTGACCTAGGAGGTCTTGGAGATTAAATGAAAATCTATTTAGATATGAGAAAAATGTTACGGAATGTAAAAAACTATTGAAATAATTTTATCCAAACTATAGAAATGGTATATCACAAACCGCAAAGATAATAGTAAATGGAGAATTGACAGATTCTATTGAAATAAAGAAAGGTACGAGACAAGGTTGCCCATTATCACCGTTACTTTTTGTCTTAACATTAGAAGTCTTAAATAGAAAGATTAGAGAAGAAGAAGAAATAAAAGGAATGAAAATTTAAAAAGAAGAATACAAGCTACAAGCATTTGCATATGATTTGGTATTTATTCTTGAAGAACCATTTGAGACAGCACCCAAATTGTTGGAAAGAATAGAGGAGAATGGAAAAGTAGCAGGCTTGAAAATAAATAAAGACAAAACAAAGATTTTGACAAAGAACATACCATTAAGACGAAAGAAAGAGTTGGAAGAAGCTTTGCAGATTCAAACTACAAATAAGATTAAATATTTGGGGATATACCTATCAACTAGATGTAGCACTCTTAAGGAGGATAATTATATTAGATTAAAACAACAAATTGCGACTGATTTGATGAAATGGCAAAATCTGCAACTATCAATGTTAGGAAGAATCTCTACAATCAAAATGAACATTTTACCTAGAATTTTATATCTGTTCCAGACAATTCCAGTTAGATTAGGCAAGAACTTTTTTGAAGACTTAAATAAAATAGTCTTAAAGTTTATTTGGCAAGGGAAAAAAGCAAGAATAAAACTTAAACTGCTAGAAGATGCTAGAAGATGCTAGAAGATGCTAGAAGAAGAGGAGGATTGGGCCTACCTGACTGGGAGTTATATTATCAAGCAGCAAGCCTGATGTGGATTAAGGAGTGGGTAACACTAAAAAATTCCAGATTATGAATGTAGAGGGTCATGACGTATTGTTGGGATGGCATGCTTTTTTATGGTACAAGGGAACGAAAGCACATGGTTATTGAAACGGTATAGGGTTTCCTGCCTAGGCAGGGGGTTGGACTAGAAGACCTCCAAGATCCCTTCCAACTCTACTATTGTATTGTATTGTATTGTATTTTAGAAGACATTATATAAGGGAGGCCTTGTTATTAAACTGGGAAAAGATCAAAAGATTACACTACTTAAAAACTCCAGCCTGGATATCAACTATTGAAGCATTTTCATATCCAATAATATATAAAAAGGAACAAACAGTAAGATATGTTGAAATATTGAATACAGAGGGTGAACTCAAACCTATTCAAGAGTTGAAACAAGAAGGAATAGAAATGAATTGGTATTCATACTTACAGATACAATCTAGATATAATGAAGATAGAAAATCAATAGGTCTTTACAATGAAATGACTGAGTTAGATAAAATTTTAATTGGTACTGATGAAAAAGTAATTAAAAAACTATATGGATTTTTATTAGAGACTAAATTACAAGAGGAACAAGTTAAAGAAACTATGATAGCTTGGGGAAAAAATTTGGGTATGGGATAGATTAAAAAAATGGCAGAAACTGTGGTCTCAAAATTATAAAATGACAATGTCAACTGCTTATAGAGAAAATTTGTATAAGATGTTTTACAGGTGGCATCTACCCCCAACGAGAATTGCAAGAATGTCCAAGAATAAATCGGAAAAGTGTTGGAAATGTCATCAGGTTCATACTACCACATGTGGTGGACTTGTATTGAAGCTAAAAGATACTGGACTAAAATCCACATGTGGTTGGAGAAAATGATACATAAACACATAGACCTTAAACCAGATATCTTTTTACTGGGAATCATACCAGAAATCTATAACAAAGACTTTAAATATTTGATTGTAAATGTTTTAACAGCAGCTAGAATTGTATTTGCAAAAAACTGGAAAAGTTAAATGATACCAAAACAGGAAGAAGTTATTCAAAAGATAATGGAGCGTGTGGAAATGAGCAAATTGTCATTTGAAATTAGAGAACAAGAAGACGAGCAATTTTATAAGATATGGGATTTGTTTTATCAGTGGCTGGAAAAAAAACCTGGAAATGAAAAATGTTTTAGTTAGGTTTTAATTGAAAGAGAAAAGTGAGAATAGAACAATGCTGTTAGATAGACTAATAATGATACAATGTTTTAATTGAAGGAGAAAAGTGAGAATACAATAATGTTGTTAAATAGACTAATAACGATACAATGAAAGACTGACATAAATATGAATTGAATAATTTAGATTTTTTGTTATAAAATGAAGGACAAGGATAATAATGAATTTATGTACATTTAATAGAGGATTGGTGATATAATGTATAACTCTAAGTGCATACTATAAAGATATCCTGTTGAAAATAGTGATAGATATACAAATATAAACACTTGGTAAATTCTTTTATACTGTAAAAATATTTAGAATGAAATAATGACTACATAAAAGTATGTTGATATCGGAGGTCACTTCCGGGATCGGACGATGACGGACATGTTTGTCCGCCGCTCGTCTCCCCGGTGGGTCCCTTAGGGGACACAGGAGCCCTTGGAGGGGGGTCCTGCCGAAGGGCGGCTGGCCGAGGCACCCCGCATGTGGCGGCAGCCAGCTGGGGTGCTTTTCGGCTTCGCCTAGGAGCTGGGGAGCAGGGGGGGGGGCGAGAGACAGCTTCGTGCTGCCCGCCCTCTCGTCGGATGGCTCCGGAGGCTAAAAGAAAAGTTAAAGAAGTGCAGCTGGAGACTGAAGGTGGGGATCCTGACCAATGCTCTTGGAGGATTTAGGAGAAAAGCAACAATCACTTTGTGAGTCTTTTGTGTTTCTGTCTTTAATAATAATAATAATAATATATTTATTTCTTAGCCGCACCCTCTCCCGAAGGACTCGGGGCGGCGTACAACAAAACATACGAAATAAATATGTAAACAAAACAAACATAAAGCAAAAACATACACTGAGACATACACAAGGAGGAGGTCGATTGATAAAAACAATTAAAATACAGAATATAAAACCCCTAGAAATTAAATATAATTAAAATACCTGGTTAAAAACCCGTCAGGAGCGATATGGTTAGATCAAAGTTGAGCCAGGCCAGCTGCTTGGAATAGGTGGGTCTTAAGCTTAATACGGAAGGAGCGGAGGTCAGAGGTATTCCTAATATCCGGGGGGAGGTCATTCCACAGGGCTGGGCCCGCCACAGAGAAGGCTCTACTCCTAGGCGCCGCCCCACGACATTGTCTAGCGGACGGCACCTGGAGGAGCCCCTCTCTGTGCGAGCGAATTGGTCGCAGGGATGTATGGGGCAGAATACGATCCCGCAAGTAACTAGGTCCTAAGCCATGGAGCGCTTTAAAGATAGTTATCAAAACCTTGAAACGCACCCGATAGACCACAGGAAGCCAGTGCAGCTCGCGCAGGAGCGGTGTCACATGGGAGTACCTAGTACTCCCCATAATTACCCGCGCGGCTGCATTCTGGACCAACTGAAGCCTCCGGGTGCATTTCAAGGGAAGCCCCATGTAGAGAGCGTTACAGTAGTCCAAGCGAGACGTCACCAGCGCATGAGTGACTGTGCGCAAGGCATCCCGGTCCAGTAGGGGGCGCAATTGGCGCACCAGGCGAACCTGGTGGAACGCCCCCCTTGCCACGGCTGTCACATGGTCATCCATGGACAGCCGGGCATCCAGGAGGACGCCCAAATTGCGCGCCCGCTCCACGGGGGCAAGATGAATGCCCCCAATGGCCAATGATGGGATTAATTGGCTGAACCGGGGGGCTGGTACCCACAGCCACTCCGTCTTGGAAGGGTTGAGCTTGAGTCGGTTGTCATCCATCCAGATCCGTACGGCTTCCACACACCGGGACATCACTTCGATGGCCTCGTTGGGGTGGTTCGGGGTGGAAAAGTACAGCTGAGTATTATCAGCGTACAGATGGTATCCCACCCCGAAACCACGTATGATCTCACCCAGCGGCTTCATATATGTGTTGAACAGGAGTGGCGAGATCTTTGAAGAAAGATTAGAGGGGGGGGTTATCATTCCCCCCCCTTGGACTAAGCGGCTTTGAAAATGGATCCTCTGGAAGAGAGAGGTTAAAAGACTGATTTATTTGACTTTTAATTGAAAATGACTTTCACAACTACTGGAAACGACTCTGAACTGTTGTTTTAAAACAAAAAAAAATTGCCGACTTCTTTCCCTGCGAAGGGGAGGGCCAAGATGGCGCTCGCCCCTCTTTCTTTGTCTTTATGCAAATGAAGTCTGTCTTCTGAAGTTACTCCCCAAAGAGAGAACAAAGAAAAGTGGATTGCTTGTTTACTCTCCCAAAGGGAAACTGGGACCTCCTCCTGTGTAGGATCTTCTGATCTTTGGCTGACTTTTCTCTCCATTTATCAGGAACACAAGACTAACAATATAGAGTAAGATTTGGTTTACTGTTTTCTTCTATAAATTTGTTGTACAATGTTATATAAATGAGTACCGTGCTGGGATCTCTACCAGCAGTATGAAAGCTGCCAAAAAAATTTGTATACCTATTTACCCTTCCCTATATATTTGAAAACCAATAAAAGTATGTTGATATTAAGCAGACAATCAAGAATGTAAGAGAATTAGGTTTATTGAAAAGAAAGAAATATAAACCTAATTGAATATATGTACAATGAAAGTGAGGTATTTAGTTATATTAGATGGAAAATCTGTGATTGTATATGTAATTGAAAATATAGATGCAAAAATGCTTGTAACCAAACGACATGCTGTATGTAATGGATGAAACATTTTTAATGTTCTTTTTTATGTTTAAAAAAAGGGGGGAGGGAAGGAATAGAAATAAAAGTCTTCAGGTTCATTCAGTGGAGTAAAATGACAAAATCCATCAGGAAAAAGAAAGAGAAAACATATGTCTATGTATGCATCCCCCTCCAAAAAAGAAAGAAAAAAAACAGAAAAGAGGCACACCTTCTTTAAGAAAAGGAAAAGAGAAAGCCAGACTTCTTCTGCAATAGGCCTCAAATCAGCTGGGAATAGCTAAATAAGAAGGAAAGTAAGGAAGTAAAGAAAAAAATGGAAAAGAAAAACACTGCCACTGTATAAAATCCAAGGCTCTTATGTTAAGTTCCAAACAAAAGTAGCAATTCTCTTTTTCAAGGTCACTGCAATCTTCTTTCTTTGTATTCCAAGTTTTCTTTCAAATCCAAACACCACGCACTGATAGTGTCCCAGAAGAGCACCTGTATAAACAATCTCCCATGCTCATCCCACTATCATTCAATAAACAAGCTCAGAGTCCTTGAAATGTAACACAACTCTTAACTTTTCTCTAAACACTCATACAAAAAAAGAGAAAACAATATTTCCAAGCCTCTGGGTGGCAGTGTTACTTATTTTCTTCCACTTTCATTTCCTTTCCTTATACTAAAAAAAGGAAAAAGAAATACAAAAAAGAAATACAGTAAAGCATTGAAAAGAAAAGTAGAAGGGAAAAAAATCTTAGACAATCAAAATTATTATGTAAGTACTTTTTTAAAAAAAAGAAAAAAACAGTCCAGTTTAAAAAGTAGAAAGTGTTAGTAAAAGTCCAGTCAGATTCCAGCAATTAAAAGGAAGAAAAAAAACACACACTCAGCTTGACTCTGGCTTAATCTTGTGCTTAACCTCTTCAGTCTTCAACTTTACTTTTAGTCCTTTAGGGTGTTCTCTCAAAGAATAATGACGAAAATTTCTCTCACCAAATCGACCCACTTTCTCTCCTACTTTCTCTTCTGTTCCGGAGCTGTCCCCAACTTCAGCAACTTTAATGGCTGCCTTGCAGCCATGGGAAAAAAGGGCTTCTCCTGGATCAACCAGAGACTTTGTGATGTCCCTGGGATCAACAGAATGTGCCCTTCTTTATCACCATCTCTACGGGACAGTTTAGGTCCAAAAGGACCATCCAGCGGCAGAGATATCAACAGTGATCTTGGAGCTGCAAGATCGCACGTCGTACCACAGCGACGTCAGATGTGCCCTCCCCCTGTCAGGAAGGGGTTTTTTTGTTTTAATTTTTTTTATTTTTAAACCAACAAAAACAAAGACGTAAAACCTTCTTCCATTTCATATAGCGTGTTGTTTGGTTTTGTCCATGGTCACCACAAATTATTCATTAAGTAAGCATAAGTACATTATTATCATTATATATCAATTATTCAACTGTCATTGTTATTCCTTAATTTTAAATGAGTTATTCTAAGTATTGAATTCATACATACATCACCATTTTGCATCGAGTTCAACTCCAATTATTATTTCTACATTTTAAACAGAATATTCTATATATTGAGATCATACAACATCATTCCATTACATCGTTCTGATCTGTTCAACAATGCAAAACCCTTAAATTATTGCATATATCATTCTATTATTCTTAAAATATAAAAAGTTCTCCAACATTTTCCATTACCATGATTTTTTATCTAACCATTGATGGAACAAGTCCCAAATCTTGTAAAATTGTTCATCTTCTTGTTTTCTAATTTCAAATGTCAATTTACTCATTTCCACAAATTCCATTATTTTTTGAATAGTTGCCTCCTGCGTATTTTCTCATTTTTCCAATTTTTTGGAAATACAATTCTAATTGCTTTTAAAACATTTACAATCAAATATTTGAAATCTCTATTACATATTTCTGGTATAATTCCCAATAAAAAAAATCTCTGGTTTTAAATCTATATGTTTTTGTGTCATTTTCTCCAACCATGTGTGGATCTTAGTCCGATATCTTTTAACTTCTGCACAAGTCCACCACATATGGTAATATGAACCCGGTGTCTGATGACATTTCCAACACATTTCTGATTTATTCTTGAACATTCTTACTATTCTCGTCAAGGGTGTGTGTGTAAATGTCACATGTAAAATATACAAATTTTCTTTATATACATTGTCATTTAAATTAAATAAACCGTAAACCGTAAACCGTCATTTTGTAATTTTGGGACCACAATTTCTGCCATTTCTCTAAATCTATCCCATACCCAAAATTTTCCTCCCAAACTATCATAGTTCCTTTAACTTGTTCTTCTTCTAACTTAACCTCTAGTAAGTGTCCATAAAGTTTTAAAATTACTTTTTCATCAGTACCCATCAAAATGTTATCTAACAGTCATTTTATTATAAAAACCTTCCTCTTTACAGTCCTTGTCATATCTAGATTGTATTTGCACATATGAAAACCAGTTCATCTTTATACCTTCCTTTTCCAGTTCTTGCATAGATTTAAGTTCACCCTCTGCATTCAATATTTCACCATATCTAACTGTTTGTTCCTTTTTGTATATTATTGTGTATGAAAAGGCTTTGATAGTTGATAGTCAGACTGGAATTTTTAAATAATATTGTCTTTTAATCTTCTCCCAATTTAGTAGCAAGGCCTCCCATAGGTAATGTCTTCTAAAATACCTCTGTGTTTTAGTTCTCTTGTACCATAAAAAGGCATGCCATCCCAACAATAGATCATGTCCTTCAAGGGTCTGTTAGGGGTATCTCGGTTGGGAGACAGAAAATGGCACATTGGAATGTACAGCTAGAGGGAAAGAAAGTTGCTAGTAGAAAAAACAAACAAATAGAGTTTCAGACACTGCTAGTAAAAAACAAGTAGCTTTACTACTAATAATTGCTTCACAAGCAGTGATTGTAGATATATGTCCAAACACAATTCAAAGAACAAACAATTGCTTACAGTCGCAGTTCATGTTCCAGTCATCAAGCGAGCAAGTAGTTATCAAGCATAGGACAAGCAGAGAGAGAGAGAGTGAGCTCTCCTGACTCCCTCTTATTGTAGAGTTAATTACAGCTGATAAGTACATTCACCCATTTAAAGCAACAACGACCATTTGTTATTGTATATAGATATCTGTTGCCTACCCAACACTAGGAGTATACTCCCAACAGGGTCAATTGTCTGGTATTCCTTAGTGTTATCCATTCTTTAACCCACATCAAACTTGTTGCCTGGTGATAAAGTTCCCAACTGGGCAGGCCCAATCCTCCTCTTATTCTTGCATCTTGTAACAATTTTAGTTTTATTCTTGCTTTTTTCCACTGCCATATGTACTTCAACACTATTTTATTTAAGTCATCAAAATATTCCTTCCCTAGTCTAATTGGAATCGTCTGGAGCAGATATAAAATTCTAGGTAGAATATTCATTTTAATTGTAGATATTCTCCCTATCATCGATAATTGTAAATTTTCCCATTTCTTCAGGTCCATTGCAATCTGCTGTTTAAGCTTATGGTAATTGTTCTCTTTAAGAGCACTACATCTTGCTGTTAAGTATATTATTATACTTATTATTCTCATATTATCTTTAATTTGTCTCTTTGGTAGAAACCCATTTTGATCAGGATGAATAAAATTATTTAAGTATTTTTTATATCCTATTCTAGCTAAACATCCATAATATTCAATAACAAAATTTTCTAATCCTTCTTTCCAAATCATTATTTGCAATTTACATTCAATTTCCTTATGTTGTACCCATACCTATATATACCTTGTTATCATTATCCCTCCTTTATTTAACTATATCATATATTATTACATTTCCCCCCTAATATTCAAAACTTAACTATATCTAACTTAGGTCTTTTATTTATTTATTAATCTTGATATATAATCCAAGAGGGTTTCTAATCTTCCATTCATGGGTACCATTCAATATTCATATCCCATTATTACTTATCATGACACTACGCAGAGTATACATTATTATCATTATCAATTATTTGTTTAACTATATCTATTATCACTAAATTTCACTAAGTTTAGCTAGTTTTAAGTTATATTCTTCCATCTATCAACCTGTATCTTTCCAATAACGAGGCAATCTCATATCTTCTGCTGTTTGTGGTATCAGTCCTCTTATCTTCTCTTTAATCAACTTTGTATGGACTCCTCTTAGCAGCTCTTTGCTTAAACGGTCTCTCTTGTAATTTCGATGCCCTTCTTCTGTTTCCTCAATCAATTTATCTATAATTGTCAATGGTGTTATCAAAACTATTGCTGAAAAGATTTCTCTCTTTAGGTCCATACATTCTGTAAACAAGCAATAAGACCTTTAGGTACCAACCAAGATAGTCCGTGAAAAAAAGTAAAGGTGTTTTGTTTCCAATACAGAAAGCCTGTTAGCGTTCTAAATACCATGTATGAAATAAATCATTGTCCAAGGCAGAATCTTCCTTAAAGTTCCCACTTATTCATAACAGGCATGTTAGCACGGCTATGGAATTCCAACTCTGATTTGCATCCTGGAATTCCACCCAGTTGAAAGTTCATGATCTATCCCAACACCCACAAATCCATCACATGTTCAAATCATCATCTTCCACGCTGGCATCTACACCCCTCTGGTTCCGGTTAGGTGTCGAGGTGCGGAGACAAAAGATGACCTTGGCTTCTATAAAAGAATGTCAACAATCCATTCTACAATCCTACTCCTTTCTATTCCCCCCTCCCAACTACTACACTATCGAAACAGCATAGAAAATTATAAGAAAGTGTGGCAGGCCAAAGATCCTAAAAAGAACATAACTACAGGCCTGACAGGCGGCCTCTCCTCAAAAGAAAAATGTTTCCTGCAAAGAGAATAACATAAAAGTTAACATAACAAAATTAACCACCTCTTCTCCACCCAGGGGAACTTCTCCACTTTTAGTTTCCCACTGTTCACACAATTAGCTTCAGACCAAGGGTAACCCTTCCAATGCACTAAGTACTGTAAGCGACCCCTATTCAGCCTGAAATCTACAATTTTTTCCACCTCAGATTGTGTTTCCCCTTCTATCACTACAGGAGGAGATTGAGCTTGGGTGGATGCTCTTCTGTTAGACCCAATTACTGGTTTCAACAAGCTACAATGAAATTCTGGGTCAATTTCCCCTAGACTTCTGGGTAGACTGAGTTGAACTGTAACTGGGTTAACTATCTTCACTATTGGGAATGGACCTAGAAATTTTGGACCCAATTCCTTGCTAAGCATTTCTAATTTTATGTATTTGGTAGATACAAAAACATTGTCCCCCACACGGTAGGGGTTTTGGAGCAAGCGATGTTGATTATCTTGCTTCTGGTAGGCTTCTGCTGCAACTGCTAGAGCCTTCTTCGTATTCTCCCATCCTTTCTTTAGCATGTCCATCCATTCACTCAAAGACATGAAGGAAGGAGGTTCTCTAGGCAACTCAGGCATGGCAATAACTTCCATGCCACTGGTAATCTGGAAACCCGCTAATCCTGTGCTGCTGTGGACCGCATTGTTGTACCCCACTTCGGCGAAGGGTAGCAAGTCCGACCAGTTGTCTCGCTGATAGTCCACAAAACACCGGATGTATTGTTCCACCACCACATTGACTTCCTCTGCTGCGCCGTTCATGCTGGGATGAACCTCTGAGCTCAGTTCTTGTGTGGACCCAATGGATCTCAGGACCTCTCTCCAGAACTTGGCTGTGAACTGGACTCCGCGGTCTGAAATGATCCTCTTGGGTACTCCGTGCAGGCGATAAATGTGTTTCACAAACATTTTCACTAATTCATTTGCGGATGGCAATCCTGAGCAAGCAATGAAGTGTGCCTGCTTAGAAAACAAATCAATAACCGTCCAAATTACTTTATGCCCACTGCTGTCTGGGAGTTCCACAATGAAGTCCATTGCGACCTCTTCCCATGGCCGTTTAGGGCTCTCTGCTGCAGGTGCTGTAGGTTCTGGGCTCTTGGATTCAATCATCCACGGCTGGCCTTTTTCCTCCTCCGAGGCCTCCCCCTTGGTAGGACTCTTCATCACCTGAAGTTGGGGATCCTCTTCCAGAGGTTGTTGGCCCAGATGACTCTTCTGTGGTGGCATCTGGGACCCTCTCTTTACCGCCGTGGTGGTTGGTGCACACGTTTGAGGCATTGGGGCTGGAGCCAAGCACTCTGACGCTCTGTGGCCAAGTTGACAACAATGGTGGCATTTAATTGGCCCCCACGAGGAATGGAACCTAGTTACGTCTCTAAACTTAGGAACCATTTCATCACACTGCCTTGCTCTCCAACTTGCAGCTTCCCCCTTGGTAAACCCTTCTTCCATGGTGGAGAACCTTTTGGGGCATTGCAGAAGCACCTTGTCCCGCTTCCCATCCTGCAGGCCTGGCTTTGGTAATCCCTTCTTCCATGTTGGTGATTGCTACTCTGTAGGAAGGTGAGGTAAGAACCACTTGGGGCCTTGCAGGCGCACATTTTCTTGCCATCCACACTGCAGGCCTCTGTTTGGTAATCCCTTCTTCCATGGAGATTTCTACCAGGAAGGTCTGGTAAGAACCTTTTTGGGCCTTGGGCCTTCTTTTTAAGCAGGCAGCTATCAGAGAGAAGAAGGCAGCGTGGCTTGTGCAGCTGAAGATCACCTGCTTAAAGATCGCCTGCTTAAAGATCGCCTGCTTAAAAAGAAGCCTCGTCCTTCTTTTTAAGCAGGCGATCTTTAAGCAGGCGATCTTTAAGCAGGTGATCTTCAGCTGCACAAGCTGCGCTGCCTTCTTCTCTCTGATAGCTGCCTGCTTAAAAAGAAGGACGAGGCTCCGCTGGTTCGGAGCCCATCCGCGGGGGGGGGAGGGATCCCCCTCGCGTTCCTCATCTTCCCGGATGGGCTGGTAAGGGGACAGAAAAGGTTGTTCTCCAGTTGGGATGGAGAGAGGGACAGACAGACTGAGACACAGACACACACACACACACACACACACACACACACAGAATAAGTGATTGAGTGAGTGACAGACAGACAGACACACACACACACACACACACACATGTACACACAGAGTGACAGACAGAGAGGAAGGGAGGAGAGAGAAACACAGAGAGAGGGGGGGAGGGAGGGAGGGTGAGAGACAGACAGACACACAAGCAAGGCAGCTCCCCCCCCACAGAAGAAGGAACAGGAGAGGAGTTCGTGCCAAACGCCTCTGCAGACGATCTTGAAAACCTGCGAGGTTGCTTTCGGAGGGGAAAGATGGGCAGCTGTGCAAAGGCTTGTTTTAAAGCTGCAGGCTCCAAGGCTGCAGGTGCCCAGGGAGGGCAGCAGGGGCAAATGCTGCCGCCTGCCCCCTCCCAAAGCAACATCGCAGGTTTTCAAGATAGTTCGGACAGGTGTTTTTTAAAAAGAAAACCCTGAAAAAGCCGCAAGATCTGGAGAGAGATCCGGCCAGCCCGAGAAGACATTTCTGAGAAGAGATCTCGCCATTTTTTGCATCGGGGCATGCTGCAAGGGCGGGGGGAAGTGAAGACCTTTTTCAGCTGGCGCAAAGGACTTCCCCGGACTTGCTTTAGTGAGTACGGGCCCGCACGTCCACCACCATCAATCCGGAAAAGGTCTTTGCTCCCTCTCTCTTGCAGCAAGCCCCGATGCAAAAAAACGCCAAGGACTTGCGAGTGAGTGACAGGGGTGGGGCTTCCGGGTTCATTGACCAACCAGCAGAAACCCACCACTGCCCAGGTGGCTACATTTGGCCTATAAGACGCACCCAGATTTTCACCCTCTTTTTGGGAGTAAAAAAGTGCGTCTTATAGGGCGAAAAAATACGGTACTTTAAGATTACAATCTCCTTGCCTTTATATTCCAATTTTCTATCTTTTGTTTTTTGCAATATTTGTAGTTTTAGTGCTTTTTTAGTAAATCTTACATGGACTTCCTTTGGAAGAGAATTTCTCGTTGCATATCTTGTATTTACTCGGAATGTCTCGTCTATGCCGTCCAACATCTTCTCTTGAGGTATCTCTAATATTTCTATCAGGATTTCAGATATTATTTGTGGCAAATTTTCTCCCTTTTCTTCTATTATATTTTGAAATCTTAAGAAGTATTCAGAACGCTCTATCTCCCATCCGATTATTGCTTTCTGTTCCACTTCACTCAGTCTGGAGTCAAATTCTTCATCCCTCTTCTCTCTTTGTTCCTTTCTTTCAGCAATTTTTTGCATATTATCTTGTTTTTTAACCCGTTGTTGTATGTCTTCTATCTTTCCCTCTGTTTGGTCTGTTTTTTTTCTATGTTACCAATTCGCTGATCCATTGTCTCCATCTTTGTTTCCACATTGTCCAACTTCTTTACAAGTGTATCAAATTTTTCATCAGAGCTTGCTTGAAGTTTAAGTATTGCTTGCATAATTGCATCTAATGATATTGTCTTCTCTTTTTCCTGCTGAATCATAGTTTGTATTGACCTTTGTCCTCCTGCCGGTGAAGAGGCAGGGGTCGTTGTTGTGGAGCCCACTGGTGTTGGCTTTCTACTCATCTTGCTAATTTATTCTCTCTTCTTCTTTTTTGTAGCTCAATCCAAGTGCAATAAACTATAAGGAAAAAAGAGAGAAAGAAGGGAAGGGAAAAAGGGGGAGAGAGGAAAAGTGTGTAGTGGTTGGATAGAAAAAGTAAGCAGAGAGGTTAAGATTGAGATAAAGAGGATATAGACGGTATGATAAAAAAATAAGGGAAGAAGGGACAAAAAGGGCAAAAAGACAATCTATAGAAATAAGGGTGAATAAAGGAAGAGGGAGGGGAAAAATGTTGTATCTCCAATATTTCAAAAAGGTAAAAAAAAGTGGGGGGGGGAAAGGTGAACACATAAAAAAAATCGTCTAGTGCTTCAGAGCTTCAGGGCTTCAAAAAAAAAGAAGAAGGATGAAGTATAGCAAACAACACACACAAAGAAGAATCATCACATCCCAGGCAGAGTAATATAAACACTCTCAGCCAAAAGCATGAAGAAGGGAGTTCAAAGGTTTTTCCCCCCCTTCTTGATGTAGTTTCCAAGGTCACTCCAACTTTCCCTTACACATTTTCATTCATCTTCCAAGATAGGTTTCCAGGCACTAAAGATCCACAAGAAGAAGCCTGCAGTAAACAAGTGTAACGCTTGCCTCTTATCAGGTCTTAACCTTGAATAGAAGAGTTTTTCTCTAAATAATTCCAGCAGTAAGATTTAGTAACGTTGTTTCAAAATCCACTAGATGGCAGTGTTAAAATGTATCCAGTCCCTACTAGCCCCTTAAAGCGCTGCCTTTAGTAAGAAGTATTCAAAAAAAAAAAGAAAAAAGCAAGGGATCTTTAAGGCATTAAATAGAAAAAGAGAATAGTTCCAATCAAATCACTTCTAAAAAAAAGGAGTTGGAAGTAAAGAGAAAGCTTCAACAACAAATCCACATTAAATTGTAACAAGAGTCCAGTCTGGCTTCCAGTAGTAAAAAGGGAAAGAAACCCCGGACGATTTCAATTAACTCTGTTCAAACCCGCCTCTAGTTCTCTGATTATACTCTATTTTCCTTGAATCTCCAGTTTTAGGGTGTCCTCTTTATAATAAAGAAAAAAATTTATAAGTAGTCTCACCAAAAACGGCACGCTTCTTTCTCTCCTGCTCTTGCTTTGGGGAGCTGTCAGCAGCTTTGGCAGCCTTGAGGCTGGCTCTTGATCGCCGGCAAAAGGGGTTTCTCCCTGAGTCTCCAGAGACTTTGCGGGGGTCTCTGGATCCTCCAGGTTTTTCCCTACCTCCTACCATCTGTTTGGGACAGCTTGGGTCAAATTGGACCGTCCAAACGATCCGGATTCTGCGGCTAATCCGGAGTAACCAGAAAAAGGTGCGGTATCGCTGAGACGCATAGCTCCTCCCCCGACTTGGTTTTTATTCTTGAAGACCCACTAGAGACAGCACCCAAATTGTTAGAAAGAATAGAGGAGTACGGAAAAGTAGCAGGTTTGAAAATAAACAAAGATTTTGATAAAGAACATATCATCAAGACAAAAGGAAGAATTGGCAGAAGTTCTGCAGACCCAAGTCACAAACAAGATCAAATACTTGGGGATATATTTATCAGCTAGATGTAGTACTCTTAAGGAGGAAAATTATATTAGATTAAAGCAACAAATTGCGACTGATTTGATGAAATGGAAAAATTTACAACGATCAATGATAGGAAGAATTTCTACAATTAAAATGATCATTCTACCCAGAATCCTATATCTGTTCCAGACAATTCCAATCAGATTGGGCAAAGACTTTTTTGAAGATCTAAATAAAATAGTCTTGAAGTTTATTTGGCAAGGGGAAAAAACAAGAATAAAACTTAAGTTGCTACAAGATGCTAGAACAAGAGGAGGATTGGGCTTACCGGGAGTTATATTATCAAGCAACAAGCCTGATGTGGATTAAAGAGTGGATAACACTAAAAAACTCTAGATTATTAAATGTAGAAAGTCATGATTTACTGTTGGGATGACATGCTTTTTTATGGTGTAAGGGAACTAAAGCACATGGTTATTTTAGAAGACATTACATAAGGGAGGTCTTGTTATTAAATTGGGAAAAGGTTAAAAGATTACATTACTTTAAAATGCCAGTCTGGATATCAAGCATTGAAGCTTTTTCATATCCAATAATATATAAAAAGGAACAAACTGATATGTTGAAATATTGAATGCAGAGGGTGAACTCAAATCTATCCAAGAGTTGAAACAAGAAGGAATAGAAATGAATTGGTATTCATATGTGCATATACATTCTAGATATAATGAAGATAGAAAATCAAAAGGTCTTTATAACAAAATGAACTAGACAAAATCTTAACAGGTACTGATGAAAAAGTAATTAAAAATTATATGGATATTTATTAGAGGTTAAACTACAAGAGGAACAAGTTAAAGAAACTATGATAGCGTGGGGAAAATTTTTTGGACATGGGATTAATTTAGAGAAATGGCAGAAATTGTGGTCATAAAATTACAAAATGACGATGTCAACGGCATATAGAGAAAATTTGTATAAGATGTTTTACAGGTGGCATCTACCCCCAATGAGAATTTCAAGAATGTTTAAGATCGTATCATGCCCCATACATCCCTTCGGCCGATCCGCTCTAACAGGGAGGGACTCCTCTGGGTGCCGTCCACGAGGCAGTGCCAGCGGGCGGCGCCCAGGAGTAGGGTCTTCTCTGTGATGGGCCCGACCCTCTGGAATGACCTCCCCCCGGACATCAGAACAACTACCGATCTCCGCTCCTTCCGTAAGAAGCTTAAAACCCACCTGTTTAGTTTAGCTGGCCTGGCCTAATCCCAGTTTAGTCCCTCAATTCTGCACTTTTAAATTTTTAGGGGTTGGTTTTAAGTTGATTTTTAATTTTTACCATCCTGTACAGTCTTAAGGTTTAATTTGATTTTAAGTGTATTTATTCTTTGTATATGGTTTTTAATGTGCCTGTACACCGCCCCGAGTCTTTTTGGGGAGAGGGGGCGGTCTATAAATCAAATAAAATTGAAATTGAAATTAAGGATAAATCCGAAAAGTGTTGGAAATGTCATCAGATACCAGGTTCTTACTACCACATGTGGTGGACTTGCATTGAAGCTAAAAGATACCGGACTAAAATTCACATGTGGTTCGAGAAAATGATACACAAACACATAGATCTTAAACCAGAGATTTTATAATTGGGAATTATACCAGAAACTTACAATAAAGACATGAAATATTTGATTATAAATGTTTTAACAGCAGCTAGAATCGTATTTGCACAAAACTGGAAAAATGAAACAATACCAAAACAAGAGGAAGTTATTTGAAAGATAATGGAGTGTGCTGAAATGAGCAAATTGACATTTGAAATCAGAGAACAAGATGAGCAATTTTATAAGATATGGGACTTGTTTTATCAGTGATTGGACAAAAAAGCCTGGAAATGAAAAATGTTTTATGTATGTTTTAATTGAAAGAGATAAGTAATAATACAATTATGTTGTTAAATAGATTAATAATGATACAATGAAAGATTGACTTACATATGAACTGAATAATTTAGAATATTTTGTTTTAAAATGAAGGATAAGGATAATAATGAATCTGTGTACATTTGATAGATGATTGGTAATATTATGCATAACACTAGGTAGTGATGTATAATACAAATATATTTTGTTGTTGATGAATAGTTTAGTAAGGAAGTAATGAAGGATTGGTATATTTATGAAGCAAGCATTTAGAATACTTTTTTTGAAAATGAAGGAATATTTTTGTTGCAATATATGATGTACAGGGACAACAATGAACATAAACATACTTGATGGATGATCAATGGGATTATGCATAATTAAAAGTAGTGATGTATAAACATAAATAGTTGGGAAAAAATTTTACACTGTGAAAATAATTAGAATGAGATAAGTGATTACATAAAGGTATGTTGTTATTAAATAGATAATTAAAAATGCAAGGGAATTAGACTTGCTGAAAGGAAAGAAATTTTAAGTTGTAATTGAATATACAATGCAAAATGAAAATAAGGTACCTATTCATATTAGATGAAAAATCTGTGACTGTATAAGTAATTGAAAATATGGATGCACAAAGCTTGTAACAAAATGACATGCTGTACATAATGGATGAGAATTTTTATGTTGTTTTTTATGTTTTAAAAAATAAAAAATATATTTAACAAAAGAATTATTTAACGTCCACCTAGATCTTTTTCTTTGTCCTTTCCATTTAATTGTCATTGGATTGTGGTCCGCCCAAGTACTTGTTTCGATCTCAATTTCCTGTATATTACAAACCAATTCAGTTATTACCCATATCATATCTATCTATTTATTTATTTATTTACTGCGCTTCTAGACCGCCCCCTCTCCCAAAAGGGACTCGGGGCGGTGTACAGTCCATACAAGAAATACATCCTATAAAATTGTTAAATAGGTAGATAGGTAAATATGGAGGAGGTTAAAAAGAAGGTTAAAAAGAACTGTACAGCTGAGTAAAGTGTATAAATATAATTTAAAACCCCTAAAAATATCACATGAATTAAATTTAAAAGCAATTCCCCTAAAATACCAGTTAAAAATATGTCTGCCAGGAGGTAACAGTTATAATTATGCCAGGCCTGCTAATCGGAACAGGTGAGTCTTCAATTTTTGTCGGAAGGAGCGGAAGTCAGTGGTGGTTCTAATGTCGGGGGGGAGGTCATTCCAGAGGGTTGGGCCCATCACAGAGAAGGCCCTACTCCTTGGCGTCGCCCGTTGGCATTGCCTAGTGGACGGCACCAGGAGAAGTCCCTCCCTGTGAGAGCGAATTGGCCGCAGGGATGTGTGTGGGAGGATGCAATCCCGCAAATAGCTAGGTCCTGTGCCATGGAGCGCTTTAAAGATGGTAATCAAAACCTTGAAACGCACCCGAAAAACCACAGGCAGCCAGTGCAGCTCGCGCAGGAAAGGTGTTACGTGGGAGTACCTGGTACTCCCCATGACAGCCCGCGCGGCTGCGTTCTGGACTAGCTGCAGTCTTCGGGCGCGTCCCAAGGGCAGCCCCATGTAGAGAGCGTTGCAGTAGTCCAGGCGAGACGTCACCAGTGCATGAGTGACCGTGCGCAGGGCATCCCGGTCCAGTAGGGGGCGCAATTGGCGCACCAGGCGAACCTGGTGGAACGCCCCCCTTGCCACGGCTGCCACATGGTCATCCATTGACAGCCGGGCATCTAGGAGGACGCCCAAATTGCGCGCCCGTTCCACAGGGGGCAATTGTTCGCCCCCTATGGCCAGCGATGGAGTCAGCTGGCTGAACCGAGGTGCCGGTAGCCACAGCCACTCAGTCTTGGAGGGGTTGAGTTTGAGTCTGTTGTCCCCCATCCAGACCCCGACGGCTTCCAAACATCGGGACATCACTTCGACAGCCTCGTTGGGGTGGTTTGGGGTTGAAATGTACAGCTGGGTATCATCAGCGTACAGATGATACTCAACCCCAAAACCACGGATGATCTCCCCCAGTGGCTTCACATATGCATTGAACAGGAGAGGCGAGAGGACCGACCCCTGCGGCACCCCACAAGAGAGTGGCCTCAGGGTCGACCTCTGCCCCCCTGTCAACACATATTGCATCCGGCCGGAGAGGTAAGAGCCGAACCACCGTAAAACGGTGCCTCCGACTCCCATCCCCTCCAGCCGGCGCAATAGGATACCATGGTCGATGGTATCAAAAGCCGCTGAGAGGTCTAATAGGACCAGGATAGAGGAACAACCTCTATCTCTGGCCCTCCTGAGATCATCAACCAACGCGACCAAGGCTGTCTCCGTGCTGTGCCCGTGTCGGAAGCCGGACTGGCGTGGGTCTAGATATTCGGATTCGTCAAGGTGTCGTGGAAATTGCTGCGCCACCACATTCTCAACAACCTTCGCTAGAAAGGGAAGGTTGGAGACTGGACGATAATTAGCTAGCTCCGTTGGGTCAAGTGAAGGCCTCTTAAGTAAGGGCCTCACCACTGCCTCTTTCAAGGCAGTTGATAAGGATCCCTCACCCAATGAGGCGTTCACCAGGCCCAGAAGCCAGCCTCGTGTCACCTCCCAGGTTGTCAGTACCAGCCAGGAGGGACACGGGTCCATTGAACATGTGGTGGGTCGCAGCCGTCCACGCAACCTGTCCAAATCCTCGGGGGCAACAGAGTCAAACTCCTCCCAGAATGGTCTCACAAGACTCACTGTTGACGGCTCGTCCGGTCCACTGGAGGGGGCCCATATCAATTCTGGAATGGGATAAATGTCTATTTGAGTAAAAAGTATATATTTTTTTAATAAGATTTCTCTCTCTCCAAACATCTTTTAGACCTATTTCATCGATCGTTAAAAAAAAAAAAGATTTGGGGAGTAACTTTCTATTTAACTGTTTTTTTGTGTATTGTACTCCATATTCTTGTCTACAATTCCATTGAAATCTCCCATCATGCAAATACTTGTGTAGTCCAAATCAATTATTTTCCTATGTAATTTTCTGTAAAATTCATCTTGTTTATCATTAGATGCATAAATTGCTATTAAAAGTATTTTCTTATTATTAGCCATAATTTCCATCCTTAAAATTCTTCCATCATCATCTGTATAGATTTGTTCCACTGGGATTGTACCTTTAATATAAAGGATCACTCCTCTTTTCTTGCAACTTGCCAATTAAGTAAATATTTTCCCAAGTTTTGGTTGCATTAATAAATGTTCATGTTGCTTCTGAATATGCACTTCTTGTAGACAAATTATATCCAATTCTAGTTTTCCTAGTTTGTGGAATATTTTCCTTCTTTTATTTGCTGCATTAAGTCCATTTATATTAATTGAGATCATTTTTTTCTCTTCCATGTTACGTTTTATACGTAAGATTTATTGCTCTAGTGGATCTCGGTTCTCGTGGTTTCCTAAAGTCCACACCGCCTACGGCACCTTTTTCTAGCTCAATCCCACCTACAACTCCTTCTTCTTTCTCGGTCCCAGCTGTAGACACCACTTGGAGTTTTTTCACTATTTCTTCATTTTCACTCTTCCCTCTCAAATGTTCTCCAAAAAATGCTTCTGCCTTTTCAGTTGAGTCTATTCTGTATCTTTGTCCTTGCCATACAAACATTAAACCTTCTGGTGTCAACCATCTGTAATTAACACCTTTTTTGAGTAGAATTTTAGTCAAAAAATGATATTCTCTTCTCGACTCTCTCACTTTTCTTGGAATTTGCTTCAAGACTACAATCTCCTTTCCTTTATACTCCAATTTTCTGTTTCTTGCTTTTTGAAGTATTTGCATCTTAATTGCTTTCTTAGTAAATCTTACATGAATTTCCCTTGGAGATACTTTCTCGCTGCATATCTTGTATAAACTCGAAATGCCTTCTCCTGGGTTATCTCGAGGACAGCTTTCAGAATTTCTGTCATTATTTATAACAAGTTCTCTCCTTTTTCTTCTTCTATATTTTGAAATCTTTAAAAAAAATTCTGACCTTTCAACCTCCCAACCCAGTATTCCTATGTTGTCTTTTTCCACCACGCTCAGTCTATTGTCAATCTCCCCAATTTTCTTCTCTCTTTGGTCACCTTTTTCTTCAATTTTCTGTAATCTGTCTTCATGTTTCATCATCATCTGTTGAATGCCATCAATTTTTTCATCAGTTTTGAGTACTTTTGTTTAATGTTTTCTGTTCATTGTTCAATGTTTCCCATTTGTTGTTCTATTGTCTCAATTCTTTTTTCCATGTTCTCTGTTCTCTTTTCAATGATATCCGTCTTTACTTGTAACTTCTGGATTCCCTGCATAATCATCTCTAATGTAACGCCTTTTTCTTTCTCCTGCTGCAACACTGTTTGAATTGATCTTTGGCCTCCTGCTGGTGAGGAGGAGGGTGTTGTTGTTGCTGAACCAGTGGTTGTTATTTTTTTTACTCATCTTCAAATTCTTCTAGATTATATTCCATTTAATATGGGAATCAATTGCAATCCAAGGTGACCATGGGGTGGTCAAAAATAAGAAAAAATAAAAGAGTTGGGCCAAAAAAGGAACAAGCTCAAAAGAAAAACAAAAGGGAGAAGGAGAACAGACCTACTGTGAAAATCAAAAAAAGAGAAAAAGAGAAAAAGAAAGAGAAAAAAAGGCAAAGATAAAAATCTTCGACCTCTTCTATGCCCTTGTCCACTTATATCCAGTTTAAAAAGAGAGAAAAAAATGGAAGGCAAGGAGAGGAAAAAAATTTAAAAAAAGAAAAAGAGAAAGAGAAACAATCCCAAGGTAAAAGTATCGCAATGTGCAAAAGCAAGGACTGTGAAGAAAAAGTATTTAAATACCCCTGCAGTCTAATTCAGCCAAAACAAGATAACAAGTGTCTCCGAAGGATGAGAGAAGGGCAAAAATTTAAAACAACCAGAGAGAAAAGACAGTTTTCACAACAGAGAGATGTACATACTGCCCAAAAAAGGGGGGAAAAGTGTCAGAACTTTTATAAAACGAAAGCCTTTCCAAGATCACTCCAGGATTTCTCTTAAAGTCGTTATTTATACTTTCTAGGCAAAGTTTCAAGCACTAAGGATTTCAAAGTGGGCACCTGTGTAAATAACCGTGCTCATCTCCTACGAATTCCTGGCTAATCACCGGAAAGAACAGCCTTTCTCCAAACAGTCTTTTTAAATTTTATCTACTGTTTTAATGTTGTGATGTTTTATCAGCCCAAAGTTCTTCTGTGAGGGAAGAAGTGGGTGGTTTTAAGATTCAATAAAGAGATACATTAAACGTTGCTCTCTGCCAAAGTCTTCTCCGAGGCCAGGAAGAGAGCCTGGTGCCCCTCTTGAAGCGGAAGGCTCAGCCTGGCCTTCAGGAAGGCTTCAAAGAGAAACATCCTTATTATATCCCTAGATGAATCAACTGATTTATTGGATATGGGAAGCAACAGAAACACCCGTAGAATAATAACCCCCAAATTAATACAAGGAGGCTTCCTAATGAGCTATGGGTTTCTAGGTGCCTGAATGAGACTTTGGACTTTAGCAGAACTCCAGAACTTGTGCCAGAGTCAGGATCCCTGGTGAGGCACCTGGGCTTCCTGTCTGAAAGTTGGCAGGTGGAGCCTTACTTGCTCTTTCGCCTGTTTTTCTTTCTCCTCCTTTTGATTTTGTATGGAAAAGAATAATGGAAAGCCAGTCTCTCTGTCAAAAATGATCTGGCAGCTAAGCCCACCTTCCCAGAGACCCCCATGGAAGGAGGAAGGCGACTTTGGGCCCCTGGATGGAGGGCATTGTAGCAAAGAGACTCTTCAGAAGCAAAGAATGGACTCCGTTTATTGGGGTCTCCCAGAATGGGAATCAATCAACCTGGGGGTGGGCTTCAGGTGTCATAAATCAGAGAGTTGCAGACTAGACTGGGTTGGTTTTGGTCACTGCACTACAAAAAGGTTGCTGAGACTTTGGAAATAGTGGAAAGAGAAACGAACATGATCAAAGGCCTGGAGAATAAAACATATGAACAGTTGCAGGGTTAGGCTTTGGCTAGTCTAGAGAAAAGAAGGACTAATCAACTAGTCAAGGAGAGAAGCAACCTAGAACTAAGGAGAAACTTCCTGACAGAACAATTAACCAGAGGAACAACTTGTCACCAGAAGTTGTAGGGGCTTCATCACTGGAGGTCTTCAAGAAGGAACTGGACAGACACTTGCCTGGAATGGTATAGTCTCCTGCTTGATTAGGGGATTGGACTAGAAGACCTCCAAGGTCCCTTCCAGCATTATTCTGGTTGGTTGGTTGGTTGATTGGTTCGGCTGGGAATGCTGCACTGAACACAGAATTGTCTGCACAATTAGAAGCCACTAGTCTGGGGGAAAAGTTGATCTAGCTCATAACAGAAAACACGCTTTCCTTAAAAATGGGGAGCCTTGCCCTAAACTCTCCAGCTCCAAATTTAAGCCTGTGCACCATTCCCTTCCTGCACTGAAATAGTTTCTGCAACGTCGCAGGAATTCCACATTGTGGTTCTGAAGAAACAGGCTTGGGTTTGGGTCCACCAGTCTGTCAGGCTAATGCAACCACTGATAGCAGGAAAGGTGACGTCAGGTTAGTAGGTTAGGTGAAGTTAAACTGCAGGAAATGCTAGTGGGACATTCTGCAGAGACCGGAGGACCTGGATTTTAACCGGCTCCTAAGGCTCTCCTAAGCCCAGAAATGCTCCCTATTTGGATGCATCAAGATGGAGATGGAGAAGGAGGGAAACACTGAGGGGGAGGCTGCCCCCTGAGACACTGTTTCTGGGCAAGCAGGGATGGGAGGAAGCCTCGGACTTCTCTTCCCACTGTGTTTTGGTCCCTGCAGGAAGGACAAAAGGGGTCATTGGAGCTGCTTGTCTCAGGACAGAGAGAGAGGCTGCTTTCTTCAGCAAAGAAACTGCCCTCTGGAGTGGCAATTGGGGGGAGGGCTTTGGAGAAGCAGGGAGCTGAGTCCAGAAGGTGGGGCGGAGCAGAGGCGGTTGAGCGGAGAATTTGTCCTTTTCACAAGGCTGATTTGCCAAGCGGGGGGGGGGGGAAGCGAATGGGGGAGACAGCCAGGTAATGCAGGTCTGTTCTATGCTTCCCAAATGTGCCAGATCTTCCAGAGATGCTCTACCTGTTCTTGGCCAGAGAGGAGCCTCACCCGGAGACCCTCCTGTCCACAGGATATTGGGATACCCACTCAGCTCAATGGCTAATTGTGGTCCTTTGAAGTTATTATTGTGACTGTCTCTCTCTCTGCTTCCTAACCATAGAAACAAAGCTGTTAAAAATGTGCAAATGGAGCTGGGATTTTCTCCCTTATTAGATGCCCCCCAAAGAGCAGGGAAAGAGAGCTGCTTTATGAGTGGAAGACCTGGCTACAAGAACAGGGTGAAATTCTACAGGTTTGGACCGGCTCGTGAGAACCAATAGTGGACATTGGGCCTGGGCTGCCGAACCGGTAGGGACAGCTGGCTGGCCCCGCCCCTGAACCGGTCCCCCAGTTGCCACTCACGCCCCACCCCACCCAGTCTCTGCTTTCCGCCATTCCAGCCTGCCTCCCCTACTCCCTTCCCTGTGGCCCGTAGCCCTGCCAGTGTCCCATGGGCAGCTTGTGAAGGCAGGCAAGCAGAAGGCAAAAGCCCCGACTGGAGCCTTGTTTGACCTCCTTGGGTTGACCATCCCTCCCTCCCTCCCTCCCTCTTTTGGATCAGCGGCAGATTTGAAATGGGGCCCATCAGTCTCCTCCTGATCCAGGCCCTTAATAAAAACAGCCCAAGACGGACTCCCGCCAGGCCCCTGGTTCACCCCCCTTTCCCTGGCAGCCTTGCTTTGCAATGTGAATTCTTGCTGGCTGGTCTCCCTCCTTCACCAAAGCATCTCCAGCTCTCCTTGTTCTGGGTCCCCCTTTGCCTCCCTTCAGCCGCCGGGATTTCCTGGCCTTCTTTAGTCTTCTTTCATCTCAGGGGCTCCCAACAACCCCAACCGAGCGTAGGAGGAAGAGCCTGAGGGATGCCCCCCCCCTTCACCTTCTGTGCTGCTGAACCAGCCGTGACGGTCGGGGGGGCCCTTCCCTGCCCCGTCAGAGTCAAAACATCCCAAGGAGCCTCCCCTCAAGTTACGATGCTTTCGCCCTCTGCCAAGCACACCAGGGGTCTGGGGAATGGGGGGGGGTTGGGTCCAGGGCGGGTGAAGGGGCAGCGGAGGAGGAAGGGGGGGGGGCTGAATGAATCAGCAGCAGAGCCGGGAACAGGCCACTCTCTTCCAGCTGGGCTTGAGAGAAACGCAGCATACCAGGGGAGTCGCCCAAAGGCCACCCAGACTTGCCCCCCCCATCCGTGCTCCTGGGGACCCACAACGGATGCTTGTGGTTGTGCAAATGCTCCAGGTAGCTGCCTTGCTTTGTGGAAGGGCCTTGCAGGCAGACGGCTCCTCTCCCCAAAGGGCCTCTTGTCAGCTGCCTCCTTGGCTCCAGACTCCTCCAGACCCTCCCAGGGGGAAAGGAGGAAGGTCCTTTGACACCGAGGACCGCCCCCCAGCAGTCACAGCCTCTGTAGGATGTACCCCTTCCGGCCATCAAGGTTGGATTCTGCACCGATGGTGGAGACAAGTTATATACAGATGGATGCAGATAAACAGAGTTGGAAGGGACCTTGTAGGTCATCTAGTCCAACCCTTCGCCCAAGCAGGAGACCCTACACCCGTGATAGCGAACCTATGGCACCCGTACCACAGGTGGCAAACAGAGCCCTCTCCATGGGACACACGCCGTCGCCAGCTGCTCTTCTGGGTTCTGTTGCATGCATTCACGCCACCGTGGGGCGCACATGTGCACCGGCCAGCTGCTTTTTTTCTGAATTTTGGTGCTCTGGCGTGCGCAAGGGCACCTACGTGCATGGACATGTGCACGCTCCAGTTTGAACGAAAAGGTTAACCATGCAGAAACCTAGAGAATGCAGGCCAAAGCACCCTGGATGAGCCTTGGGGCAGACCCACAGGCCCAAGGCAGAGGTGCCCCATTTGCCAGTCCCCAGAGGGGGTTCCCCAATTCTCCTCTTCCTCTCAGCAAAGACCACTCAGGCCAGGACGGGGGTGGACTGTCATCAGGTTTTATTTTTTTCAACACATTAAATAAGCTGAATATATTAACAAGTATTTCCAAGTATTATTAAAAACTCAGCTGCCTTCTCTTCTCCATTGGTGCCAAAGAGAAGGGCCAGGACGCTAGGCTCACCCACACCGGACCAGCCCTGCGCAGGGCAGGAGAGGAAAGGAGGGGATGGGTCAGGAATTTATCTTATCTCCCTGCCCCATCTCTCCCGACACACCCCAGGGCGCTGTGCCCAATGTGGGCCAGTCCCCCCCCCCCAGTTGGCAGAAGGAACTGGGCCTTTCCTTGCCAGCCTCACAGGGGCGCCCCCAGCCCTAATTCTCTTCACCCCAGCCCTGCATCTTCCTGCCGTTCTTCCTCTGTGCCCCCACCCATGGTCAAGAGGTTGGGGAGCTCCTCAGGACTGCAATGGGGCCAGGCAGGGGAGGGCAGAAAGGAGCAGCCCCTTGTTCCAGAGACCAGGCTGGGGACTGGAAGGCTCCGTCCTGCCCCCCAATGGGCTCGGCAGCCCTCCCTGCAACATCGTACCAGCTTGCCCCCGGGGTGCAGTGCCGTTCCTCAGCCCATCCGGCTCCTGGAGGGCAGCCAGGATGTCCAGGCGGGCCTGAAGTGCTCCTCGGCCTTAGGGCCAGCCTTAGGACTGGGCTTCCGGCAACTTGAGGCTGGGCTCTGCCATGCCCGGTGCCAGGCCCTTGCAGTGCTGGGGGTGCCTCTCCGCGCACTGCAGGCTTTTGGCCTCGCAGTTCAGGTTCTGGTAGCGTGGCGTGCTGGCGGCTGGCCGGTGGCAGACGGAAGCGAAGCTGAAGCTGAAGGGCCCCAGGCAGCAGGCGGGGCAGGCCAGCACCTCGTCCTGCTCCATCACACAGCTGCTGCTGTCGGAGGGGCTCAGGGGCAGCGTCGTGCCCGGGCGTTCTGTCTGCGCTCCCTCCACCGTAGGCGGCACGCTCAGCTCTGAGAAGCCCCCGCTCCAGCCATGCGCCTTGCTGTTATTGTTCAGAAGCAGTCCGTTGGGGGACCACGGCCGGGCCGCTGACACGGCCGTGCTGATGAAGCTGCCGTTGGTCAGTGGGGGTGCCGGGCCAGCAGGTGCCGGTGCTGGGCTGTCCGGGCTGCAGTCCATCTGCTCGCCAGCAGGGGAATCGGGGGGCTCCGGGGGAGTGTGGTCCAGGGCCAAGAGGGGGCTGTAGGGCGGCTGCTCCCGGCGAGGCAGCTCTGGGGAGGCCGGCAGCGAGCGACACCTGCGCACGATGGCCACGGGCTCCGCAAAGTTGCACTGCATCTCCACGGCGGGCTCCGGCGTGATGGGGGTGCCGGGTGGAAGAGGCGAGGGGGGCGGCAGGTTGAAAGTCAGGGAGATCAAGGACTTGCTGGGCGTGTCGAAGAGCTTGATTCTGCCCCCCTTGAGGTCCTGGCGTTGGGAGAAGGGGTTGACGCGCTGCGGAGTGTCGTGGGCACGGGGCAAGGGGGGCGATCGAGGGTGGAATACGTCTGACTGGCTGCGGGAGAGGGGCTGCTCTGGGGTGAAGATCCGCTGGCCCAGCAGGCCGGACGCAGTGTTGGTGAAGGAGAGCCGCTTGGCTGCTTGACCTGGATGCAGAAGGAAGGGGGTGGGGCGTGTCAGGGGCATCCCAGAGTGACATCTCCGAGTGCCCTGCGCCCTGCAAAAGCCGAATCCAGACCAGGAAACAGCTCAGCTGCAGCTGCTCCAAAGGGCTGGGAAGGAACTGCCCTGGCACACACGGAAAACCGGTCACATCCCTCCCCTCCCCCGATGGCTCAGAGACCCAGCAAAGTAGCCGTCCTCTGCCCCCAACTCAAGCCAAGTGTGCGATGCCTTCCGAGGCTGCCCCTTTCCCTCCTGCCCACCTTCGCCCCTTCCCAACCGCCAAGACGGCTCCTGCAACCTCCATTGTAAAAACAAACAAACCCCCAACCATGCAATCCCTACTTCCAGGGGGGGCAGCCTCTCCACCTTTTGCCCACCCCCCTCCCTCCCCTGAGAGAGGCTACCATTCAGCACGGCTGATGAGTTGGCCATCCCGTTGTCGTTCGGCAGAGCAAGGCCAGGGTCTCCCACCGACAGCAGCATGGCCTCCAGGCGCTGGACGATCTCCAGGAAGGAGGGCCGGGCCGTGGGCTCCATCTGGGGGCAGGAGAAGGGAGCACGTGGGGTGGCTGCTCTCTTTTGGGCCAAGCGGGAAGCTACAGGCCCAGATTATGGCAGTAATCACCCTGGACCTTTAGCACCAGCTCACCCTTCGGCCTTTTCCGGTGGAGCACAGAGGACTCTCCTCCTTAGGGAAACCCCTCCCCCAAAGCAGCCTTGCCCAGCCCACCATGCTCTCTGCAATTGAGCAGCCCCCCCAACACCCCGCCAGCAGAATTCAGAAGGAGAGGCTGCCTGGATGCTTTGGCCCCGGAGGATAAAACGGCAACCCAAGTGGGGATGCCCAGCGCTCTGCCGAATGGCCAGCTTTGCAAGGGAGCTGCTGGGCGTGAGGGTCCCCTTCTGGGGCTCTTCTCCTACCCTGGTTCCGCCCCCTCCCAACTTCCTTGTGGGGGGAGGGGCGCCAGGACCCACCTTGCAGGAGTGAAAGGCCAGATGGAGAAAAGCCGCTGGACAGTCGGCTCCCACCAGGTTGCAGAAGGCAGCCACATCAAGGCCAAAGTCCTGAGGAGAGGAAGGGTGAAGGAAGGGAGGGGCTGAGAAAGATCTCCCCCCTAAAAGATGCCCTTGGGGAAGCAGGACTAGGGAGCCAGCGGCCACGCTGCCTGGCCTCGCCCAAATGCAGTCACATCCCCTCCCCAAATTCAAGAGGAACGCTCAAGAGGAAAAGCCCTTCCCACTGCAATCCCCCCACTCCCCAATGCCCGGGGCTCCCAGGGAGACCACTGGTGGCTCCCTTTGGTTCAGAGCCTCAGTTGAATGCTGGCAGCAACGGGCCACGGCTGGAGGTCCCAAATGGTAGACGCTCCCCCAGAGAGCCTCAGCCTCACCCTGACTGCCCCCCAGGACCCTGCCCCGAAGACCCGGACATCTCAGTAGGGATGCCAGGGGGAGCCGGGGTCAAGAAACTTAGAGAGAGCTTGGGAAAAATTCCATGGATGAGAATCCTCGAGGGGAAAACAACTCAAGAAGCTTGGGAAATTTTGAAAAATGAGATTAGAAAAGCCCAGTCTAACACAATACCAATGAAGAAGAAAAACAACAGCTCCCAAAAGAAACCAGCATGGCTGCATAAACAACTATCTGACAAACTGAAAGACAAAAAAAGTAAGTATAAAAAGTGGAAGGAGGGGGACATAACTAAGGCAGAATATCAGCAAATAGCCCGAGCCTGTAAAGATGAAGTGAGGAAAGCTAAGGCTCACAATGAAGAAAGGCTTGCCACAAAAGTAAAAATTAACAAAAAAAGCTTCTTCCAACATGTTAAAAACAAGAAAAAAGTTAAGGAAACAATTGGTCCATTGCTAGGAGAAAGTGGCAAGAAGGTGACAAACAACAGGGAGAAAGCAGAACTATTTAACTCATGTTTTGCATCTGTCTTTACACAAAGGGATAAAACAGTCCAACCTATCAAAAGCAGCACCACAAAATTAGGAACACAAATTGAAATAGGGAAGAAAATGGTAAGTGAGCACCTGTCTACCCTAGATGAGTTCAAATCACCAGGACCGGATGGATTACACCCCAGAGTTCTGAAGGAACTAGCAGACGAGATCTCAGAACCACTGAATTATATCTTTCAGAGATCCTGGAACACCGGGGAACTACCAGAGGACTGGAAAAGAGCTGATGTGGTTCCCATCTTCAAAAAAGGGAAAAAATTAGATCCAGGAAACTACAGACCTATCAGCCTAACCTCAATACCAGGAAAGATTCTGGAAAAAATAATCAAGCAACGAATTTGCGAACACCTAGAAGCAAACAAAGTAATAGCCAAAAGCCAACATGGATTTGTCAAAAACAGATCATGCCAGACTAATCTTATTGCATTCTTTGATAATGTGACAAAATTAGTGGACCAGAGGAATGCCGTTGATATAGTTTACTTGGACTTCAGTAAGGCTTTTGATAAGGTAGACCATAACCTACTACTAGATAAAGTAGAAGAATGTGGGTTAGACAGCATCACCACCAGATGGATTGGTAACTGGCTGACCAACCGCACTCAACGTGTAGTTCTCAATGGAACTGCATCTACATGGAGGGAAGTATGCAGTGGAGTACCCCAAGGCTCTGTTTTAGGCCCAGTACTCTTCAACATCTTCATCAATGATTTGGATGAGGGAATAAATGGGGAACTCATCAAATTTGCAGATGATACCAAGCTGGCAGGAATAGCCAACACTCCAGAAGATAGGCTTAAGATACAGAAGGATCTTGACAAACTTGAACATTGGGCACTATCTAATAAAATGAAATTCAATGGTGAAAAGAGTAAGGTTCTACATTTAGGCAACAAAAACGGAATGCACAGGTACAGTATAGGTGATACCTTACTCAGTAGTAGTAACTGTGAAAGGGATCTTGGAGTCCTAGTGGACAACCATTTAAATATGAGCCAGCAGTGTGCAGCAGCTGCCAAAAAAGCCAACACAGTTCTAGGCTGCATCAACAGAGGGATAGAATCAAGATCACGTGAAGTGTTAATACCACTTTATAATGCCTTGGTAAGGCCACACTTGGAATACTGCATTCAGTTCTGGTCGCCACGATGTAAAAAAGATGTGGAGACTCTAGAAAGAGTGCAGAGAAGAGCAACAAAGATGATTAGGGGACTGGAGACTAAAACATATGAAGAACGGTTGCAGGAACTGGGTATGTTTAGCTTAAGAGAAAGAAGGACTAGGGGAGACATGATAGCATTATTCCAATATCTCAGAGGTTGCCACAAAGAAGAGGGAGTCAAACTATTCTCCAAAGCACCTGAGGGTAGAACAAGAAGCAATGGGTGGAAACTAATCAAGGAGAGAAGCAACTTAGAACTGAGGAGAAATTTCCTGACAGTGAGAACAATTAATCAGTGGAACAGCTTGCCTCCAGAAGTTGTGAATGCCCCAACACTGGAAGTCTTTAAGAAGATGTTGGATAGCTATTTGTCTGAAACGGTATAGGGTTTCCTGCCTAGGCAGGGGGTTGGACTAGAAGACCTCCAAGGTCCCTTCCAACTCTACTATTGTATTGTATTATTGTATTAAGATGCCTCCGGGATACAGCTGCGGCAGGAAAAGGCCTCTGGGCAGCAGCCAGGAAGAAGCCCCCACCTGGAGGGGGAAGCGTGAGGGGGGCTTTTAAGACAGACCCTCTGACCATTTTAGCATCACGGCCAACATGTGGATTTCCAGAATCCTCCCGCAGCTTTTAGCTGTAGCCAACACAAAGAGTGGCAGGCAAGGGGCCCTTTTAAGGCAACGCGGCCTCTGCCAGCCAAGCTCCATGCCGGGAACTACAACACACGCACACCCCCGTCCCTAGAGGCCTTTGCATAGCCTGACCCACAGTCATAACCCTCTGAGCTGCTCCTGCCCGGAGGAAGCCAACACCCCCTTGCCCGCTTGGTGCCTCAGAGCCCTCGCTTTCAGCCCCGAGGGCCCGGAAGCCCCCCTCTTGCTGGGGCTGCAGAGGGAGGAGAGTGGGGGGCTTACCTCAGTGCGAGGAAGGTAGTCAGGGTCGGCCGGCACCCGCGCAATGGTTTCACAGAGGATGATGCCGTAGGCAAAGACGTCCGCCTGCGGGGGACACAGGGGGGTGGTCTCGGAGGATCTGGGGGCAGCCCTGGAGCTGAGGGGCCAGGGAGGGGGAAAGCAGGCGCCCTTGTCCTTCCCCACCCCCTGTGGTCTCCTTCTCATGGGGCTCACCTTCTCGTTGTACAGCTCCCCACGTAGGACCTCAGGGGCCATCCAGTAGGGAGAGCCCACCACCGCCAGGGGCTCCTTCTCAGCACCCTCACTGCAAGGAGGAGGAGGAGAGGCCGGGTCAAGGCAGGCTCACGCTGGTGGGGGAGGGGGGGTGTCAACAGAAGCAGCAACTTCCTGGCTCACCTGTAAGTGGGGATCTTCTCTGCCAGGCCAAAGTCGCCCACCACGGCTGTGTAGCCATTGTCCTCACACCTGACCAGGCAGTTCTGGGGAGGGGTGCATTTGAGAGGTCATTCAGGTAAAAGGCAGCTCCCAGGAAGGGGCATCTCTGACCAGATAATCCCCCTCCCCCCGAGGAACTAAGGAGAGGGAACCAGAGCAAAGGCTTTCCAGGGTGCCCTTCTCTGGGCCCTAGAAAGGCACGGGACCCCACGGCAGGAGCCCCTCTTTCAGAGCCCCTCCCCCAATCAGTGCAACCCCCGGTGTCCAGCTGCACCACCGCTCATCCTGGATCCAATCGGGGATCCCCCCCCCAATCCTCTGCCCGCTTTGAGGCACAGGTGGGGGTGGGGTGCAGTAAAGCCCCCACCTTGGAGGTGAGGTCCCGGTGGAAGATGCCCTTGCTGTGCAGGTAGCAGAGCCCCCGGGCGATGTCCAGGGCCACCTTGAGCCGGACGGGCCAGGGGAGCGGGGTGGGGCTGTCGAGCAGCTGCTCCAGGTTGCCCCCATTGATGTACTGCAGGGAGAGAAGGAAGAGGCAGTTGTGGGGCCCTTTGGCCCCCAGAAGAGCCGGGCCCTCGGTGGACTCTTCATGCCTGGCCCCCAACACTCACCTCCGTCAGCGCATGCAGCTGGCCTTGGTGTACGCAGACCCCCATGAACCTGGCAGAGGAAGAGGAGAGGAACCATCGGCAGTGAGACCCCTCCCCCATGGTTTCCCTCTGTCACCGGCACCCCTGGGAAAACAGGAGCAGGACCCCCCCCTGCTCTGCCCTGGATACCGACCGCAATGCTCACCTCCCACCCCACCGCCAGGGAGGGCTCTGCACCCGAGGAGCTCTGGGTGGGGGGTCTCTTGAGCCATGGGGGGGGGAAACGAGGGGACCCCTGGCAGGAGGAGCCAGGAGGAGGTGTGGAGCCTCCCGGCCCTTCGTCCAGTCGACCCTTGAACATTTACGCCTGGCCCTCCCCCGATAGGCTGGGCCCTCCACCGCAGCGGACCCAGAGCCCCGCCATTTCCCCCTCCCTACCGGAGGATGTTGGGGTGGCAGAGCCGGTTCATCAGCTGCACCTCGCGCAACATGTTTCCTCGGTTGCTGGTCAGCTTGTTCATCTTCAGCACCAGGACTTGCCCCGACTGACGGTGCCTCACCTGTGGGGACAGCCGGCCGTCACTCTGGAGGGGTCTCGGCACCCACCCCGCCCCACAGCTGGCACAGAGGGAAGCCCCGTCTGGAGGGCAACCCGCAGACCTGGCTCCAGCAGCTTCTACGCTGTGGGGCAGTCAGGGCTCCAAGGCCTTGGGGGGCAGAGCCACACCAAAGTTCTCCAATGCCCTCGCCATCGGTCCCTGGGCTGGGAATCATGGGAACCAAGTAGCGGCAGCTTCCGAATCCACCAGAGCTACAAAACCAGCCAGCAGCCAGAAAGAGACCCAAGGCATTGGAGCTGCCCAAGCGCCTGGGGTCAATCCTCTACCCCAGGGTGCCCCGTCCATGGCCCTTGAGGGGGTATGGAGCCCCAGAATTCCCCAGTCAGCATGGCCTCAACCCCCCCCTCTTCTGGGAGTCCACCCCCCCTGCTCTCAGAGAGTCCAGCCAAAGAGTTTCCACAATGTCATCATACCCCACTCCCCAATTTTGCTGGAGCCCCCTTCCCCAAATTGCCAATGGGCTCACATTCAGGGAGACAGAAGAGACCCCCCTTTGAGGAGGGCCCAGACAGTTAGGGAAGTGCGAAGGGTGGAGCAAAAGAGGGGGATCAGAAGGAAAGGGGGGGGGTTAGGAGCCTGCTGTTAAGCAAGAAACACACACACACACACACACACACACACACACACACAAACACACACACACAGCTTCTCCTGACCTTCCTGGTTCCCAAAGCTTCTCCCATTCTAGCATAATTGCAGGTTCCCTCTGCAATTTCATTGATTTATGGCCCCAACCCTCATCCGCCCGAAGCCTCCCAGGGATGAAGCAGGAAGGAACGTGGCGCTCCTGCCCAGAGGCTGCGAAAGAGAAGGGCAGGGCCACCAAGGGGCGGCAGGAGGCGCCCAAAGCCAGGGCACAGGAAGAGCACCAGCCTGCCACCCTACCCGCTTCCCTTCTCTTGCTGACCCTCGGGCGGCCTCTGCTTCAGGCCAGCCATCCGGGCCTCTCGGAACAGCTTCCCCCCCCCCACCCCCCACCCCGTCTCACTGGGCAGGGAAAGGGGGGAGCAAGCAAGGCAACGCTCAGAGGCCCATTCCCCCAGTGATGCCATCAAGTAGGCGCAAGGGCAAGGGGCGCCTGCCCAAGTGGCACACCTATGCTCCTCCAGGGCCGGGAGTCTCCACCGTGGACCCCAAAGGAACCTCCAGCCTTCCCCCCAGCTCCATTCACAGCCCCCACCCCACCCAAGAACAAACCCACACAGGCCCCACCGGGTCAAAGCCCCACAGCTGCTGCCAAAGGGGCCCCTTTATTTATTCATAAATCATATTTCTATAGCTGCCTCTCTCAGCGAACGCAACTCTGGGCCGCCCAGCATAAAACCATAAAAGAACCTCCCACGGACCCACAGCGCCCCCCGGAGCATAGATTTTGGGGTCCTTTCCCCACTGGGGAAGGTCAGGCCTCTCCCCAACACAGCCCAACCAGATAGGACTGAGGGTGGGGGGGTGGGGGGCTGGAACTGACAGGCTGACTCTGCAGCAGCCACAGCAGCAGACCCCCCCTCCCCAAGGGCCAGGGAACAGCCTGCAGCCCCTCATGCCCCGGGCAAGGCAGGCCTGTTGAACAGCTGCCCGGACAGGCCCAGCCACCTCACCACCACCCCTGCGCCCCCCCCCCCAGTGGAGCCTCCCTCTCAAATTCCTGGGCTCTGCAGCGAAGCCCATTCCTGCCCTTTTTAGTCCATGCCTCCGTCCTCCCTCCGCTGCGCCTGCTCCCCCCCTTCCCGGCCCTGGATACGACTGCCCCTCCCCTACTCCAGGAGGGGCCTGGGTTGTGCAACCAGCAGGAGCCCAAGCGGAGACTCTCTCGGGGAGGGGGGGAGGGAAATGCAAGGGACACACCCTTCCTCTTTGGGTGGAGCCCACTACCCCCCTTTTCTAAGCAAGCGATGCCCCCTCTCCATCCACCCCACACCCTGCCTGGCACAGCTCCCTGCCCCCTGCTGCCCCAAGGAGGAGTCGTGCTGGCATGGGAGGCCCAGGGTCAGAGGGGTCACCTCACCCAGATGTGGACCCCGTCCTGTGTCTGCCCTGGAGCTGCCCCTGTGGGGCTGAGCTCCATAGGGGAGAGACAGGCAGGGCCTCTGAAGGAGGGAAGGCGGTTGCCTGCTATGTCTCCTGATCCCCCCCCCCCCCCCAAGTGAGGCACTGCTGCTGCCAGCCACGAAGCTGCTCTCGGCAGACCCCTGCAGGCCTGGGAAGACAGAAAGGCCCTCCTCCCCTTGGGGAGACTTCCTGGCCCCCCCAGCAGGAGCGGCTGCTGTACGGACGGCTGCCTTCCCTTCGCACCCTCCGGACCAGCCCAGACCCACAGCAGGAGAGCCGCTGCCCGCCAGGAAGTGCCCCCCCTCTGAAGTGGGCAGCATGACCAGCAGGTGCATCCCCCGATCGCCCCCCCCCATGCAGAAGCTGCTCCTACGTTGAGGGAAGGCCCAGCCCCCCCCCCACTTCCCCCCACCCCATGGCTTTCTTGGAGGGCATTTAAATCTTGGAGCCACCTGGCCCCACAGCAAGCCCCCACACCCCGTTTGATAGGCAGGAGAGCCAAGGAGGGGCTGCGGCCCAGCTCAGCCCTGAAGCACAGCTGGCAAACAACAGCTGCCATCGCACAAACCAAAGAACCTCACAGCACGACAACGGAACGTGAAAGTCTGATTTGCACAACACACAATTCCCAATCCACCACGAGTATGTGAACCCGGCCAAGTCCTGCCTCAGAGCAAATGAGGAGGGTTCAGCCATTCGCATGGATTGTCTCCCCCCGCCCCTCAATTCTGGGTGAGAGCCCACCTCCTCTCCCCCACTGGTTTTCTACTGGGTCTTCCAGCCTCCCCCCCACAACTCCCCCAGGCCACACCAAGGCCAGCTAACCAGGGAGCTCCGTGGCCGAAGCGCCTCTGTGTCCTGAGAGGGAGGTGCACACAGGGCCTCCGTGGGGGCATCCCCAGGAGACTGCAGGCAAGCAGCCCAGTCCCTGCTATGGGGCATGGGTCAAGCAGAGCTCCTGTGGGGCTGATTGCAGTGGTGCCAGGGAGGCCCAAGGCAGCGCATTCTCAGAAGGCGGCAGGGCCTCCAACCCTCACCCTCACCTGGAATGGCCCTTCTGGGCCCTCTGAGGCAGCTGAGTGGTCTCGGCCCGGTTGCAGCTCCCAACCAGAACCCCCACCCCTCACTTTTACCATCTGCACCACAGCCCTCAGGCTCCATGCTCAGCTTGGCATGGGTGAAGCAGGTACGTGGAGAGACGCTAGCCAGCCTCTTTGGTCTGTTCACTTGAAGATGGGAAGAGGCTGGCAGAGGAGCTGCACAAGGAGGGGGGAGAGGCAGGCAGGCCAAGAGCCACCCAGCCCCAAAGCCCCATCCGCCTCCAGGCCCTCTGATGCTCCAGGCGAAGCCCCTTCCTCCTGCACCATAGGCCCATCAAGAGGCAAGGCGGCCTCTGGAGGAGAGGATAGAGATGGGCTGACTCCACCCCCCTGTTTGCCCACAGTCTGAGGAGCCCCACCCCCAGGAGGTCCCCTGCCCCCTGCCAAGCCCTCCCACCCCAGTCCCTGCTCAAGCGTCCCAGAGGGCAGAGGTTCACCCTGCACCAGCTGCCTCCCCCCAGCATCGAGACCCCAGGGGCCAATTTGCTACGGCCTCATCACGTCACAGAGTGGGCTGGTGAAGGGAGTGCCAGGGTGGGCCCTGTAAAAGGCAGGCAGGCAGGACAGCCATCCGCCTCCCAGCCACCCACCCATGCCCGCATGCCATGCCCACCCTGGCAGCCAGCCTAGAATCCCAAAACATTCTTACTGCTCAACTCCATAAGGGCCAGTTGCCCACCTCCAGGACAGCCAGCTGGAGCGCAGCCATGGCTCCCCCCCACACACACACAGAGCCCCCCCTGCTCCCCAAGGGCCCAGCCTGGCCCTCCCTTCAGCCCCCCTGCCTCCACGGCTGCCCAGGGCCGGATCCCAGGGAGTGGAGCTGCCAGCCAGTCCATGAGTCAGTCCAAGGCGCCAGGCCTCTCCCTGCTTGCCACCTCTCTCAGCCTGTGCAAGACAGACAAGAGAGCGCAGACTCCAGGCTGGCCCTGGGTAAGCTGAGTGCAGAGCACACGTCCCAAACTGAGGCTCCGGGACGCCCCCCCCCCTTTCCTCTTCAGCTTCCACCCTGGCAGTTGGCAGGCACAGCCCCGGCCCCTGCCCTGACACCCCCAACGCTGGCAGAAGGGAGAGCGCCAGTATTGCAGGGCTGGATTTCCTGCCAAGAGACTGCAATCCCTCCCTTCAAAGGCACGCCCCCTCCCTGGACCAAAGTGTCTCGACAGATAACCTCCCCCTAACACCCCCCACCCCCCAGGAAAGCCCCTTCCCCAGCTAATCCTGCAAGACCTCCCCCCTGAGGGCCGCAGCCGGAGCCGGAGCAAGGCAGCCATGCCTCTCACCAGCCAACTCTCACCCCCCGCAGGGGGCAGCCGACGAGCACCAGAGGCTGCCAAACTCCGGCAACTGCTTGATGGCAGAAGAGCATTGGTGGGCTTCAGGCTCACCTGGCACCCCTGGCACAGCTCCCAGGACGGAGTTCATGCAAGATGCCCAACTTGGGTTCCTGAGCATTAATTCACACGTTACCCTAAACTAGAAACTGGAATGTAGGCTGAGCGAGGGGCATCAGCACCAGAGGAAGCACGAAGCAGCGGGACCCAACCGAGCTCAGCTCCTGCAGCAAGGCAGCCTTAACGGGGAAGCACCAGTTGTGTGAACACAAGCCAGCTGCCTCGAAAGAGCAAGCCAAGCCGCACACCCTGGGCCCCCTGAGAGCAGCAAAGGGACTCCAAGGCCCATCAGCCCAGCCTATCTGAGTTCAGCAGCGGCCACTTGGTGACCCATGACCCAGCGGGGGAGGGGGGGCACAGCAAGGCATTTCCTAGCAACAGCAGCCAGCCGGGCCAGGCCAAGGGGCCAACGGGGCCCTTGCAAGGGAGGAGACCCAGGGAGGCCTCGGCAAAGCAGTCAAACTGATCTCCCCCTCTGGGTGCCTGCCCAGCAGCAGGGGAGGGGCTGCCCAAAGGAGGCTGGCCCTGAGAGGGAGAGGAGTGGGGAGCCCCCTCCCCCCACAAAAGCAGCAGCTCTGAACAGCCGCCCAGATCCAGGCTGGGGGAGGCCTCGGAAAGGCTCCTCCCAGAGGGAGGTGTCCCCCCTCCTTGCTGCTGAACAACCACCCCCTCCCTCCCTGCACTGCTCCCCACTAGCCAGGATAACAGAGCCCCCCCCCCCCCCCCCGACCCAGTAGGGTCACCATTTTCCTACTCAGTGCAGAGCTGGCCAAAGCCTTTGGGGGATTCTCAAGGCTAAGAAGAGCAGAAGCCAAAGTAAAGCAGGCAGTTCTGAAGGGAGACTCAACTTGGATAGAAAACTTCCTAAAAGAGCCCCCCCAGCCCCTCCCCAAGGACCAGGGAAAGACTTTTGTCAACAAAGCAGGCAGGGGCCTCGGAGTAGGGGGGGGGGGCTTTCTGGTCCCAGAGGGGCCCCACGGAATCCACGGAAGCCGGGGCATTCCCACCAGAGGGGCAGCCACACCTGGAGGGGGGGGGGCCTGGGAGAGGCAGTCCAGACCATCCAGGCCCCTGGGGGGCCCTTCTCCCCAGGGAGCCCAGAGAATGAAGGTGAGCCAAACCCCCCCAGAGAAAAGGACTCTTGGGAGAGACGGCTCCCCTCCTGGGAGAGTGGGAAGAGCTGGCCAGCCAAGCGAGGCGGCCCTGCGTGCTTGTCCCGAAGAGAAGCAACTGCCTGGAGATCAGACTTTTCCCGGCCCAACTGGCCGAGGCACAGCCTGTCCTGGGACTACTGCCCCCCCCCTCCCCGCAGCAGCGGAGTGGGCCTGGGCCCCCAGCCTCCCCTTCATTCAGCTCTACCTAATGGAAAGCCCCACCCCCACTCCTGGCAGCACAGGCTCTGCCACCATCTCCACAGCCGTCCTGTGACTCTTGCAGGTGGGAAGGCTCTGGAGTCACCCATATGCCATCGGCTGTGCTACGCAGGGCAGCCCTCCAAACCAGGGGCTTCAGCAGATCCCATCCCGGAACACAGCAAGTCTGTGGGTGCCTGTTTGAAGCAAGGGGCCTTTGGCTGACTGGCCACAGGAGGCAATTTGCCCACCGCTGGTTGCAAGAGTCTGCCAAGAGGTTCGCCAGCTGCCCCGAGAGGCAGGTCCCTCTTGTTAACTCCGCACGTGGACAGAGGACCGGGCAGCTGGCAAAGGGCCAGAGGGGCACAGGGTTACATCAACAGTAAGTGTAAGCTGACATGGAGGCCACCTGTCCCGGCCAGAGCACAAGCAGCAAAACAACAAGTATGGCAGAATCCAGCCGCCTTGGGGGGGGGAGGGGGGGCAAGCACAGAGGTTCTTGTTAAGGCCACAGGGGGAGACCCGCTTTAGGGCCCTGGGGCTGAAGGGGAGCATGGCTGCTCTTTGTCACTCTTGGTGGCCGGGGGAGGCTGAAGGTATTTCTCCCCCATCCCCTCCAATATGGGCTGCCCTGGAGGAGCAGGAGAGCAGCCAGGCCTCACAGCCAGGGAGCCTGCCGGGCATCCCAGGGCACCGGGGCTGGCAGAGGCCACAGCTCTGCCCGTTCACCAGTCATAACAGGGAAGGCCTCCAGAGCTGGACAAAAGCCAGGGGAAGCCCGAGGCTGCCTGGGCAGGAGCCCTCCTAATGCCACCGCCAACTGTGGAGCCTTCCTCCCGGCCGCTGCTCTAGACCCGCAGGGCCAACGGGGGCTTCTGCCAAGGCTGCCGACCAAGGGGTCCTCCCGGGCCCACCAGGGACCCCGCCGCCAGACCCAGGCAGCCGGCAGCCCAGGGGAAGCAGCCGGTAGCCGAAGCTCCTTCCAGAGCCCGGCCGGCCCCGGAGCCTCCCTCCGGCCCAGGGGGAGCGGGCGGCAGAGGGGAGAGGAGCTCCTCCCCTGCCCGTCCCGGCGGCTGCCCCCTCCGCCCACCCCACCCCGGGCCCTCGCGGCGGGCGGGGGTCTCACCTTGAAGACCTCGGAGAAGAAGCCGGAGCCGATCCTCTCGCAGTAGAAGTCGTCGAGGCGCGCCAGAGTGGAGACGGCGCTGCGCAGCGCCCGGTAGGAGGAAGGCCGCTGCCGCCCGCCCGCCTGCCAGCCCCCCGGGCCCGCCGCCTCCCCCTCGGCCTCCTCCAGCCGCAGGGACAGCCCGGGCCGGCGCGGCGGCTTCTCCCGCTCCATGCCCGCAGCGCCCCAAGGCCATGCGCGGGGGGCGGGCGGGGGCGGCGGGAGGGCTGCGCTGCGCCCCCGGACGCCGCGGGCTTCGGCCTCCGGAGAGCTCGGCTGCTCTACGGCCCGCCAGCGGCCGCCCGTCGGAGGCGGAGCCGCGGCGGGCGGAGCGACTCTTAACTCCTCGGCTGCCGCGGCTGGAGCGAAGCGCGGCGGCGTCTGACAGCGCTCGGCGTCCCGGGGGCGGCCGGGGGGCGGGGCCCCGGCTCAGCCTGCGCCCGCTCGGCCCCTCTCCGCCGCCCGCGCCGGTCCGGCGGCCCCCCATCCTTTAAGCCGTGGCCGAGCGCCGTCCGAGGCCCAAGGAGGCTGCAGCCAGCGGGGAAGCCGGCCCCGGCCTGTCCGCTCGCTTGGGCGCAGCGCCTCGGAGGGAAACCCGGGAGGTGGAGGGCCTCTGGTCGGGCGCCCTCCAGATGTTGGGCCTCGGGACCGGAGCCCGGCGCATCTGGAGAGCAGCCCTGATCCGCGGAGGAGCCGGAAAACGGCTTGCCTGAGTAAGGAGCTGGCCCCTCCGCAAAGTCTCCGCGTTTACCGGGCCTCCCGTCCGTAAGGACCCCGACATCTGCCCGGCTGCTGCCTCGTTAATGGAGGTTGACAACCTCCCAGATGTTGGAGGCAGAGCAAAGCTTCCACACAGCTGCCCCGTGACCTCAGGAGTGGAGCAGGTCTGTGGTCACCTGTGGAACTCACCTCTCCAGGTGTGCTGATGGGAAATCGCGGTGCTTCCATGCCGGAGGGCCAAATGGAAGTGGGAGCAAAGGGGCTCTTGCCCTCATTTATATCTTTTTATTTTGTACTATTTATTCATTGAACTGCGTGGCCAGAGCTCCCGAGGCAGTGAACAATCCAGGCAAAATGAAGATTTCAAAACACCGGGAACAAAGCAGAAAACACCCGATCCCCTTGTGGGAAACTCAAAGGCCAACTGGCTCTCCTCCCGAGCTATTGAGTAGAATTGAGCCACCCTAAATTGGGATTCCCAGGCAGGAGGGCTCAGAAAATCCCAGAAAAGCTCACCCCCCAGAGGGGGGGGTCCTGTTCCCATCCCCTCTCAAATCCAACCCTGCCCTCAACCGCCCCCTGGGTTTCCACAGGCTCAGACAAATCCCAGGGGAGGTTATATGACCTCAGTCAGCACGGAGGATTATGGGCAGGGGGTGCCTTTCTCCAAAGCCCCCCAGGAGACCAAAGGGAGCCCCCTTTCTGGGGTTCCAGGAAGCAAAGGAGCACCGGAAGCATCCGCTTGTCCGTCTTTACCTGGGAGCAGGTGAGGCTGCTGGGACAGATTGCTGGCTCACAACCAGGCGAATTAAGTGGAGCCACCAGCTCTGCAGGTAGGAGAGTGATTCAGCTGCCAGACATCCCATGTATCTAGTTATGCCCAGGTGGTGCCCAGGGAGTTCCCCAGCAACCAAGGAGGACAGCTTTGATGAACACCCTCAACCTCTGGAATACACCAGGCAGGGTTGCCCTGAGTGACCCATCCTCACCTGCTAGTCCCAGGCCGCCCCCTGCTCTTCTGAGCAGCTCCAGGACGTGAAGTGGGCAATGAAGCCCACTGGCAGAAGAGGAATAATAATAATAATAATAATATTTAATGCTTCTAGACCGCCCCCTCTCCCGCAAGGGACTCGGGGCGGTGTACAGTTCATACAAAATATAACAGGATACAATAAAATTAAATTAAATATGTACAGTTGACAATTGACATGGAGGAGGTTAAAATGTAGTTAAAAGAACTGTACAAAGCAGATATAAAATAAATTCAAACCCCTAAAAACAAATACAGTAAATTAAAAAACCCTAAAATAACCAGATATAATACATTTGCCAGGAGGGACAGTTGAATTATGCCAGGCCTGCTAGTCGGAACAGGTGGGTCTTCAGTTTTTGCCGGAAGGAGCGGAGGTCAGAAGTGGTTCTAATGTCGGGGGGGAGGTCATTCCAGAGGGTTGGGCCCATCACAGAGAAGGCCCTACTCCTCGGTGTCGCCCGCTGGCATTGCCTAGTGGACGGCACCAGGAGAAGTCCCTCCCTGTGTGAGCGTATTGGCCGCAGGGATGTATGTGGGAGGATGCGATCCCGCAAATAACTAGGTCCCGTGCCATGGAGCGCTTTAAAGATGGTAATCAGCACCTTGAAACGCACCCGGAAAACCACAGGCAGCCAGTGCAGCTCGCGCAGGAGAGGTGTTACGTGGGAGTACCTCGTACTCCCCATCACAGCCCGCGCGGCTGCGTTCTGAACTAACTGCAGTCTCCGGGTGCGTCCCAAGGGCAGCCCCATGTAGAGAGCGTTGCAGTAATCCAGGCGGGACGTCACCAGCGCATGAGTGACCGTGCGTAGGGCATCCCGGTCCAGTAGGGGGCGCAATTGGCGCACCAGGCGAACCTGGTGGAACGCCCCCCTTGCCACGGCTGCCACATGGTCATCCATTGACAGCCGGGCATCAAGGAGGACGCCCAAATTGCACGCCCGTTCCACAGGGGGCAATTGTTCGCCCCCTATGGCCAGCGATGGGATCAGCTGGCTGAACCGAGGTGCCGGTAGCCACAGCCACTCAGTCTTGGAGGGGTTGAGTTTAAGTCTGTTGTCCCCCATCCAGACCCCGACGGCCTCCAAACACCGGGACATCACTTCGACAGCCTCGTTGGGGTGGTTTGGAGTTGAAATATACAGCTGAGTATCATCAGCGTAGAGGTGATACTCAACCCCAAAACCACGGACTCACCTATTTCAATCAGCTGGCCTGGCACTTTCTTAGTTTTACCTCCCGGGGATTTATTCATTTTAATTGGGTTTGGGGTTTTAATAAGCTTTTAATGTACTATATTTATTATTCTATATACAGTCTTGCAACCTCCTCCACCTACGTATTTAATTATTTAACTGTTTTATGTATGTATTTTATAACGTATTTTAGTGACTGTACACCGCCCCGAGTCCCTTTCAGGAGAAGGGGCGGTCTATAAATATGAATAATAAATAAATAAATAAATAAATAAATAAATAAATAAACGGATGATCTCACCCAGCGGCTTCACATATGTGTTGAACAGGAGAGGCGAGAGGACCGACCCCTGTGGCACTCCACAAGTGAGTGGCCTCGGGGTCGACCTCTGTCCCCGTCAACACACATTGCCTCCGGTCGGAGAGGTAGGAGCCAAACCACCGCAAAACGGTACCTCCGACTCCTATCCCCTCCAACCGGCGCAATAGGATACCATGGTCGATGGTATCAAAAGCCGCCGAGAGGTCTAATAGGACCAGGATAGAGGAACAACCTCTATCTCTGGCCCTCCAGAGATCATCAACCAACGCGACCAAGGCTGTCTCTGTGCTGTGCCCGGGTCGGAAGCCGGACTGGCGTGAGTCTAGATACTCGGATTCGTCAAGGTGTCGTGGAAACTGCTGCGCCACCACATTCTCTACAACCTTCGCTAGAAACGGAAGGTTGGAGACTGGACGATAATTAGCTAGCTCCATTGGGTCGAGTGAAGGCCTCTTAAGCAAGGGCCTCACCACCGCCTCTTTCAAGGCGGTTGGTAAGGATCCCTCACCCAATGAGGCATTCACCAGGCCCAGAAGCCAGCCTCGGGTCACCTCCCAAGATGCCAGTACCAACCAGGAGGGACACGGGTCCATTAAACATGTGGTGGGTCGCAGCCGTCCACGCAACCTATCTAAATCCTCGGGGGCAACAGAATCAAACTCCTCCCAGGATGGTCTCACAAGACTCGCTGTTGGCGGCCCGTCTTGTCCACTGAGTGGGGCCCATCCGCTCCGGATCTGAGCAACTTTGTCCTGCAGATTTCCCCAAATTCCTCTGCTCTGCCCTGTAAGGGTGCCCCCTGTGTCCTCTGTGACAAGAGGGAGCGGGTCACCCTAAACGGCGGCAGGGTGGTTATCCGCGGACGCAATAAGGGTGGCGCAATATCTACGTTTGGCCACCCTTAATGCCACAAGGTAGGTCCGCAAGTAGGATCTTTCCTGTGTTCGATCAGATTCGGAGCGTGAGGACCTCCACCTGCTCTCTAGACGTCTCCTGTGGCGCTTCATCACCCTCAGCTCCTCGGTATACCAAGGAGCCCGGGTGGGTCGCTGCCGCAGGAGAGGTCACAAAGGCGCAACCCGGTCCAAGGCCCCAGCCGCCGCCCTATTCCAGGCGGCCGCTAGGTCCTCCGACCGAGCGCGGGTCAGGGCTACAGGTAATGGCCCAAGCTCCATCTGGAACCTATCCAGCTCCATCAGGTGCTTGGGGCGGTACCAGCGTGGACCGTCTGGTCCCGCCTCCTCGCGGTGGGGGGTAGCGCCAGGGAAGTCAAGCCGGAGACATGAGTGATCTGACCATGACAGGGGTGTAACAGTAAAATCCCCTCTACCCAGATCACTCGTCCACTGCTCAGATACAAAAACAAGGTCCAATGTGTGGCCTCCTTCGTGTGTGGGGCCCTGAATTAACTGGGTCAGGCCCATGGCTGTCATGGAAGCCATGAACTCCCGAGCTACCTCAGACGCTGCTCCCGTCGACGGCAGGTTGAAATCCCCCATAACCACAAGCCTGGGGATCTCAACCGCCGTCTCCGAGATCAGCTCGAGGAGCTCGGGCAGGGCTGCTGATGTATAGCGAGGAGCCAAGTATACAATCAGCAAACCCAACTGCCTCCCTGGGCCCCATTTCACACCAAGGGACTCACACCCGGATATCTAAGGAACACCCTCGGCTCTAGACCTTCCCGTATAACTACCGCCACCCCACCACCCTTACCCAGGGCCCGAGGCTGATGGAATGCACGGAAACCTGGTGGGCACATTTCCACGAGGGGTAAACCACCCTCGTGGCCCAACCAGGTTTCCGTTATCCCTGCAAGGTCTAGCTCCCCCTCAGAGATCAACTCATTAATGAGGGGGGCCTTGTTGGTTACGGACCTTGCATTGCAAAGCATCAGCCGTAGGCCCGGGCTCTGTAGTTCCTGGCCACCTAGGTTGCGGGGGTTGGTGCAAACGACCGGGCATAGCCAACAACCACGGTCTCCCAACCGACCTTGTGATCTTCTCTTGTCCTCGCATCCCCCCCTCCCCGCGACCGTTGTAATCAAACAACCCTCTATTGGAATCACTTGTTCCCTCTCCCCCCCCGCTCCGCTCACTTCCTTCCCGGACTCACCTGTCCATCTGGCACTGGCACTGGTGCCTCTCCCGGCCTGGTTATAACACCCCCCCCTCCCTGGAACCCCTTAATAACAATAAAAAACTTCTGGATAAAAAGCCCCTCAGCCTCCGTTTCTTCCACCTCTCGGGGTTCACAAACCCGTCATCAAGGCAGGCCCTTGAGAGAGCCAAGGGCCATATCTGCGAGAGCGGGGCCTCCCGCAGGCGGAACACGGGTCACCTGCTCAAACCGGCCCAAGAAATCCTGCACCCATGGAACCTCCGCTCTACCCTGTGGAACCTGTTAGATATTAACATATATCGTAGCAAGTCTCCTCTCTGGTCCGCTGCTACAGCGGGAAACAGGTATCGTTCTGATTGGTCGAGGGGCGTACCCGATCCCTATAAAAGGGGAACCCTCCGACCACAGAGCAAGCGGGATCACTATCACTACTAATAAAGAGCTGTTAAGTCACTTCGTGTCCGCAGTCTGTTCTCTCGTTGCCCAGATCTAACAGAACCAACAGCGGAGAAATGGGTCTGTTTGCCCATTTGCCCATTGCCACGGCTGAAGGTCAACCAGATGTCCATCCTTGGAAGGGGTGGAGCAGAAGACCTTGTGAGCACAATTATAGCCCTCCGACTGATGAGGTCCCCAAGGAAACAGCTCTCAGCTGGAGGCCACCAGGACAGAATCCAGGGAATGGCAGAGGGGTCCCCAGGAGGAGGGGCCCCCTTCGGGGCAGGAGAGTTTCAGCCTAGAGAACCTGGAATCCCAACTCCATTTGCAACTTTACCTGGTCGCTGACCTCCTTGCCATCTCATTGCTAGATCATTAGGAGCCCCTCCACAGGGGGCTGCCCTTGGAAAGCACCCCGAAATTTCGGCTGGAGCAAGAAGACAGGGGAAATATGCTTCTGAAGCAGCCTTGGACCACAGCCTTCCCAGGGCTGCCCTGATCGCCAGTGTCTCCCTCAGTGCGATCCAAGGTGCTGGTTGAGGCCCTGGATGTTTAGAAAGGCTGCCTTGGCCAGGGAGACTCTGCCCCCCCCTCTAAGCAAAGTGATCCCCCCCCCGCTCCAATCCTGAGGAGCAACTGGAGGGCCGTAAAGGACTATGGAGAGAAGTAGGTCTGCTCTGGCAGCTTCAGGCGCCCTCCCTTGCGCCACTTTCCTTTCTGGGGCCTGCCCACTGGGATCCTCCCAAGACTCCCCATCATCCCACCTGCTGCTCCAGTGGGAGAAGAAGAGGGGCCTTTTCCCACTTCGGCTGTCTTCTGACTTCGATTCAGTGGCACTTGCGGCCCATCCCCCATTGCCTCATTGTGGTGTGACCTCAGTGCCGCTCCTGGGCAAATGGGCAGCTGTGGACACCAAAGGGGTCAATGAAGCAGCCATGAGGTTTCTGTAATGGATCTCTCCATAACTAGCCTGCAATCGGTGGATCCCTCCTTCCCTCTCTTTCCTTGAACCCTTTCTCCTGTCTCCTCTCCCAGTGCAACCCCCTCGTCCTTCATATGCCCAACTTCCCAGCTGACCCCCGTTTTCACTGTTCAACTTTGCTCACGTTTTCCCTGCTCTCCCCGTTCCCCTCCTCCTTTCAGAGCCCTCCACCTCCTCGTTGTTTCTGATGGTTTAGTATTTTTTAAAAATAATCCAGATTCTCAGCTGTCAAGACAGCATCCTCTGCGTGCAGGTTAAATTGCTAAATAAAACAAAACAAAATGCTAAGGATTCATGAGCCCCCCCCCCCCCAGCAATATTCTTTAATGCCAACTCAAGGATTCAGTTTTATTGGTTAATTCACACTTTTTTTAAAAAAAAAATTATTTTTCTTTAAAAAAACAAGACAACACATACAGAACAAAAGCAAGGAGAAAAAACAACTTTCCTCAATTTCATCAAGCATCTCGTTTGGTTACAAGTTTTTGTGCATCAGTTTTTATAATTAAAAATAAAGTCACTGGTTATCCATTAAACCTAACTAAATATTTCATTGAGCATTATGTGTTCAGATTACCATTAATATTCTTTCATTTGTGAGGGCCCTTATTTCCTTTTATTATTATTATTATTTATTAGACTTGTTACCTTTATTAGGCTCCCTCTCCACGAAGGGACTCGGGGCGGCGTACAATAAATACATCACATGTTACACGTTAGATGTTACACGGAGGAGGTATAAAGTCACAACAGCAATTGTTAAAATACATAAAACAACAATAATAATAAGGTTAAAAACATTAAAAATACCCTAAAATTTAAAGTTTAAAATTGCCAGGAGGATTAGAAATAGAGCTATAGTTGAGCCAGGCCGGCTAGTTGGAACAGGTGGATCTTGAGGTTTTTACGGAAGGAGCGGAGATCGGTAGTAATCCGAATGTCGGGGGGGAGGTCATTCCAGAGGGCTGGGCCCATCACAGAGAAGGCCCTGCTCCTGGGCGCTGCCCTCTGGCACTGCTTAGTGGACGGCACCCGGAGGAGTCCCTCTCTGTGAGAGCGAATGGGTCGTAGGGATTATGATTATTGAATCCATAATTATCTATTAGGTAACAATAAGTCTTTATAGAATTATAATATCACCTATTTCTAGAGAGGGAAAGCAAAGATTAAAACAAAAGATTCCCATTAATTCATATTGTACATATATACTTTCAATTAACCATGTCATCGATCATCCAAATATAATTTTCCATTATTAATTATTAATCCATATAGTCTTTAGTTATTTCAATTCATATATGTATCCATTGTTCATTACATCATCATTAGTCCATTTAGTATAGCAAAAATCTTTATAGTATAGAATGATCACTACCTACAGTAATACCCAGAGGTTCAAATAATCCCACTATTATACATTAGGTTCATTATTGTTCTTCATATATTGTGTAAATAAGTACTCTATTTCATAGTAAAAAAAAACCTTTCTTTTTATTAAAGAGTTTTAATAGATTTTACAAATATTTCCCCTTCCCCTCCCCTTCCTCCCCCCAACCCTCCCCCCTCCCCCCAACCTCCCAGAGCAAAATACAGGGTATAAACATTTAACAATCATACGCTACCATAAACTAACTAACTTTAACATCTTGCCTCCTACTTGTGCTTTAACTCCCCTTTTCTTAAGCTAACTTTAGATAAATTATAACATTCCTTGCTCCTTCACTCATAAGCTAATTGAAATTTCTTAGTCCGATATTTGTTTTGAATATAGTCAATCCATCTTCTCCATTCCAACTTGTATTTCTCATCTGAATGGTCCTTCAGATATGCTGAGATTTTGGCCATCTCTCCTAAATTTATTACTTTTTTTTAATTATTAAGAGAGTTTTATACAAACAAATTTTCCCCCTTTTCACCCCCCCGCCATACAATATAAATCTCATACAGATGCTATGCCCCCCCAACCCCCCCAAAAATTTTCTCATTCAAATATTATACTATACCCTTTACCCCCTCCCCTCCCCCATCTTAAAATAGATTACTCATTCACATATTATACCCCCTCACCTCCCAACAAACATAATATAAGTTTCTCTTAAAGTAACAATAGCCATCTTCTAAGTTAGTTGAACATATATAAATCATAATATAAATTTCTCTTAAAATAACAATATTTCATTAATCCCATCTTCTAGTTTAATTATGCATATATATTAACCCACCCTCCACCCTAACCCACCCCCACCTCCCACTCAAGCCCCCCCCCCCTGGCTTCCACTATACACCACTCTAACGTTTCCAAGCAACCCATGTATTATTTACTCTGATCATCTATCAGTCTAAACATTCTTACCTAAAGGCTACATAATACCTCCTAGTCTGGTATTTATTCTGTATATAATCAATCCATTTTACCCATTCCTGTGTATAATCCTCCTGTTTCTGAGCTTTTAAGAAAGCTGAAATTTTTGCCATTTCGGTGAACCCCGCCACCTTCTGAATCCATTGATCAATAGACTAAATTTACTACTTTTAACGTCCATTCTTGAATAGTGGGCAACTCTTCCTTCTTCCAGTACTGCGCCACCAGCAATCTTGCTGCCGTCGTTAAATTCAAAATCAGATTAGTCTCTATAACTGTACAGTCTGTAATTATACCTAACAAAAACAACTGGGGAGTGAACTTTATCCTCTTTTTAAGAATATTTTGAATAATCCACCATATTTTTATCCATTATTGCATAAGAAAACAATTTCATTTCCAGGTTTTTTTATCTAACCATTGGTAAAACAAATCCCATACTCTATAAAATTGCTCATCCTCTAGTTCTCTAATTTCAAATGTAAGCTTACTCATTTCAGCACATTCCATTATTTTCCAAATAATTTCCTCTTGTGTTGGTAATTTCTCATTTTTCCAATTTTGGCAAATACAATTCTAGCAGCTGTTAAAACATTAATAATCAGATATTTCAAGTCCTTGTTGTATGCTTCTGGTATTATTCCCAATAGGAAGAGTTCTGGTTTTAAGTCTATGTGTTAATGAATCATTTTCTCCAGCCACATGTGGATTATAGTCCAGTATCTTTTAGCTTCACACTTTCCATAGTTTGCCTGCCATGTCTCCGTCACCACCTTATCAATCATAAATATTGACCATGGCTGCCTATTGTGTCCATTGCCAATCAAGCCTCGGTTATTAGTAGTAAGATTACAAACAGAATAACGTTCCAGAGTTGGAAGGGACCTTGGCAGTCTTCTAGTCCATCCCCCTGCTCAAGCAGGAGACCCTCTACCACTTCAGACAAATAGCTATCCAGACTCTTCTTAAAAGTCTCCAGTGATGAAGCAACCAAAACTTTTGAAGGTAACTTCTGTTCCACCGGTTAATTGTCCTCACTGTCAGGAAATTCCTCCTTAGTTCCAGGTTGCTTCTCTCCTTGATTAGTTTCCATCCATTGCGTCTTGTCCTGCCTTCGGGAGCTTTGGAGATTAGGTGACACCCCCCCCCTTTTGGGGGGAGCAGAGTAAGACGGTCGAGATTGGTCATACCTGCACTTGGTCATACCTGTGCCATGTACGGCAGGCCCAGTAGGGGAAGTTCCAGTCTGTTTTAACAGGTTTCACGAGGGCAATTTTTATCAAGCATAGGCAGCCCTTGACGCACTGCCTGTGGCTTAGTGACTGACTGGAGTTCCAATAGACCTACTTGGGTATGCCTAACGACCTGGGTTCGGTCTGGTGGCCACCTCCCCCCTGCAATCACATGGCCAGATTTTGGCTGCCCAGCAACCAGGTTGCATTTCTGGCTATTGGCCAAGTCCCTGCAATCCCACGACCTCACGGCTAGGGTGGTTTTGCCAAAGCCCAGCATTTGCCACTTCCGGTTTTCAGCAAAACTGAGCCCATGGCGACACACTGGATCACAGCGTTTGCTCATCAGCTGCCCCCCAAAGGACACGCAATCGGGTTGGCCACGGGACTGACCTGCTTCGTGCCATCATGAGTCACCACAGGCTCCATCAGAGTTGTAACTTGAGGACTGCCTGAAGACCCCTCAGCCCCATACAAGCCAGAATGTCCGGCGTAGCCGTTCCTTTCCAAGGCCAGAACCTGCTGGCCAAGAAGAAACGGAGGGTCCCGACTCCTATTCGGAAGGTGCTGGGAAGGTCTTACACATTTGGACAGGTGGTCCTCAACCTATGACCACAATTGAGCCCAATACTTATGTTGATGAGCGAGACAGTTGTTAAGTGAATTTTGGCCCGTTCAGTATAGAAATAGAATAGAAATTTAATTTGTTAGCCGCACCCTCTCTGCAAGGGACGCGGGGCGGCGTACAATAAAATATACATACATACATATAAACATAAAAATACACACATATACATACATATACATACATGCATGGAGGAGGTAATAATTAAAAATACATTACATTAATAATAATAAAAATTAAATTAGTCATTAAAATACCCCGAAATAATAATACAATTTAAAAAAGGACTGTCAGGAGGAAAAGGATAAACTACGGTTGAGCCAGGCCAGACAGTTGAAAGAGGTGGGTCTTGAGCTTTACACGGAAGGAGCGGAGATCGGAAGTAATCCTGATATCAAGGGGGAGGTCATTCCACAGGGCTGGGCCCATCACAGAGAAGGCCCTGCTCCTGGGTGTCGCCCCAGTGTCCTTTCTTGCCACAGTTGTTAAGTAAATCACAGCAGTTGTTAAGGGAATCCAGCTTCCCCATAGTCTTTGCTTATCAGAAGGTCATAAAAGGGGATCACGTAACCCCGAGACACAGCGACCGTCATAAATATGAGTCATTGGCCAAGCCAAAGAATTTTGATCAGGTGACCATGGGGTTGCTGCAACGGCCGTAGGCGTGGAAAGCGGTCAGAAGTCACTTCTTTCAATGTTGTTGTAACTCTGGTCACTAAATGAACAGTTGTAAGATGAGGACTGCCTGTACTGAAAGGCAGCTTAAACCATGAGGTTGCAATGCAGGTGTGGGAGGTTTTGGTTAGTAACGTTGCTGGAATCTGGACATGGTAGGGAAACAGAAGCCACGGCTGGAAGGGATCAAAGAGGGCCCCTCCCCCTCCCTCTGGGGGAGCTCCTGAATTGGGGGGGGCAGGAAGGAGAAAGAGCCCCCCCTTCAAATCCATATGTATTGTGGGATGTCTATTCTGCTTGGTCTCTCTGCAAACTCCAGGTTGCGCACCGTGCATGTGTCTCTCTGTCTTCCCGGTCTTGCCCACCCCCACCACACCCCCTCTTGTGGACAGGAGGGGGCCTCTGCCTGCTCCTCTCCACCTTCAGAGGAAATGGGAACATCAGCAACTGATGGATCCTCTTTCTTCCCGCTGTCTCAGTTTACCTGAGAGATATTACCTGCAAGGTCAGCCCTGGCTGTTTCCACAAGCGCAGCCCCCGCCCCCCCCCCTGCCCCCCAGCCACTACAAGGGAGCTGAACTCCTGCAGTTCATCTCAAAGGAAGCACAGGAGCCTCTGGAAACAAGGGGTGTCAAATGTCCCCCCCACCCCGCTGCCCCCACATCCTGGCTTGGAAGGAGGCCCAGATGTCCATCTAGGTCAAATTCAGCATCTTGGCTTCAGGTTTCTGGGGTCAGGGGGTCAAGGAGCAGGGAGACATTTCGGAGGTCAATTGAACAACTTCTCTTCCGTGTGGCAATTTTGAACTTCAGGAGGTTTCTTTTTTTAAAAAAAGAGCCGGATCAAAGCGAGATCAGATGCCTGGATGAAATGAAATTGGGCCGGAGGGAAGCACAGGGTGAAAGAAGGACGTCCCTCGGCTAATCAACCCTTTGGAGGCGGCTCAGTGAACACCTCGGCCCCAGGTGCCACGATGGCTGGCTTGGAAAGGCTGCTTTGGTGCCTCCCATCCTCCGGACAGGCGCTGCAGGTAAACCTGGGCAGGTCTGGGTGCCCTCCTTCACCTGAAGCTGCTCCTTGGGGACCCAGGGCTTCAGTGGGTCAACGAACAACCCCTGGAATTGTCCTCGGTCCAGTCAGACAACCTCAAGGAAATGATAGGGTTGAATTAGACCTCCCGTCAGCCCCTGGGGAGACCCCCAAAGGTGGGTGGGTGGGCTGCTCCTCGGAGGAAAAGAAGGGAAACAAGGCTCTGGCTACTCAACGGAGCGGCTCAGCCGGACTCTCTTCAGCCGCCCCGGCTGGACACAGCAGCTGTGCTCAGGGCAACCCCAGCTGGCCTTTGTCCAGGGTGGATGTCCATCAGTGGGGCCTCCCTGCCCAAACTGCTTGGGAAGCAGAGCCAAGGACGCTTTGGGGGTGGGGGAGGGGACACGAGCAGGGCAGACCCCCTGGCTGCTTTGGCCGCATCCGGTCAAGGGCCCCAAGAGGGCCACCTATGCCAGGAGCTCCAGCTGCTCAAAGGGAGGGGCTGCTGCCCCCTGCTGGGCTCCAGGCGCATGGCACAAAATCAGTCCATGTGCTCCTGGCAGTGAGCTGGAACTCAGAGGAGGCTCCTTTGGGCCTGTCGTTTGCCTGGATCCCCTCCGGCAATGCCCCTCCGGCAATGCTTCGTTTGCCTTGATCCCCCCCCCCCAAAAGCGAGGTTTGAAAGTGGCTGGATTGGAGCTGGGGAGAAGCCTCCATGCCACGTGACGGAGTGGCAGAATGCAAGGCACCTTCTCTGGCATTATTTAGGTTGATGAGGAATTCCAACCCTGGAAGACCCCCTAACCGACTTACCTGTGACTGCGGGGGTGGGTGGGCAGAAAGCCCCATGGGGCTCCGGGTGGGGCCTGGTCATGGCACCATCTCCTTTGGGTGGCCGTGGGACAAAATAGGTAGAATGTGTGACCACCGGTGTGGGTCAGGCTACAACTATCTGGAGAAGCCCCATCCCCACTGGGGCCAAGGACTCCTTGAACGCCCTCCCAGAGCATGGGGTGGAGGTCACCCGGCACCAACCTCTGAGGAAAGTCCCCAAGTCTGCCCAAGAATCAGGTGCAGGGGCATGGCTAAGGATTCTGCCAGGGAGCGAATGGCACAGGAGGGGGGCGTTCCACCAGGTTTGCCTGGTGCGCCAATTGCGCCCCCTATTGGACCGGGATGCCCTCCGCACAGTCACTCACGCGCTGGTGACGTCTCGCCTGGAGTACTGTAACGCTCTCTACATGGGGCTCCCCTTGAGATGCACCCATATAACACCTCTCCTGAGCGAGCTGCACTGGCTCCCTGTGGTCTACCGGGTGCGCTTCAAGGTGTTAGTTACCATCTTCAAAGCGCTCCATGGCACAGGACCTAGCTATCTGCGGGATCGCATCCTGCCCCATACATCCCTGCGACCAATTCGCTCTCACAGAGAGGGACTCCTCTGGGTGCCGTCCACCAGGCAGTGTCAGAGGGCGGCGCCCAGGAATAGGGCCTTCTCTGTGATGGGCCCAGCCCTTTGGAATGACCTCCCCCCCGATATCAGGACAACGACCAATCTCCGCTCCTTCCGCACGAAACTCAAGACCCACCTGTTCCAACTAGCCGGCCTGGCTTAACTAGAACTTTCTAACCTCCCTGGCAATTTTAATATTTTAATATTTTATAGGTAAATTTTGGGGTTTTTAACTGTTTTAATTGTTTTAATTTATTGTTATTTATTTGAACCTAGTGGCTTCCATTTGTATTTGACTGTTAAATATTGGTGTTACCTCCTCCATGCCACATTTGTATTTTGATTTAATTGTACGTCGCCCCGAGTCCCTTTGCGGAGAGGGGGCGACTGATAAATCGAAATAAATAAATAAATAAATAAATAAATAAATAAATAAATAAATAAATAAATAATAAATAAATAAATAAATAAATAGAATCCCCCACCCATCTCAGCCACAGACACACCCAACCTGCCATCCCTCATTGACGGGGCCTCTTCTCACTTCACGAATTCCAGGAGGCTCTTCCCTTGGGGGTCAGGGCTAATGTTAAAATGGGGCAGTCCCTCCATCCTTGCCCAGCCAGGATTTCCTAATATGTGCGAGCACTGTCTGTCCATCTGTCCATCCATCCATCATTTCTGAATCCAGGGATCAAAGCCAGCACCAGGTCTTCTTGGATGCAGAGAAGGCCTTTGATCGAGTGAACTGGAATTTTCTAACCAAGACTCTGGAAAAGATGGATATGGGACCACGATTTCGGCAGGCGATTGGAGCAATTTATCAGCAACAAAATGCACAACTTATTATTAATGGAAATCTGTCAACAACTTTTGAGATACAAAAAGGCACAAGACAAGGTTGCTCATTATCTCCATTGTTATTTATTTTAACTTTGGAAGTCTTGTTGAACGCAATTCGGGACTCAGAATCCTTAGATGGCATAACTATTAGGCAAAAGGAATATAGAACTAGAGCATTTGCCGACGATCTGGTTGTTACCCTTTCACACCCTTTGAAATCAATAATCCACATGAAAAATATTATAGTAGAATTTGGCATGGTGTCTGGGTTTAGACTAAATCAAAACAAAACGAAAATGATGGTTAAAAACATGACAGAGTCTCAAAGAAAGAGACTTGAAAGTTTAGCAGGCTTTGAAATAGTCTCCAAGGTCAAGTATTTAGGAATACAAATTTCAGAATCAAACACAAAACTTTTCTCAAATAATTATGAAGTGTTGTGGCAAAAGATCCAGAAAGACCTTGAAGTATGGAAAAAGCTACAATTGTCTTTGCTTGGAAGGATCTCAGCAATTAAAATGAACATTCTACCTAGATTTATCTTTTTATTCCAGATGATACCGGTGCTTAAAACAGATAAAACTTTGTTAAATTGGCAAGCAACATTAAATAAATTTGTTTGGAAGGAGAAAAAACCGAGAGTAAAGATGAAGATTATGCAAGATACTCGTGAAAGAGGCGGCCTTAGACTCCCAAACCTTCGATTGTACTATGAAGCTGCGGTACTAACGCATGTAGCAGATTGGTTTGGGAAAACAAAAATGGATTTGCTGAATATAGAAGGCCATGATCTTGTTCTGGGATGGCATGCATATCTTTTTTATGAAGACAGGGTGGACAAAGTGTTCAACAATCACGTTCTCCGAAGTGCCCTGATGAGAGTATGGAAGAAGCACCGGCCCAATTGGGATTATAAAATACCGCTTTGGTTGGATCTTGCAGACACCATGGGGATTATGATTAAGTCACTCGGGGGTTGTTTATACAAAGATGTGCTTATCGCTGATGGGGATGAATGGAAGTTAAAAACTTTGGAACAACTGTTGGAAGAAGGAATTGTTTTAAATTGGTTACATTACATACAGCTACAGAAGAGATGGGAAGAAGATCGAAGGGTCGGTTTTATGGACAAAGAAGTGGATCTGATTAAGCAGATAAAAGAGACTGGCCCAAAACAAGTTAAAAGAATATATAATGTACTGTTAGAAAGAGACTCAGAAAATGAATTGGTTAAGGATTGTATGATTAAATGGGCTCAGAATTTTGGTGAAGTGGTTATGTTGGAAACATGGGAAAGAATATGGGTTCAGAATGTTAAATTTATGCAGTCGCAGAATTTAAGGGAGAACTTTTATAAAATGTTTTACAGGTGGTATTTAGATCCTAAAAAATTATCATGCATGTACCCAAATATTCAACCAAAATGTTGGAGATGCGGGTGTCTAGATGCTACCTTTTTTCATGTATGGTGGACCTGCAATAAGGTCAAGGCTTTTTGGATAAAAATATGGTGGGTCATGCAAAATGTACTGAAAAAAAGAATACAATTTACTCCGCAAATGTTTCTACTGGGCATAGCTAAGGATCTTACTAAAGGGGAAACAAAATTGGTTCTGTATATGGTTACAGCAGCTAGGCTGCTGATTGCGCAACGTTGGAAGAAAGATTTTTTACCGACAATTGGTCAATGGACTCAGAAAGTGGCGGGGTTTGCGGAAATGGCAAAAATTTCAGCTTTCTTAAAAAGTCAGAAGCAGGAGAATTATACACAGGAATGGGTAAAATGGATTGATTATATACAGAATAAGTACCAGACTAGGAGGTATTATGTAGCCTTTAGGTAAGATTGTTTAGACTGATAGTTGACTAGAGTAAATAATACATGGGATGTTTGGAATTGTTAGAGTGGTATACAGCGGAAGTCAGGGGGGTGGGTTTGTGTGGGAGGTGGGGGAGGGTTAGGGTGGAGGGCGGGGCAATATATATGTATAAATATACTAGAAGATGGGATTAATGAAATATTATTTTAAGACAAATTTATATTATGATTTATATATGTTAAATTAGTTTAGAAGAAGGGATTGATGGGCTATTATTATTCTAAGAGAAATTTATATTGTGATTGTTGGGAAGAGAGGGGGAACAATATGTGCATGAGCAATCTACTTTTAGACAGGGGGAGGGGAGGGGGTAAAATAATTGGTATAATATTTGAATTTCCTTTTTCTAGGGGGGGCTGGGGGGAGGGGAGGGGGTATAGTATCTGTATGGGATTTACACTGTATGGCGGGGGGGTTAAAAGGGGAAAATATGTTTTCAATTAAAAAAAAAAGCCAGCACCCAATTGCTCATTCCCCAGATGCCCTGCGCAGGGCTCCCCCAGGTCTTCCCCTGCTTGTTACCCCAAAAATGTTTCCCCCCCTCTAGTTCTTTCTCCTCAGTAGCCCCACAAACATTGCCAAGGGCCCATCAGCTGGGGCTGAGCTCACATGGCTGCTGCTAACACCCCCTGCCCCCATTCTCTCAATCGACCCCCACACCCTTCCATTCCGGCCTCCCTCTGCAGCCCCTTGTGTCTAGTCCCTTCCCAGCTGCTCCCTGACCTCCCCCTACCAGAGACCTCTCTCACCCCACCTGCCGTCACTGCTGCCCCTGTCAGCCAAGGGGCCTTTTCAGCCCAGCGCCCCTCCCCCAAGCGCTTTCCAAGGCTCTGGTGCTTCCTGGCTGGCCATGAGCCCCACCCCCCGCATCACCAGGGTTCAGTGGTGGGGCTGCGGAAGTCTCAGGACAGCCCCCTCCAGGCCCCCACACAGCCCCACATTCTATCAGCCCCAGGTGCCTCAGCTCAACACAGCCTGAACTTTCCCCCAGCCCCTGGGATGGCAGTGCCCACTCAAATCCATGCCACGGGGGCTGCAAAGGGGTTTCCTCCCTGCCCTTTTCTTTTCGAGACTCGTTGCAGTGGGTGAGGAAAGACTCCCTCCCTGCTTAGCATCTCGGGTGGGATTTGAGCCTTTCCTGCCAGAAGGAAATACAAATCCAGACCCCAAGCCCGCAGGGGGCATGGCTTACAACGTTTTTGCCCTCCTGAATGGCAGGGCTGCTTTCTTTATCCCTGTTCCTGGGGGGATGTTGCCCCTGTATCTCTGGGCCCCCTGACTTCATGGGGCATCTGTGAGCAAAATTGATGACACGGCAGGGGAGGGGGCCTTTGCCCTGAGCTGCATGCATGGGTGGGGGTGTCTCCACCTGCACAGCAGGCAGAGCAGCAGACCCGGGCCAGGTTAGTTCATGGGGGGGAGCCTGGGGCTGTCAGTTGCAGACCCCTCCCCCCAAGGGCAAGTAACTAGCTGTCAGAGAGCCAGCAGAAGAAACGTCCCCTCCCTCTGCAGAGGGGACAGCCCCTTTCTTTGCTCAGGGTTTCCTTTTCTGAGGTTGTTTGCCAAGCGCCGAATGCCTCTCTCGGGCACGGCCAGGGCCCCCGCTTCGCCAAACAACACACCCTTCCGGGAAGCCCTTCCCTGGAGCCTGAGAGGAAGCAGGGGGCCTGGCTGAGAGAGGCCACTGGAGAACCTGCCTCAGGCCATAGGCTGGAGAGGAGGCAAGCGGCCAGGGGGGTCTCCGGATGCCACCCTTGTCTGGAGATGTTAGGGCAGGCATGGCAAACTTTTCAGCACCAAGTGCCAAAAAGGGAGCTCGTGCGCGCACTCATCTGGGACGTGATCTGGAAGAGGAGTGAGTGGCCCAGGGGGCAGACGCACACTAGCAAATGTATTTCTGGTTTCCAGCGTGAACATGTGTGCCGGCCAGCTAGACTTCCGGTTACTGGCACAGATGCAGGCGCAGTGATCAGCTGGCTGGCGCGCATGCTTACGGCGGAAAACAGAAGACGAGCTCTTCCAGCTTTCGGCACTGCTGCACCCATGAAGGCCAGCTGATCCTCACCCATGCGTGCGCCCCAGAAACCTGGAAGGCGAATGGCTACAGGTGCCATAGGTTTGCCTTCACTGTGCTAGGGGCCCACAGCAGCAGGAATGCTGGGGAAATCCCTCTGCACTGAACGCCTGCAGGGGCCTTCAGAGCGCTGAGTCTGCCCCCTGCTGCACCTTGGGGACCCAGGGCTTCAGTGGGTCAACGAACAACCCCTGGAATTGTCCTCGGTCCAGTCAGACAACCTCAAGGGAATGATAGGGTTTGAATGGTCTCCAAATCCGGCTTTCTAGGCAGGCAAAGCAAGAATTCTTTCTCTGGTGACCTCAAGGGGTTTGTGCGGGGGAGGGTGTTAGTCTGGTATCCCTGCGGTTGCAACACCCCCTGGAGAAGCCCCTGCCTGGAGCTCCAAAAGCCAGCAGTTGATGCTTCAAAGCAAGAGAGGAATCAGTGGCAGAAGGAAGGGAGGAGCAGGAAAGGAAGGCTGAAGGAGGGGAGGGGGATTCTGCAAGAGGAAGGGGCACCGAGGCTTCTTGGGCACCTTCGTTCTCCCTCCTCCTCCCCTCCCCCCCCCATGCCCCCTTCAAGGCTTGGGAAGCTCATCTCACCCTGACTGGGGGGGAGGGGCACCTCCGTCTGGGGGAGGCTATGGCTAAGCAGGAGGCTGATTTCAAGGGTCTCCTGAAGGGGAGGGGCCCAGCCCTCCTCCTGGCCCCTTTCATTTCCCCAGGAAGGAAAGGCTGGCTTTGACCTCCTCACACACACACACACACCCGACCCCTTTCTCAGAGGGCATGTCCTGGCCATGCCAAGCCTGGTTTTGTCCAACCCCTCCCTCCCCTGGCCTCCCCCCCCCCCCCCAGGGCTACCTTCCCTCCTGGGCCTTTCTGCCCAGAGAGGGTCATGCTGGCTGCTGAGCCAGAAATTCTGTGGGACACCCAGCCATCTGGGTGGAGGGCAGCCCTGCCAGCCTGGCCCTGGAGAAGAAGGGGCGCGTTCTGAGCTGCTACCAAGGAAAGGCTGCGTGGAGAAAGGGATCCTGCACTGAAGGAGGCCAAAGTCTCCCTTTCCCCTCCTCGCCTGCTGCAGGCTTGGCCCCTGCGCCTGGTCGCCTGCCTCTGCCCCCCCTGCCTGGCAAGCGTCTGCCTGGCGACGGTTTCCCTGGGCAGCAGCTCCCGCCCCACCTCCTCCCCACAACACATACAAAAGCCTTCCCAGCCAGGGCTCAGGCCAGCCGCGCCGCAGATCATGGCGTTTGCCCCCAAACTCAGCCAGGTGCTGATGACCCCGGAGCCCCACTTCCTCCCTGGGTAAGAGCCGCCCTGGAGGGCATCCCTCCCGGGGCACACCAACCCTCCCCCGCCACTTCTCTGCCACGCCGCCCACCGGGGCAGAGCCTGCGGGGCGACTGGGGGGGCGGGGGAGCTGCGCGTGGAAGTCCTCGGGCGGGGGGGGGGCGCAGACTCTTCGCATGTGACGGGCGGCGGAGGGCTCGGCTGGCCGGCAGCAGGGCGCCCCTCTTCCTCCCTCCGCTCGCGGAAGCCGCCGCCGAGGCGCTAGAAGGCGCCGGGGGGCCCGCAGCCCCTTCCCCAAGCAGGGCTGTGGCTCTGAGCTCCGGCTCTCGGGCAACTGCAGCCGGGCCGCTCGGAGGAGCCGCTGAGCCTGGCGGGGCAGGGGGAGGGCTGGGGGGTCGCAGAGCCCGGAGCGCTAAAAGGCCTGGAGGTTGACGGGGGCTTGGGGGGGGGGGCTCTCCTCTTCTGCTCCTGTCCTCGCAGATATGGCGGCTACTGTCCCCGCTACAAGTTCTGCCTGGGCCAGACTTACGGGAAGCTCACGTCGCAGCTGCTGGCCGCCCCCGGCCCTTCCCGACGGCTCCTCCTGCAGCCCAACTGCGCCCTCCGCGCCCCAAAGGAGCGGCCGGGGCTCGGCCGGAGGACGCGGGGCAAAGGTTGCAGCGGGGTCCCGGGCTATACCGGTAAGTGGCGCCTAGAGGTGGGCTCTCCCCGGCTGAGAGGCCAGAAGGGCCCCTGGAAAATGGGGGAGGGGCTGGGAAGACATCGCTCGGCCCTTGCAGGAGGCAGTGGGGGTTGGTCTGGACTCAGCAAAGCAAAGGGGGGGAGGGAGGGGTTCCATTGAGGGTCCTGGGGAGTTGCCTAGACACAGCCTCCGCCCACCATTTTTAGCCCCCCTTAGTGGCCCCCTTGCAGGCGGGGCCAGAGCCTCCAGTGCAAGCAAGTCAGTCTTCCCTCTATCTCAGAGGGTGGGAAAGAGTCACCAGCTGTGCCCTGGGGGGGGGTGATGGCCCTGCCTGGAGCAGAGAACCGGGGACCGAGCCTTCCTGGGGCCCCACTTTGCCTCCTTCCAGCTCTCCTGTGTCTCCTGGCAGGATTCGTCCCCAGGGCGCAGCACCACTTTGCCAAGACCTACGGAGAAATCTGCAGGCAAGCCTGGCTGGAGTTTGCACCCCTGCAGGAGCCGGGGGCCCAGGACCAAGCCAGGGAGGCGACCGAAGCCCTCCAGCTGGAAAGCAGAGTAAGGGGCAGGCATGGCTGCTGGTAGCCATGGGGTGAAGGGGGCCTGGGGGCTCAAGAGCATCTCCTGGAGAAGGGCCAGATCCCCTCACTCCAGCCCCACCCTTGAGGGGGAGAGGTTCGTTCCAGAGGAGGCTGGGGGCAGAGAGAGAGAGACAAAAAGGGGCACAGCCTGAGCTCTGCTGCTCCCCCCCCCCAACTTGTGAAATGAGGGCTTCCCATCCTCCACATCCCAGCAGAGGCTTCCCAGCTGGGTCATGGCTTGAGGAGGGGGACACGGGGGTGGGGGGGGGCTCCAGTTTTCCATTCTCATAGAATCCCACTATGGGTCAAAAGCTTCCTCCCTTCCTCCATGGGGGTCTCCCAAAACAACAATGCAAAATGAAGAGGCCTCTGCGAGGAGCCCCCTCCAATCTTACTGGCCGTCAGTATGTGTGGCCACAGGGTGGGGGTCTTCTGGGGCCCCTTCTTGGGGCCCCATACCTTCCCTGCCAGATGCTGCATCACTGAGAGGAGCTGCAAGAGCCTCCAGGTGCCCAGAGGCCTCCAGGGACTCACGGACGACTCTGCTCTGCCCCCAGCCTCTACCTGCCCTGCCCACAGCTGGTGCTGTCGCCGCTGCTGCCTCCACCCTGGCTTCCCGACCCTCAGGAACGGCCCCTGCGCTGCAGAGAACCTTTGTTCCAGGTCAGGCTCCAGAGGCCTGGGGGCCCCCGAGGGGAGGAGGGAGCAAGCATGTCCCAGAGGGCCAGGGGGATCTCTCTCGGTCTCCCAGGAGAGAGGCTGAAATGCCCCTTAGTGCAGAAGAGACCCCCACCGGTACCCCTTGGGCTCCCCAGCCTCTTCTCCTGGCGTGACACCAGCTGCGGCTTCCCCCTTCCTTCAGCCAAAGTGTACCAAGAGCCAGGCCTGTTTGGGCAGCGAGCCACAAGTCTCCTTGGGGGTTCTTGCGAGGGCCGGGGGCTTGGGGAGCTTGGGGGGCCAGGGTTTGTGTCAAATGCAGCCTGGGAGCAGAGGGGCTTGCAGGGGAGACCCCAATGGGGGGGCACCACTTAATTTGCTTAGAGGCCATGTGTGGAAATGCGCTAGCTTGCCTTCCAGAAAAGGGGGGTTCTTCTCATTACCACGAACCCTTGTGGGTCCTCCTGGGTGTGTTTTGGGATTCAGGAACGAGAGGGAGTTTTCTGTCTGTCTGGGGGAGCCGACACCTGGCACCGACAGTCCCAGAAGCACCTGACTGGCTGGAACCTCCACCAATCAGTCTGGGCCGAGCCGGGACTGCCCGCCTGCAGGAGGGTGGGCCGGGCTCCCTCGCAGGAGGGTCCTGAGGGTTTAAGCCCCCCCCCCCCCACTCTGTCCCACAGGCTTCACTGGCTTTGTGCCTCGCCTCCAGTTCCTGATTGGAGCCAGCTACCCCGTTCTTGCCCACCGGGCAATGGTGGAGTTTGAGGAGATGCTGCAGAAAACGGGGCTGGATCCCCTCCCACCCCTGGCCAAGACATACCCCACAGACAGGGGCCTCCTGCCCCACTACAGAGGCTATGTGCCAGGTGAGTGCCTTGCCCCCACTTACCTCCCCCCCCCGTCCCTTGGATCACACCTCCTGGCGAAGGACTGGACGCACACACACACACACACACACACACACACACACACCGGCAATCTTCCATAGGGCTCTGGGCAACTCCTCCTCCTCCTCCTCCTGCCAGGGGAGCAGCCCCAGCACCGGAGGCTGGATGTTCCTTGTGCCTCTGATGCCAAACATGGGAGCTGCCAGGGGTGGCAAGCCGGCTGCCCATCTCCCACTTTGGGCCCCTGGAATGAAGCCACATCTGTGCCACCACTGGCCAGGCAGAAGCTCCAGGGCTCAGTCTGCACCCTCAGGGGCCTCTTCCATAGCCACCTTCAGAGGCCCCTGGAGAAGATTCCCCAAAAAGGGGATCAAAATCCACCTTTGCGCAGATTCCTCCCAGCCCAGCCGCAGAGGGTGACAGGGGTTCTCTGGGGGGATCCCTTGAGCTGCAGGCAGGCAGCTGTGGGTTGTGGGCCCTGAGACATGCAGCCTCCCCCCATGGGGAGGGACAACAGGTGGGACAACAGCCACTGATCCAGTGAAGACGCCTCCCCAATGGGTGGGAGAGCCTGGAGCCACACCAACCAGAGGCTGCCCTCGTGGAGGACGGGGGGGGGGGGGCTTGCCCTCAGCCCACAGAATGGGCCGGGGTCCACAGGTCCCTGCAGGCTCACTACGGCTGAGCAGCTGCTTCTCCAGAGGGCGGCCTGGCTGCCCTGCTCAGTTCTTTGCCTCAGAGGCCTTCGGACTGCCCAGTTGTAATGGACTGCTCACAAAATGCTGCTAAGTGGGCAGGGGTCATTTAACCCAGAGCCCCTAGGCCAGAGGTCTCCACCCTTGGCAGCTTTTAAGACTTCTGGTCTTCAACTCCATGTTGGCTGGAGAATTCTGGGGGTTAAAGTCCACGAGGCTTAAAGTTACCAAGATTGGACACTCCTGGATTCAGATGGAGACATCTGCAGCTCACACCATTATGCCAACCGGCCAGACTCCTTCGGCTTCCCCTTCAAGGATTCCCTTGCAGAGCCCGGGCATTGATGGCATTACTTGCAGCTGTGGATTTGCCCAGGACGGTCACCCCTTCCCTCTCTCTCTCTCTGACCCCAGGTTACAAGTACCAATTCGGCCACACCTACGGCCACCTGACCCACGACGCCCTGGGCCAAAGCACCCTGGAGAAGCAGGTGCTGGACGTTACGCAGTAGAGGACTCCATGGCTCCCTCGCCAGCACCTGCTCCAAGCCCACCTCGCTGTCCTGGGTGGGCTGTGGCCGTGGAGGTGCCAGTGCCAGAGGAGTCCCCAGATTCCTTGGCCTCTTGAGCTGCCCGTCTTCAGTTCCATGGCATTCCGAAAGAGACCGAGGTCCCAGGAGCCTCATTCTCCTAGTGGGAGAGGCCTTTGTTTCTCTGGGGTCCCCCATGGGGAGAGGGGCCGCGACTGCTTCTGAGTCCCCTGGCAAGGTGCAGGAGGGAAGCTCTGGGGGGTTCACTCTACACAGGAGCGGGAAGGGCTTTGGGGGAGGCCAGCTCTGCCCCCTCACCACCAGATATCCACATTGGCCTTCTCTGCCCTTGGGTGGCGTCTGGATCCCCCTCTGATATCCTGTGGCACAAAGGACTTTTCACCAGCCTGGTACAGACCCTGCAAAAACCCCTCCCCACTGTTAATCCGTGGCGATTGCCATCCGTCCCAGGCGGGGCTGCCATCCTCCGTGATAGCTGGGCCCCGTGGTGGCTGTGGCAGGGGAGTGTCCAAGGCAGTGCCATCCATGGGCTTACCTTGGCAGCACAGCTCCCCACCCCAGGGACGGCCGGGCCTTCAACCCATGGCTTCCCAGGCCCAAAGCACACGAAACGAGGCAAGCCCCTCGCAAACCTGTGGGGTTCTCCCCCACATCTTGGGCAGCAGCTAAGAGCGTACCATCTGAGTGCCCAGGGTCAGAGGCCCATAGCCAGTTCTCTGCCACCCTATCCCTGGCACCTTTGCCATGTTGCCTGCTCTGCCCAAAGGGAGCTGCCTGTGGAGAAGAACTCTTTACAATAGTCTCCAATGGTGGGAACGTGACTTCAACTCCCAGAATCCCTCAGCCAGCCGGGGTGGTGGGCACCAAGGAGAAAACTGGGCAGCTGCTCTTCAGCTGGGCTGATTGAGGGGTATAAAGGCCCTTCCCCCCTCAGAAAAAAGCCAAATCCTTAACAATATCAGAGCTGGAAGGGACCTTGGAGGTCATCTAGTCCAACCCCCTGCCCAGCCACCAGGATCACATGCCCAAACAGTCTGCCGAGTAAGTTTATGGCACCTTCGATTCCAAGAGCCTGAAAAAGGAATGAATGCAGTTGCCAAGGTGGGCCCGTTGGCACACCTATCAGCCGGGGATTCTGCCCTACTGGCTTTAGATCAAGAGCCCACTTCCACCATCTGCCCCCTTTGTCTATCTTCTGGCTCATTCGGGGCACATAAAGGCCTTCCTGCCACCTTTGGGTTCCTGAATGAGCCGTGAAAAGGGTCACCAACCCAGCCGGCTCCTCCTGGATGAGAAGCATCAAGGCAGCTCAAATGGTGTAGATGGGGACGGGGACGGAGGGGGGGGGGGGGGAGAACGACAGCCAACATCTTGGCCCTGCAAAGAAGCTGGCAGGGGGGAATCACCAGGCTGCGGGGGGAGCTCATCATCAGCACCTTTTTTATTAATACGTGTCATAAATAAAGAAATAAATAAAGGCGAGACACCCTGTTCTAACACCGGAAGTATAAATTAAAGATGGCGCCACCCTCACAACTGGCAGGACCGACTCCTGCATTCTCAGCCAGGTCCTTCGAGGGGCGGGGCAGGCGAGTGAGAGCCCAGCCCCAAATACTGACTGGCACTGCCCTCTGGCTGTGTGGGGAGCCCCCTTCCTCCCCACTGGTCAGGCTCTGAGCCCTCCCACACAAAGACCTTCTGCCCATCGAGTGGCATGAGGTTCCACCGGCACCACCCAACCTGTGCCATGGGAGCCCTTTTGGCTTCAAAGCCCCCACCCTCGGTGGGAGAGCTGGCCGGACACCCCTTTCCCCGACTGGTCAGCTGCTCCAGCAGAGACTGGCCGCAACTGGCTCCGTCTGCACGCATGCAGAGGCCGCCCCGCTCCCACCGGCGTCTCCCCTCCCCCCTCCCTCCCTCCCCCTGCCCAGCATTAATACAGGTTAGCACACAGTCTCCCAGGTCTGGAGCAGGCCCTTCACGGGGGGCCCGTGTTCATTCGGACACGGCGTGGGTGCCACGGAGAAGAGGAAGGGGAGAGGCGCATGCACAGGAACGGTTGGCCACAGGAGGCCCCGGCAGAGGAGGCGTCCCCCCCTCGCCCAGGTCCTTGGCTGTGTCTTGGTGAGGGGCCTCATGGCCAGCACGGCTCTGGGCACCATCGGGGATCGCCTGCCTGTCAATAATCGGCATCCTCCAGGTGGGTGACGTACATGATGGGCACCAGCCCGCTCTCGGCCCCCTCCCTGCGGCTGCAGCAGAGCCAGTCGGCGTCCACCCTGCTCAGCACCCGCAGGACGTCTCCCCTCTTGAAGCTCAGCTGCCCGGCCTCGGTGGCAATGTGGTGGCAGAGGGCCTTCACCGCCCTGGGGAAAGAGAGCGTGCCAAAGGGCTGCAGCAGGGGCCCTGCACCGTCTCCTTCCCACCTGCGCTGCTCAGGGGTCTCCGGTTTCCCCCTCAGGCTTTCCCTGCAGGGACATAGCTGCCCCCACCCATCAAGGGCTTTGCTGATTGCAGGGGAGCAGCTGTGTCCCCCACCCCACCCCAGCCAGAATGAAATTCACCCCCCCCTCCAGAACCAGTTCTCAGGTTCTCACCCTGCAGAGGGTCTTGTCCGCCAGGGGCCTCCCTGAAAACGCCTGCCCACCCTCTTCTGTCGGGGGACGGGCAGGGCGTGGTGTCAGAGGTCCCCCCAGCCAAGAGCCAGACCAGGGAGACTGGCTGCCCCCCAGTTGCCCCCTCCCCGCTTCTTGGCAGGCTGAGGAGCAGAGGGCAGGAGGGCTGGGCAGCCCCCTCCCTTCCACGGGTCTGCTGCCCAAAGGCTTTGGAAGACCAGCCACGCGCAGTGCCTCCCTGCAATGGGGCCCATGGCAGGAGGGGGCTTCTCCAGGGTCTGGCAGCTCCCGAGCACAGCCAGTTAGCTTGGGGACTCCCAGCAGGCCAGCACACTCACCATGGGGCTCCAGGGGAGGCCCGCCCATCCGACGGTTGACCTTTGGCTACGGGCAGCTGCTTGGATGCCGTCTCAGCCTCTCGCCACACACTGGCGCCCACCGTCTGAGCCATCAGCTGGAAGACGGAGCGGTCCAAGCTCAGCCAGCCGGAGGGCAGCCTGCAGAGAGGGCAGCAGTGGGCACCACACCTTTGCCTGGGAATGGCCACCCACCTGGGTGAAGCCGCCCCCCAGCACATCCCCTGCTAGTTGACATGGCAGTTGCATCCCATCCCCCACCCTCAGGCTCTGCCGTGAGCAACTGGGCAGCACAACCTCCGATCTGGTCCAGCTCAGGACACGGATGCCCACAGAGCAAACTGGGACAGCCCCAAACCGACTCTTAAATGGGTGTCTCCTGTAAACATTCTCTCTTATGGTGGTCCACAAGGACCCCGCTGCCCTGCCCCATTCACAATTTAACAAGGCACAAGAAACCACCCCCTTCCTGCTGCAAACCTCCTGTGCCCCCCACTCCTTCCTGCTGTTGGGCAGGGAGTCTCGGGTGCCACTCTCAGCCTGGAAGTCGGCCGTCGACCCCCACTTGGGGGTCCAGGCCACCCCACCCCACTCCCAAAGCCAAGCCGCCAAGGCAGAGACTGACCGCCAAGAACGCTACCTGTTGGCTTGTTTGGGCTCCTTGGGTGCCTGGCGGGAACCAAAGAGGTGCGCCCACTTGGGCTGGGTGCTGCTGGGGACATGGGTGACGGGCTGCTCCTTCCGCGGGGCTGTCGGCTGATCCTGCTCCCTGCTGTGCTTCAGCTCCACCAGCACGGCATCTGGGGGGCTGCCCATCCAGAAGGGCCGGCCCTTTTCCTTGCTTTCCTGCCCAGCCGGAGGGCCCGGCTTCCAGGGTCCCTTTGCCTCCTCGGCCGGGAGCCTCTCTCTGACTAGGGGGGCTTCTGTGGGGGGGCAGGCCTCTGCACCCTCCACCACCCCTTCCCTCGGGGGAGGGCCCTTCCCAGCCTCTGCCGACTTGGCCCGCACCCTCTTCTTGCGCTCGGGGTGGGCGAGGCGGGCACCCTCTGGGGAGCCCTGGATGTAGACCTGGGAGCTCTGGGTGAGCTGCAGCCACCAGCTGGCCTGCCTGTCCTTCTTCAGCTCCGGGGGCCCCTTGGTGGACTCCGCCGCTCTCTCCAAGGGTGCTGGGCCCCGGGAGGCTTCGCCAGCCCGCTGGGCGCCCCGAGTGCGCATGAGCTGCAGGGTGGAGTTGGCGGAGAGCAGCAGGCCCTGCTGGCCCCGCAGGAGCTCCTTCTGCTGCTGCTGCCACCGGCCCACCTGTAGCAGGTGGTGCTCGAAGAGAAGGTCCAGGCCGAAGGGCAGCAAGGAGAGGGGCTGGAGCAGCAGCAGCAGCTCCTCAAAGAGGCCCTGGCAGGCCCTGTGCCCCAGCGGCAGGAAGCCCGTTGGCTGGTAGTGCACCTGCAGCACATCTGGGGGGGCGAATAGAAGGTGACAGTCACCAGCCCCCCTCCCCCCGGCAGCTCTGGCAGCTCTGAGCCCCAGCCAGGCAGCCAAAGGAGATCGGGAGGCTCCGGGCGGCTCAGCTCCATCTACCAAGCCCCCCCATCAACCCTCCCTTGGCCTCCCTGCCTTCTTTCAGAAGCTGGGGAAGGGGCCCGTTGCCAAGTGGCCTGGCAGGTCTGTCTTTCAAGAGCGGCTGAGGCTCCTGAGGGCGGGGCCACCACCTGAGCGACATCCCTGACCCAGACCCAGCCTTGGCCCTTCCCCCGTCCGGTCAGGCGCAAAGACCTACCCTCGTGATTGTAGAGGTGGTTGAACCAGAACTCCAGGGACCGGATGCTGTTGGGGGAGAAAGCCGAGAGCGGGTGAGAAGGGGCAGGAGCCTCCGGCCGGGGCTAAGGTGCCCCAAGAACCATCTGGGGACACAGGCCAGGCCCTGCTGGCCACAGGGTGCAATGACGAGCTGCTGGCCTAGGGACCGGGAGATGGAGCGTTCTAGTCCCACCTTAGGCAGGAAAGCCAGCTGGGTGACTTTAGGCCCGCCCTCGGGGGAAAATGGGCGGGAGGACCTCCAGGTATGTTTTCAACCTTGATTTGGACCAGAAATGTATGGAAAAATGATGGGAGGGTAAGAATCCAAGAACCGAATAATAATCAGCCCCAAGGCCTAAGCTGCGTGCGCCACTGGATGCTTGCTTTCGAATAAAGAGGGCTGGGGGCACGTTGGAGAGAGAGTCCAGGGGGGCTCTGCCTCCTTGCTTATGGAAAAAGCCCCTCCTTTCCCTTTGACCGAGGAAGAGCCCCCTCCGAGGAGGGTCAGAGGTTCCTCGCTTGAGCTGCTTCTCTCAACACACAACGCCTCGACCACCTCCCTCCCCTGGGGCTCCTGACGGGCCTTCCTTTCCTGCCGTGGAGCCCCTCGGCCCTGTCCATCAGTCAGTGGGTGGGAGGCAGGCAAAGCGGGGGCGGAGGGAGGAGGAGGCAGGGGGGAGACACCCTGGAGCAGAGCAACATCAGAGTTGGGGCAGGTTGGGTCCTTTTGTCTGCCTGCCCCACATTGGTACAAAATCTGTTTTATGTTTAGGCTGATGGCGAAAGGAGGCTCCTTCGTTCCCAATGGCAGCCTTTGCCTTCTGGCTCTCCCATTGCTGGACTTCAATTCCCAGAATTCCCTGGGAGCCAGCATGGCCGGGTTAGGTAAGGGTTAGGGTACGGCTGGCTGGGGAAACCTGGGAGTTGCCCCCTCAAAGTGGCTGAGGTTGAGCAACGCTGCTTCAGGAGGACCCCTCCCTCGTGCTGCCTCCTTCCCAGGGGCAAAGCACCACGCCCCACACGCACAATGGACGGGGAAGCAGCCCTGCTTACTTGAGGAGGCCGAAGATGAAGGCGTTGAAGCGCATGCTGTGGCTGCTGAGCTCCGGGGACTGGCTGACGCGGCTGTAGAGGCTATGCAGGACCTTCGTCGAGGGCCCTGCGGAAGAGGAGGGGGCACAGGATGTCTTGGCCGCCCGTGGGTCCCTTCAGTTATGGGAGCCCCCACACCTTCAGGTCCAAAAGCCCCCTCCCCTCCCCCCCCGAGTGCACTTCCGAGCCAGTGTCCCCCTCCTGCTGCTCCCCACTGCCTCTTTTAAGCAGCTGGAGGGGAGAGACGGATCCCCCTTTGCTGGCGCTCTGGGCAGCCCACCTGCTTAACAAGGCCACAGGCCTCACCCGGACAACCCTCACCCCCGTCCCAGCTTGAGGGGTGCCGGCTTCTTCCTCTGGGCCAGGGCTGATGGGTGCTGGGAGGGAGACCTGGGCCACCCCAGGGCAGGAGGAGGGCAGGGTGACCCTCGGAGACCAGACCCCAAGGCCCCCTACCCAGCTGCGTGGAGGCCTCCACGATGCTCCATGGGACGTTCCGCCTCTGGCCAACTATCACATCCAGGACATAGGCCTTCAGCCCGTCGCTCAGGATATCCCGGATGGCCGGACACAGGTACTTCAGGACGAGGTGCCCCACATTAGGACTCACCGAGCTGTTCCCCAGTTTGGCCTGGAGGAGAGAGGAGAGGTCAAAGGGTGGGGGCCATGTCTGCTCTCTCCCCTCCACAGCCCTCCCAGCACTCCTCCCCCGGGTCCAAGCCTTCCCCTCCTCTCCCCCTCCACCCTGCATCCCTGGCAGAGACCTCAGCCAGGCAAAAACCCTGGGGAGAAGGCGGCTTTCCTGGCAAGTAGGGAGGAGGTGGGGGAAAGCGCTTGGCCCGGTTGCCCACCTGCCCACCAAGGTCGGCCACCTGCCTTTCTGCAGTGCTTCTCCATGGTTACCGTAAGAGTCAAGACGGTCCCACCTGAGTCTCTTCCTCACCTGCTTTCTTGGGGCTGATCTTCCATCTCTTCCAAGCCCCCCCCCCTCCCCACTTCCTGCCCCCTGCCATTGTCACATACCTCAAAGGGCCATGTCAGGGAAGGCCTCTCACTGGAATGATGGAGGCACCGAAGGGAAAGGAGGCCAAGAGGAAAGCCAGCTCACCTTGACCCCAGGATCCCTGCTGGTTCCAAAATGGGCCACGATGAGGTCCACGGACATGTTGATGGCTTTGACGAGGCCTGGTGGGCAGAAGGAAGAGAGGAGGCTGAGTTTGCACCACCCCCTCCTTCCTATCCAGGACTCTGGGGGGCCTATTTTGGCTCCAGAAATTTGGGGTGGGAGGGCTCTTCTGTGTCAAATGACCCCTACTCTCTCTTCCTCTCAAGCTGTATGGGAGGGGGGGGCTGAAAGCATAGGGAGTGCAGAACAGCTGAGGGACCCTAAAGACCCCAATCTCCCTTTCTCCAAAGACCCCCTCCCTCCAGGAACCTCCTCAGGTACCTCCGGCAGGGGGAAAAGACTGCAACCACCCCTCGTCTGCCCCACGCATTGAACATGCTCCCCAGATCTAACATTGGTGGGGACTTAAATGCGGAAACAGCTCAGGGGGAGCAGAGCCTCCTCTCCTGACACCACCAGATTCCTACCCTGCCTGAGGGTCCCAACCCCCCAAGCCCCCTCAAAAGATGGCTCTGCTGCGGGCAAGGACCCTCCAGCTGGGCGGCCAAGGTTGGAGGACGCCATGGCCTCCTTCTCTGCAGGGGGAGCTGAGCCTTTCTCACTGCCCTCCGTCCTCTACCTCTGCAAGCAGCAGCTGCTGAGAAGGCCCCCACCTGACACCCCCCATGGAAACCCTACCCCCACGCCTACGGAAGAAACCTTGGAAGGGTGCAAGTGCCAGGGGACCCTCCCCAACCCCCCCGACTGACCCTTCTTCTGCAGCAAATCCACGGAGATGGACTCGGTGTTGCCATCAGGGGAGAGGCAGAACTCGGCTGGCGGCTTCTCAGCCAAGGAGAAACAGTCGGGGAAGAAGTCGGGGAAGCTCTGCTGCGGCTCTTTCACCGCGGGTCCTGCAAGACATGGGCGGGGGGAGGCGTGAGGGGGACACGGCACACCCACCAGTTACCTGATGGGCTCCAGGGCTGCCCAATTCCAAGCAGCGTCTGGGCGGCTGAGACTGGGAAAAGCCATGCCCTGGCTAAAGAAAGATAAATCCCATCCGTGGTATTTCTGACCCAGAGAGACCCCAGACCAGGCTGAGGAAGAGACCAAATGGGGGGGGCAGGGGAGCCCTGAGTCAAGCCCACGGCCCCCATAGCCCCCAAGCAGCCTTTCCTTGAGCCAAGGGCAGCTGGGGAGGGGAGCCGCCACACCCGAGGCCCACCGTGGAGTCTGGGTCCGGAATGGCCCACCGGCATCTCCAGCAGAGGGTTCCTCCAGGGGGTCTTGCTCTCCGGCGGCTTCCAGTCCAGGTGGCCAGTCAGCCCTGCCAGGTCTGAGACGCGGTCCAGCCCCAGGGGGTTCCTCCGCCGGTACTCTCGCCACTTCAGGGCTTGCAGGGACAGGTGGTTGGCTGTGGCCGCAACAGGCCGGTCAGGGGAGGGGAGCCGAGGAGGAGACAGAGACAGGCGGCTGTGAGCAGCAACTCAGCAGCAGCAGCGGCGGCATTGGAGACGGGGAGACTGATCCATGCAGGGGAGCCACCTGGCCAGGACCTCGTGGGGTAGGAGGGGGGGTGAAGGGGGCCCTGCCTACCAAGCAGAGATCCCTCAACCTCCTCCTCCCCCACTTTGCCTCGGGTGAAAGGGCCATTCAGGGCACAAATGGGCTCAGAACCAGACAGGTTTGCATGCCCCCCCGGAGGCTGATCCTCCACATGGAGCCGCCCCTCTTGGCACTGCCCAGGGATGGCCAGGGAGGCAAAGGGCCTGGAGGCTCCCTAGGAACGGGGCTGGTCATCTCAATGTTCCTGGCTGTGAACTGATGGACTTTCAGGCTCCCTTAAACCCTCAACTACAAGGGGCAGAACGGAACCCCCCCCTCCCTCCCCAGTTATTTACCTTTAGGACGAATGGACACACACACACACACACATTCCGGGCATGCAAAGTTAAGCCTTTCTTTGCAATGCCCACCTACCATTTAGGGGCCGGGGGATGCCACCACCCAAGGAGCTGAAGCTGGCAGCCTCGCTGCCCCCTATCTTCCATTGGGGTTCACTGTGGGTCTCCGCTCCGGCCAGGCTCCAGCCCCCAGACAACAACGGCAGGAGGGAGCCAAAGGGGAGCTGGTCCTTGGCCAGTGGTGCAGGTGGGCCTGGGGGTTCCTCCTTCTTGGCCACCGGAGAGGGGCTCTCACTCTGCTTGTGCGAGACATCGGCCCCTGGACGCCCCTGGGTGGCACAACTGCCAGCAGCTGGAGAAGCCTTGGTGCTGGGCAGGAGGTTGGCAGAGACTGGACAGGACTTGCTGCGGGGGGGCTGTGTCTCCGGGGTGGGCGAGCAGGAGGAAGACTCCCCGCTTTGGAAGAAAGGCACGTTGTTGCGCACTGGAGAGTAACTGCCCAGCGGGGACAGGCGAGTGGTCTCCGGCCCCGGCCCCCTCTTGGCATGGCCATCGCCTAGGGAAACCGCCCCATCGGCAGAACGCTGGCCTTGCCCCACAGGGCCCTCGGCGGAGGTGGAGGACTGGGATGCAGAGGAGAGGGTTCGGCTGGCTGGGCGAGCGGCATTGGCAGCCGAGAGGCTGTAGAGTTGGGAGAGGCTGGAGGCCAAGTGGCTGTGCAGGACCCGGCCCTTTGCCGGCTTGGGAAAGTGGTGCTGGAAGACGAAGGGCTGGATGGGCAAGGTGGTGGGGCGCTGGTCCTTGCTGTAGCGCACCACCTTGCCATCTGCTGCGCCACCTGCGGAAGGGAAGGAGAGCAGAGATTGCACTGCCAAGCGGACGAATGTGGCACAGCTGAGCCCAGCCCTCTGCCTTGTTTGACCTGATGTTCTTGGATGGTGGGGGCACAGGAGGAAAGGCAGACCCCACCCACCCATACCAGCAGGTTATGTACTCCCTAAGGCCTTTCCCCCTCAGACCCTGGCAGATAGGGAGACCCCCGGTTGGTTATTCCCCAGCATGGACAAGTTGATGCAACCCACTTAGCCAGCACAGGATGCTGGGGGAAGAAGGTTAAGACTGGCTTATCCTCTGCCCAAACCAGAATTTTGATTCAGAATGAGAGTTTAGGGCTTTGGGGGGGGGTTGTCCCTCAAAGTCCCCTTTGGTGTTTCTCAAGACTGGGCAAGCCTTCTTGAGTGAGAGAGAAGAGAAGAGAAGAAAATACCAATTCCTGACCACAGTTTTACTCAAAATAGGAGTTAATTACAGATGGCTGATACCGGAAGGTTTAATATTTCTATGGAAAGGACAAAGATACAGAATTGACACGATTGAAAAAGCAGAAGCCTTCTATACAGAATATCTGAGTGGAAAGGCCGAGAAGTATGGAAAAGAAGATTTATCGGTGCAATCGTTGGACACACCAATAATTGAAACAGAGAAGATGGAGGGTGCCGTAGGTGGAATTGATATTGAAAAAGGTGTCATGGGGGGCGTAGAGATTAGAGAACAACGGGAAACAAGATCAACCAGAGCTGTAAATCCTATATATAAAACATAATGATGGAAGGAACAAAAGTGCTTTCAATTAATATAAATGGACTTAATTCGGCAACCAAAAGAAGGAAAATATTTCAGAAATTACAAAAATTAAAATTAGACATAACTTGCTTACAAGAAGTACACATTCAACAAAGAAATGGTCACTTATTAGTACAATCAAAACTTGGAAAAAATTTTACTTCCTTGGCGGACTGTAAGAAAAGAGGAGTGATTTTTTATATTAAAGATAAAATTCCAGCGAAACAAATCTACACAGATGAAGATGGAAGAATCTTAATAGTGGAAATTATGGATAATGCAAGGAAAATACTTTTAATTCCAATCTACGCATCTAATGAAAAACAGGATGTATTTTATAAAAAACTCCACAAGAAAATTTCTGACTTAGACTATGCTGATATTTGTATGATGGGAGACTTTAATGGCATTACAAACCAGAACATGGATTATAAAACTCACAAAACAATAAAATCAAATAGGAAAATCACTCCCGAAATCCTTCTTTAGGATGATGGATGAAATAAACTTAAAACATGTCTGGGGAGAAAGAAATCCTACCAAAAAACAATATACCTTCTATTCACTTGTCATTCTCTAGAATTGATACGATTTGGGCTTCAGCGGATTTAATTGGCACTGCACAAGAGTTGGAAATTGAACCAAGCATTTGGGTGGACCACAATCCAATGACAATAAAATGGAGAGCGCAAAGAACAAGATCTAGATGGACTCTAAACAACATGATATTGAAAGAGAAAGACTTTGTAAAGAAAATGGGAGAATAATTGACTTTCTTCTTTAAAGAAAATAAAAAAGAAGATACGTCCTTGCAGAACCTAATGAAGGCCTTTTCTAGAGGTCTGATAATAGACTATACAAGAATGAGAAATTCAAAGAAAAGACAAATATCTAAGGACTTAGAAAAAGACTATAGAATACTGGAAAAAGAACTACAGAAATTTCCACAAAAGAAAGACATTAAAATAAAAATGGATACAATTAAACACAAAATGGACTTACTGGAAAAGGAGGAACTGGCACAAAAAATTAGAGGAGCTAAGCAGAATTATTTTGAAAATGCAAATAAACCAGGTAGATGGTTGCCATATAAACTGAGAAAGGAGAGAGAGGCCAAGATAATACAACAACTAAGAGATGAACAAGGACAAATGCACTAAGGGAATATGGAAAAGAAGAAAATTATACAGGACTGTTATGCTAAATTGTATGAATAAGAGAATATAAAAGAGGAAGAAGTTAAACAATATTTACAAAATGCCAATCTCCCCCAAATACCAAATGATATTAGAACTATATTAGAAGGTAAAATAACAATGATGGAATTAACTGAAGGTCTCAAAAGACAAAATAATGGGAGGGCCCCGGGACTGGATGGCCTTCCTGTGGAATTTTATAGAACACTAGAGGAATCCTTGGCCCTTCCTCTGTTAGAAGTTATGAACGAAGTAATGATTGAAAGCAAAATACCTAACTCATGGCTGGAAGCATACATTACATTGCTGCCTAAAGAGGAGGCAGATCATACGCAAATTAAGAACTATAGACCTATTTCCTTGTTGAACTCAGATTATAAGTTATTTGCATCTATACTGGCTGAGGGATTGAAAAAAATATTTAAATGGGTTTATCCACCTGGACCTAAATGGTTTTCTACCAAAGAGACAAATTAGAGATAATACAAGAACGATTTTGGACACTTTGGAATATTATGAGGCCCACCCTGAAAAACAAATGGCTCTGATGTTTCTCGACGCACAGAAGGCCTTTGATAATATGAACTGGCTATTTATAATACAACAAATGGAACAAATGAACTTTGGCATGAATTTTATTCAAGCTATACAAATGGTATATTGCAAGCAAACTGCAATTTGCAAGCATCTGTCTTTACACAAAGGGATAAAACAGTCCAACCTGTCAAAAGCAGCACCACAAAAATCAGATTAGGAACACAAATTGAAATAGTGAAGAAAATGGTAAGTGAGCACCTGTCTACCCTAGACGAGTTCAAATCACCAGGACAGGACAGATTACACCCCAGGGTTCTGAAGGAACTAGCAGACGAGATCTCAGAACCACTGAATTATATCTTTCAGAGATCCTGGAACACCGGGGAACTACCAGAGGACTGGAAAAGAGCTGATGTGGTTCCCATCTTCAAAAAAGGGAAAAAAATAGATCCAGGAAACTACAGACCTATCAGCCTGACCTCAATACCAGGAAAGATTCTGGAAAAAATAATCAAGCAACGAATTTGCGAACACCTAGAAGCAAACAAAGTAATAGCCAAAAGTCAACATGGATTTGTCAAAAACAGATCATGCCAGACTAATCTTATTGCATTCTTTGATAATGTGACAAAATTAGTGGACCAGAAGAATGCCGTTGATATAGTTTACTTGGACTTCAGTAAGGCTTTTGATAAGGTAGACCATAACCTACTACTAGATAAAGTAGAAGAATGTGGGTTAGACAGCATCACCACCAGATGGATTCGTAACTGGCTGACCAACCGCACTCAACGTGTAATCCTCAATGGAACTGCATCTACATGGAGGGAGGTATGCAGTGGAGTACCCCAAGGCTCTGTTTTAGGCCCAGTACTCTTCAACATCTTCATCAATGATTTGGATGAGGGCATAAATGGGGAACTCATCAAATTTGCAGATGACACCAAGCTGGCAGGAATAGCCAACACTCCAGAAGATAGGCTTAAGATACAGAAGGATCTTGACAAACTTGAACATTGGGCACTATCTAATAAAATGAAATCCAATGGTGAAAAGAGTAAGGCTCTACATTTAGGCAACAAAAACGGAATGCACAGGTACAGTATAGGTGGTACCGTGCTCAATAGTAGTAACTGTGAGAGGGATCTTGGAGTTCTAGTGGACAACCATTTAAATATGAGCCAGCAGTGTGCAGCAGCTGCCAAAAAAGCCAACACAGTTCTAGGCTGCATCAACAGAGGGATAGAATCAAGATCACGTGAAGTGTTAATACCACTTTATAATGCCTTGATAAGGCCACACTTGGAATACTGCATTCAGTTCTGGTCGCCACGATATAAAAAAGATGTGGAGACTCTAGAAAGAGTGCAGAGAAGAGCAACAAAGATGATTAGGGGACTGGAAACTAAAACATATGAAGAACGGTTGCAGGAACTAGGTATGTCTAGCTTAAGAGAAAGAAGGACCAGGGGAGACATGATAGCAGTGTTCCAATATCTCAGGGGTTGCCACAAAGAAGAGGGAGTCAAGCTATTCTCCAAGGCACCTGAGGACAGAACAAGAAGCAATGGGTGGAAACTAATCAAGGAGAGAAGCAACTTAGAACTGAGGAGAAACTTCCTGACAGTTAGAACAATTAATCAGTGGAACAGCTTGCCTCCAGAAGTTGTGAATGCCCCAACACTGGAAGTCTTTAAGAAGATGTTGGATAGCCATTTGTCTGGAACGGTATAGGGTTTCCTGCCTAGGCAGGGGGTTGGACTAGAAGACCTCCAAGGTCCCTTCCAACTCTACTATTGTATTGTATTGTATTGTATTGCTAAGATAATGATAAATGGAGAACTGACAGATCCTATTGAAATAAAAAGAGGTACGAGACAAGGCTGCCCACTATTACAGCTACTTTTTGTCTTAACATTAGAAGTCTTAAATAGAAGGATTAGAGAAGAGGAAGAAATAAAGGGAATGACTATTAAAAAAGAAGAATATAAGTTGCAAGCATTTGCAGATGACTTAGTCTTCATTCTTGAGGAGCCACTTGAATCTGCACCTAAATTGATAGGAAAAATCGAGGAGTATGGAAAAGTGGCAGGCTTGAAAATAAACAAAGATAAAACAAAGATTTTGACAAAAAATATACCATCAAAACAAAAAGAAGAATTGGTGGAAAGTTTGGAAATGCAAATTACAAAGAAGGTTAAATATTTGGGGATTTCTCTAACAGCTAGATGTAGTACCCTTAAAGAAGACAATTAGATTGAAACAACAAATTGCAACAGATTTGGTGAAATGGGAAAATCTTCAACTATCAATGACTGGGAGAATCTCAACAATTAAAATGAACATTTTACTTAGAATCCTATGCTTGTTTCAGACAATCCCAATTAGGTTGGGGAAAGACTATTTTGAAGATCTAAATAAAATGGTATCAAAATTTATATGGCAGGGGAAAAAAGCAAGAATAAAACGCAAAGTGATGCAAGATGCTAAATTAAGAGGAGGGTTGCTCCCTGACTGGGAGCTATATTATCAGGCAACTAGTCTGATGTGGATCAAGGAATGGATAATGTTAAGAAATGTTAGGCTTTTGAACCTAGAGGGCCATGATTTCTTGTTGGGATGGCATGCATTTTTATGGTATAAGGGAACTAAAGAACAAGGTTATTTTAGAAGGCACTATATAAGAGAGGCTTTGTTATTAAACTGGAAGAAGGTTAAGAGGTTACATTATTTAAACATTCCAGTCTGGATATCAACCATTTAAGCTTTTTCGTATTCAATAATATATAAAAAGGAACAAACAGTTAGATATGCTGAATTATTAAATACAGAGGGTGAACTCAAATCTATACAAGAATTGAAGCAGGAAGATATTGAAGTTAATTGGTATTCATACATTCTAGATACAATGAAGATTGAAAAAAGGAGGGTTTTTATGATAAAATGACTGAACTAGATAAAATCTTTGTTAGGGTGTAACCAACAAGTTGGGTAGACAATATATTGCACAAGGCATGTTATGTATCTTTAAGAGAGGAGCTCTGTTAATTAGTAGATTACAGCATTTAAATTGCAGCTGATGTTGTTGCTCTCTCTCTCTCTCTCTTGATTGATGTATGATAACTGCTGTCTAACTGTTACTACTGTTATTACTACTTACTGTGTGTAAGTTATTTGCTACTTGTATCCAAGTTATCTTGGTAGTATTGGACTGTTTTTTTTCTGTGTATGACTTTTTTGGCTGTGTTTATGGATTTTGCTATATTCTTCAAAAAGTAAAGTTTATTTTGTTACTTTACTATCCATTATTCAGTGTGGTTGCTTTATCTATCGCACGCTGCGTATACTTTACAGGGTTGCTCTGTTATAACCTCGACCTGGGGTTCATTGCTAGTGCTTGATCGCACCAGTACCTAACATTGGTTATGGGCCCAGACGCCCTGCCTTAACCATAATTTTTTTTTTTTTTAAGCACCACTTTTTGGATAGTTTATTTTTGTGAATATGGCACAAGAACAGTCTGCTGCACTCTCCATGATTACCCGGTTTGATGGAACCAACTATGTTTCCTGGTCCTTGAAGTGTTCCCTACTTCTGCGTAGAGAAGGACTGTGGTTTGTGGTTCAGAACCCACCAGATGTTACAGATTGGGATCCTGCTGATAATGAGGATGCGAAGAAGATTGCGCAGTTTAACAGGGACAATGAGAGAGCTCTCTGCATTATTGGACTAACACTGAATGACCAGCAACTGGTCCATATTCGTGGCGAAGAGTCTGCTGCTAGGTGTTGGAACACATTGCGGAGAATTTATGTTCGGGACAGTGTGGGTGCTCATATTCATCTCACACAGAAACTGTTTAGAGCCCGTTTGCAAAAAGGTGGTGATATGTTGGCTCATTTAGACTTCATGAAGAAAACTTTGCAGGATTTGCAAGAAAAAGAGTTAATTTTTTCTGAGCTTCAACAGGTGTATATTATGCTATCATTGCTTGATGAAAGCTACGACTCTTTTGTTTCCTCATTGGAAGTTCTTTCACGAAATGAACTGACATTATCTGAGGTTACCGGGAGATTGCTTGAAGAGTCCAGACGAAGAGAGGATAGAGTTCAGTTCAGAGACAATCAATCACAAGAAGAAACACAGTTTTCAACTGTAAATTTTGTTAAGAAATGTTATTCTTGTGGTGGTAAGGGGCATATTGCTAAGAACTGTAAAAATAGCAAGAAAAGGGGTGTTGCTAATAGTAAAAGAAAAAGCAACAATGTTACTGTAACTGTAGCTAAGGTAGATAAGGCTGTAAACCATAGTTTCTGGGTGGTTGACAGTGGCGCATCCCATTCTATAACTAAGGTTAAAGAAAGGTTTGTTACTATGAAGGCTAGCAAACAGCACATTTCCTTAGCAAATGGTTGGAAAATTAAGGCTTCAGGTGAAGGTACAGCTTATTGTCCATGTATTAATGAAAAATTGGAAATGTTATATGTACCTAAAATGAAATTTAACCTATTATCTGTAAAAGACCTTGTGAAATGTGGATTTACAGTAACATTTAAGAATGATAGATGCATTATTGAAAAGGAAGGTAATAGTGTTATTGCCAATTTGGAGAATAATTTATTTATTCTACATGAGAACTCTTTAAATATTGCGAGTTCTGAACCTGGTTATAAGAATAAACAGCCCCATGATAACTGTATACATCTACTTCATAGACGTTTAGGCCATGTAAATTTTAAAATGGTACGTCAAACTGTTATTCTATCTAATGGAATCAATTTGAAACCTTGTTCAAAATATCTTAACTGTAATGCCTGTAACCAGGCTAAAAGTAAGGTTACCCCTGCAAACCGGTTTCAAGGATTCAAGACATCTAAACCACTGGATGTAGTGTTTGCAGACCTAATTGGCCCTAAGAAACCTAGCTTAGGAGGTGCCTGCTATATACTCAGCATTATGGACCATTATTCTAGGTATGGTTTCTGTTATGTAATGAAATCAAAGGCAGAAACTTTCCAACATTTTACTAAATGGTTAAAGTTTGTTGAACGTAAGATGGATAAAAAAGTACTTTGCCTAGTCACTGATAATGGGTCTGAATTCACTAATCATAGGTTTACATCAATGTTGGAGAATGCTGGTATAGAACATAGGCGTTCTGCCCCCTACAGGCCAGAACATAATTCATTTATTGAAAGACGTGGTCAATCATTGCAGGCAATGACCAGAACTATGCTGGTTGATTCTGGTTTGTCAGAAAAGCTTTGGGGTGAGGCTATAATGTGTGCAAACCATATTCTGAACATAGTAGTTAACTCAACTACTGGTAAGATTCCTTATACTCTTTGGCATGGTAGGAAGCCTGATTTGAGTTATTTACACACATTTGGTGTCCCTGCTTGGGTGCATATTCCCTCACAGACTAGACGGAAGGATCAAAGCAGAGCTAGGAAGATGGTTTTTGTTGGGTACAATTCCAATCATAGATCGTTTAGGTTCTGGGAACCTGGAACTCGGAGAATTATGCACAGTGCTAGTGCTAAATTTTCAGAACATGTTGGTTGGGAGAAGCTAGAACAAGAGTTTCACAAGGTTTGTGATGATATAGATGTTGATCGTTTGGTTAATCATGATACACCAAATGAGCAGTTAGAGAATCAGGATGGTCCATCTATTACTCTGAAAGGGGAGGAAGATGTAGATGTAGAATCTACTCGTGAGGTGGAACAGGATGATCCTGCAAGTCCTGTATTGCCTAGGAGGTCTACTAGGGACAGGCATCCACCCGACAGATACCAAGCCAGTGCAGTATTGCAAGTTAGCATAGAACCTTCTAGTTTTGCAGAGTTAATGCTGTATCCTGAAAAGGAAAAGAAATTGTGGAAAACAGCTATGGAGAAGGAGTTGAAATCCTTACAGGAATTAAAGGTTTATGAAGAAGCTAGGCTCCCTTCAGGGGAGAGTGCAATTGGCTGTAGATGGGTGTTTAAAATTAAAAACGATGCTGCTGGCAATGCTATTTATAAGGCTCGTTTAGTTGCTCAAGGGTTTTCCCAAACTGAGAGGGATTACGATGAGGTTTTTGCTCCGAGCTTGAAAGCCTCTACGTTGAGGGCAGCATTGGTGTGGGCTGCTAAGTATCGGTGTAATGTTACCCATATTGATGTTGAAACAGCGTATCTGCATGCTCCATTGCAGCATACCATTTATATGAAGATGCCACCAGGTGTGGATTCTAATGGCCAGACTGGTTGTTGGAGACTTAAAAAGAGCCTTTATGGTTTAAAACAGTCCGGTTTTGAGTGGAACAGATGTATAGTAAATGAACTAAAAGCTATGGGATTTATTCCAGGTTTGGCTGATCCTTGTTTATTTAGACGGGTGAAAAATGGTTTGATCTCGTTGTTGCTTTTGTTCACGTACGATATAGCTATTATTACTAGGTCTGAGCAGGAAGCTATTGACATTGTTTCACAATTAGAGAGTAAATTTAAAATCCGGAATTTGGGTGAAATTAAGCATTATCTGGGCTTAGACGTGGTTAGAACCAGTAAAGGTTTTAAGCTGTCGCAGGCTGGTAAAATTAATCATTTACTAAGGAAATATAGCATGGAGCTATGTAAGACTGCAAAGACACCAATGACATTGGAGTTTAAACCTGAGGTTACTGAGGGTACTGGTTTTGATAAGGGAATCTATCAATCTTTGATAGGTAGCCTAATGTACCTAAGTAATTGGTCTAGACCAGATATATCATTTAGTGTGAACCAACTGGCTAGATTCAATGATAGTCCTTCAGAGAGGCATTGGCAAGCAGCAAAGCGTGTGCTGCGTTATTTGAAGAAAACTATCCACTATGCATTATATTTAGAACCGAATAGGGATTTAGTTTTGACTGTGTATGCTGATGCGAATTTTGCAGCTGCTATAGATAATAGGAAGTCAACTTCCGGCATAGCCTTTATGCTAGGTGGTGTACTGATTGGATGGAAGTCGATACGACAGAAACACATAAGCTTATCCACAATGGAAGCTGAGTTTTCATGTTTGTCGTTGACATGTACTGAGCTGATATATTATAAGCAGTTGCTTATAGATATGGGATTAAGTATCAATGAAACTTTTACTGTTTATGAAGATAATCAGGCAGCAATAAAAATGGCGACTAGTTTAGCTATTAAGACGAGATCGAAGTATACTGATTTGAGGTATATTAATGTTCGACAAAGCATTAAGGATGGCCTGATAAAGTTGGAATATTGTTCAACTGAAGACAATTTAGCAGACAACTTCACTAAGGCACAAACTTCAGTGAAACATACCTCATCATGTGAAGGTTATCATCTTACATTGTGAGTGGATATATTGATCTACCCAAAGGGGAGAATGTTAGGGTGTAACCAACAAGTTGGGTAGACAATATATTGCACAAGGCATGTTATGTATCTTTAAGAGAGGAGCTCTGTTAATTAGTAGATTACAGCATTTAAATTGCAGCTGATGTTGTTGCTCTCTCTCTCTCTTGATTGATGTATGATAACTGCTGTCTAACTGTTACTACTGTTATTACTACTTACTGTGTGTAAGTTATTTGCTACTTGTATCCAAGTTATCTTGGTAGTATTGGACTGTTTTTTTTCTGTGTATGACTTTTTTGGCTGTGTTTATGGATTTTGCTATATTCTTCAAAAAGTAAAGTTTATTTTGTTACTTTACTATCCATTATTCAGTGTGGTTGCTTTATCTATCGCACACTGCGTATACTTTACAGGGTTGCTCTGTTATAACCTCGACCTGGGGTTCATTGCTAGTGCTTGATCGCACCAGTACCTAACAATCTTAACAGGTAACGATGCAAAAGTAATTAAAAAATCTATGTCTACCTATTGGAGGTGAAATTACAGGAAAAACAAGTCAAAGAAGCTATGTTAGCTTGGGGAAAAAACTTTGGGCATGGGATTGATTTAGAAAAATGGCAAAAACTGTGGATCAAAACTATAAAATGGCAATGTCAACTGCATATAAAGAGAATTTGTTTAAGATGTTTTACAGGTGGCACTTACCCCCAACGAGAACAGCAAGAATGTCTAAGAATAAATCCGAAAAATGCTGGAAATGTCATCAGACGCCGGGCACATATTACCACATGTGGTGGACTTGTACTGAAGCTAAAAGATACTGGATTAAAACCCACATGTGGTTGGAGAAAATGATACCTAAACACATAGACTTAAAACCAGAACGCTTCCTAAAAAAAAAAAAGGAAGGAAAAAGGGTTACTAAAATATCTGTGCTTCAAAAGGCAAATATGGAACGTCTGATAACTGCTGATGAGATCACTTTAGCTATAAATCAACTTAAACTAGCTAAGGCTCCAGGGACTGATGGTTTGACTGCAATGTACTATAAAACTTTACAACTGGAAATGATTGAATATCTTACACAACTATTTTGTAATATACAGCAAGGAGGTAAAATACCTCCCTCATGGAAAGCGGCTTTTATCTCATTGATACCTAAAGATAAAGAGGGCCCTAAGAAACCAGAGGATTACACACCAATATCTCTTCTGAACACAGATTATAAAATATTTGCTAAGGTACTAGCCAACAGATTGATGCCGGTTATTCAAGAGATTATTCATCATGATCAAGCAGGATTTATTGAAGGCAGACACATGAAGGAGAATGTAAGGCAACTCATAGATTTAATTGACTATCTTGATAAGAATAAGCAGATCTCTGCAGTGCTGGTCTTCTTGGATGCAGAGAAGGCCTTTGATCGAGTGAATTGGAATTTTCTAACCAAGACTTTGGAAAAGATGGATATGGGACCACGATTTCGGCAGGCAATTGGAGCAATCTATCAGCAACAAAATGCACAACTTATTATTAATGGAAATTTGTCAACAATTTTCGAGATACAAAAAGGTACAAGACAAGGTTGCCCATTATCTCCATTGTTATTTATTTTAACCTTGGAAGTCTTGTTGAATGCAATTCGGGACTCAAAATCCTTAGATGGCATAGCTAACAGGCAAAAGGAATACAGAACTAGAGCATTTGCCGATGATCTGGTTGTTACCCTCTCACATCCTTTGAACTCAATAATTCCGATGAAAAATATCATAGCAGAATTTGGCATGGTGTCCGGGTTTAGACTAAATCAAAACAAAATGAAAATGATGGTTAAAAACATGACAGAGATTCAAAGAAAGAGACTTGCAAGTTTAGCAGGTTTTGAAATAGTCTCCAAGGTCAAATATTTAGGAATACTAATCGCAGAATCAAATACAAAACTTTTCCTAAATAATTATGAAGTGTTGTGGCAAAAGATACAGAAAGATCTTCAAGTGTGGAAAAAGTTACAACTATCTTTGCTTGGAAGGATCTCAGCAATTAAAATGAACATTCTACCTAGATTCATTTTTATTCCAGATGATACCGGTACTTAAATCAGATAAAACTTTGTCAAAATGGCAAGCAACATTAAATAAATTTGTTTGGAAGGAGAAAAAACCGAGAGTAAAGATGAAGATTATGCAAGATACTCGTGAAAGAGGTGGCCTTAGACTCCCAAACCTCCGATTGTATTATGAAGCTGCGGTATTGACGCATGTAGCAGATTGGTTTGGGAAAACAAAAACGGAACTGTTGAATATAGAAGGCCATGATCTTGTTCTGGGATGGCATGCATATCTTTTTTATGAAGACAGGGTGGATAAAGTGTTTAACAATCATGTTCTCCGAAGTGCCTTGATGAGAATATGGAAGAAGCACCGGCCCAATTGGGATTATAAAATACCGCTTTGGCTGGATCTTGCAGACACCATGGGGATTATGAATATTAAGTCACTCGGGGGGTGTTTATACAAGGACGTGCTTATTGCTGATGGGGACGAATGGAAGTTAAAAACTTTGGAACAACTGTTGGAAGAAGGAATTACTTTAAATTGGTTACATTATGTACAATTACAGAAGAGATGGGAAAAAGATCGTAGGGTCGGTTTTATGGATAAAGAAGTGGAACTGATTAAGCAGATAAAAGAGACTGGCCCAAAACAGGTTAAAAGAATATATAATGTACTGTTAGAAAGAGATTCAGAAAGTGAATTGGTTAAGGATTGTATGATTAAATGGGCTCAGAATTTTGGTGAAGTGGTTATGTTGGACACGTGGGAAAAAATATGGGTTCAGAATGTTAAATTTATGCAGTCGCAGAATTTAAGGGAGAACTTTTATAAAATGTTTTACAGATGGTATTTAGATCCTAAAAAATTATCATGCATGTACCCAAATGTTCAACCAAAATGTTGGAGATGCGGGTGCCCAGATGCTACTTTTTTTCATGTATGGTGGACTTGCAATAAGGTTAAAGCTTTTTGGATAAAAATATGGTGGGTTATGCAAAATGTATTTAAGAAAAGAATACAATTTACTCCGCAAATGTTTTTACTGGGTATAACTAAGGACTTTGCTAAAGGGGAAACAAGACTGGTTTTGTATATGGTTACAGCAGCTAGGTTGTTGATTGCGCAACATTGGAAAAAAGAATTTTTACCGACTATTGATCAATGGATTCAGAAAGTGGCGGGGTTCGCCGAAATGGCAAAAATTTCAGCTTTCCTAAAAGGTCAGAAGCAGGAGAATTATACACAGGAATGGGTAAAATGGATTGATTACATACAGAATAAATACCAGACTAGGAAGTACTATGTAGCCTTTAGGTAAGAATGTCTAGACTGATAGATGATCAGAGTAAATAATACATGGGATGCTTGGAATTGTTAGAGTGGTGCATAGCAGAAGTCAGGGGGGTGGGTTTGAGTGGGAGGTGGGGGAGGGTTAGGGTGGAGGGTGGGGTAATATATATGCATAATTAACCTAGAAGATGTGATTAATGAAATATTGTTACTTTAAGAGAAATTTATATCATGATTTATATATGTTCAATTAACTTAGAAGATGGGACTAATGGGCTATTGTTACTCTAAGAGAAACTTATATTATGATTGTTGGGAGGTGAGGGGGTCCAATATGTGAATGAGTAATCTACCTTAAGACGGGGGGAGGGGAGGGGGTACAGTATTTGGTACAATATTTGAAAGAATTTTTTTTTAAGTTGTGGGGAGGGGAGGGGGCATAGTATTTGTATGTGATTTACATTAAATGGTGGGGGGGGTAAAAAGGGGGAAAATGTGTTTGTATAAAACTTTTTCAATTAAAAAAAAACCCCAGAACTCTTCCTATTGGGAATAATACCAGAAACATACAACAAGGACTTGAAATATCTGATTATAAATGTTTTAACAGCTGCCAGAATTGTATTTGCCAAAAATTGGAAAAATGAGAAATTACCAACACAGGAGGAAATTATTCGGAAAATAATGGAATGTGCTGAAATGAGTAAGCTTACATTTGGAATCAGAGAATTAGAGGATGAGCAATTTTATAGAGTATGGAATTTGTTTTACCAATGGTTAGATAAAAAAAACTGGAAATGAAATTGTTTACTTATGTAGTAATAGAAAGTTATATTTATTGCTATGAAAGTTTTTTTTTACTTTTTTACTTTTTATTTTTTATTATGCAATAGAGTACTTATCTACACAATATATGAAGAACAATAATGAACCTAATGTATAAGAGTAGGATGATTTGAACCTCTAGGTATTACTGTAGGTAGTGATCATTCTATACTATAAAGATTTTTGCTATACTAAATGGACTAATGATGATGTAATGAACAATGGATACATATATGTATTGAAATACCTAAAGACTATATGGATTAACAATTAATAATGGAAAATTATATTTGGAGTTGTGGAGGATTGATGACATTATGGTTAACTGAAAGTATAAATGTGCAATATGAATTAATGGGAATCTTTTGTTTTAATCTTTGTTTTTACTCTCTAGAGATAGGCAATATTATAATTCTATAAAGACTTATTGTTACTTAATAGATATAAGGAAATAAGGGCTGTCACAAATGAAAGAATATTAATGGTAATCTGAACACAATGCTCAATGAAATATTTAGTTATGTTTAATGGATAACCAGTGACTTTATTTTTAACTGTAAAAACTGTTGCACAAAAACTTGTAACCAAATGACATGCTTGGTGAAATTGAGGAAAGTTGTTTTTTCTCCTTGCTTTTGTTCTGTATGTGTTGTCTTTGTTTTTTTAAATAAAAAAATAAAATATATATAAAAAAAAGACTGGGCAAGGCCTGCTGGACGGTCCTTTTGGACCTAAACTGTCCCGTAGAGACGGCAATAGAGAAGAGCACGTCCTTCTGATCACAGGGACATCGCAAAGTCCCTGATCAATCCAGGAAAAGCTCTTTTTCTGACGACAGAAGTGCAGCCTTGAAGCTGCTGAAGTTGGGACAGCTCCAAAATGGAAAGAAAGCGGAAGAGAAAGTGTGTCAAATTGGTAAGGAAATTTTATTATTAGAAAAGAGATTACCCAAAGAAAATCATAACTAAATTAAAATTGAAGACAGAACAAAATAAGCGGCAAGATTAAACTACATTAAACTTAGTGTGTTATCTTTTTTTAATTTTTCTTTTTACAGCTGGAATTTCTGCAATTTTTCACTATTTTTTAAAGTGGATGGGTTAGTTTTTCTTCTACTACTTTTTATTCTTTTTTATTTTTTTATTCTTAAAATTTTTAATAAGTTTTACAATTATTACTCCCCTTACCCTTCCCTCCTTTTATTCTTTTATTTTATTTTACTTCTTATACTTGTGGATTATAAATTTCTTTTTTCTACAACGCCTGATTGGATTATTTTTCTCTTGAGAATTCTTCTCCATAATTTTGGAATATAAAAAATATAAAGAGGGCTGTAACAGCAGAGAAAAAAAAGTAACACTGCCACTTTAAGGCTGGAGGCTTGGAAACATTGTTTTTTCTTTCTTCTCTTTGATCATTGGATTTACATTTCAAGGCATTTCAGCTTGTTTATTGAGAGAGATAGTGGGAAGAACACTGATTGTTTACAGAGGTGCTTTTCAGTAACTCTATTAGGTGCTGCACTAGAGTGAAGATAAAGCCTTGAACTTAAAGATTATAATGAACTTGCTTGAAATATAACAAAAAGCTTTGAAAGCTATAGTGGCAGTGTTTATATGTTGGAAGAATGGCGCAACATGAAAAAGAAACTAATATTACAAATGATTATGTTTGAAATTCAAAAAAATATTAGTAATAACAGAGAAAATTGAGTAGAGAATGGACAATGTAGAATGAAGATCAGCAAAAAGAGATGGAAAAATTGAGGACATTTACCAAACGGAGAAAGTCGAGGACAGAGTTCCAAAAATTGAAGGAAAAAAGGAGCAAAGAGATAAGAAAATTGTTGATACTGACAGTAAACTGAGCGTGGTTGGAAATAGCAAGAGTGGACTATGGAAAGGGGAGACAGATGGACTGGAACTCTCTCTCAGACCTGAAATCTAAGTATCTAAGTCTTTAACTATTTATGTATTTTATGTATCTTTTATGTATTGACTGTACACCGCCCCGAGTCCCTTTTGGGAGAGGGGGCGGTCTATAAGTGTGAATAAAGTAAAGAATAAAGTAAAGTACAGAAGAAGAAAAGAGAGAACATTTGATGGAAGTAAGGAGAGAAATCTTGACAGAATTATCAATGATAACTAAAGATAAGTTGATGGAAGGATCAGATGGAGGGTTTTGAGCGTTCATAAAATATGCACCAAGCAACAAGGTGAGAAGAGAAGTCCATATAAAGACCTGCCAAGAAACCAACCAGAATATTAATTCTACAAATGGCACGAGATGTGAAATTGCACTACTTGTGGAAAGACACAGGTTGATGTAATGAAAGTTTATAATAAAAATTAAGTCAAACTTTGTTAAATTTAGAGTATCGTGCATAAAATTGTGGGAGAATAGTTATAGCCACATAAATGAGTAATACTGATAACAATGCATATACATATATACATACACACACACACAAAACACACACACACACACATACACACTAGTTTGATTACATGAAATTTTTTGTTATAACAAAGTTTATATAACAAAGTTTTTGTTATTAAATATAACCAATTTTTATTTAGAATATGTTATAAAGATGTAATGTCACTGGATGATTTTAGGAGATTTAATGGAATGCCATTTTATAGTTTTACTTCAAATGTAGAATATTTCATACAAAAGGATGTAAAAGCAATGCATGTTTAATAGTTATAATTTTTATGTAATATAATGGGTTGATGATAAGACACTGATAATAATGATAATAATGTATACATATATATGAGACTGATAATTTGTGATTTTATATACAATTGAAAGTGAGGACTATGGAAATGATGCACCAAAACTTTGAAACCAAATGACATGCTGTATGTGATTGAAGAAGGTTCTATGTGTTATGTGTTGTCTGTCCAAAAAATAAAAATATTCTTTTTAAGAGAGAGAGAGAGAGAGAGAGAGAGAGAGAGAGAGAGAGAGAGAGAGAGAGAGAAGGAAAAGAAACAACAAATGATATTCAATGAAAACCAAGAATACTCAAAGCCATGCAAGACACTAAGGAAAAAGGAGGATTTGGCGTATCAGATTGCGAACTTTATTATACTGCGGCCTCTCTAACATGGCTAAGAGAATGGATAATGCTGAGAAATAAAAGATAACTCAAATTGGAAGGTCACCACCTCCAAGCAGGATGGCATGCCTTCCTTTGATATGAAAAAGGATCTGCACACAAATATTTCATTAGACACTACATCAGACAGTCCCTGTTATTAATATGGAACAAAATTAAACACGACCACTAACCCAAAACACCCATTTGGCTATCTATGATGGAAGCATATATACGCCCAAATTTAATTAATATGGAAAATATTATAACATATAAAGAGTTATTGAACAGATGGGGAGATTAAAACTAGATTAAAATTGGCATCGCAAGGGGTACAAGTAGAATGGTGGTCCTACTTACAGATACAATCAAGGTTTGCACAGGATAGGAAGAAGGAAGGTATTGCTAAAGATTACACAGTGTTAGATAAACTTTTGATAGAGACAGAAAACAAGTTGATCAAAGTGCTGTATAGATTTTTTTTGGAATATAAACTCGAGGAAGAACATGTCAAAGAAACTATGGTCGCCTGGGCGAAACATTTTGGTTTTAATGTGGAATTGGCTAAGTGGGAAAAACTTTGGATACTTAATCGAAAACTAACATTGGCTACGGCGTATAAAGAAAATCTTTATAAGATGTTCTACAGATGGTATCTCCCCCCAGCACGGCTCTCCAAAATGTTTAAAAATCTGGCCCCAAATTGTTGGAAGTGTAAAAAAAACATCAGGCACTTTTTATCATATGTGGTGGAAATGCAATGAGGCCAAAAGATATTGGAAAATGATTCAATCATGGTTGGAACAAATGGTGGGAGACCAAATTTTGTTTAAACCAGAAACTTTTCTCCTAGGCATAATACTGGAGAGGTTTAAGAAAGATACACTTTATCTAATTATACATATACTAACTGCGGCACGCATAACTTTTGCGCACTATTGGAAAAAAGAAAATAAGCCATCAGAGCTAGATATAATCAGAAAAGTGTTGGCCTGTGCGGAAGCAGATAACAAGATATTCAGGTACAAGGGGGAGCTGCTCAAGCTCTGGATTTACCTGAGGAGACAGAAGAAATTATGGAACAAAGACAAACTCGAGCAGCCACTAAATGCAAAGAGCAAGAATTAAAGATGCAGCAAACTCAGACAATAATCCAAGAAATTACAAATACAAACACAGAAGCTGTGGGGGGAGCAAGACCGAAGGTGAAATCCCAGCAAGATTTCCAGGCAGCTCTTAGAAAGCTTCAGGGAGCTGAAGATGACAATTAAATTTATAACCTGGAGCGTTAATGGTTCAAATTCACCACAAAAAGGGAAAAAAATATTTCACTATCTGAAACAATTTAAAAATGATGTAATTTGTTTGCAAGAAACACATATTAGAACACAGGATCAGAAATACTTGATGAACGCAAGATTGGGACCATACTTTGTGGCATCTGCTCCAGAGAATAAAAATGGTATAGTTATATACTTAAGAAAAGATTTCCAATTATTCAATTCTCTCTGTATTTTATGCCATAATGGTTCATAATTGTACTTATATAAGTTCCCATTTGAAGTTGTAAAAAAAGATCAGGACCACACTCAGCCAAAAAACTATAGACCTATTTCATTACTTAATACAGATTATAAAATCTTTGCTAAAATATTAGCAAATAGGTTGATATCAATTATACAACAAACGATACATAATGATCAATCCGGTTTTATACCGGGGAGACAAATGAAAAGTAATGGAAAGTCAAATTGTTAATATATTGGAATATTTGGGGAAGAACAACCAAGTCCCCGCAGCGCTTTTATTCTTAGACGCGGAGAAAGCATTTGATCGAGTGAATTGGCAATTTCTAATAAAAATAATACAAAAGATGCATTTTGGAGAGTATTTCACACACTCTATCAAGGCAATATACCAGAAACAGACAGCACAAATTATAGTTAATGGTAGTTTAACAGAATCCTTCAAAATTGAAAAGGGAACAAGACAGGGGGGTCCCCTGTCTCCATTATTGTTTATCTTAACCTTGGAGTTATTGTTGAATAGAATACGTGGGTCAGATGACCTACAGGGAATTAAGATTAGGCATTATGAATATAGAGTACGAGCATTTGCGGATGACTTGGTTGTAACTTTAACCCAACCAGGGAAATCAGCTATAGGTTTAATGTACATAATGAATCAATATGGTCAAGTATCTGGGTTCAAAATAAATCTAGGAAAAACAAAGATGATAGTTAAAAATATGACCACAAATCAAAAAGAAGAACTAGAAAGAGTAACAGGATGCGAGATAGTAGAAAAGGTTAAATATTTAGGAGTTTACATTACAACCTCAAATGAGAAATTATATAAGTATAATTATGAACCATTATGGCATAAAATACAGTTAGAGATGAATAAATGGAAAAAACTACAATTGTCATTGTTGGGAAGGATAGCAGCAGTAAAAATGAATGTTTTGCCTACGTTTCTATTTCTCTTTCAAATGATACCAATACTTTAAAAAGATGCAAATTTGGAAGAATGGCAGAAAGGCATTAATAACTTTGTCTGGGCGGGGAAGAAACCAAGAATAAAACTTAAAATAATGCAAGACATACGGGAAAGAGGAGGTTTGAAAATGCCTAATTTAAAATTATATTATGAAGCAGTAGTTTTATCAACAATTAGTGATTGGATAATCTAACAGAGGATAGAATACTGAATATTGAGGGATATGATTTGGTATATGGTTGGCACACTTATTTAATATATGATAAGAAGGTGGATAAGATTTTTAAAAGCCATATATTAAGGAATGCCCTATTGCGTGTCTGGGTTGGGAGTGGGGGGCACCGTTTTACGGTGGTTCTCCTCCTACCTGTCCGATCGGTCGCAGTTTGTGTTGAGTGGAGGGCAGGGATCGACCCCGAGGCACGTCACTTGTGGGGTGCCCCAGGGGTCGGTTCTCTCACCCCTCCTGTTCAACATATATATGAAACCGCTGGGCGAGATCATCTGTGGTTTTGGGGTACGGTATCATCAATATGCTGATGATACCCAACTTTTCATCTCTACCCCAAACCACCCAAACGATGCCCTCGACGTGATGTCCCGATGCCTGGAGGCTGTGCGGATCTTGATGGGGAGGAACAGGCTCAAGCTCAATCCCTCCAAGACTGAGTGGCTGTCATCCCAATTTGTGTATCTTATTCCATCTTTGATGATAGGGGGAGAAATTCTAGCCCCCTCAGAGAGGGCCCGCAATCTGGTAGTCCTCCTGGACACACAGCTTAGTTTAGAAGAACACCTGACGGCCGTGACCAGGGGGGCCTTTTACCAGGTTCGCCTGGTACGTCAGTTGTGCCCCTTCCTGGATTGGGATGCTCTATGCACAATCACTCATGCCCTCGTCCTTTCTTGCCTGGACTACTGCAATGCTCTCTACATGGGGTTGCCCTTGAAGAGCACCCGGAGGCTTTAGCTGGTCCAGAATGCGGTCACGCGGGTTATCATGGGGGTACCTAGGTGCTCCCATGTTACACCCCTTTTAAGCGGCCTGCACTGGTTGCCGGTTGTTTTCCGGGTGCGATTCAAGGTACTAATTATGACCTTTAAAGCGCTCCATGGCTTAGGCCCAGGGTACCTGCGAGACCACCTACTGCCACCAGTAGCCTCCCACCGTCCAGTGCAATCCCACAGAAGTGGCATCCTCAGGGTGCTGTCGGCCAGACAGTATCGGCTAGCAACCCCCAAGGTGAGAACCTTCTCTGTGGGAGCGCCTTCCCTCTGGAATGAGCTGGCCTGTTAAATGTTATCCACTTTTTAAAATGTTAATGTTATAATAATTCGGTTTGTTTCTTGGATGGTTTCTAATGTTCTTTTAAGTTTTGTAATATGTGTTTTTTAATGCTGTACGCCACCCTGAGTCCTTTGGGAGAAGGGCGGCATATAAATCCAATAAAACAAACAAACAAACAATTAGCTTATGAGTGAAGGCACAAGGAATGTTACAATTTACCTAAAGTTAGCTTAACAAAAGGGGAATTAAAGCACAAGAGGAGGTAGGATGTTAAAATCAGTTAGCTTATGTTAGCGTATGATCATTAAATGTTTATACCCTGTATTTTGCTCTGGGAGGTTGGGGGGAGGGAGGGTCGGAAGGTGGGAAGGGGAAGGGGTAATATTTGTAAAATGTATTAAAACTTTTAATAAAAAAAATTCTGGAACAAACTGTATATATCGTGATTGGACAGAAGGATAGATAATGCATTAAGTAGGCTAATAGTTAATGGTAGAGACTAATTGTGTATAATGTGAATGCATGGTCACTTCGACTCTGCGGTACTGCATTGTTTTAAATGTAAAAATAATAAAAATATATTTCAAAAAGAAAATAAGAAATGATATTCAATGATTTTGGGGTTCACGGAAATACCACATCAAGAAAATATAAATTAATAGCTGGAAGAGACACCTGCAGCAATAGAGAGGAGGAGAGGAAATGAGAGGAAAAGGAGGGAAGGAAGGAGAGGCGAGGAGAAGAAGATGGAAAGGAGAGGGAGAGAAGGAGAGAGGGTAGGAAGGGGAAGAGGTAGAGACAAGTAGGGGAGAGGTAAAGGTAGAAGGAAGGGAAAGGAGAGGAGGAAAGAAGAAAGTAGGGAAGGGAGGGAGGGAGAGAAAGGAAGAGAGGATAGGAGATGAGAGGAAGAGGAGGGAAAGAAGATAGAGAGGAGGAGAGGAAGATGGAAGGGAGAGAAAGTGAGAAGGGGAGAGGGTAGGAAGGGGAAGAGGAAGAGAGGAGGAGGGTAGAGGTAAGGGAAGAGAGGAAGGGAAAGGAGGAAGGAAATAAGTAGAGAAAGGAGGGAGGGAGGGAGAAAAGAAAGGGAGAAGAAGGTGGTGTGAAAACAGGCGGAAGGGATGGTAAACAAAACAACCCAAATGGAATATTATAATTCTATAAATGGAATGACAAATGTATAAGAACCATGAATGTAAATAAAAAAGAATAATAATCATGTGAATGTATACCTATAATTGTATATATAGAACAAAAAAAAACTTTTTAAAATGTTGTGCTTCTTAATTGGAGAAACCTGCATTCGCTCTGTTAACCTTTCCTCATTTTAGTTCACTTCTCCACCCTAATAAAACCGCTTTGAGTTTTCATTCTGCGGCCCAGAATGTCGGTTTTTCCATCCAAATGCAAACAATTCATTTAAAAATAAATCAAAAATATAGACACTTTTCTGAACTTCCCCTATTATCTCTTTCAAAATTTAGACTTGTGCTTACTAGTTTTTTATCCTGTTCTCAGAGAAGAAACCTTCAGAGGCCTCCTGCCCACACAATGATTCCAGCCCCTGCCCAGTGTCAAATTTTTCAGCTTTCAATTTCCAAACTTCAGGGGTGCTCAAAAGGTGTAACACGTCTTGTGGAATATAAAGATATTTTGGTTACTTTAACATAATGTAGATGAGTTTGGTAAGAAACTACATAAATATTGTAACATTTTGTTTGTTTCATTTCACAAGTTCAGCTGTCTTTCTCTTTTTGTTAAACGTTATTTTGTCTGGGAGTGTTAATACTGCTGGCCTCGTTTCCTGTAAGTGCGATAACTGATCTGTAATGGCTTCTTAAAAAAGAACAAGACTGGGAACATTCACTCACATGAGCAACCTAATTGCGACTGGCAGAGACTTGTTGCCACCTGAACTCCCAACACTGCAAGGCATTCTCAGATACGGCCTACTGTTAAGAGAACAATGTAGGGATGATGCTAGAAACTACCCAGCAGCCAGTCTTGCAAGAGGAATGCAAAAGTGCCTGAAAAATGGGAACAAGCGAAAAGTTCTTTTGTGATCCTTGTTGTAAATTCATGAGTGACAATCTTGAACAAGATCCAAGAAAGCTGGGATCAAGCCAGAAACATAACTCTTGGTAGAGGAAAGCTAGATGTCAAAGAGACTTTCACTGTGAAACTTGACAAACTGTGTGACATCCTCAACTGCAAGTGTCAAATTGTTCTGTGTGCCGAATTCGGCTGCCCTGCTGGCTGTAAAAAAGAACCTCACATTAGCTGCACCTGCCCTAAGGAGACGAAGACACCACTGAAGGAACTTGCTTTCGTTCAAGGCCAGAGAGAGAAGGCTGGTTCTTTTGGATTGCACCAGATTAGTTTGCCAGATGTGGCTGAGCAGAAACGACGAGGCAAAAGGCAAAAGGGGCAAGACGATGAGAGACAGAGGCTCACTAAATATAAGCAGAGAAGTATTCCAGACATTTTGATACTGACAAATGAAGCAATTATCTCTTATGATGAAAATGAAGGACAGACGACTGATGATGAAGTTGAAGAAGAACGTGATGGAAGTTATGAAGAGGCCTTAAACCAGGGGTGTCAAACTCGTGGCATCACAGTCATTACGTGACAAATCGTGACTTTTCCCCCCTTTGCTAAACCAGGGGTGGGCTTGGCCAGCCTGTGATGTACGGGCTGTGACTTTGGCACCCCTGCCTTAGACCAAACACATGTGCCCTCTACTTCAAAAGAAAAAATACAGTAGATTAGAATAACAAATGCCACTATGCAGAGCATAAAATACAGTGTTGGTTTCCGTGCCACTGCTGCCATTACCACAGATGCCGTCATAGATGCTGGGTTGATCACCAAAGAAGACAAGAGATCCTAAAAAACTATCATGCATGTACCCAAATGTTCAACCAAAATGTTGGAGATGCGGGTGCCTAGATGCTACCTTTTTTTATGTATGGTGGACTTGCAACAAGGTTAAAGCTTTTTGGATAAAAATATGTATTTAAATGTATTTAAGAAAAGAATACAATTTATTCCGCAAATGTTTTTATTGGGTATAGCTAAGGACTTTACTAAAGGGGAAACAAAACTGGTTTTGTATATGGTCACAGCAGCTAGGTTGTTGATTGCGCAACATTGGAAAAAATATTTTTTACCGACAATTGATCAATGGATTCAGAAGGTGGCGGGGTTTGCCGAAATGGCAAAAATTTCAGCTTTCCTAAAAGCTCAGAAGCAGGAGAATTATACACAGGAATGGGTAAAATGGATTGATTATATACAGAATAAATACCAGACTAGGAGGTATTATGTAGCCTTTAGGTAAGAATGTCTAGACTGATAGATGATCAGAGTAAATAATACATGGGCTGCTTGGAATTGTTAGAGTGGTGTATAGCGGAAGTCAGGGGGGGTTGAGTGGGAGGTGGGGGTGGGTTAGGGTGGAGGGTGGGGTAATATATACGCATAATTAAACTAGAAGATGGGATTAATGAAATACTGTTATTTTAAGAGAAATTTATATTATGATTTATATATGTTTAATTAACTTAGAAGATGGGATTAATGGGCTATTGTTACTTTAAGAGAAACTTATATTGTGATTGTTGGGAGGTGGGGTACAATGAGTAATCTACTTTAAGATGGGGGAGGGGAGGGGGTAAAGTATTTGGTATAATATTTGAATGAGAAATTTTTGGGGGGGTTGGGGGGGGAGGGGAGGGGGTATGGTATCTGTATGTGATTTACACTGTATGGTGGGGGGGGGGTTAAAAGGGGGAAAATTTGTTTGTATAAAACTTTTTCAATTAAAAAAAAGAGAGACTTGTGGTTGACCACAATAAAGTCAAGAGAGCCTAGGAAAACATTATGAAGTCCCTAGACCAAGAATATGATGAGCTCTGTAGGAAGGGCTTCAAGTAGAATGCATCTTCTGTGATGGCCGTATAGAGGCAACTAGAGTTATGCTGAAAGCAAGCAGTTCAGACTAGCAATTGCCCAGAGCCATGAAAGAAGGTCATCATTCTGTGTGCAGGGACCGGGTGGAAGATTCCCTTCGGAGAAAGGCTCAAAAACAGGAAAACCTGCTCAAGTGATGGCAGATAATCGGGGGTATTTCATGAAAAAGAAAGGCGTCGACAAAAGCTTGAAGACCACTGGAGGAGATTCTACAAATGTTAATACTGGATGGGAAGGTCGTGCCATGCACTGGGCAGAGGTCATGCTTGACCGGACGTTGATCCGATTGGTGTGTGCACTCCACCTGAATGAGTTGCCCCTGCAACACTTAATCACAAAATTGGAGCAGAAGTCCTTATCTAACAACAAATGAGCATGTAAAATTGTCAACATGCTAGACATTGCAACAGGACTTCACACTGATCCTTCATTCACCAGAGTTTCAATTGGTGAGTCTTTCATTTCACCGAGCAACAGTATTGTCAAGGATCTCTCTACTGATCAAGCACATGGATGTAGAATCACACAGGAGAACTCCTCACAGATCTGGCTCTTCTGAATATTGGCCCCATAAGCCATTCACGTTGGTTGACAACTGCAAATATGTGTTGTCGAATATGGGTTTCAAAACCTAGCTTTAAAGGCAAAGCTCCCCAAAACGTAAGAGTTGGAATACATTGTTGGTGTGTACTCCTCCTCCTGGTTCAACATCAAAGTAAAACATTCCTGGACTGAAGTTCTGCGTCATGTGCTGTTCCAGCTGCAGCAAGTCAGACTGCAAAAGGCACCTGTAGTAGATGCTGTTTTGCCAGCCATTCAGCCCTCAGCATGGTACACTTTCAGTGAATGATCATCCAGACACTCTTGTGTTCAGATGACATTCAAGAGAGGAGAGCTGGTGAGGAAAAGACCATTGACTTGAGCAGTGCAGCCGATGACACGCTGGGAGATTTTTCCGTACGTGCAAGAAAAACGCCTTGAATCAACCCGAGCATTCACTCTGCTGGAGCTGATTGACAGGTCTGAAGGTGTATATGAGTCATCTTTGACGTGTAACCTCACTACAGAGAAATAAAGAAGTTCATTGATGAACCAATGTAAGTACCACAGTGGCCCCGTCATGCCCAATCAACAGAGAGATGGGTGAAAGAAAGCCAGCAGAGTGTATCTACATGAGAAATGTGAGGGTTAGATCAGAGGCCAAGAAGCAAGTCGGCGGCTGAGGTCAAAGAACGAATCGTGAAACTCACTTAAAATTTTGTAACTCTGATAATTGCTTTCTGATGTTAGTTTATGCTTGCATGGATTATTTTTTTGTTTAGCCAGATAAGATTCATGCAGAAAAAAAACTTTTAACTTTTGTAGAATAAGGTGTAATTTTGAGAAGACAAAGTTAACAGTATTTGTTGGATATGGTGATCAGATGGTATGGATTTACCATACCAAGCTAAACATTGTGCAATTGCAAAAATAATAGCAGATTTGAATTCTTGACGTAAAAACACATATTTTTAGAACCCCTCACTGAAAAAAAAAATGCAAAATTTAATTTTCACCACATTAAATGACATACCCTACATGGCTGCAGAGCATCTCTTTGTCCAGCCAGTCCTTAAGGACAACCAGCGGTCACAGTTGTAGCCGTGGAGACTCACTCTGGTGCCCACAAAGCTCACAACAGCTATCTACGCTTTCCATCCTCTCCCTGAGAGGCCCTAGGCAGACATAGAGGCTGAGCGGGGGCTGGAAAAGTGCTTCGGCTGGGCTGGGCTGGGCTTGGAGACCAAGTGCAGGCTGTCCTCTCCAGGCTGTCTGGCACCAAAAAAGGTGCGTCAGGCTGCAATTCTGGAGCATTTGGCCTGATTGGGACAGTGGCTGATGGGTGGAGTGGGACACTCAGCCTCAATTCCCTCAACTGCAAGGAGGAAGCAGTTTTCCTGCCCAAGGAATCCAACCGATCGAACCAGCCACAATAAAGAGCTATTGAAGCACCGCCACCCTCCTCCCTTAGGATCTAGAACAGGGATGGTGAACCTAGGATACGGGTGATACAGGGAACACACTGTGCCATTTTTGGTGACACGCCCGGCCTCTGGTCCCTCTGGAAGTCATACAAGGTCTTGCTCTTGCGCAGCCTCTGAGGCATCCAACAATTGCACGAGGGAGGAGTCAACATCGAGATGATACAACGTGCGGTCTCGACAGTCCGAGACCGCCGTTGACAGTTTTGCCACTGGACGGTCCATCGGGACCTAAACCGTCCCGTAGAGACTGTGAACAGGAAGACAAAGACTTGCTGGTCACAGGGACATCGCAAAGCCCCTGATTGACCCAAGGGAAGCGCTTCAAACTGGCGGCAAACAGACAGCCCAGGCTGACGAAGTCAGAGACAGCTCCGGAAGGAAGGAAGTGAAAGTGAGTCCACCTGGTGAAATGTTTTTTTTTTCCTTGAGAAAGATTGCCCATAGAAACTTTTTTAAAAAGATAAATTAGTCCTTTAAGTAAAAGAATAAAGTGGCAAAACTAATTTTTACTGGACTGCCTTGGAAAGTCTTTTTTTTTCCTTGTAACAACATTTTGTGGATTGAAGTGACCATAATGTTTCCTATTTCTCTCTTAAAGTGAATGGATTAGGTTTTTTTCCCTATTCTTTGTTACCTTAATTTTTGGCTTGAACTAAAATCTTTTTTTTAAATTCTAACAATTCTTCCTACCACTTATTATTAAATTCCATTAAAGACATTCAAAGACCTTTTTTCCCCCACAAGCTTGAGACAAGTATGAGAAAGTGGAATCTGCCGCTCGGAAGCCAAAGTCTGTTTTTGTTTTTGTTTTGGAACAATGTATCTTTTGTTCTCTCTTCTTTGATCTTACTGTCTATGTAACTGAAGGGTTTGCAACTTGCTTACAGAAACTGATAAAGAGTAAAGATAAAAAAAAGAGTCAAGGGCACGAATTGTCTTTGCAGGTGCTTTTGAGAAATATTTTGGCAAGGGAAGGAAAAGGAAAGAAAAAAAACCAGAACCCTTCTTCTTTGAAGGGTATAAAACAACTTGTGCTTGTCAACTTTATATATACATATATAGATACATACATACATACATACATGCACATATATACACATATATACACATATACACACATATATATATGTACACACACACGCACACGCACACTCACACACAAAAGAAGCTTGGAAGGCTAGAGTGGCACTGCTTATTAGAGTTCTTTTTTCTTTTTTTCTCTTTTTTTTGAAACATGGATCAACATATAGATGAGGAAACCTTAAAATTTCAAAATATCTTGGCTGGAATCTAAAATATATTGGAAGGATTTGGGAGATTTAAGAAGAAGTTAGATAGACTATTGTTTCTCACAGTAAAAGATGATGGGGTTGGAGCCCCAAAAATTAAACAAGAGAATGAAGATATAGAAGATAAAGATAGGACAATAGATGAACTTATTAATGGAGCAAACATGGGTGAAAATGGAAAGAAGGGAATATAGAAAAGTGAACATTTGGAACTCTACAGGAGAAAAAAAAAGGTGATGATGATGATGGAGTTAAGAAGAGAAACCTTTTCAGAAACACGTTTCCTAACCAAAGACAAGCTAATCATAATAATAGTTCAAGGGCAATGAGATTATATGAGAGATCCTTTAAGCAATAAAGTGCGGAGAGAAGTCTATAAAAACTTTATAAAGGAGTTAAAAAGAGAATTGACACAACAACTGGCAAGAGAGATAAGACTGTTTTCCTACTGGAAAGATACAGGTTGATAATGAAAGTTGATGATAAAAAATTACCGTATTTATTCGAGTATAACGCGCAAAATTTTATACCCCCCAAAAAAGTCAAAGTTTGGGTGCGCGTTATAAACGAGGGCTGGGCTGGGGTGGCAGTGGCGAATTGTAAATTGTAAATTTCCGGACTGCAGCCTCGATCCCGGCCTCAGGTGCCACCGTGCCGTGCTCAATAGTCGCAACTCAGCTGCCTGGCGCTTTTCCCCTCCTTTGTCTCCCCGCTGCTGCTGCCGCCGTTTAAACCAAGGAATCGTCGCTTGTTCTACCTACAGAAGGTCCAGCATAGAAGCGAAGCCGAAAGAGATCCTTGCGAGGCTGTGCAGGCTTCCTCGGAGTAAGGAAGGCAACAGCTCCCCTCACCCCCCAGAAAGCAGCGGGGCTCGTCGCGATGAAAAAGGCAGCCCTGATGCCGAGGAGAGCCTTGCAAGGAGGCGGAAAGGAAAAGCCCGAAAAGGCACCAAAAGAAGTGGGGGGAGCTTCGCCCGCCTGGTGGGCAGCCATTGAGGCGTTTTCAAAGGCGGTGCCTGGGAGAGATGAGGCAGCGCTCCGGCGGTCCTGTTGCCAGCGTTCGGCGGCAGCAGCGACACTCCGACTATTGCCGCCGCTGCTGTCGCCGAATGCTGGCAACAGGCGCGCACAGGCTGCCCACCAGGCGGACGAAGCTCCCACCGCTTCTTTTGGTGCCTTTTCGGGCTTTTCCTTTCCGCCTCCTTGCAAGGCTCTCCTCGGCATCAGGGCTGCCTTTTTCATCGCGACGAGCCCCGCTGCTTTCTGGGGGGTGAGGGGAGCTGTTGCCTTCCTTACTCCGAGGAAGCCTGCAGAGCCTCGCAAGGATCTCTTTCGGCTTCGCTTCTATGCTGGACCTTTAGCCTACTCTTCCTCTTCTCTATACAGCAATCGCCTACAATCATTACAATGCCTCCCGCAAGTTTGGTCTTATTTTGTCTTGACTAGAGCAAAAGCTGGCGCGCCTCCGCCCCCTTCCCGCCCCGTCGGCGGCAATAGTCATTACTATTACAATGCTTGGTGTGAAACAAAATTTTATACCGATTTTTAATCGAAAATTAGGGAGTGCGCGTTATACACATGTGCGCGTTATACTCGAATAAATACGGTTAATTTTGGGTGATTAATAAGTAGGAATTTTAGTATTTTGTATATTGTTTTTAGATTGTTATTAAATGTTTATTCGTTAACAAATAATTAATTATGATAACAATAATGAAATGATAACCTTAACTAGTAAAAGCAACTTGGATATAAATTATAAATTGGGAATCGGGAAAAAGACCTATAAATTTTATTAACAAATCTTGTTATAAATGTGTAATTTCTTGGGTCTGACGAAACGAGATGTGATATAAATAGTAAATAATTTTTAAATAACTACAATAACAAGGAAATGTTAATGGATAATGTTTAATGATATATACATGTGTTGGTATTGGTAAAAGCAAATTGGATACAAGCTCTAAATAGTGAGATGGGGGAAGGGGGGAATGCTTAGATATTTTATTAATTGATTTTTTTCAGAATATGTTATAAAGTTGTAATGTTATTGGAGGTTTATTGAAATTGCTAATGAATGCCAGTAGGTGGTTGTGTCTTTAAACACAAATGATTTCAGATAAAAGCACGTTTAAATAATTATAATTAAATGAGAATTGTGGTACATTGATAGTAAAATACATACAGATTTTTGATTTAAAATTTACAATTCAATATGAAGGAAGTCTAAGTAATGATTGTGGAAGAAACACACGAAATTTATTTGTAACCAATCGACATGCTTTCTACAAGATGTAATGAAGGATGATTCTTTTTTTGTGTTTTTGGTTAAATTAAAGAATAAATTTTTTTTCAAAAAACCCCAAAAAACAATTGCACGAGGGTTCTCCCCAGGCCCGGTGGCAGCCGTGCCCTCTATGGGGGGCTTCAGAGGATCCAGAGGGGGGGAATCCAGAGGACAGGAACGTCCAGAGACGTTCATCCCACCCAGCTTTTGTCCAAGCTGGGTGGGATGACACACCAGCAGAGTCACGGGGGACATTTTCTCAGTTTTTGACATGCCAAAAGGTTCGTCCTCATTGATCTAAAACCCACCTAACCTTCTCAACCTGCCCAGCTTGGTGGGGTTCTGGCTGCAATGCACAGTGCCCGAGGATGGGCCCTGGGCAGGACAGCTGGTCCCTGTAACAACTTCCACGCTCTACCCTGCCAACAGCCAGGGGATACCTCTGGGCCCCAACTAATAAGGATTTGGGGGGCAGTTTATTAATAGAGAGGGGCTTCTCCTGCCAAAACCCCACTCATTTCCCCTCAACTGGCTGTGAAAAAGAGGCCACTGGGCATTCGGGGGCAAGGCGGGGGGGCTTACCATCAGCTCGGGCTCGAATGTCCTTCTGGCCAAAGATGCTGCTGCCACCGGCCCCCATCTCTGACACTGCAGAGAAAAAGAGCTGTTCGTCCCCCTCTCGCCCACAGGTGGGCATCTCCCTGAAGCCGAGGGCTTTTCTGGCATCTTCGCCTTCGGAGAGTGCCAAGGGCAGGGGTGGGAGGCTCTGGCTGTGCCGCTCCTGATTCTCCAGAAAGACGGAGGTGTCCCTCTGTCCCTCGGGGATGGGCGAGAACTCCAGGGATGAGTCACGGCTGGTCCGAATGGGTGGTGAGGAACCGTTCTTCTTCCGGCCCTTGGCCAGCTCTGCAAAGGAGGTGACCCGCTTGGGAGGGGAGCTCTGAAGGGCCAAGGAGGGACTGTCGCTCAGCTTGACCGGACAGCTCAGCATGCGCTCCAGGGAACCCAGCCGGCTGGAGGGGCTGCGGTCCAGGTGGCGGTCGTAGCTCTGTGAGCGCTGCCTGCCTCCAGCCAGGCTGGGCGGGGAGACGTTGATGTAGACCTGTCCTTCAATGGCGTTCTTCTCCAACTCCTCCTGTGACTCATCCCGGGACCCCTCCATGTCACTCTCCTCGGGTCTCTGGAAGAGGTAATACTCGGTGGGCTGGAGGGGGCTGCTCCTGGCCTGCTCCTCAGAGCAGCTGGTAATGGAAGAGCCAGGAGGGCTGGGGGAGGACTGGGAGGACAAGTCGCATGTCACCAGCTTGTAATAGTTCTGGGTGGCCACCACGAGCCGCGCCTGGCTTTGAAAGCACGCAGTCAGGTCAGAGCCATCGGACGGGCACGGATCACAGAGCGGTGGGTAGGAGTTGCAGTTGGCATCCAGGACAGGGGAAGAAGGGTGGTGGCACCCGCAGGACTTCGCTGCCCCCCCCAAATGCTGCAACTCTCCAGGCATCTTTGACTCCTGTGACGAGGAGTGCAAGTCGAGGTAAAAGGCGGCCATGTCTGATTGGCTGCCTGAAGAGGAGTCGCAAGACAAAGGGCCCGAGTTCAGGTTGGTGTGAGGCTGGCCGTGACGCCTCTGGTAGAGGGTGCTGAAGTTGACCAGGATGCCATCGGAGCTGTTGCAGGAAGAGTCACTGACGTAGCCCATCTGCTGGTCCAGGGGCTCTGACTGGCTCGAGAGGCTGTAGCACCGGCAGCGCTGCAGTTCAGAGTTGGAGCAGCTGCACATCCGGCTGCGGACGGCCTCCGGATTGTTCATCAGGTCATCTGACTCACTGGCCCACTCCTGCTCCAGGGAGAGGCTGTTGGGATCCCCACGGTGGCAGCTATACTCATCCAGCTCCATGCATTCTGTCGCTAGGTGGCCCTTGTCCTGAGCCTCCTCATTGGCTGCCAGATCAGGGCAGCCTTCCACTGCGTCCACCCGGTGGCTGCCACTCCAAGGCCTCACCACAAGGCTGCTACCATGCAGATGGAAGGGAGGCAGTGCCGGCTCATGCAGGCAGAAGGTGGACCGGCCATCATGCAGGTGGAAGGACTTCTTCCCTGGGTCATCCTCAGAGAGATCCCAGGCCTCGCCGTCCCTCAGCAGGAAGGGGTTCTGCCGCCGGGGAGCTGCGGGGACAGCCAGTGTGTGAGAAGGGCTCTGCCCACGCACGGGCTCCTCTTCCGGAGCCCCGTCCGAAGCTCTAAGGAGGCTGCTGTAGACCAGTGAGTCTGCCTGCAGGAGGGTCCTCTCGGGGAGCGAACTGGTCCGTCTGACCCCCAGGTCGGAGGGAAAGAAAGGGTTGCTGCGCTGGCTGCTGCTGCCGCACTGCCGGTCCGGGACCTGGCAATGCACCAGCGGAATATGGTGAACGATCAGTGTTTCTCCTGTCAGCTTGGGGGAGCTATCCATCTTCGGTCCCATTCGCCAGGGCACCTGCGGCATTGAAGCTACCCATGGAAGGGTCCTGGGGGATGGAGCAGGCCAGCAGAAGACGCCTCCTCAGGGCAGCCCAAGACCTGACAGAGACAAAAACGGCACCCAGAGTCACTGAGGGCAAAGTCAGCTTTCAGCAGCTCCCCCCACCCCCAGCCATATCTCAGGGGACGCCTCAGCAGCCCCTCCATGGGACTTTGTAAAGGAATCTCCCACGGGGGGAGGGGGGAAGGAGGGGACACGGGCAATTCTGCAGGCATATCTCCATACAGGACCCTTACCCAGCAGCATAGCAACCCCCCCCACCTGCCTGGTGCCTCTCTTTCACATGGGGTGGGGGTGGGGTCTCAAAGGCTCATCTGGTGACTCTGGTTTACGACCTGGCTGGGGAGCAGACAGGGTCTTTGGGCCCAGCGGGTCCATCCACATGCCCACCAAAGAAGAGATTGGGGAGCCATCTGGTGTGGTTGCCCACTTGACATTCCCACAGGAGGGAGCACAATTTGTGTGTTTCTGTTATGCTTGGTGGTGTTGAGGCGATGGGAACGGGGAGCCCCACAGGGAAGGCAAACTGTGCTTGTGGGACTCTTTGCCAAAGCTTCCCTCCTGAAACCTTCGAGAGAGAGGCAGAGAGGGGGCCCAGCGAATCCCAGCAGCCAAGGGAGTGGGGGGCTTCACTTCTTCCTGCTCCAGGACGCTGGTGGGCCGGTTGGAAAGAGGTTGCTGGAATGGAGGTCAAGGGCCAGAGCCAGGAAGTGGGCCCCGTCCTGCTCCATCCCCACGGTTCCCATCCCTGTGGACATCCCCCTACCCTCACAATCGCATGGGCCGATTGGACAACTCTGGGTCGTCCTGACTCAGACAAAAGTTGTCGAAGGAGCCAGCCAGTGTGTTGTGGTGCTGAAGGCATCAGGCTGGAACCCAGGAGAGTCCTTCTCCCGCCTGAGGCCCAAGCTGGCTGACCTTGGGCCAGTCGCTCTCTCTCTCAGTGCTGGGAAGCAGGCAAGGGCAAACCTCTCCTGAAATCCTGCCCCCCAAAATGGGACAAAACCTTGACTACAACAACAACAACATTCTTTTTGTGTTATGCCCAGGGTGGATCCCAAGGATCAGGCAGAAGGTGACATTGGAGGCCTGTAAACGTATAAATAAAGGCAATAGAAACAAGGCCTGAGGCCTTTCCAGTGGCAGCTGCCAGATTTCCTGGCCAGAGCTCTGGAAGGAGCCAGGGGCTTCCATTTAACCTGGTTTGTGTCTGATCACGAAGGTCTGAGGGGACGGTCCAAGATGGCCGGCTGTGGTGGCGCAATCCAGATGGAGAAAACGGGCAGAGCCTTCAGAACAGCAGGATTCTGCCCTTGTGCAGCTGCCTCTGGCTCTGGCCATTAAGCCGGCTACAGACTTTGCCCTGCTGGAGTCCGGGCCTTCCTGCGCCTGGGATGGGTCAGAAGCCGAAAGAAACGGGAAGGAGCCCCCCTTGCCCCAGGCCCCCTGCCCTCATTCAGTGGGTCTTTTGCTGAGAAAAAGACAGCTAAATCTTCTGTCAGCAAAAGGGGCCAGGGTCCTCTTCCCCTGCCCTTTCAGCCCCCAGAGAAAGCCCCCCCCCTTTGCACTGGCCACTTCCCGTCCATTTGTGTAGCTGAAGGAGTTGGGCCGCGTGCCAAAGGCTCTCCGGCCGAGGGCTCTGCGCTCAGGGAAAGGCTTTAGGGAGCAGAGCAAGGTTAAGTGGGGGGGGGAGGAAGGGGGGAGTTCAAGGGGAGAAAAGAGAATGAAGGCCGGGGTATCACCAAGGATCTACACCCCCACTGCACGTCAACACCCCCACCCCCACCCCCAGGATAAGGGGGCCACCTAAGAGAGCTTCCACCTAAACCAGGACTCTCTGCCTGCTGCATCCAAATCTGCTCCTCACCAAAGACACACACACACAAACACACTCCCCGGTCTCCACCTCCTGACCCTCCCATCGCGGGGGCCCGAGGAGCCAGTCGGCCGGGCTCTCTACAGGGCTGGCTTGGAGAGTTCAGGAAAAGAGGCCAAGCACACACAAACACACACGCTCTCTCTCTCTCTCTCACACACACACAAGAGGCCCCAAAGGAGCCCTCCCTTCCTCTCCGGAGAGCTGGACAGCCAGAGGCTGGACATTCTCCTTGCACGAGGAGGTGGGAGGCAGGAGGGCCCCTTTGGGGACAGGATTCTCATCTACAACTCCCCTCCCGTGTTGTCCACAATCCTGCCAGTAGCACCCCGTGGGATGATGCCTCCCCCCAAACCTCTCCACTATTTGCCAAAGCAAAAATAATTCCCCTGAATTTGCCCCCCCCCAGCTCAAACTTTGCCCGAAACACCTGCCTCCCAAAAGAGACCACCTTTAAAAATCTGGAGAAACAAAATGCATGCAAACGATGGAGGAGGAGAACGGATTAGTCCCTGGTAGCAAAAATCAGGAGGAGTCACGTAATTCCTTTTCCAACTCCCAAATTTTATTTAAAAGTGGCAGCTTTTGTGAGTTCTCTGAGCTTGTTTTCCTGCAGGTGTTTCATTACCCAACTAGGTAACATCACCAGTGCTAGGAGGGAGTGGGCTGCTTTGCTCTCTGTTTATACACAAGTGGCTGCTCTGTTGAGGGTTGGTGGGGGTGCTGTTTTCCTCTTTTTAGCTCCCCGATTAGGCTGCCCGTTTACTGCTAGCTTGTTCGAGTTCCTCATTTGCAGCATTGCTCACTGCTAGGTGTAAATCTCTCTGCTTATCCGGGTGTTGACTGCAGGTCAGGAGATGTTGTAGCCTTTTATCTGTTTGGTTTTCTCTCGTCTAGGGAGTAAGCAACAGCTTCATCAAGGAAGCACCAAGAAGAATACTCCCACCCACGCTGACAGGGCAAGTCCTTGGTATATAAACGGAGAGCAACCCCCCCCCCCCTCTAACACTGAGGATGTTACCCGGTTGGGTCATGAAACGTCTGCAAGAAAACCGCTGAGCTCAGAGAGCGACAAGGACTCCACAGATAGCTGATACCTCCAACAAATTTACAGGACAGAGAAGAGGCCACCTGAATCCTGATTCCCCTCCCCCCCCCCCCCCCCCGTGAACCAGGAGCAGCAAGACAAGCCCCTCAAGCTTTTGGAAAAGGGGAGGGGCATCCAGGGGCAGGGCTACAATTCCCAAGTGACAGACCCCCTGCTGGATTTCAGTCTGGGGGAGACAAAGGAGGAGGGGGATTTGCAGACACTGTCATGGAGAAAATCTGTGTGGTTGCTAAGACTCGGCCTGTGCCACCCCTGGCAAACCCAACTTCCATGGCATCGTTCCCGGCCCTGACTGCCCTCACAGGGAGCTCTTCAGGAAACCACCTTAGGCCTTCCCGTCTCTGGCCCAGAAAAGGCCAGGCAAGCCCATGGAACAGCCAGGCCTGCCCCGGGGCAAGGAAGGCTGGGCCTTCCTTCCTTCCTTCCTTCCTTCCTTCCTTCTCAAGAAGAGGGAAGACCAACTCGCCAATCTAGAGGGGCTTCACTGTGGCTTCGTTTTCCCTGGCCTGCAGAGCTTCCTCGAGGAAGGGCGTCAGTAAGGATGAGGGACCCCTTCCAAGTGCAGCTGTTGGTGCCAAGAAACCCAAGTTGGAGCTTGGCCGAGCTCCCTGCCCTAGAAAGCACCCAGGCCCCAGCTGTCGCCAGGAGCAGCGAGACTCCCGCTCTGCCCGCTTAGGACAGGAACAAGTGGGGGCCTCCTCCCTCCTCCTGAGTCACTGTTGCTCTGACTGGCCAAGACCCCCCACACACACACACACACCTGAGACCGCATGCGACAGGAAGCCGACAAGCAGACCCGCATCCTTCCCCCAGGAGGGCCTCAAAAAGGGAGGTATGGCCATGATCCCTGCATCCCCCCCCCCCAAGATCCTCTATCACTGAGTCACCAAGGGAGTTTTGCCTTCGAGAAGGGAGAGCTGTGCCCCGCCAGGCTTAATACCCACTTGGCTGACACCGTCTGTCCCAGAAGAGCGCTGTGCCCCCGAGACCCTGCCCAAAAGCCCCCCTGGGTTCAACTCTGTCTGACATCAGGTGCCCCCAGCACAATCCATGCAAGACCCTCTCTGGCCGCTTGGCTCCCTTCCTGCCAGCCAATGAGATGCCATCGCTACCAGGCCAGACTTACAAAGCTCACCTGGCTGGCACCAAGGGATTGCACCTGGAAGCTCCCAGGCAGGCAGGCAGGCAGGCAGGCAGGCAGGCAGGCAGGGCAGCCTGGTCCTTCCTGCGCAACAGCTGAGGGAAGCCCAGTCTCGCCCATTTCTGCAGCAAACCATCAGGCTCAGGTGAGTCCCAGGCCCACCTTCCCGGGCTGCTGAGCATGTGGGTGTGGTCAGCAGAAGGCCTGTCGAGCTCAGGCCCCGGCAGCTGGCCGAGCATCTGAACGCTCAAGCAGGGAAAAACAGAATCGAACGGAATAATAGCGTTAGAAGGGACCTTGGAGGTCTTCTAGTCCAGCCCCCTGCTCAAGCAGGAGACCCTCTACCATTTCAGACAGGTGGCTGTCCAGTCTATTCTTAAAAGCCTCCAGCGACAGAGCCCCCACAACCTCTGGATGGCAATCCTTTCCCCTGGTTAACTGTTCTGTCAGGAAATTTCTGCTCAGTTCTAAGTTGCTTCTCTCCTTGATTAGTTTCCACCCATTGCTTCTTCTCCTGCTTTCTGGTCCTTTGGAGAGTAGGTGGACCCTACAGGGAGGGAGGGAGGGAGGGAGAGCTGCCCCCCCCGCCCAACCTTTGTGCTGGCCCAGGCCGGGTGGGATTTGGCCGCTGCAGACCCTCGCTCGGGTGGGCTCTGCATTTGCTAGCTCTGAGCTGGGGATTTTCTTAGCGTCTTGGTCAATGAGTCCCTATCGCCACTCCATTTTGTGGGAAGGCAAGTGCAAAACAAAGGATACCTTCCGTTGCTCTGCCCAGCAGCTCCCGTTTCCGTCCTCCGTGGAGCCCCCTCCCACTTTCTCCCTGGGGTGCCAGGACGGGGGTGGGGGGCTGCTGAGAGCTCTGGATCCATGGCTGCTTCCCCCTTTGTGCCAGCCCCACCGCTTGGCTTCTGCTGGGGCTCCAAGGGGAGGCCTTTCTCCCCCCCCCTGCCCTGCTCCAACAGCCAGCCAGGGAGCCTCATCTGAAAGCCCCCTGGGGCCTACAGGGTGGGGGTGGGGTGGGGTGGGGCAAGATATTCCAAGCTAGGCTGCTGCCTCTTGCCCTCCCTTCTGCTGCTGCTCCGCTCATTTCGGCCCAGGTTCCTCGGCCTGCCCCCCCTTTCAAGATGGCAGCTTCTCCCTCTCTTTCCCCTCCGGCTTCTCTCTGGAAAGCTCAGGGCATCCGGCTGCGTCTGCCACCAGGGAGGACCAGGAGGGGAAGGCGGCCAGGCCGAGCTGCGAAAGGAGAAGGGAGGGGGGAGGGAGATGGGGGTGGGGGCTGAAGCCTGATCATTTGAGCCTTTCAAGCAGAATGGAGCCCTGGAGATGTTCACACCCTCCCTGCACCCCATTCTGTCACTGTGAGGAGCGCAAAGCCTGGGGGGGGGGGGACAGCCACTGGGAACATCCGTCCTACAAAGGCTGCTCCCTCCCCACAAGGCCCCCTTTCTTTGGGTGCAACCGACCAAGGAGGCTGCCTCCCCAAGGAGGGAAGGGGGATCTGTTCTCTCCTCAGTGCAGGAGGGGGGCATGCAAGGAAGGAGAGTCAAAGGGTCTCCCCCCCCCTCCATGCCGCCACTGCTGGAGAGCTGTCAAGACCAGGCTCTCTGCTGAAGATGACACAATGCCCGCCCCCTTCCGCCCCCAACAACCTAGCAACATCATGGCGCCATGGGCTGCGTTGTTGCCTCCTGCCTTCCTCCCCAAAGATTGCCTCCCCTGTCCCTCTCCCCAGTGCCAAGGAAGGGCAGGCTCTGAGGGGCAGCCAGCTCTGGAGCAGCCCCTCCTTGTGGGATCAGGCGAAACGGCCGCAGGCTGGACATGCCTCAGATACCAATGAAGCCAGGGAAGGCCAGCCCGGTTGAAGGGGGCCCTCCTGCCACGGCTGACCCAGCTTTCACTCTCATGCCGCTCAGTGGCATCGCTGCAGTGCCCAGCGGACTCTCCCCTGGCTCTCCTCCGAGCCCCCGGCAGAGAAAGCCTGGCCCGGCTCAGGCCTCTAAGGGGAGGTTGGCCGGTGGGCCAGCTGCAGCCCCCTCGCTCTCCGAAACCTTCCTGATCCATGCAAGGATCGCAGCACACAAAGCAGGCCCTCTGCACGGCCCTCCCTCAGCTCCCCCTGGCAGGCCAGAGAGGCCAGAGACCACAGGCACACATGGCTGGGGCAGGCCGGGAAACAGCCTCTCTGAATGCAGAGAGCAGCCCCCAGTTGGGGCCAACTGGGCTGAGCCCCAAGGAGCCCGGCTCTGGAGTTCGGGGGCGCTTGTGGGCAGTGCCCATTAGCCCCGGCCATGGCACCTCTGGGGCTGCCATCTGGGAAGACGTAATCCCCCCATTGCAGCCCCACCAGGGTGTTTAAGTACCGGGGCTGATGATGGGGAACAGCTGTTCAGTTCCTGACCCATGCTGGTTCACAGCCCCCCACATCCTTGCCTGGCACTTGCAGAGACCTACAGGCACCCTCTGGCCAATGGCGGGCCTGGCAGGGTTTGGGAGTGGACTCTGGACCAGAATCCCATGCACGCAGCTTCCAAAGGCTGGGAAGCATCTCCAGGGAAGAAGGGGGGGCACATGACCCCATAATTAGAGAGCAGGACCACAGCTGGCCTCCTTGCCCCATTCAGGACTCCCCACTGAACCTTCACAGGGCCACTCGGCTCACACAAGAGGCTGAACACTAAAAGAGGTTTGGAAGGGGACCTTCCCTCAGACTTCCAGAATTTTCGTGCTGGAAGGACAGAGACCACCACCTTCGGAGGGTTTTCCCCTTCAAATTGCCAGAGTCACTGACAAACCTCTCCTGGTGGTCCCCCATCCCCATCCTAACCAAACCCCACTCTGTTTCTTCCTCAGACAAGCTTAACTAAGCGCTGACTTCGGGGAATCAAATTAACCAAATTAACCAAACTAAGAGGCCCTAACGGGAATTGGCTGAAGGGTGCAATTCCCACAACAAAGGATCAGAATCGCGGGGAAGTTCTGCGTTGCGCGAACCCGGCCTGGAAGCGGGGCCAGCACACAAGCCGCAAGCAGGAGCCCTTCCTGGCCAGCCTGAGGAAGCGGCGCCCGCACTCAGCTCCGCTCCGGCCGCTGAGCAGAGGCCTTTCCGGCCTGGATGCTCCCCGAGGCTATCTAGTCCAGCCCCGCGCTCCCAGCCTCGCCACTGACGGCCGCCCCTCCCCTCGGCTTCTGGAGCTGCTCAGCCCCGCTCTGGCCGCCGACTGAAGAGGCCCGTGGGCGACAAGGGGCCAAGCCGCCCGGGGACCCGGAGAAGGACCAGGCGCTTCCCTCCGCGGGCGACGGAGCAGAGCGGGGCCGGGGGCGCCAAGGGCGACGGAGCAGCCCCTCTTGGCCGGAGCCCCGCCGCTCCCCCGGGGCAGCATCTTCCTCCGCCTCGGCGGCAGAGAGCGCGGCGCACAGCCCGCCCGGCCCCCGACCCCGGCTCCGCAATGGCGGCGCAGACACGCCCTGAGCAGCCGCGCACAAAGGCGGCCGCAGCCGCAACGCTCCGCTGCCGGGCACCGGCTCCCCGCCCCGCCTGCCGCCGCCCCTCCGTACGCGGCCAGCCCCGAGCCGCCGCCGCCCTCCGCCTGCCGCTCACCTCGGCCCGCGGCGCTCCCTCCGCTGCGGCCGCGCCCGGCTCTTCTTCCGCCGCCTCCGCCCGGCGGCTCAGCCTCGCATCCTGGCAATGCGGCGGGGCTGCGCAATCCCGCTCCGCCGCCCCCGCCTCCGTGACGTCGCGGGCCGGCCCACCGCTCGCCCAGCCGCCGCCGCCGCCGCGGTGCAGCCTCGCCAGCGGAACGGCCGCCCCGCCGGAGGCTCAGCCGGGCAGCGCAAAGGCGGCCCCGATCCTGCGGCTGAGGATGCGGCGACTGACAGCCGCCTAGCCGGGAGAGCTGCGCCCGAGCTCCCGAAACGGCCCCGCTGCCCGCAAGCCCCGCGCAGCCCCTCGGGATGTGCCCCCAGGGGCTCCCCTCGGCCGGACAAGGGCCCGGCCCTCCTTTTGGGGGAGGGGGATTTAGGTCCCCAAGGGGCCAGGGGAGAAATGGAGGGGGGAGCTTCGAGGGGGGGAGGAGAGGAGGCTGCGGTCAGCCTGTCCCAGCTGGAGGGACGGAAAAGGTGGCGGCCGGATTACTTGGGGGTGTGTGGAATTAAGAGGTGCTACTGCTTTGGGGGGATAAGTAGCAAGCAGAAACACCGAGGACCTTCCTGATCCACGCACAGCACCCCTTGAGAAGAGGGCGGGGAAGTTTCATGGGAGGGGGGAGAGGAGAAGGGATGTCAGTGGGAGAGAGGGGTGAACGAGCGCAGGACCTGGGATACCTTGGAGGGCACCCACATCTAAGCCACCCGGAGCCCCTGATTTTTGGGCTCTTTAAAAAGATGAAAACGCTCCTTTAATTTGGGTTGGCCAGGGAAAGCAGAATCCACCGAGTGCTTCAAAAGCCCAATATTTATTGATTATTAAATTTATATGCCACCATTTCAGTGTTACTTTGGGCAGTTTACAATATGATAAAATATTTAAAAGACAACACAAAACAATTAAAATTATATGACTAAAATCAAAAGGATGAAGAAAGTGGGGCCAGGAATCTTCTATCCCGTCAGTTACCCACCAACATGGCACAGCTCACCTGGGAGCCCCAGACCAGGTAGCGGAGCCAGGTTGGAAGGCTCTTCCAGGAGGCTGGGAAGGTGAGGGCAGCCCTCCCCTCCAGTGGGAAGGGATTCCAGAGGGTGGGGGTCACAGCAGAAAAGCCCCCTCTCCTGGGGCCTGACAGTCAAAATTCTTTGGCAGATGGGATGTGGAAAAGCCTCTTCCGCTAAGCGGCGGCATCCACAGTTCCCCAATAGTTTCCTTTCCAGGCCTTGGGGGGGGGGGGGGAGGCTGTCTCAGTAACTCTGAGAGGGATCTTGGAGGCTTAGTGGACAACCAATCAAATATGAGGCAGCCATGTGCGGTGGCAGCCAAAACGGCCAACGCAGTCCTAAATTGCATTAACAGAGGGATACAATCAAGATCAAGTGAGGTACTAATACCACTCTATAAAGCCTTAGTAAGACCACACCTAGAATCCTGCATCTAGTTTTGGTCACCACGATGTAAAATAAGATGTGGAGACTCTAGAAAGTTGCAGGAACTGGGCATGGCTACCTTGTTTCCGTGAAAATAAGACCTCCCCAAATAACAAGCCCAATCGGGCTTTTGAGCGCATGTGCTAAAATTATCCCTCTCCTAAAATATTGCAACACAGCAGCAGCCATGAGGTGACCATACTCGCTGCCTCCTGCACCTCAAAAATAGTAAGACCCTCCCCCCAAAATAAGACCCTATCTTGTTTTCAGATAAACACGGTAGACTAGTGAAGAGAAGGACCAGGGGAGTCAGGATAGCATCTTCCAATATTTGAGGGGCTGCCACAGAGAGGAGAGGATCAAGCTATTCTCCAAAGCCCCCAAAGGCCAGAGAAGGAATAATGGATGGAAAATGACCAAGGAGAGATTCAACCTGGAAATAAGGAGAAATTTCCTGACAATGAGAACAATCAATTAATGGAACAGAAGTTGCCTCCGGAAGTTGTGAGAGCTTCATCCCTCAAAGCTTTCAAGAAGAGACTGGACTGCCATTGGTCAGAAATAGTGTAGGGCCTCCTGCTTGGGCAGGGGGTTGGACTAGATGTCCTCCAACATCCCTTCCAAATCTGACAGATTGACTGTCCTTCCCTGCAGAGAAACCCCCTCCCTGAAAGAGCCATTCAGACAGGGCTGGATAGAGCTTCAGTTTGGACCAAATTGGATCAAGTTTCAAAATGGAAAGCTGAACAGAGTCACTGAATTGGATTCCTCCAAATCTATTTTGAAGCTTTCCTGAATTAGTCTGGGAAATCAAATTGATCCAAAGTGATGTTTCTAAAATGAAGCATGAGATTCATTTGATCTTCCCAATCAGTTGAATCAGACCCGAACAGAAGATTCAAACCCCCCCCCCCCCCCATGATTCAACCCTGAGGAGCTCCTATTAGGACCGTGGGTCAATGATGGAGGCACCCCAGGAAGGAGAGAAGGGAACCAGGAACTCTCCTAAGGCCCTCCTGGATCAACCCTGCCTGCCCAACTCTGCCACTGGTTCACAATTGGTCAGCAATGCCCTGTTCCACGTAATGGATGGCCAACTGGCCAATCTCTCTGCACGAGAATACGTGGGCTGAAGTTGGCCATCGCAACTGGCCACAGACACAAATTAGGGGAGGGAGATTTCATTCGTCGGTGTCTCACTGAGCCCAAATCGGCCATCCATAAGAAAAGGAATTTGCGACTCCCTTGCAAATCATTCCATAAGGTAAAATGCCCAATAAAGCCCAATTACGCAAAGACTCTGCTTGTGTTACCGCTCCCATGTTCCATTTGATCTTCAATTAGGAAGGAAGGAAGGAAGGAAGGAAGGAAGGAAGCCAGCATTCTTCCCTGGCTGGGGGAACAGGAAGGCATCCTTCAAGGGTAGGCAAGGCATCATTTATTGCCTGGCAACAGGCCCCGATTGGCTGACTTGGCTCGGTGCCCAGCTACTGGCCGCCAAGGCAGGCCCTGATTGGCTAGCGCTTCCTGGTGAGCAGCAGCCTTAAAATAAACATGCCCGCCTCTCCGCTCCCGAGCCGACCCCACTGGGCAGCCGGGCATCTTGGCTGGACTGGGGGGAGGGGTGCAGGAAGGGAAGAGCAGGAGGGGCAGAGCCCTTCTCTAAGTGGGTGGCTCAACTTGCTGCTCGAGGGACGGAAGTGACGCCCAAATGAAAACAATCTTTTCACCCCCAAAGGCAGCGGAGCAGGAAGTGGGGGGGGGGCTAAAGGCCACGGAAGGCCACGGCTTGGCCACAAGGTCCCCGTCAGAGCCTCCTGCACCCGCTCCAGAGAACCCCACCCGCTTGCACCGATTCCTACTTGGGGGCTCCTCTAAGGGTGTGGAGGCCCCTCCTTTTCTCTGACAAAGGGAAGGTCCAGAAAAGCTCCCCCCCCCCAGCAACTCTCATCCCCTCTCCCGGTTCAGAGGCAGCCTCCTCAGTCTGTCACCCTCCCCCCAGTAAATCCTTGGTAGTAGGAAAATGCTGGGGGGATGCAAACAAAGACACAGAGCCCCCCCTCCAGGAAACAGCTGGGGAGATCTTCAGTAAACCCACCAGTCCTCCTCTCAGCCTTCCCAGAAGCCTCCCTGTGGCCCCCACACCCAAGCAGCTCCTGACCAGAGCAAACTGCAAGGACTGGCCCTCTGGGCCTCCCACCCTGGGACTGGCTTCCCAGCACTCATGGACATCCAGCATGGAAGGAGGCCCCAATCGGCCCTGCAACCCTATTGGCCAGCGGCCGGAGTCGCGAGTTAACCCAGCCGGAGCGATGCAAGAGGGAGCACCCAGTCCCTGCCAAGGACTCAAGGAACCAAACCTGGCATCCCCGGGGGGACAAAGTGCCCACCAGCATCACAAGGAAAGCCCCCACCCATTCCCATCACATCCAGACTTTGCCAGTAGGGCTGAGAGCCTGTGTGTGTGTGTGTGTGTGTGTGTGTGTGTGTGTGGTGTACCACTACCCTTCGCCATTTGTCTTCTTGCCAAAGTCAACCCTGACTGCCCAGGCCACAGACAGGCAGCTGCAGCGGTTCCGTTTCCTAAATAAATGAAATTGAAAGAGGAAAGACGGGGGGGGGGTCACCTGCATGGCCCCCTCGAAACTCCTGGGAGGGGAGGGAAGTCACCCAAGCAGCAGGAGAGTTTCCCCGCCTTTGCCTGCCCCTCCACCCTCTGCCCACAGGCTCTCGGCTGAGCAAATCTACTGACCCCTTCCCCCAGAGCATGGGGGTGACCACAGGCAGGGGTGGGGCTCTGGCAGGTATGCCACCTCTCCCTGAAACCTAATGGACTTCCTCCTCTGTGGTCACTCTGTGGAAGCCAGGGCTGATGGAGAGCAGAAAGACCTCTTGAAGGGTAGCTGGGTGCCAGGAGAGGAAAATGGAAAGCTGGCAAAAGGGACAGCATGAATGCCGCAGGCGACACCAGAAGCACCAAGACCCAGCAGCCACTCCAACCTCTGCCCTCCAAAGCAGCTTTTGCCATCATGAACTATCCACCCTCCCCCCCGCCCCCCCTCATTATCATCTAGCCACGTTGTCCTGGGAAGCCGTGAAGAGAGGGGGGCACAAAGGGCCAAAGCAGCCGCTGAGCACCTCCTGGTGCCTGCCTTTCACCCCACGGGATGGACCAGGTTCCCAGCCACCCACCCACGCCCTCGGCCCTGTGGGTCATGTGGGGCCCAAGGGGCTGGATGGCCCCTTTAGGACTGGCTCTCTGCTGATCTGAATTGGACCGAGGACCCTTGGGGGGGAGGGGGCTTTGGTCCAATCTGCTCCACAACAGCATCTTTGGCAGCGGGTCCCGGGGGGAGCGCCAAGGCCCGGCCACCGCTCCCCCCCCCCCCCGCCGTGCCTCCCTCCCTCCTTCCTTCATCCCCTCCCGGGGGGTCTAGACGAGCCGTTCCCGGGCCCCGCCGCCGCCCTCCTCCTCCTCCTCCTCCTCCGGCGGCGCGGCAAGCGAGGCGGAGCTGCTGCGGGCTCCGAGCGAGCCCCCGTCCCGTCCCGTCACTCACCGCGCGAGCAATCTCCGGCTGGGCGGTGGCGGCGGCTCCGGCGGAGGGAGGGAGAGCGGGCGAGCGGGCGGCCGCTAAGAAGGGCCGGCCGGGGCTCCACCCCGGCATGCGAGGGATGCGTCGTCGGCGCAAAGAGCGCCCTCGGCTCGGTGACTGCCGCCGGGGCTGAGCGGGAGAACGGCCGAGGTACCTTCGCCCCCCGACCGCTTGGAAGTCCTCTCGGCTCCGAGCCTGGGAAGGCGGCCCCGACCCTCTCTCCCTCCGCCTATGCTGCTCCCCCCCCGAAAGAGCCCGATCCCTTCGCCTCCCCCCCCCCGTGGCGGCTGGAGACCCTTCGGGATCCCCCCACCCGTGCCCCCTTGCCTCCTATTGAAAGACCCCCATCCTCTTTCCTCTATGGACCCTCCAGGCATTTTCATTAGTATTATTATTTTTTATAGAAAAATTATATTGCCTCCTCCTCTTCCTCTCCTCCCGGCATATGGGGACTCAAGGTGGCTGACAAAGATAGAAAAACACCATGAAAAGAATAAAAAGAGAAATAACGGCCTCCATCCCACTCTGGCTCCCCCAGGCCCATTGACAGAACCACACCTTCAGGTCCTTCCGAAAGATTTACAGTGGTGGAAGGGGTCCCAGAGATCATCCAGTCCCACCCCCTGCTTGTTGCAAGATCTGCTAAAGTATTTTGGGTTAAAGCCACCCAACCCCAGGGGGGAGAGGGCCTCTGGGGGCAAGGGCTAGTCCACTTGGGTGTCAGCATCAGGAAGCAGCTCCCATGAAGGCCTGTTGGTTCTGCTGCTCCTTCCAGGGCAGGGAGAGTAAATCTACTCCCTCGTGTAAGCAGAACCATCCTTCAGATGTCTTGCTCAGCATTCTGCTGGCAGTTCCTCTGGTTGCTGGGTCCAGACTCTCCACTGTCTCTCCAAACTCTCCCTCCCTTTGGCCTTTGCTCTGTGCGGGCCAGAACACCCAGTGGGTCTGATGGGGAAGAGTCCAGGGACCCATCATCCCTTCCCTTGCGATGGAATCCCTCTCAATGCACAGCATTCCCCCCTTTAGCAGAGGCATCCTATTTAATGTGGGATCCACAAGGACCCCCAGATCCCTTCAAACCATGGTCCCCACCCCCCGCCCTTTGAGACGCTCTCCTCTAAGTTGCAGTGAAACCATTTATGATCATTCTTTGGGTAAGGAAACCCCTGTTACAGATCCAACAGCGGCTTACCTTCCCTGGTGCTTTAAGACCATCATTTCTCCATTTTCCTGTTTCCTGCCCTTAGAGGGCAGCGGGCAAGAAAGGGGGGGCTTTTCTGAACCTTCCACCCCCCCTTTTGTGTTTGCAGACTTGCATCTCTCCTATCCCCTCCTCTAGTTACAAACAGGTTGGAGTGCTGAGCCCCGGACAGAAGCCCCAAGCGCCTCTCGCCTCTCCCTGTGGCCTCAGACCCATCTGGGCAGGAGGCCAGCATTAGCCAGGGCTCTTCAACAACTGGAGGGCCTGACCGGCCTCTTCCCTGGCACGTCACCCTCTCGCCCTCTTTTCCAACTTGCCCAGCACCTGCCAATCCCTTTGGGGTTGGTGTTCCTTGCAGGCCTGGGTCTCCTCGGCCTTCTCTGTGGGCTCAGGGGGCGGCAGTGTTTCCTGGGGAGCTGCTTTCACTCTTGGGCGCTCCTGAGGAGATGCCCCCAGGTGGCAGCCGAAGCTTTTCCTCTGACAGGTGTGGACGTAGCGCTAAGGCCTCTCCAGCCCCTCCCCTCATCTGCTGTCCCTTCCCCAAGGGAGGCAGCACCTTCCCCCCCCCTCCCAGCCTCCCCCCCCCACCAAGTCAGAGACTTCCAAGAAGATTCTGAAGCTTTGGGATTGTGACTCACAACAACTCTCAGCTCTGTAACTGGAGACCAACAGCATCAGCTGATATTTAAAGCCTTTGAAAAACCACAGCCGGGCCCTCACCCAGCAGTCACGTTGCCAAAAGATTTACTCTCCGAATCTAATAATAGTGCCTAACTTCCACGAAGAGGGAAAGCACCAGCACTATTTTAAGGCATTGGGGCCCTCGGAACAAACAGCCGTAAACTTTGTCAGCTGATTGAAAAGCCACCAGATTCTTTAAAGGAGCATCAAGCACGTCCTGGCAGGGCAATTGAAGCGACCAGGGGCATCCTGGACCCCACAGCCCCATCTTCCTTGCAGCCCAGCCAGGGTTCTCTGGGGCAGTGGGCTCTGCAGAAACAGGGAGGGGGGAGCAATGCCTCCTTTGGGCCAAGGGACAGCCTGTAGCCTTAGTGGCTCTGCTGGAACGAGTGGCAGATGGGAGAGAGGTGTGCAAATGCACTCTCAATACACAAGCAACCTGAGGTGGCGCAGGACACTCAACTCCCAAAGCATCACAAGGCAAGACAAGAAATAATGGAGGGAAACTAATCAAGGGGAGAAGCAACCTGGAATTAAGGAGAAACTTCCTGACAGTGAGAACAATTAAGCAGTGGAAAGGTTTGTCTCCGGAAGTTGTGGCTTCTTCGACACTGGAGGTTTTCAAGAAGAGATTGACAACCATTTGTCCAGAATGGAATAGAATATCTTGCTTGAGCAGGGGGTTGGACTAGAAAACCTCCAATGCCCCTTCCAACTGTATTATTCTGCTCCAATTCCTGGCTGGTCTTAGTAAAAACCTGTGGCTTATAGATGTGGCTTATAGAGCAAGCCGTGATTGTCTGAAGGGTCTGAACCAAATCCTACCTTCCCTTTTGTTCCCTTCGAGGGACAAGCGGAGCTGAGCTCAGGATCAGTACATGGAGAGCCAGGGGCAGATCTGGCAAAGTCCCTTTTCCCTAACAAGAAATGCCAAAAAGTGAGGTGGCATCCTCACGTCTGACTTGTTTATTATGGTGTAATCTGGGGATAGCAGCCCCCCCCCTGTAATAAAGGGGGTCATCTTTAAGTCCTGCTCATCCCTTTGGTTGCTTTGGGAGGGGCAAACCAACATTTTGGCCAGGCTCTTGGCAGAGGCAGCACCTCCTTCCTCAGAGTTCAGTGCAGCATCAGGGAAAAGGAAGGCTACAAGGACCAAGAGCTTGACTGCCATACCTGGGGAAATCCTAGAATGCCCATCGAAGGGTTGGTCTATGGGCGCCCAGAAAGGAACAAGGGGATCACCGGGAGTCAGCCTGGCTTTGTGAAAATAAGCAGGCCACACTGCTTTTGTGGGGAGGGGAACCATACGAACCAGGGAAGGGGCTAAGGGAGTTATCGGAATGCGGCCCATCTCCGAGCCACTCTTGACCCCCAGGGCTGGCACAAAACTGACGCTCTGGGACCCCTGGCACTGCCTGTGTGCTCCTGCTGTGCGGATGAATGAGAGGGAGCAGCAGCTGCAGCTGTTCTCCAACGCACGCACTCTCCGCTCCCTCTGGGGTCTTCAGCCAGCAAAGCTTTTACTGCTCCAGAAAGAGCTGATTTTTCCCAAATGACTAAAAGTGACAAGCAAAAATAGTCCACAGGCCCCCGTCAAAGCATGCAACTTTTGCCTTTAGAGATGCCAGGATCTATACTTTGGAAGAGAAATATGCAGAGGGAGTGATTTTATTTTATTTTCAAATACATCAAGAGATTTTTGTGTGAGACTGTTCACAATTATTTGGAGATGTGTCAAATAAATAATAGAGACTTCCCTTATATTATTTATTTTTTTAAAAGCTGAACATTATAAATATATTACCCTCAGGAAGCCTCAATTGCTGTGTGCGTAAACATATGGGCGTAAAAAAATTACAACACTGGATTTAGACTTTACTGGCATAATATCCCTTCCGTTCCCTAATCCTGGCTGACCGTAATTTCCATAACCATTTTATGCAATAATTTTGGATGAAGCAAATACCCTTCTAAGAATTAAACAGAAATGCTGTTGGAAAAAAGGCACCTTAGCAGGGGAACATTGTGTGACAAATTTTCTGGCAACTTCCACCCCCAGGGACGCCCCCCAAAGGGAGGGCACAAGGCAGGGTGTCTGTCTTCCGAGTGGCCTGGGCAGCAGAGCTTTCTGGCCTGGTCAACTAAGGCCATGGGAGGCTGGAGGCCTTTGCTGAAAACGATGGGCGCCTGACCACCCCAGCAGTGGCCAAGGGGTGGGGTGGGGATTGCCAGTAGTAGTGGAGCCTCCCCTGGAGAAGCTTCTTCCAGCAGGCTGGGCATCTCTGGAGCCCAGAAGATGGAGCTCCTTTACCAGCCCCCCCCCCCCCGTCGTGGCCCCCTTCCTTTGAGGGCCTAAAGATGCCGGAGCCCCACAAGAGTGACTTGCTGGTTTCCACAGCATTTCTGGCCTCGTTTTACTCGCTGTTGAGGCGCCAACGTTCAAGCCCCCCACTCTGGCCCCACAGCCCAGATGCGCCATTGGGCAAAGCAGACCGCTCACCAGGGGGTCAGCCTCTTCCACAGACTGGGTGAAGAAATCTCAGAAGGCAGCCTTGGGTGCAAGTAGCGATGGGTGCCTCTTTCTCTCCCCCCCCCCCAGGCCCAAGGGGGAAGCCACACATCCAGCACAGCAGGGAAGAGGGGGGCTCCAGGGTCCCCTCCCCACTTGACCTGCAGGTGATGCAGCCAGAGCAGTTGTGCACCTCCTTCCAAGCTTGTTCTGCCCCCCCCCAGGCCTTCGCTGAGCCTGATCCCCCTCCTCCGCTTGGGTCCCCGGAAGCCCAGACTCTCCGCGAGGGAGGCAGCATCTTCCTTCGGGCAGTGCGCGCAACACCAACCCCCCTCCTCCTCCTGGGCTGGAGACGGGGCAGGGGACCCGGCCTTCCGGGGGTCTCAGCTCAGGCAGGGCCCCTTCCAGCCCCCCCTCCTTCGCGCGGGAAGCCTTCAGAAGCAGCGGGGGGGATGGCAGCGCTAGACTTCAGGAGAGCGGCCGGGGTGGAGGTGGAACCCTGGAAGCGCTACGGGCTGCTAGAAGCCCCCTCCCCAGCCTGGCCTTTGGGCAGGGCGCCCCCCTCCCCGCATACTCCGCTTCTGAAAGGCCTCCCGCCCCCGTCCGCCGGCCAAGCGCCGTCTCCGCCGGGGAGAGCTAGGAGGCGCCGCCCTCTCTCTTCTCCTGCCGCGGCCGGTACTTCTGGGCGTAGGGCGAGAAAGCGGGCGAGGCGGCGGCGGGGGACTTGAGCCGCATGTTGCGGCCGGAGGTGATGAGGTCCCCGAAGCCCTGCTGGTGCGAGAAGGCGTAGCCGGAGCGGCGGGAGGCGCTGCGCTGCAGGTAGCGCTTCAGGGCGGGCGGGCCGGGCGCTTTGCGGAGCTGCCTCACTTTGTGCACCACCTGCGCGAGAAAAAGACGACGAGCCCGGCTGAGAGGGGGGGGGGGGGCTCCTGGGAAAATAGACACCCTGGACTCCACGGCACATTTGGGGCTCTGAGCAATTCGAAGCTCCCCCCTCCCCGCCCAGCTTCTGATGGGGCAGAGCGCCAGTGCGGGATAGGGAGGGGCTCTGCGTTCCCATTGGGGGGGGGGGCTTTGGGGACAAGCAAGGCTGGGGAAAAAGTGCCTAACCTTCTCCTCCCGCCAAAGCCTCCCTGCGGCCTTTCAACCCCCCCTCCTCCCCTCTCCCTTTTTCCCTTTAGGGGTCTTCACTCTCTCCAGGGGCTCCTCCCGCCTTCTCCTCCCCGCCCCCCCCCCAAGCTCTGCCTGGCACCTCTTCTTCATTCCTGAGCCTCTCCTCTGGTTTTTCTCAGCAGCCCTTTAAGCCCCCCCTCCCCCCCCTCCAAAAGACTGCTGGACGTAGCTGCCTCCCCAGTGGGCAGAAGCTCTTGCTCTAAGCCAGCCGAGGTTCCCTTCTTCCCCCTTCAGACCCCCAACCATCTTTCCCCCAGCTTTCGCCATGAGGCTCCATCATCGGTTTCCTCTCTCTCCTCTGGGGGCCAGAGGTGGTACCTGCAGGGGCCCCTGGGAGCTCTGGCCCTTTGCTTCCGCCCTCCTTTGACTCTCTACAGGAAGTCACCCTTTGTCTTTTCCAAATGAGAACCCACTTTCACTCTCCAGCCAGGGAGGGAAAGCCAGGCCCCTCATAAATCCCTTCCTTGTGGGTCTTATGACGGGCCCCTCTGCCCCCCCCCCCGTTTGATGGGGGCTCTGCCAAACTCTTTTCCAGGCACATTTAACACGGGAGTCTGGTTTCACTCTTGCTCCTTGAGAAAGGAACAGGGGCAGCCACCTCACCATCGCCAAGCACAGGGCAGCCTTGGCACGCCTTCAACGTGAACCCATCTCCGGTTATGCCAGCTGTACCTGCAGCCTGGCTGTGGCTTCTCCTCCGTCGCCTCCTCCACCCTGGCTGACTTCCTGCTCACCAAGGTTTGCTCTGGGTCGTCTTTCTCCCTGCCATCTGCCCCTCTTTCCCCAGCCTTCCTTTTTCCTTCTCCCCTGACTCTTCCTTCCACCCTTCAGCCACAGGCCTTGGCAGGGACGGGGGAGAGGGAGGGGGAAGGCTTCCTGGCTCCCCATTGAAGGATTTGGAGCAACGTCACCACTTTCCCTTCATTGGGGGGTGAGGGGGGGTCGGGGGTCGGGGGGGTTCCTTGTTTTTCGTACTGGTTCCCTCTCTTCCTGAAGTCATCCTGGTTTCATTCTTGCAGGGGGGGGGTGTTAGGGTTCACTTCCTTTTTTTTTTGTTTCCCAGGGCAATACTTAAGGCTCCTGTATAAAAGCCAGCTCTTTTCAAACCTCCCCCCCCCCAACACCTGTTCTCCCTCCTCTCCCTCCCTACTTGTCCTGCTGATAGATGCGCCTGGCCTTTAAGGAGAACCTGGGGCTCTCCCCCAAGTGGAGGGCAGCACCCACAGAACCAGCTCTACCTGTCTGGCCTGGCAAAGTGCCCCACATGACCACTAGGGGGCAGCATGACCACATGATATTCACCCCCGTTGCTTCCAGACCCCTTAAGGAGCCTCCTGATGGATGACCCTCTGCAAGTCCATCACTGGAGGAGAGGGGGCTGGTGGCCATGGCCCAGCAGCTGCTTTTCGGGCAAGGCAGAAATCCCCCCCCCCTCCGTTCAATCCGGGTAGCTCAGCTCCTCTTGCAAGGCAGGCCTTTGGGGGAGCCACAGGCTGGAGCCCCCCTCAACCATGGGCCAGTCCCTTTCACTCAGCCCAGCTACCTGAAAGCCCCCCCCTTCTGCACAAGGGCCACCCAGGCATGGCACCCGGCTGCAAGCCTCAGGCCAGCCTTGGCACAGGGGGGGGCGGCAGTGGCATGGGGCCCCAGGCCAGTGGGAGGAAAGGTGGCGTGGGCCCTGCCCCAGGCGTCCTGGGGCCCAGGAGGAGTACCTGATCGCTGAGGCTCGGCATGAGCTGCATCTTCAGGAACCGGAAGCCGATGACTGGCAGGACGCAGAGATTCACGCAGAGGCAGATGGAGAGCCACACCTTGGGCTGGTTGAGGATGTTCCGGGCGGTGCCTGGGAGGGGAGAGATGGACTGCAGTTGCCCTGCTGGGCTGAGGCGCCCGTGCTTGGCCCAGGATTCAGGGCAAATGCAGGCAACCCTGGGAAGATAGGCGCTGTGCCCCCCACCCCCCTCTGGTGCTGCCCTGCTCCTGAGGCTAAGCCCCCCCACCCACCCCTCTCCAAGAGGGAAGCAGCTTCCTCCAGGGAGAGAGAGGCCCTTTGCTGGGGTGGGGTGTCTTTGCAGCTTCTAAACCTACCGACAAAGGGGAAGGAGGAGGTGAATATCTGGTAGGTGCCATCACTGTACAAGGTGAAGGTGATGACGAAGTAGATGGCCAGGCTGCCCCAGAGGAAGAGCTGGTTCACGGCCGTCCAGTAGGCTGTGTCTAAGCCCATCTGCAAAAGGCAGCCTGGCTAAGGTAGCCATGGTGGCGGCAGCTGCTTTGGCTCGCTGACCCCCTGCATGAACTGGGGCCGGTGGCCCTCACCCCCCCACCCCTCACAAGGGCTGGCCGAGGAAAGCCCTGGAAGCCCCTCTGGGCAGCAGCCCCTGGCCGCCTGCACTCCCTGGGGTCCCTCGTGCACTCCCTCCTTCAGCTGAGCAGCTCCCCTTGGACCGCTCAGGGCAATGGGGGCAATGGGAACGTTTCCTGGCGCTTGGTGGAGCAGCTTTCCCAGGCCCAAACCCCCCACCTAGTGGGCAGCTGAATGGCAAACCAAAGGATTAAGAAGACGGGGTGCTGCCAGTTAGACTCCGAGCCGAGTGGGCCGTGGGGAGGCCGAGGCCAAAGCCTGACTTCAGGAGAAAGAGCCTGGGGCGGGCACAGAGCTGCAGCAGTTGGCGAGACGGAGGCCCCTACCTGGACTGACACCACGATGAGCAGACAGGTCTGCACCATGAGGGCGAAGGACTGGTAGTCGGCAACGTCCCTCCCGTCGTTCCGCACGGAATCGAAAATGGTTCCGTAAGGGACCAGGAAAAGGACCAGGGAGCTGTAGATGCTGTAGAGGATGCATTTGGCAAACTCCCTCTTGTTGAAGTACAGGTTCTGCTGGCCGGGAACGTACAGCTGGGGAAACTGCAGGCTCCAGCGGTCGTCCACATCCTGGCAGCAGAAAGAGGAAGCTGGGGGGCCCTGCTGGAGACGCCCCAAGCCCGCCCCAGGAAGGACCACGGTGGGCCGGATCACTCCGCGCCCCAGAGCCCCAATCCTTCCATGAAGCCTGCTAAGATCCCACGTCCATGATACAAAATGCTGCTGAGATGGAGGACCAGGAGAGGTTGGCTCCCAACGGGGGTTGCTAGCAGCGAGACGCATATTGTTTCACCTGATGCCCGGCCTGGAAGAGTCCCAGGTAATCTGTTTCTTCTGGGGGTGACTCCTGGCCCCCCTCCCTCTCTCGCTAGGCTTCCCCAAAAGGGGGGGGGAGGCTGAGGCTGAGGGGAGGGTGGCTGGCCCACCAGGTAGACTCCCTCGGCACTGATCGGAAGCTGGGCTTTCCTCTTTGGCTGCTGATCTTAAAAGGTTTTAAGTGGAGGAAGTGTCCAGGTGGGCTTGAATTAAGACTTCCTCATTCGTTCATTCCTTAAGGAACTAAGAATCCTTCCCAGGGGAAATATTTACATCTCAAATAAATAAAATAACCGATAGGATGACTTTGAGGGCACCGGAAAGAAAGGAATGAGAGAAATGCATGGCTTATTGGGCTCAGGAAATAATTTCAAAGATCTCTACTTTTATCTATAACCTAGACGGTGTCGTGAAGGAGGACCCCAGTTTTCTCTACTGCTTTTCCTTCAGTTTCCTGACCTGAAACCGAGCAAAGGCCCCACAAGCGACTCCTCCTACCTGGTCAAAGAGGCTCATTCCAAGCACTGGCAAACAGGTGTAGACCATGTTGTAAAGGGTGATGAACCATTCATCGTACACAGTCTGCAGGGGAAGGAGGGGAAGAAGGGGGAAGAGGGAAGGACATGAGACAGGAAGGGGGAAGGGTACCAAACCTACCATCCGGAGATCAGTGGATAGAGGGGGGAGGCCCATGTTTCTTTCTGGGTCCCTGTTGCTTAGCTGTGGTGTTCTGCCTTTCTCAAGGAGGCCTAGGATTTATTTATTAAGTGCCTAGAGGTGACTCTAACATCACGCTCTTCTCCCTGTTTCCCCCTGTGGAGAATTCTCTGCATCCTGGCTGTGGGTCAGTATAGTCTACATAGACATCTTTGCAAATGAGCAACTGTTACGTTGGCTTGCAAGGCTGTCTCTACAGCAGAGAACCTGGTTTGCCAGTTGCCCTCTCTGCCTTTACTGAAAAAATGAGCGCTTTGGTTGACCAAAGCCACCACTCGTCGGAGGAGAGCGCAGGTTCTATCTGTGAGTGACCAGAGAAGGAAGGGAAGGGAAGAAAACCATAAAGCGCATGAACGAAGCAGAGAGCAAGAGAGGAAGGGAGTTGGTGCACCCATGCAAGGGGAGGGAAGCCTAGCTTTAACCATGAGTTGGACATCAAGAGGGAATGAAGGAGAATCAATGCAGAAGACAAACTTTGAAGGTGGAACGAAGAGGGCCGGGAAGAAAGCAGAACACAGCTTTCCCTATAAGGCAGTATGGCGACAGGTCTGTCTGTCCGTCCATCCATCTGTCACTATCTGTTGGCCTCTCTGTCAAAAGGGATTTTATGTCGCTGGCTTGGATAAGGGAAGGAGACTTATCAGCCAGGGCCAAGCAATCCAGCCAGCCAGTGCACAGGAGGCCGTGTTGCACAGGTAGTCCTTGACTTATGACCAGTTGATTAATGACTGACTGAACTCATGGTGGACCTAGCCAGAACTACCTAGGACTTGTTTTCAAAGTTACCATAGCTACGCAGAGTTGCACGCACCCCTGTGGTCATGTGATCATATTTTGGGTGCTTGGCAACCAGACCACCACCTTTATGATTGTTTATGGCATTTGCATATCTCTCTCTCTCTCTCTCTCTCTCTCTCTCTCTCTCTCTCTCTCTCTCTCTCTCTCTCTCTCTAAAAATCAGGTGTGGTCATGTGATGCCTTGACTTATAACCACAGTTCTGGGCTCAATAACGGTCAAAAGTCGAGGCCTCTCAGTACTCCTGCTAAAATCGCTTCCTTTCCAGCAATTCCTTCCTTTCTCTCTCTCGAGTGTTGTGTGATGTGCAAAGCCAAGCTGTGTGGTTAGTGTCCCAGTCCCCACCCTGGCCAAGGGCACACGCGTGTGAGATGCCGATCCACACGGAGAAGCTACAGGGAGGGGCGACTTTCCATGGCAACGGAGTCCAGGACCAGAAATTGCGAGCACAAGTTACAATTGCTTGACTTTCATGTCAATGTAGGGAAAAGCTTCCGGATGGTAAATTTCTGTGCAGCGGTAACTACAAAAATCGTGGATTCTCTGTGTGGCTTTGAGAAGTTGGACAGGAGCCTCCTAAGGCTGAAACTGAACTGGCTTTCTCTCTGCCTGTCCTGGCAAAGGGCTCACGGTCACTAATCAGCCCCCCACCTGGGAGTCTGGTAGGAAAAGAGATCCCTGGTCTTGCTGGGCTCTAGACCTGCCCTTGACCATTGGCTGGAGCAGGCCAGGGAAAGGCTCCACCCACCCCCTTACCCTCCCCCGTCGGCTGCTTCTGGGGGGGGGAGGGAAGCTGCGCTCGGCGGAGGCAGTTACCTGGGCAGAGAAGCCGGAGAAGAATCCGAACCAGAAGTGAACCAGCGTGAAGGCAAAGTTTTTGTAGAAGAAGTAAGACAAGAACTTGCACATGCGGATGTACGACCACCGGCCGTGGACCAGCAGCAGCCGCTGCAGGTAGCGGAACTGGGCGAAGGAGAAGTCGCTGGACATCACCGCCTGCATCCCCTCCTGGCCACTTATGCCCACGCCAATGTGAGCAGCTAGAAGACCAAGCGGGAAGGCCCTCAGCAGGGAGCGGGAGCAGGAGAAGCTGGTGGGCGCCAGACCCACCCGTCCCTCCCAAGCCCAGAGAAATGGGGCCCAGGAAGGCTCGGACGGAGACGTGTTTGCAACTGGCCCTCGAGGGAATGCAAGGCGCTTGTCCATGGCCGAGGCTCCGCTGGGCCTCCAAAAGCAGAGAGAGGGCCACCCACGGCCACCCCGCTGAATTTGCTTCCCGTTCCCTGCCCAGAGTCCCTCTGCTCCTGCCGCTTCTCCCCCGGGCCTGGCCGAGAGCTGGGCCACCTACCACACTCACTTTTGATCATGCCGACATCGTTGGCGCCATCCCCGATGGCCAGGGTGACGGCTCTCCTGTGCTTCTTCACCAGGTCCACCACCTGGGCCTTCTGCAGCGGAGTCACCCGGCAGCAGATGACCGTTTTGCACATGCAGGCCGTGTCCACCAGCAATTCCGAGAGCTCCCCCTCCAGCGCATGAGCCTGCCAGGGGCACAGGGCGTGCAGGAGAGGATGGTCCTTCTCCCAAGGTTGGAGGGCAAAACACTCAGGAAGAGGCCAACGGTCCTGGGTTGGGTCAGGTGCCAGACTCTCCCACCTCCCTTCCCTGTCCTCAACTGGCACTTATTAAATCAATTTATATGGCCGCCTTCCTCACAGCATCAGCAAAACTCTAAAAACCTACAGTGGTTGCCAAAACCAAACCCCTCAGCAGCAGCAACCCACCTGGGACCCATGCCAGTCTTCGGTGCCCTGGCCTCGGGGGAAGGGGCGAGGCCATGTGGGCCAAGTGCCAGGAGGGCTGCGGGCCCCCGTTTGCCCCGTCTGTTGCCACCTTACCAAGCTGTGCCCATTAATGACCAGGCCGTAGTCTCCGCCGGCAGGCTCTTTGTTCCAGAAGCCGGAGGAGGTCGATCTCTGGATGTCCAGCTCTTCTGGCTTCGCTTCAAGGTCTGCTTGCATCCGGTCCTTTGCTGCCCTGGAAGAGAAGCAACACGGTGGGCCCTGGGGACACGGAGCGAGAATGGGGGGGGGGGGAGTCCTGTCCACGCAGGGCGCCCCTTGGTACTCCTGTGGAGGGGGCCAGGAGGATGCGCCCCCGAAATGACTGTGTGCCCTTGCCAAGGCTGGAGGGGGGCAGTAGAGGGGCCATCAGGCTCACTTGGGTGCTGTCAGAGCCCCAGCACCGTGGCTGACCAGGGCCCGGTTCCTGCCCCAACCACGCCCCCACTGAGCTGCGAATGGAGCCGCTGCTGCCTTGATGGTCCAATCGTAGGGCTATTCTCCCTGTCCTTGAGCTGTGTTTGGTCTGGGCGTTTCCCAGGCTGCCTCAGCCACTCAAGGGCCCCAGGCAGGAGGAAGCCAAGAGGAGGAGGTCTGAAGCGGCCTCTGCCAGCAGCCTCAGCTGATCCCCCTGCCTCAGTTCCCCCTTGGGAAAGGGCTGGGTGGACACCACCGGCCCATAGTGGCCTTTCACACCACCAGAGAAGCCCATTGGACAAAGGCAGCTGGCAGAGTTTGGGAGGCTGACACGGAGGCCTACCACCCATCCCACACCCGTTTTGGAGATGTGTGGCAGCCCAGAAACGGGGTGGATCAGTGAGAGGACCCCCTTCCTGCCTGGGAGTCCTAAGGAAGCACTCCTTTAGACACCCAAGGTGAGGCGGAGGGGAGTGGTCTTCCCCTCAGAGAGCCACCTTTGGTCAGAGCTGGGATGCCCATTGAGGTGGCAGAGACGCTGAGGCCCTCTCAGTCCCTCCAGGAATTGGCTGGAGAAAGTTCTTCCTCTCCTCGGCCTCTTTCTCTGCTAGGGCAGCTGCCCCCCCCCCCCCAGATGGGCCTGGGAACGAAGGTCTGTGCTTCTCTCTCTCTCTCTCTCTCTCTCTCTCTCTCTCTCTCTCTCTCGCACCTGAGCTGCTGCTCCACTTCCTCCCAGCTGTCTCCATGAATGATGAAGATGTCCTTCATGGCATCATACAGCATGTTGCAGGAATAGCCGATGTTCACTGCAGTCTCTGGAAAAACAGACACACACACCCCGTCCATTATTTTCAGCAAGGAGAAAGATACCCCCCCCCTTTCCCCATAGGGAGCCCTCCCCTCTGGTCCCCAGTTGCCTCTCTAGAGGGGCCTGGGAGGGGAGGGAGCCCCCAGCTCTGCACCCAGGAAGTTCGCACGCCAGCCAAAGGACGGAACCCGCCATCCTGGGAGACGGATCTTCCGTGGCTGAATAATCTCCATTCTTTGCTGGCCTCCCTTGGCTCAGCCACATCCACGTCCAGCTCTTCTCTCTGCCCCACCGGCCGTTTTTCTTGCCCGCGTGTGGAGCCCACTTCTCTCTTCTTCTGTTTCTCAAAGACGAGGTGACTTCCCTGCTCCCCCCCCGCCCCCCCTTCCTGACTCCCAGAGATTGGTTAGGAAAACTGGCCAGTCCGTCTCTTTGCCCCCAAGGGCCCCGAGGAAAGCATCTGTCCAGGAGCCTTGCTGGGAAGCAGTGGCTCCGAAGCGAGGAAAGGACACTCCCCCTGGCCCTGAGGTGGGAGCAGCCCTTTCTCCTCACCCCAGGGGGGCCCAGAAGCCCTGAGAGCAGCCCGCGGTCATCCTCTCAAGAGTTTGGGCCTCGGCCCTCCCGCCACTTCCTCCAGCCGGTACCTTGCTTGTCACCGGTGAGCACCCAGATTTTAATGTGTGCCCTTTCCAGGATCTCAATGGTCTGGGGGACCCCTTCCTGCAGCTTGTCCTCCACGGCGGTGGCACCAAGCAGCTGGGGAGAGAAGGAAGGGCGAGCTGAGAGGGGTGGTGGGGAGCCTCTCCGAGGTGCTGATGCCTCATGCAACATCCGCCTGCCACGATCTTGGCCCGGCCTCTCAAGCCCCCAGCCTCCTGTGGCCAGGCTAGCCACTCAGCATGTGTTGGTGTGCTGGGAAAGGGCAGAGGGAGCCACCAGAGCAGGGCCAGGCTGGGCCGCCGTGTCTCAAGAGCTGCCTTCCTGTAGTCTGTGGGTCTTGCGCTGCAGGCAGGCAATGAAAACACCTAACCCTCACCCTGGTCACGATGCCGCGTAGCTTTGGGGAAGCCGGACATTTTAAGAGGCTCGCAGGCCGGAACTCCTGTGGTGCCCCGAGACATTGGCCAGCGTGGCCCAGAAGGAAAGGGCACCAGCTCTGAGCAGGGCAGGGGAAGCACTTCCAGATTGATGGGATGTGGGCAATACATCTTGGCTTGCGAGGAACTCCTAAATTAGACATTTTAAGGCATCCAAGTGCTGGTAAAAGGGGGATGGGTGGCATGCAAGGAAGGCCCGTTTCTCTAAAGCAGTGAAAATCATGGACATTATATGGGAGCATGTGTTGGGCATGCCAGTTTCATGCGGTGGAGCTTAAGAAGCACAAGTGTTAAATGGAGCAGAATGAATTGGCAACACACAATGGATCTGAGCCCAAGAAGGTGAGGTGAGCAGGGAAGGTGTTGAGGTGGCTGGGAGGAAACGAAGGACCCAACGGCCAACTGCTGAGCGAAGGAAAGGCGGAGGAGCCCAGAGGGAGGGAGGAGATCACGGAAGGAGGAGACACGATCCTCTAGAGAGAGAGACAGAGAGAGCGAGAGAAACAGAGAGAGAGAGAGAGAGAGAGAGAAACACAGAGAGAGAGAGAGAGAAACAGAGAGAGAGAGAGAAACAGAGAGAGAGAAAGAAAGAGAGAGACAGAGCGAAACAGACAGAGAGAGAGAGAGAAGCAGAGAGAGAGAGAAACAGAAAGAGAGAGAGAGAGAAACAGAGACACACAGACACAGAGAAAGAGAGAGAGAGAAACAGAGAGAGAGAGAGAGAGAGAGAGAGAAACACAGAGAGAGAAACAGAGAGAGAGAAAGAGAAAGAGAGAGAGAGACAGAGCGAAACAGAGAGAGAGAGAGAGAGAAGCAGAGAGAGAGAAACAGAGAGAGAGAGAGAGAGAGAGAAACAGAGACACACACACAGAGAGAAAGAGAGAGAGAGAGAGAAACAGAGAGAGAGAGAGAGAGAGAGAGAGAGAGAGAGAGAAACAGAGAGAGAGAGAGAGGATGCTTACAGATCCAAAGGCAGCTCAGGGCAAAGGGGGAGTGGGAGTGGAGAAGCACCGGGAGAGAGTTGGTGTAAAGAGGGCTGGGGTTCCTCCTCCTGTTTCCCCTGTGCCTTGACTGTCCTTGGCTGGAGACCTTCTGGCTCCTTCCCTGCACTGGGTGCCAACTAGGCTCACCTTGGAAGGCACGGCCCGTGTGTGCTTGCGCCCAGTGCTCTCTTCCTCCACACTGACAGTGCTGGAGAAAAGAAAAGGTGTCCCTGGGGTCTCCTCCCCCGTGATAAGCTTGAACTAGGCTCATCCATCCAAACGGGATCAAGTTCTGGGGAATCTGCCTGTAATTCACCCTGTTGCGGCTGAAGGTTTCTCTCTCTGCGCGTGAGGACGGGTGTTTAATTGTGTAATCATGCTTGTTAGCTGCCTGGCACAGGGTGCTCCAGAAGAGCCCTGGAGGAGACATTCCTTGACCACCAAATCTTTCAGCATCAGAACTTGGTGCCACAGGTGCTCGGGGGGGAGGGGGGCATCGGGGAATCCCCCAGGCAGGAGTGGCAACAGGGGGCTCCCGGTTGGCATTGGCTGGGGCTGGTGGACGGGCTACCCCTGTGCCAGTTGCCTGCCTACCTGCAGATCCCTCTCGATCTCCTCGTACACCTTGGACAGCTTTCCCTCTCGGTCATGCAAGCTGATGCTCGCCTTGTGGTGACGCTTCTGCCAGTCCTCAAAGTAGGACTCCTCCAGGTGACGGTAAGCCACCACCAAGGTCCGCAAACCTTCCCCAGCAAACTCCTAGGAAGACAGCAGGCTGAGAGTCCCAAATCAGCCACGAGGGGGTGGGGGTGGGGGCTCAAATTCTTCTAGGAAGACCAGAGGGCAGGGCAGGAAAGGATGGATGGAAACTCATCAAGGAGAGCAGCAACCTGGAACTAGGGAGAGACTTCCCAACAGGGAGGACAATGGAACAACGGAGGTTTTGGGTGATTCATCACTGGAGGCTTTTGAGAAGGGACCGGGCAGCCCCTTGTCTGAAATCGCACAGGGTCTCCTGCTTGAGCAGCAGGGGGCTGGAGTAGAAGACCTCCAAGGTTCCTTCCAGCTCTATTCTACTCTACACGCCTCATTCCCAGGGCTGGGAACTGGGGCTCCACATCCAACCTCTGGGCACAAGGCATGCAAAGCCAACACGGGTGGCCCGTGTCTCCAGAGTTTGAGCCGGGCCACATCTGGCCATTGGGCCAAAGGGGCTGCCTTGGGGCACGGCAGCTGCTCCCCTGGGAGTCCTTTGCCCCTTGGCTTGGGAAGGCCGGGTCTGATGGATTCAGGACCATGACGAGGGGGCGGCTTTCTTCTCTGTGGCCCCAGAGAGCAGGTCTCTGTGCAACCAGGGAAGCCGAGCCACAGGGGAAAGGGCCCAGGCCAGGCCAGAGAAGCAGCCAGCGAGACACACCAGCTGCAGCCACATCAGTGCTGGAGGTCTTCCGACAAAGGCTGGCTGGCTGGCTGCCCATCAGAAGTGCTCGGGGGGACCCAGGCCTGTGCAGGGGACTGGACAAGACGCCCTGGGCTTCCAGAGGGACTCCAGCCAGCAACTCTGCAGCCAGCTCTGCTACCTTCTCACTTCTGTGCCCAGCTTGCTGTTGGCATTGAGAAGGCCTGGGGGGGCACAGCTTGGAGGGAGGAGCACAGCCGAGGGACCCGTGGGGCCAGAAAGCAAGCCTGCCTCCTGCCTGTGCTTGGAAGAGGCGTGTCTCCACCTACATCCAGGTGCTCGGTGGTCTCTTCCTCGAGCTGCTTGCAGGAGGGATGGAGGAGCGTGTACAGGATGGTGTCGGCCCCTTTGCAGTACAGAGTCAGCTGACCCCTCGGGTTTCGCACTGGGAACAAGGCAAGAAGGGCAAAAGGTGAGTCTGCAGCAGATGGAGCCCAGAAAAAGACCCAATCAGAAGCCTCCCTTCCTCATCTCTCTTCCCTCCCCTCAAAGCCACCGAACAGGCCCCAGGTAGCCTATCTGAAAGGTCCCGGGCCTTCTGCACCGCAGACGGGTCGTCTGAATTGTTCCTCACTAATTGCACCGGCACAGCACTGGCACGAGAGAAGCTCTGTACCCAGGGTTGAACCGTGGAGTCTTTGGTGCCCTCTGACGTTATCTTGCAGACGTTTCCTTACCCAGCTAGGCAACATCATCAGTGGAAGAAGGGAGTGGGGTTTGTAGGGAGGAGGAGGAGGACCACAGGGCCCATGGTACTCTCAGGTTTGGCTGTTTCTTGCAGACGTTTCATTACCCAACTAGGCAACAACATCAGCCCTCACGATGCTAGCTAGTTTGGCAATGAAACATCTGCGAGGAAGCCACCAAACTCAGAGAGCGCCAAGGGCCCCAGCAAGGCCTTGTGGCTGTGCAGCGTGACAGTTTCTGCTGGGACATGAGGCAACCTCTGGGCGGGAGGAGAGCTTGAGCAGAGTGTGCAGAGGGGGACGGAAGAGAGACACACCAATGACGGACATCCTTTTGCGCACATTGTTGAAGTCCAGAATGGCCAGCAGCTCGTAAACCACCATTTCCCCCATTTCCACCACAGTGATGGTCGTGGGGGTGCGGGCGCGAAACACAAAGCCAAAGTTCCGGGCTGCGGTCACCAAGGCCCCCTCGTCCGGGGACTGGGCTTGGTACACCAACGTGCCTGTGGGCGAGGAAAGGTGCTGGTTGTGTTGCAAGCGTGAGCCTCCCCTCCAGCCCCCGTGCCCTCCTCCTCCTCCTCCTCTGCCAGCTCACCCTCCTTCGTCTCTTCTGGCATCACCGTGTGGCAGAGGGAAAGGAGGCGGAAGAACCTGTGGGTGGGCTCATCCCTGGCCTTCACCGCTTGGAGCAGTCTGTGGTCATAGAAGACAAACTTTGGGTCGGCCAAAGGATTCCACGAAAAGTCAACTCTGTCCATTGTCTGTGGAGGAAAGGAGGAGGGTCAACCTCTTTTGCTCTGGGCTGGACATCCTCACCCGGCAGGGAAGCAAAGCTCTTGAATAGGTACTGCTGGCTCCTGCAGAGGCTGATCTCAGCTGCCGGCAGTAAGGGGGGGAGGGGAATCTGCATTTGCCCCCCCACCCCCACCCCTGAGCCTTGTGAAGGGAGGGCCTTTCCCTACTCTTAGGCCCACTTGCTGCCAGCCTCTTCAGTGATGTGAGATACGGGGAGATGAGCTGGAGCCAAATTGACAAGCCTTGTTTCCCTTCTACTCCAAGGGATGATAAAAAGGCTCTACAAGGCTACTACGCTCCTGTCCAAAAACAGCCCGGCTGGACAGGAAGGTAGCCAAGCCCCTCGCCACCACCTTCCTCTGGTCACCCAGAGTGGGAAGAAAGTGGACACCAGAAAACCGGGGGTGAGTGGCACCAGAGGGCCTCAGCCCTTGGACTTGGCTACTGCTTCCCAGGGCTTGGCAGCCCTCCCTCTTGGCCTCCCCCCCCCTCTTGCCCTCCCCCCCCCCCGTGCTTGTCCTGTGGCAGAAGCCCTTTCAGTTCTGATGCTGAGTTGGGAGAACTGGAAGTGGGGGAGCAGCCCCGAATCCTCTTCCGCTCTCGGCAATGGCGCTCGAGTGTGGCCGTGCAGAAGAGCAGGGAGCCTGGGAACAGGGCCACTGCGAAATACGGGGGGAACGGAGTCCCCAGGCTCGGCCTTCTGCCTGAAGCGTGGATGGCAGCCTGGAGGTCACTGCTGCTGGGATACAAGCAGCCCCGTTTGAGAAGAGGGTTGGCGGAGTGTTCCTTACCTCAATGTCCTCCACCAGGAATCCCCCTGAATCCAGAGTATCTCCTGTGGGAGAGAAAGAGGCTGGCTGCGAAGGACAACCAGGGCTTCTGGGCCTCCCTTTCTCTCCTGAAAGTCCAAGGCTTGGCTCCCCTCACTAAGAACGCCAAGACCAAACCACCCACGGACACCCCACACTCCACCCTACAGTCCCTCTGAGGCCCTTCTCCAAAGGGCTGCATCCACCTCTTGGCCCTCCTTGAGCCCATCTTGGACAGAGGCGGAGGCGGGGGGGGAGGGCCAGGGGGGGGCTGCCTGTGCCTCGAGAGCAATGAGCCTCACTGTCGACGAGTTCCATTGGAAGGGAACCTGACTGGACTGCTCTCTTAGGGGGCAGGAATTGGCGATTGCTTTCAATGTACAATTTCCCCCAGAGCTTGCCTCATCCATGCGGCATTCCGGATCTCTAGCAAAAGTACCATTTCTCTAAAATCTATGTAGCCGGGAGTAGCCGGGTAGAATATTTCCTTCCTACCTGCCTGCCATTTTCTATGTCCTGCAAAAGGCCCGCACCCCTTATCTGAAAGGGATTTTGGGGCCAGGGAACCAAGAGTGCTTGGAGCAGATTGGGAAACCCCCCTCCCCCTTGCCTCCAGGAACAGGGCGGTGGCCCCAGAGCAGGCGAAGCTCCGATGCGTTTCCGCCTTCCCACCTTCTTACCGTAGAGCTTCCCAGCGATGCAGCATTTGTTGAAGATCATAATGTTCTTAGTGAGGGTCCCTGTTTTGTCAGAGAAGATGTATCTGATCTGCCCCAGCTCCTCGTTGAGGGTGGTGGTCCGGGCCTGGGCGGGCATATCGTGGGGAGGGTAGTACATCTTGTGGTCCCAGTCGATGTAACAGCTGTTGGCCAGGCGGATGATCTCAACGCTGGAGCAAAGGAAGGCACACGCTGGGTCCCTGGCAGGAAGGGAAGTGCCCGGGGCCCACTCCCTCCCTGGCAAGGTGATAGGATTCAGCCAGCTGGGCCTCAGCTGATGTAAGGTTATGCTATGTAAGGGTCACTGTTGGCCGTGGCTGAAGCGGCATTGGTTCAGACGTGGGATTCAGCAGGTCCTGCCCAGTTCTGGAGAACCGGTAGCGGAAATTTTGAATAGTTCAGAGAACCGGTAAATGCCACCTCTGACTGCCCCCCTCCCCACCATCTATTCTCTGCCTCCCGAGTCCCAGCTGATTGGGAGGGAGTGGGGATTTTTCAGTATCCTTCCCCTGCCACGCCCACCAAGCCACGCCCACAGAAGCGGTAGTAAAAACAATGAATCCCGCCACCGCATTGGTTCCTTTAGGAACCGCCGCCTGTATTGAAGGGACAAGACCCCGTGGCCTCTCTTCCTGCTCCCCAAATGAAGCCAGGGACGCCCCCTCAGGAGAGGCCTCGCTTTGGCAGAGCCCTCCAAGGGACACCTGGGTCCCGGGGGGCTCCCCCAACTGAGCCTGCTTTTCAGAGCATCTCACCAGGATGGCAGCTTGTCTGGGATAGGACCACCTCCAGAAAGGGGAGAGATGGCTCCCACCCCAGTTCTCTCTCAGACCACCAGGCCCAATGGGCTCTCCTTCCGAGCTGGGTGGGGGGAGGCCGGCGTGGCCCCCCAGCCACCATCTTACCTGACATAGAGAGAAATGGGCACCACGGTGTTGAGGATGATGACGTAAGACCAGAACACAAGAAAGGCAGAGAAAAACGATGAGTTGACATCCGTTGCCCAAGGCAGGTACACCTGGAACCGGTAGCCCTGGTTGTATTCCCAGATGCAGTTGCCGATGGCCAGGATCAAACACATGATGGCCAAAAAGAAGAAGATCTACGGAGAGAGAGAGAGAGAGAAATCGGTAGCAGCAGCCGCCCAGATGGCAGAGAAGGACTTCCCAGTCTGGGCCCCAGCCCCACCACCTTCGTCCAGAGCAGCCTTGACCCTCTGGGCGCCTGAGCCACACCTGGGTGTCACCACAATTCAAAGGGTTGGAATAGGACATCTAATCCAGCCTTTTTGCCCAGGGACAGGGATGGATCCAGGGGAGCCTCTGCTTGAAGGCCTCCAATGGAGAGGCCTTTCCTGCTTCAAAGGAGGTTTTTTCCTACTGGCCAACATCTCACCCATTTCGTAGCTTGGAGAGGGCTGTAAAGCCCTGTGAAGCAGCATATAAAGTGCTATTGCTATTATTGACAGGTTCTGCGATTGGCCTTTTTTATTGCATTGCTGCAACTTTTCTTGTGCAATAGTTTTATTAAAAATTATATTAAACAGAGAAAACCAATACAGAACGTAATACAAAAATATATTTAGAAACATCCATAGGAATGGATAATGTTAAGAAATGTTAGGCTTTTGAACCTAGAGGGCCATGATTTCTTTTTGGGATGGCATGCATTTTTATGGTATAAGGGAACTAAAGAACAAGGTTATTTTAGAAGGCACTATATAAGAGAGGCTTTGTTATTAAACTGGAAGAAGGTTAAGAGGTTACATTATTTAAACATTCCAGTCTGGATATCAACCATTGAAGCTTTTTCGCATTCAATAATATATAAAAAGGAACAAACAGTTAGAAATGCTGAATTATTGAATACATAGGGTGAACTCTAATCCATACAAGACTTGAAACAGTATTGAAGTTAATTGTATTCATATGTGCAAATACATTCTAGATACAATGAAGATCGAAAAAAGGAGGGTTTTTATGACAAAATGACTGAATTAGATGAAATCTTAACAAGTATAAAAAACTATGCCTACTTATTAGAGGTGAAATTATATGAAGAACAAGTCAAAGAAACTATGTTAGATTGGAGGAAAAACTTTGGGCATGGGATTGATTTAGAAAAATGGCAAAAACTGTGGACTCAAAACTATAAAATGCCAAAGTCAACTGTATATAAAGAGAATTTGTATAAGATGTTTTACAGGTGGCACTTACCCCCAACGAGAATAGCAAGAATGTCTAAGAATAAATCCGAAAAATGCTGGAAATGTCATCAGACGCCGGGCACATATTACCACATGTGGTGGACTTGTACTGAAGCTAAAAGATACTGGATTAAAACCCACATGTGGCTGGAGAAAATGACACATAAACACATAGACTTAAAACCAGAACTCTTTTTATTGGGAATAATACCAGAAACATACAACAAGGACTTGAAATATCTGATTATAAATGTTTTAACAGCTGCTAGAATTGTATTTGCCAAAAATTGGAAAAATGAGAAATTACCAACACAAGAAGAAGCTATTCGGAAAATAATGGAATGTGCTGAAATGAGTAAGCTTACATTTGAAATTAGAGAACTAGAGGATGAGCAATTTTATAAAGTATGGGATTTGTTTTACCAATGGTTAGATAAAAAAATCTGGAAATGAAATTGTTTACTTATGTAGTAATAGAAAGTTATACTTATTGCTATGAAAGTTTTATTATGAAATAGAGTACTTATTTATACGATACATGAAGAACAATAATGAACCCAATGTATAAGAGTGGGTTGATTTGAATATCTGCATTGTAGGTAGTGATCATTCTATACTAGAAAGATTTCTGCATATTAAATGGATTAATGATGATGTAATGAACAATGGATACATATATGAATTGAAATATTTAATTACTATATGGATTAATAATTAACAATGGAAAATTATATTTGGAGCTGTGGATGATTGGTGACATTATGGTTTATTGAAAGTATAGATGTACAATATGAATTAATGGGAATCCTTTGTTTTAATCTTTGTTTTCCCTCTCTAGAGATAGGCGAGGCGATATTATAATTGTTACCTAATCTATCTCTATCTATTGTTACCTAATAGATAATTATGGATTCAAGGAAATAAGGATTGTTACAAATGAAAGAATATTAATGGTAATCTGAACACATAATGCCCAATGAGAGTAAAATATTTAGTTATGCTTAATGGATAACCAGTGACTTTATTTTTAACTGTAAAAACTGATGCACAAAAACTTGTAACCAAACGACATGCTTGATGAAATTGATGAAAGTTGTTTTTCTCCTTACTTTTGTTCTGTATGTGTTGTTTTGTCTTTTTTAAAGAAAAAAATGAAATTTAATTATATATATATATATATATGTAGAAAGAAGAGAAAAATACTAAAAAATGTGGAAAAAAGGAAAAATAAAATCCCCCCGCCCACAAAGAAAAAAGCAAGAAAAATAAATATCCCCCTTCAACCTCAGCCATCTCTGTAGCCCTCCAAAAGGCCCTAAGCAAACCCAAAGACGACAAAGGGCCACCAGCTGGGAGCAGGAGGAAAAGGGTTGCATGGATGTCAGCTGGTGACGTCCCGCCTGGACTACTGCAACGCTCTCTACATGGGGCTGCCCTTGGGACGCACCCGGAGACTGCAGTTAGTTCAGAACGCAGCCGCGCAGGCTGTGATGGGGAGTACTAGGTACTCCCACGTAACACCTCTCCTGCGCGAGCTGCACTGGCTACCTGTGGTTTTTCGGGTGCGTTTCAAGGTCCTGATTACCATCTTTAAAGCGCTCCATGGCACAGGACCTAGTTACTTGCGGGATCGCATCCTCCCACACACATCCCTGCGGCCAATTCGCTCACACAGGGAGGGGCTTCTCCTGGTGCCGTCCACTAGGCAATGCCAACGGGCGACACCAAGGAGTAGGGCCTTCTCTGTGATGGGCCCAACCCTCTGGAATGACCTCCCCCCCGACATCAGAACCACCTCTGACCTCCGCTCCTTCCGGCAAAAATTGAAGACTCACCTGTTCCGACTAGCGGGCCTGGCATAATTACAACTGTTACCTCCTGGTAGACGTACTATTAACTGGTTATTTTAGGGGTATTGTTTTTAATTTAATTTGTGTGTTTCTTAGGGGTTTTAAAATTATATTTATATATACTGGCTAACTGTACAGTTCTTTTTAATTCTATTTTTAACCTCCTCCATATTTAACTGTACATATTTAATTCTTCTATTTATTGTATTTTGATGTATTCTTTGCATGGACTGTACACCGCCCCGAGTCCCTTTTGGGAGAGGGGGCGGTCTAGAAGCACAGTAAAATAAATAAATAAATAAATAAATAAATAAATAAGTTGTCGATAGAAGATATTATGAAACATATTTCACAACACAGAGAGGAATTCAGTTACACTTCCAGACACTTACGCCAGAGATGTCCAACCTTGGTGACTTTTAAGACTTGTGGAGTTCATGGCTAGCTGGGGAATCCTGGGAGTTGAAGTCCACAAGCCTTGAAGCTGCCTTGAAGTTGGACAGCCCAGCTTTAGACAAGGCAAGAATTCCTCGAGAGAATTCCTAGGAGCTTTGCTCTATGACTAATCAGGCAACAGACATTTATGAGTCATTCAAAAAAGAACCACCACAGACGAAAGGAAAGAGACTCTGAGGCCATTCTCCCCAGCTGATTGTGGGACTTTAAGAATGGTGTCCACTTGGAATGACAAATGGGGTAGGGTTTCCTGCCTAGGCAGTGGGTTGGACTAGAAGACCTTCAAGGTCCCTTCCAACTCTGTCATTCCATTCTATTCTTTCCCACCTTCTCCAGGTGGGCCCTTCAGGTCTGTCATCACCCGCAATCGAGTCCATTGACTTCGCTGCTGCTCTTTCATTCTTCCCATCTTCTTCAAGGTCCAGCTTTGCTCCCAGAGAGTGTCACACATGGAGTGCCACGGATTGCATGATTCCGACTTGACGGCAGAGACACATCAAGGCATTTGAATGTATCGTTTCCGGGGCCTTCCAATAGAGTAGATGAGCTCTACCAAATGCTAATAATCCCTGGCATGTTTTTTGACTGCTTGCCGCTTTACTGTTGGTGGGTGAACCTCAAAGTCAGAAACAATGTCGAATCTTTGTGATACTTTCGATCTCCTTTGTGTTTCATTCGAGTCACATTTTTCTCACTCTGCTCCTTGACTGCAGATCCTTTGCATTATTTGTCTCTCAGAATGAGGTCCTCAGCATTGCAAAGGGTGTTTATCTTTCTTTCCCCCATTTTCTAACCCAGCTCATCTTCCGATCCTGCCTCCCTTAACTTGCTCTCGTCTGCATGGAGGTTGAATGAAGAGGAGGAGGGTGGGTGCGGGTCAGCCCTTTGCCCACCTGGAGCCAGTCTGTCTGGCCAGGGCCTGCCCATTCTGCCGCTTCCTGATCTGCCTTCTGGGTTTCTCCTGAGGACCAGCAGATCTCCTGGGATTCCCGGTTTTTCTGAGCACACGTCACACCTCTGCGCAATCAACTGAAGGCTTCCCCAATGTCAGTGAAGCAAATGGCGGCTTCTTCCTGCTTGTCCCTTGGCCTTCTCGATTCTCCAGCCATAGCGCCTCACGCTGGCTCCCGGGTCTTTTTGGAAGCCCCCTCCCTCCCTCCCTCCCTCCCTGCAGGGCCCTGATCTGCACCCAGGGACCCTTCAGATGTTTCCATTCAAACTGCAGGAGTCCAGGGAGCCATAACACACGCCTGTGGTTGATTGATGGCTCCTGCATGAGGCCCTCTGAGCTGTGATTGGCTGCTGTGGGTGTGGAGGGGGAGTTTCCCTTTTCCCCCCGCCTTTTTCTTCTGCCCGCCCTCTGATTTTACCTCCGGCTGCTCCAGTTTGCCCGCCTGACTCTCTTGTCTGCTGCAAATATGGATGTGAAACGTATTGATTTATATAAAACTATGTTCCTTTCGGCGTCTCTGACTTCATTTGAAGACCAGCCGGGCAATTCCCCGACAGGGATCCGCAGCAGGAGAAACTAAGGCAATTATGTTAAGGAGACTAGAAGAACGCAGTGGCTCAGTAGCTAAGACGCTGGGCTTGTCGATAAGAAAGGTTGGCAGTTCGAATCCCTAGCGCTGTGTAACGGAATGAGCTCCCATTACTTCTCCCAGCTTCTGCCAACCTAGCAGTTTGAAAGCATGTAGAAATGCAAGTAGAAAAATAGGAGCCACCTTTGGTGGGAAGGGAACAGCTTCCATGTGCCTTCCATGTGCCTTGAGTCATGCTGGCCACATGACCACGGAGACGTCTTCGGACAGCGCTGGCTCTTTGGCTTTGAAATGGAGATGAGCACCGCCCCCTAGAGTCTGGAAAGACTAGCACAGATGTGTGAGGGGAACCTTTACCTATTAGGGAGACTCTGTGAAAACTCCTTTATTTGCCATTGGCGTGCAAACTGACCTCCTACCATCTGTGCAATATTTTGTCGTTCTCCAGATTTGCTGGCATAGCCTAGCTGCAAATTCCTCTTCTGCAACTTGCCTTATTCCTGCAGATATCCTATCAATTCCTATGGCAGCCCCTTATCTAGCACCAATTGAAGCAACCCCAGAGAAGCGGCAGCCAGCCCATTTAAAGAAAAGCAATCAAGAAGAAACAAGACCCACACAACACAAGGCAGGCAGGACCATCGACTGCTTCAAAAGAGACACCAAACCCCACTTTGTGCCAACTGAGGGATGGGATTACAGGCTGAGCTAATGAAATGCCTGTCAAGAAAAATGCCAAGCTCAGAGAATATCAAGAACCCAACAAGTGGAATTTGGGTGTCGGCAAAGCGTTCTACAATTAAAGACAATAATGATAATAAACTAGTGACACAAATAAAGAAAGATTTAGAAAGTTGGAAAAATATTCAGCTATCAACAATGGGACGTATAGCCACAGTTAAAATGAATATTTTACCAAGAATTTTATTTTTGTTGCAAGCCGCATCTATAAATCCTGGTAAAACTTTCTTTCAGGAATTAAACAAACTAACAGCTAGGTTCATCTGGCAAGGATGAAAAGTGAGGATTAAACTAAAGTCAATGCAAGATAGCAAGGAGAGAGAAGGCTTAGCATTACTAAACTGGGAGTTATACGCACTAACAGTAACAATAACATGGGTGAAGGACTGGATAGTTAAAGAATAAAAGAATCTTGGCCTTAGAAGGCCATGATCTGCAAGCAGGTTGGCATACGTTCCTATGGGAAGATAAAAATAAAACGCACAAATACTTTCAAAAACATCTAATTAGAAACGCGTTATTGCAAAACTGGCTCAAAAAAAAAAAAAAACCACTATGTGAAAATCCCGAATTGGCTATCCCCCACAGAAAGGACAATACACCCAAATTTTACAGATATGAATAAAGTGTTAAGATACAGAGACTTAATTAACAGATGGGGAAATTTAAAAACAATTGAAGAATTGGCAGAACAAAACATGAAAGTTGACTGGCTAACCTACTTGCAAATCAAAGCTAAACACAATAACAATACTAAATTATACGGTATCCAAATGGAACCACATGAATTAGATAAAATAATCCAAAGCTCAGAAAGAAAGATGATAGGGAGAATATATACATTTCTTCTGAAATATAAAACGGAAGAAGAAATTGTGAAAGAACAAATGGTAAAATGGGCACAGAACTTTGGCTACAATATTGAATTAGATAAATGGGGAAAATTTCTGGGGACAAATTTAAAAATGACACTATCGGTTGCATACAAGGAAAACCAGTACAAAATGTTTTACAGATGGCACCTAGCATCAGCAAGGTTAGCAAAAATCAAAGTAAATATTTCACCAAAATGTTGGAAATGTGAATTAGCACACGGAACATATTTTCACATATGGTGGACATGTGAGGAGGCTAAAAAGTATTGGAAAACGATTAAAAATTGGCTAGAATCAATAACAGGAGTCAAAATTGATTGGAAACCAGAAGTTTTTTTACTAGGAATAATGGCAATGAAATATAAAAAAGAAATCCAGTGTAATTTTACACATACCGTAATTACAGCGGCGAGGATTGCCTTCGCTCAGAAATGGAAAAATAAATTGATACCAAGCGAAAATGAAATAATAAGAAAAGTTATGGACAGTGCAGCAATGGACAAATTAACAAAAGAAATCCAGGAAAAAGAAGAAGCAGAATATTATCAGATATGGGAAAAATGGTATAGGTGGATGGAGGAGAGAAACAAGGATCAATGAAAGAAGCCAATAAAGCCCAAAAATATAAGCTAAGGAGAACTAACATATATATCCACTCAAGAGAGCTTAAATCTATTAGAGGTAATCACTCAAAATAGCAGATAGACGAGTAAAATAAGAGGGTTAAAAATGGTGAAACGCAAATGAAATATACTAGAAGGGGAAATAACATAAGGAGAATTGTATCGATTTGAAATTGCTATTAGAAAGAACAGGAAGTTCCTGTTTGTACTGTATTGTGTAAATATAGTGTACGTCTAAGTTCTGTGTGTGCATTTTGTACGTTTATAAATTAAAAAAAATATTTTAAAAAAAGAACCCAACAAGTGGAAGGCCATTTGTCTGAAGCGGTTTAGGGTTGGATCAACTTTGAGCAGGGGGGCTGGACTAGAAGGCCTCCACGGTCCCTTTCAGCTCTTTGATTCTTCTAAGTCTCCCCCGTTGTGAGACCTCCACGGGGAAGGCAAGCACACTTGGGCTGAGGAAGGCCAACCTTGACCAGGCAACCTGGCTGTTCTCTCTGGGGCAGCCCACGTTATGAAGCCCACCCCAACAAGCAAGACTCACCACCAAGACCAAGTAGTTCATGAGGCGCTCGATGCTGGTCCGTTTCAAAGTGGTCTTTCCACTGTTCTGCATCAGCTTGGTGTCTGGCCCTGGCGGAACCAACCGTGGGGGTTTGTTTAATTTCAGGATCAAAATGATCTGCACCCCGGAAGGCAGGAGCTCCTGCCCCTTCTCCCCAGAACCCCATCTCACCACCCACCCCAATTGGAAAGGAGAGAAACCTACTCAAGGAGGGCAGGAGGAGGGCAGGGCTTACTCTGGGGGAGAACTGAGGGCAAGCAGAAGAGAAGAAGGCCTGGCGGGGGGCTCTGGAGCTGCGTCCTTGGTGAAGTGTTAGGCGTGCCACGGGGGGACTGAATGCGGCAGTGCCCCTGGCACCAGCCCTGGCACAGGGAGGGCCTCTGAGGGGAACCAGCTTCCCAAATGCTGCCCAGGGGCGAATGGGAGCCTTTTGCCATGCTCATGTAGCAAAGGGGTTAACCTGTGCCCACAGAGATCGGTGAGCACTGGAAGTTGGAATCTTAAAATAAACCCAGGATCTAAAAGGCAAAGCAAAACCCTCCAGCTTATTAATTTATTTGAAAATTGAAATTGCTTTGGCAGGCTGGCCGCACCAAATATCTTTGATGGCAGACGCTGAATCTACACAGTATACAGCGGGATTGGAAGAAGAGGAGGATTTGAAACTGGAGGAAGAGACACCCATCACCTGCACTAGGCGGACAATGTGAGCAAGCCCTGCAAGCCCTAGCACGAAAAACCACAAATGGGACCAAACTGAAATAGAAAGGAAGATAGAAGGGCTGGCAGTGAAGAGATCGGTGGCGGAGAGCTTTTCCCCTTTAGGATCAGTTTCAGAACCGTGGACTGGGGGATCACTTCAGGTGACCCCACGCAGGGTTGAAGCTCTGCAACTGGCCTGGGAGAGGAGGGAAGCCGGGGAAGCTCTGCCACTATCTGGAAGCTGCCCTAGAAGCACCCAGACCTCCAGGGCAGGGAAGAGGGCGAAGGGGCCGGGTGGGAGGACCCAAGAGAGAAGGGGTGACCCCCCCTCCCCCCCCGGCCAGGGCCAGCCACTATCTCTCACCCACCGGCGAAGATGACCAGCCCGAAGCACCAGTCGGTGTTGCGGATGATGCAGCCCCTCAGCAGCAGCTGGTCGTTGTCCAGGGCGTATTTCTCCTTCTTGAAAGTGAGGGTCCCAGTGAACCTGCCCAGCCGGTTGTTGGGGGCTTCGCAGCGGATTTCCCCTGCAGACGAGAGGATGATGACTCCCAGACCTTCCTCCTCCTTCCCCCCCACCCCCCGGCCATCCTCCATGCCTTCAGCCCCCTCCCCCACAAGTGGCTCTGCCACCTACCTTCTGCCCCACCCCCGGTTGTTTTCTGGCAGGTCTGAAGAGAGAGCTTGGACTCCAGAGGGGGATGCACAGCAGGTCCCCCTCTCCTCCTGGCCCAGCCCCCCAACCACATGGGGTTGGCACACCCTGTGGGTGAGGACCCTGCCAACATACCCACCCTGGAAGGAGCTGCCATGCCGGAGTGCCACGCCAAGGCCCCTCGGCCCTCAGAGGAATGAAGAGAGGCAGGGAGAGAAGGAAAGAGTGCAAAGATCTGTGAAGAGAAGGGGGGAGTTGGGGGGGAGGCAGAGAGACAGTTGGGAAGACCCCAGAGGAGGGAGGTCTTGATACCATGCAGGAGTGGGTAGTAGTGGACAAATATATTAGTGCAAGAGAGAGTGTGCAATGTGCCTGCAGCCTTTGCCCTCAGGCATGCCAATTGTTAGTATTATGATTTGGGGGGCAGGGGGGGCTCCAGGGTGACTTAAGAGTTTAAAAGCAGAAAGCAGTGAAGACAAGGTCCTTCCAGACAACCACACCCCATAACCCATAAGCCACAATCAGCAGGCCTCCACAACCACCCCACCAAGGCTGGGAGCACATCTTCAGGGTGGGAGCAACGGAAGTGAAGGAATTGGGAGTCACAACTGACATGATGCTCTCTGGCTTTGCACCCCACAAAAGGCTCATCCGGCTGGGCTTTCTCTCTGGCCAGGCAAGGGGAGAACCCCTAATGGGGGCAGCCCCCCAGGTGGCTCGGGGCCCTCTCCCAGCCCCCAAGAGGGCCCTGCCTGACCCCCCGCTTCCCAGGGCTCCACTCCCACTCAGCCTGCTATCCTCATAGACCATCTGTTCGAGAGGAAGGGGGGGCGCCAGAGCCCACATTGGGTCAAATTCTGCCCCCAGCCCCTCCCTCTGGGGCTCCAAGGGGCCCTCTGGGGGCAGAGGTCCAGGCCTGCCCTCCCCTCCGTACCATTAAAGCTGCTCAGGGCCTGCAGGTCCCCCCCCAGCCCCGCGGTGACGGTCAGCGCCTGCTTCACCTTCAGGTTGGTTTCCCTGCAATGAGAGAGTGGAGGGAGGATGTACCACCACCCAGAGATCAGGAGGGCGGGAGGCTGCAGACTGAAGGCGTCCCAGGAAGGTTCTCAGGAGGCCGGATGGAGGGTCCGGCTGCCCACCGAGAGGGAGGGGGCTCAGACACTCACCCGTCCAGTTCCGTCGTCTCAATGTAGGTCAGGCTGTGGGGCTCACTGCTGCAGAGCAAGAGGACGTCTGCCTGCAAAGGGGAAGCGCTGGTGAGAAACAGCAGGCCGGGAATGCCTTCTCCACGGATCATGGTGGAGGTCTCTCTGTCCAGGGAAAAGACCCCCGGAGGGCAAGGCAGGCTGGTGGTTGCGGACCTCAGTCCCATTAGATCCCCCCAGTCTGACCAATGGCACGGAATGCCAGGGGTTGTCCTTCTGCAACATGCCAATAGACTGCCCAGGCACCGGCTGCTTGTCCTCTCCGTCTCCCTCCCAGCGACCACGGTTGTGCCACGTGGCCTCCGAGGGACCCCTCTGGCCGTGCCCAAGAGATGCAGGTGGGAGATGCAGAGAGGGCCCCAGTCCCAAGCACGTCCCTATCCAGTACGACAGCTGCCCCAGGAGCTGCTGACGCAGGATGGCAAGACGACTGGCTGCATTTGGCTCCGTTCAAGAGCCCCTCCAGCCTCCAGTCGGTGCCCGGCTCAGGCTGCGCTTCTTTCAAAGGCTGCCCAATGGAGCAACTTCCATGCTGGCGCCTATTTGGCCGATGCTAGCTGGACGGGCCCAGGCAGGGCAAGAGAGCTGGCCTAAGGGGCTGAGGGAGGAGCTGCCTTCGCTTACTGTCACAAAATGATTGTTCTCCAGCTTGATGATGTCTCCCACTTCAACGTTGAGCCACAAGTCTTCCTTCAAACTAGAAGAAAACCCCAGTTACAAAAGCACCAGAGAGAGACGGGCATCCCTTGGCACAGCAAGCCTCCTGGATCTTTTGGGGGGCTTGGGGGAGCAGCTGTGAGTTGGCTTTGGCGAGGAGCCCGAGTGGCATCAAGATGCTTCCTGGCGTTTTCAATTTGGGAGGATTTGTGATTCTGGCTTGAGGAAAATTGTGTATTTTGGATAAGTGGTCACAATGTGACCAGCCTAGGTGGTCGGGAACTACAGAGCCAGGGCCTGAGGCTGATGCTTTGCAATGCAAGGTCCGTGACCAACAAGGCCCCCCTCATTAACGAGTTGATCTCGGAGGGGGAGCTGGACCTTGCAGGGATAACGGAGACCTGGTTGGGTCACGAGGGGGGTTTACCCCTCGTGGAAATGTGCCCACCGGGTTTCCGTGCATTCCATCAGCCTCGGGCCCTGGGTAAGGGTGGCGGGGTGGCGGGGTGGTGGTAGTTATTCGGGATTGTCTGGAGCCGAGGGAGTTCACTGTTCCTCAGATACCCGGGTGTGAGTTGCTGGGTATGAAATGGGGCCCAGGGAGGCAGTGGGGTCTGCTGATTGTATACTTGGCTCCTCGCTATACGTCAGCAGCCCTGCCCGAGCTCCTCGAGCTGGTCTCGGAGACGGCGGTTGAGATACCCAAACTTCTGGTTATGGGGGATTTCAACCTGCCGTCGACGGGAGCAGCGTCCGAGGTGGCTCGGGAGTTCATGGCTTCCATGACAGCCATGGGCCTGACCCAACTAATTCAGGGCCCCACACATGAAGGCAGCCACACACTGGACCTTATCTTTGTATCTGAGCAGTGGACGAGTGATCTGGGAATAGGGGATTTAGAGATTACGCCCCTGTCATGGTCAGATAACTCATGTCTCCGGCTGGACTTCCCTGGCGCTACCCTTCACCGCGAGGAGGCGGAGCCAGTTTGTTCAAGCTGGTACCGCCCCAAGCACTTGATGGAACCGGACAGGTTCCAGATGGAGCTTGGGCCTTTACCTGTAGCCCTGACCCGCGCTCGGTCGGAGGACCTAGTTGACGCCTGGAATAGGGCGACGGCGGGGGCCTTGGACCGGGTTGTGCCTCTGCGACCTCTCCTACGGCAACGTCTCACCCGGGCTCCCTGGTACATCGAGGAGCTTAGGGTGATGAAGCGCCATAGGAGACGTCTAGAGAGCAGGTGGAGGTCCTCACGCTCCGAATCTGACCGAACACAGGTAAGAGCCTATTTACGGACCTACCTTGTGGCATTGAGAGCGGCCAAACGTAGACATTGTGCCGCTCTCATTGCGTCTGCGGATAACCGCCCTGCCGCCCTGTTTAGGGTGACCCGCTCTCTCCTGTCGCAGGAGACGCGGGAGGCACCCTTGCAGGGAAGAGCAGAGGAGTTTGGGGAATATCTGCAAGACAAAGTCGCTCAGATCCGGAGCGGATGGGCCCCCCCCAGTGGACCGGACGGGCCGACATCAGTGAGTCTTGTGAGCCCACTCTGGGAGGAGTTTGACTCTGTTGCCCCCAAGGATTTAGACGGGTTGCGTGGACGGCTGCGACCCACCACATGTTCAATGGACCCGTGCCCCTCCTGGTTGGTACTGGCATCCTGGGAGGTGACGCGAGGCTGGCTTCTGGGCCTGGTGAACGCCTCATTGAGCGAGGGTTCCTTACGACTGCCTTGAAAGAGGCGGTGGTGAGGCCCCTGCTCAAGAGGCCTTCACTTGACCCAACGGAGCTAGCTAATTATCGTCCAGTCTCCAACCTCCCCTTTTTAGCGAAGGTTGTTGAGAATGTGGTGGCGCAGCAATTTCCACATCACCTCGACGAATCCGTATATCTAGACCCACGCCAGTCCGGCTTCCGACCCGGGCACAGCACCGAGACAGCCTTGGTCGCGTTGGTGGATGATCTCTGGAGGGCCAGAGATAGAGGTTACTCCTCTATCCTGGTCCTATTAGACCTCTCAGCGGCTTTTGATACCATCGACCATGGTATCCTACTGCGCCGGCTGGAGGGGATGGGAGTCGGAGGCACCGTTTTACGGTGGTTCGGCTCCTACCTCTCCGGCCGGATGCAATATGTGTTGACTGGGGGGCAGAGGTCGACCCCGAGGCCACTCTCTTGTGGGGTGCCGCAGGGGTCGGTCCTCTCGCCCCTTTTGTTCAACGTATATGTGAAGCCGCTGGGTGAGATCATCCGTGGTTTTGGGGTTGAGTACCATCTGTACGCTGATGATACTCAGTTGTACATCTCAACCCCAAGCCACCCCAACGAGGCTGTCGAAGTGATGTCCCGGTGTTTGGAAGCCGTCGGGGTCTGGATGGGGGACAACAGACTCAAACTCAACCCCTCCAAGACTGAGTGGCTGTGGCTACCTGCGCCTCGGTTCAGCCAGCTGATTCCATCACTGGCCATAGGGGGCGAACAATTGCCCCCTGTGGAACGGGCGCGCAATTTGGGCGTCCTCCTAGACGCCCGGCTGTCAATGGATGATCATGTGGCAGCCGTGGCAAGGGGGGCGTTCCACCAGGTTCGCCTGGTGCGCCAATTGCGCCCCCTTCTGGACCGTGATGCCCTACGCACAGTCACTCATGCACTGGTGACGTCTCGCCTGGACTACTGTAACGCTCTCTACATGGGGCTTCCCTTGGGACGCGCCCGAGGACTGCAGCTAGTCCAGAACGCAGCCGCGCGGGTAGTCATGGGGAGTACTAGGTACTCCCACGTAACACCTCTCCTGCGCGAGCTGCACTGGCTGCCTGTGGTCTTTCGGGTGCGTTTCAAGGTTCTGATCACCATCTTTAAAGCGCTCCATGGCATAGGGCCTAGTTACCTGCGGGATCGCATCCTCCCACATACATCCCTGCGGCCAATCCGCTCTCACAGGGAGGGCTTCTCCTGGTGCCGTCCACGAGGCAATGCCAACGGGCGACACCGAGGAGTAGGGCCTTCTCTGTGATGGGCCCAACCCTCTGGAATGACCTCCCCCCCGATATTAGAACCATTACTGACCTCCGCTCCTTCTGACAGAAACTGAAGACACACCTGTTCCGACTGGCTGGTTTGGCATAATTTTAACGTCTACCTCCTGGCATACACATTCTTACTGGTTTTTAGAGGGATAGTGTTTTAAATTTAACCTGATATTTTAAACTTTTGTATTGATTTATTTATTAGCTGTACAGTTTGAGCATATTTTATCCTCCTCTTATACATGTATTTATATAGTTATTTCTATGTTTTAATCTGTTGTATTTTAATACGGACTGTACACCGCCCCGAGTCCCTTTCGGGAGAGGGGGCGGTATATAAACGCTAATAATAAATAAATAAATAAATAAATAAATAAATAAATAAATAAATAAATAAATAAATAAATAAATAAATAAATGTGTGCTGGGAGAGAGGCAGACAGATTCTCTCTAGCGATTCCTCTCTCCTTAGCCGTCCCGTCCTGGAATGACTTTCATACTAGCTGAGTAATATACGTGGTCTTAATGTTTGGGAAACTTTGTCCCATTTTTATCTCTTTGTTTTCATTTTGTCAGGCTCAGAGAGCTGCAGTCGGGGCTGGGTGGTGTCTGTCCTTGCTGGTAAGACCAAACTGGGTAAGGCCTCCAGCCCGTTCTCCCTGGACTGAGTTGTCCCCCAAAGGCAAATGGGATTGGAGGTAAACACGCATATGCGAGGCAGGCTGGCACAAGGAGTCCAAATTTCATTGACACGGGTGAGATCTGAGGAGGCCACAAGTGACCAGGAGAGCAGTTTCACAGGCACCGGGTGCAGCTCAATTGAAACAAGGCTCCAGAAGGCAATTCACCTTTGGGAATTGGAAACAGCAAAATAAAGTGGCTGACAGAATGACACCTGACACAAATCTGTGGCAAGAGGATCCCTGTTGTGCTCCCTTCAGTTCTGGCGCCTGCGCCTTAAGGAAAGAGGCAAAACAGGACAGAAAAGAAATAATGGGAAGGGGCTGCCGTGGCCACTCCAGAGGCCGGAGGGAGAGGAGGGTCTGGCCCAGTTTGGCGAGGCTGAGTCCATCCGTGCCTCTCCTGCCCACAGCAGAGTCCAGCTCTGGGACTGACAGCCCTTGTAGGGGGAAGGCTGGGAAAGGGAGTGGGTGGGTGGGCGGGGCATTGTCCTCTTTTCCACAACTCCTAACGTGATTTCCCATTGGCTGAAATCTAGGGGCGCGTTGTAAATAATTGGAAACAGCATTGGAAGGGGTCCCTGCCCTCCACTTCAGGTAGCATCCAGCGGGCCACCAGGTGAGGCAGGAGCCTGACCTTCCTGGCCCAAGGGCCTGACCCAGCCTCACACCTTTTACGAGCTCCTCACAAGAGGCTCCCATTAACCGATTCTCTCTGTGACCTGAGTACAAATCCCCCCCCCCCCCGCAGCTCTCCAGCTTCAAAGACGAAGCCCCCTCCTCTGATGCAGGGAGGGGGGCATATTTAATAGCATCCTGTTTGTGTTGCCTTTACAATTTGATCACCTTTGAGCCACCTGATGAAAGAAACCTAGCTCCAGGTTGACTCAGCCCTCCGTCCTTCCGAGGTTGGTAAAATGAGGACCCAGATTGTTGGGGGCGAGAGGCTGGCTCTGTAAACCGCTTAGAGAGGACCGTCAGGCGGTACATAAGTCTTGAGTGCGATTGCTAACTGAGGGGAGGGGAGAAGACTTCAGGGCAGTGTTCAGAGATGCGGCTTCAGCCTCTGAGTAAGTGGACAAACATAGCGTGAAAGGCGGCTTGTTCCAGCTTGGGGGCCAGGATCCTTGCTGTGGGACCTTCCTCTGGACCCCTAGGGAATACCTTCCAACCCAGCTATGGAGCTCCTGGGACTTGACGGCTCTTCACTGGGGGACCTGCAGCCACTCACCTGCCATTGATCAGAACCTTCACTGGACGGTTGTTGACTTGCTTGTCATTTGCGTGGCGATTCTGAAATACAAAAGACAGCTGGAATCAGCCAAGCCACAGAGAGGGCACCCAAGACTGGCACCTGCCCAACCCCCCCTGGGTAAGTGCAGGATTTCCGGAGCCCTAAAAGCAGGGAATGTCTGTGCCCTGGACAGATTTCATCAGCAGGACATCTGATGTCAAGGAAGCGGTGCCCTCCCTGGAGCATTTACTGCCCTTCCTCTCAAGTCTCCCCTGTTGCCTTGTCTGGACTTGGGTGGAGGCCAAGAGCAGCTGTTCTGAAGGCTCCTCCAGATCCCCCTCCCCCCCCTTTGGCCACAGAGGAAGTCTTGTCTGTTGCTTAAACCTCCTTCTGGACACAAGGGGGGGGGGGAGATGGGTCCCAGCTGCTTTGGGAGGAGACTGTTTACTCCCATGACTTCAATTTGGATTTGGGCCCAGCTTAGGGTTAATGCAGTTAGCCAGGCACGGGGATTGTAGCATTGACGGGCACTCTTACAACGTCATCCATGGCATCCTTGACTGCGGACACGGTCAGGACCAGGACCAGAGGCACCACTGTGGTGAACCAGGAGAGGGAGGAGATCTCAGGGATGAGCTGCAGAGGGAGAGAAAAATCAGGATGCCCAGAAGGCTCAGGGGGCATTTTCCACCCTGACTTGGCAGGCAGAGAGGCTAAAGGAGAGGCCCAGCCAGGGAATCAGCCCCGGGTTGCCATGAAGGCCTCTATTCCTGGAGAGCATGAAGGAGGCCAGCGGAGGAGGAGGAGGAGGAGGAGGAGCTGATGGGTTGCAAGAGGGTGGCTGAGTGCCCCTTGGAGAGGGCTCGGGGACCGCTCTCTGCTGCCAAAGCAGACCCGCCACAGCGGCCGCTGAAGGGAACAAGGCAGTCGGTTCCAGGGTGTGAACAAACGGAGGGGAGCCAACAGGAGGTAGCCACACAACCGCTCAAGGGGAAGTTGTGTATGGCTGCGTGACTAATTGAACAAACCCCCCCCCCCCCAGGAAAGGGAGGCACAAAAGTCAGCCTGTGACTGAAAAAGAATATGGAGCAGAAGGCGGGACCTACAGTTGTTGTGGTACAGTTTTTGTCGGAAAGCTGCCAAGCCCCTCTCCCCGCCTTGTGCTTAGAAAGCCAGAGAAGGTTGCAGCAGTGTGTCTTCGACTCAGAAGAGGCACAAAGGCTCACCAGGGTCAGCGAGGCAACTCTCCACAAACAAAAATTAAAAGACGCCGCTCTCAGAGAGAGACTCGGTCGCTTGCTGGACTTGTGGGGAGCTGGGAAGGGCCGGCAGGGGCCGCCCCGAGGGCATCTGGCCTCAGGGAGCCTCCAGAAACGAAGGCAGGTCTAGGAGAGAAGGGAACTAAGCGCAGGGAGGTTGAGGGCTATGGGGAAGCTCAGCTGTTGCTCAGAGCCTTTGATGTGGCTTCTCACTTTCTTCAGGACAGGAAGTCCCTGACTTATGACGGCAATCGAGCCTGGAATTTCCACTGATAAGTGATGCGGTCATAAAGTGCAACTGCAACACTTAGTGATGGCAATCCCTGCAGTCACAATTGTTGTTGTTAACTGAACTCCTTTAGGTGAAGCAACTTCCTGGGGAGTCAGTAGGGAAGCTGGCCGGAAGTTGCAGGTCCCAGGCCTGCTGGCAGAGAAGTAAGTGGCTGTTGCTGGGTGGGGGGAGGGACTGAGTGAAGGAGGGGCAGGGGAGGGGGCCCAAAAGGCGCAGCATGGGGAAGGTGCAAGGGAGGGTGTGCAAGAGGTGCCACTCAGGCTGGAGAGATTGCACAAGAGGTGGTGCAGTGGTCGGGGGGGATCTGTGGGTTGCAGTGAGGATTGGGGAGGGTGTGTGGGGTTGCACAATTGGCCAGTGCAGTGTGAATGAGGAGGGTCTAAGGGAAGGTGCACAAGTGGGGGGGGAGAAATCTACACCAGCAAGTTGCCATACAATACAATACAATACAATAGCAGAGTTGGAAGGGACCTTGGAGGTCTTCTAGTCCAACCCCCTGCCTAGGCAGGAAACCCTCTACCGTTTCAGACAAATAGAGATCCAACATCTTCTTAAAGGCTTCCAGTGTTGGGGCATTCACAACTATGTTCCCTGCCAGTTTCCCCATTGCAAATGTGCAACCCTTGTTACGTGTGAATGGGTTGCCAAGAACCCGGATCAAGATTACAAGATTGTGGGAGTTCTTGGACAGCCACAACTGTGGGGACCGAGAGTAACCATCATTCATTTAGCGACATCTTAACCTGGTACAGCCACTGACTGAGTGGTTGTAGGCCAAGGACTAGGGAGGACAGCCCTGAAAGGCCCCGGAAGGAGCCAAGACCCAGGAGCTGTTCGGCCAACCTTTCTTCCTCGGAAGGGGAGGTGCCAGCGCATCCAGGTGTATCCTTGGGGTCCCCCCCAGGTGGTGCTCGCTCTTTCCGGTGCCTGGGCCCCCATCCCTGCCCAGGCCCATGCCACAAGGGAGCCCGAAGGGAAGACTCACCTGCAGGATGAGCAAGACAAGGAAGTAGGCATTGGCGACGCGCTGGAATTGCTCGAAGAGGTTGAGAGGCAGAAAGGTGAACAGGTTGTACTTGGAGGTTTTAATGGAGTTTTTCTGTGAAGACGACCGTGAGAAGGGTGAGAGTCAGGAGGCATGACTCACCCCACCCCAGACGAAGCTCTGGAGGGCTGAGTGGGCAAGGACCCCCCCCCCTTCTGAGGGCCTGTGTGGCAAAGAGGAGAGAAAGGGCATTGTCGCCCCCAGCACCCTCTTCCGTCCCACAGACCCTCGGCTCTCCTCTCTCTGCCACAGGGAGGGGAGGGGAGGGGTGGGGGTGGGATCTGGTCACTTACAGCATAATCGAACTGCAGGTTGAAGGACCGATCATTCGCCCGCAGGCACCGCTCCTCCTCTGCAAGGCAAGGGTGGGACTTGGGTGCCAGGACAGGGAGGCCGAGCCAGCGGGTGGCAAGGCTGCACAGGCCCCCACTCCTCTCCTGCCTCTTGGCTGGGGTAGGGGGCATGGAGATGCAACGTTGAGGAGGAGGGTGGGCAGGCAGCCATGTCTCCTCCTAGCCAGCAGCCCTGGCCCACCCAGGAATCCCCACAGAGGGAGGGGGTACTAGGGGTACCAGCCTCTGCAAATCTTGCAGCAAGCTGAATGGCAGTTACATTTAATAAACAAACTAATTAATTAAATAAATAAATATAATTTTAAAAAAACCCACCTTGCCAGCAATGGCGGGATCGCCTGGTGACCTCCCTGGGGAGCAGTGCAAGAGATGTGGGGAGGGCAGGGAGCAGGTGGGGGGATGCCCATTGTGGCAGGGAGGGGTCCCATCGTGGGAGGAAGGTGTTATGCCCCCTGCTCAAGCAATGCTGGGCAGGTCCCTTTGGGGAGGGGGGCAGTTCAGTGTGGGGAATTCTGTTTCCAAGAAGCAATGGAGGTCACAGGAGTCTTGGGGTGTCATTTATGTGCAGGGCCTGGAACAAGGCAATCCCCCACCAATGTAGACCCTCCCCCCAGCAGAGCGACCCTCCCAAGCCCATTGCACAAGCCTCTGGCTAATTATCTCCTAGGACCAGCCTTATGGTTTCTGGACAAAATCTCCCCGATCACTTCTGGAAAAGCTGTGAAGTTAACCTTCAGCTGCTGTACCAGCCTTGAAAACCAAGGGGTGTTGGGGGGGGGGGAATCATGGCATTGCCATGGTGACCAACCAAAGGAGGGAGTCGGGCTCTCTCTCTCAGGGGGCTTCACCCGAACCCTCTACACATACACACACACACACACACACACACACGTTTTCTCAAAATGGTTCACTGCTTAACAAAGGTGAACAAACATTCAGCTGCTTTCTGGGCGTTCTGGGAGACGAGGGACGGATCTGACACATTGATTGGCAGAAGCCTGATGGACCTTTCAAGGGCAAAGATGCTTCCAGGGAGCCTGAGGGAAGAGAATCACCCCAACCTCGCCTGGCTTGCCTGGTTAGTGTGGGTGAATTTGTAAGAGTAATCCAGCCAGCGGAAAGAGTGAAGATTTAGAAAGGAAATCTGACAGGAGACTGAAAGAAGGAAGCAGCTTCCTTTGCCCAAATCAAGAAGCTGCAAGTGCGAGAAGGATGCTGGACACCCTGGAGATTTTCCACGGGGAGTTTGGGGTGGGTCAAAAGCCATGCTCAGACGCCTGCAGACGCTGGTGGGAGGAAGACTGCAAGGGGGGGGGGGGTAGCCAGGGAGGCTGAGGACCCTTCTAGCAGCACGGAGCAGGTGGAGGAGGCAAAGGACGTGCCTGGAGTTGCCCCAATGCCTTGGGAAAGAAAGAAGCCGCGTTCCCATCTCTGGCTTTTGCCTGGCCTGGTGGAGCTGGCCAAAATGGTGCCTGGTGGGGCCGTTTAGTAAAAGAACTTGAGGGTTGTGTCAGGCATTGGCCAGGCTCCTGTGGAGGGGTTGACGGGGGGGGGGGGGGGCTGGGGGGACACGATCCTTCCAAATGATCTGGCAGAGAAGCACAATAAACTTAGAGAGGAATGTTCACATCCAGCTGCTGGGAAGTTGGCCATCCAGTTTTTAGCCAAGAGACAAAAAACCCCACTCTGTTCTGTACTGCCCCATCCCACCCCAATGGTTTGGTTCTCTGCTGGAAGAACATCTGGACAGAGAAAATAGATTTTGGAGGTCTTCTAGTCTACCCCCTGCATGAGCAGGAAATCCTATCCAGCCTCTTCTTAAAAGCCTCCAGTGACGCATCATTCAGAACCTCTGCAGCCAAGTTGTTCCATGGATTAATTGTTTAACTGTGAAGGAAATATCTCCTTAATTCTAGCTCGGATCTCTTCTTGATTACTTTCCATCCGTTGCTTCTTATTTTGCCTTCAGGGGCTTTTAGAGAATAGTGGCCCCCCTCTTCCCTGTGAAGCCTCTCATGCATGGAAAGACAGCTATTGTATCACCCCGAATTCTTCAGAAGAGAAAGCAGCTTCTAGAAACGTGGCTGGGAGGGAGGCAGAGAACTCAGAACCATTGCATCATAGCTTTAAAAAAACTTGGAGCACTGGGGAACTGCCAGAGATCGGGAAAAGATCTGATGTGGTTCCCATCTTCAAAAAAAAAAAAAAAAGTGTGTGTGTGTGGGGGGGGAACAGACCCAGGAAACTACAGACCAATCAGCCTAACATCAATACCTGGGAAGATACTGGGAAGAAAAAGAAAAACAGATCAGTGAGCATCAAGAAACAAAGTTATAACTGGTAAACAGCAGGGATTTGTTAAAAACAGATCATACCAAAGCAATCTTATTTCATACTTTGACAAAGTGACTAAATTAGTAGACCAGCAAAATGCTGTGGACATAGTATTTCAATAAGGCATTTGTTAAAGTAGACCACATCCTACTTCTTGGTAAGTTAGAAAAATGTGGGATAGTTAGCATCAACACCATTTGTAGCTGGCTGACAAACGGTACTCAACGAGTAGTCCTTAATGGTACTACATCCACATGGAGGGAAGTAAGCAGTGGGGTACCACAAGGTTCCATCTTAAGCCCAGTACTTTTCAATATCTTCATAAATGACTCAGATGAGGGAATAGAAGGGGAACTCATCAAATTTGCAGATGATACTAAGCTGGCAGGAATAGCCAATACCCTAGTAAAGTAGAATAAAATATGGATTAAAATATAAGAGTGAAGACGTGGCATAAAAGGGACAGTTAGAAGCTTGCTTAAAGGGAGAGGGAAATGTCATCAGCCTCTAACCACAAGATCTTCCAGCCAACGTCCCTATGTCAAAAGTCCCAACCACAAGGTTCAAATAATGTTTGTTAATGACACGTAGTCCATACCTGTAACAAAAGGAGAAGTAAGACCCCCACCTCCTTATAAGGCTTTTCCCTCAAGGTAACCTACAAGAAATGAGTTAAGTGTTTCCGTGTTACACTGCCTTTGAGAATGTATAAGAACGCTTGCTTCGATAATGAAGGTCGTTCAGAATTTGCAGTGTTAGCCATGTGCTAGCTTTCTGAACCTGGCAGCCAAATAAACTTTTCCTGTATCCTGAGAAGTCTAAAGCCTGTCATTTTCTGCAACACTAGAAGATAGGCTCAGGATCCAAAAATATCTTGACAGATTTGAACAATGGGCCCCACCCAACAAAGTTAAATTTAATTTGGAGAAAAGCAAAGTTCTACACCTGGGGAGAAAAAAAATCAAAGGTACAAGTACAGATTATGTGAATTATGTGGGTCAAAACAGGAACTGTGAGAGGGACCTTGGAGTCCTAGTGGACGATTATTTAAACAAGAGTCAGAAATGTGCAGGGGCAGCCAAGAAAGCTAATGCAATCCTTGGTTGTACAAACAGAGGCTTAGAATCAACATCACGAGAAGTATTAGTACCGTTTCATAAAGCCTTAGTAAGGCCACCCTTGGAATACTGCATCCAATTTTGATATCACATTATAAAAAAGATGACAAGACTTTGAAAAAAAATGCAAAGAAGAGCAACTAAGATGATTAAAGGCCTGAAAACTAAAACATATGAAGAACTGTTGAAGAATTTGGGTTTGGCTAGTCTAGAGAAAAGAAGGACTAGTGGGGACATGATAGCAATATTCCAGTATTTGAGAGGCTGCCATAAAGAGGAGGCAGTCAATTTATTTTCTAAATCACCTGAAGGCAGGACAAGAAACAATGGATGGAGACTAATCAAGGAGAGAAGCAACCTGGAATTAAGGAGAAAGTTCCTAACAGGGAGGACAATTAACAAGTGGAACAGCTTGCCACCAGAAATCACGGGAGCTCCATCACTGGAGGTTTTTTAAACAGAGTCTTGACAGTCACTTATCTGAATTGATATAGGTTCTCCTACTTGAGCAGGGGGCTGGACTAGAAGACCTTCAAGGTCCCTTCCACCTCTAATCTGATTCAGAGGTCTGTTATTGCTGATACACTGTGTGGGTCTTCATCCAACATCAACTTCCAACTGTAATGAGCACAAGGTGGAGGGGGGGGGGCGTGCCCAGAGTCCCCCAATTGTGGTTTCAGTCTCCAGGACCACGCAGGTACTCAGCCCCCACCCCTCCAGGTCACAGGATTTCCTCTCCTTCGAAGTTCCAGGGCTGCCCTGCCTCACTTTTAAACGTAGGAGCAGCAGCCGCTGCAGCCAGGAGAGCAGAGCCCCGGTGGACCCTGGTCGCAGTGAGGCCAGGAAGAGCTCCTCCCCGTGCAAACTCTGCCTCCAGAAGGGGGCCAGGCCTTTCTTAATGCTCCCTAGGCAGAACGGAATTATTATGCTGCTGCTTGTAAGAGTCCCCAAAACAACACGGAGGGTCAGTTGAGCCTCTAAAGAAGATGTCCGGCCACTCTTCCATTTCAGGTGCCAACACCTCTATTGTTGCTCTGGGCATCTCTTCCAGGTCAAGGGCCTCCAGCCTTGGCAACTGCTGGACTTCCACTCCCAGCATTCCTCATGAGTTGAAGGTCTTCTAGGTGGCTTGCAACACTTAAAAAAACCATCAGAGGAGGCAGCCCCACCCCCAAACTTTCTGCAGGGGTTCACAGAAGCTGCTGGTGGGAGAAAAAAGGGGGGATCCAGCCATCTTCACTACCACAATGTCCAGGAAGGGAACCCACTGACCTCCCGGGGATCAAGGCCACTCTCCACAGAGCGGTCAGTCATTAGTCAGGTTTCGCAAGGGCATTGCCCTCCACCGTAAGCCTCTACTAGATCAAGCAACAAGACAGGAAAACACGGAGGCTCACTTCTCCAATACATCAGCAGTTCCCATGCTGGTCCAGCAGCCTCCGTGGCCCCAAAAAACTGGGTCTCTTCAGCTCCCAATAAGCAACAGCCTTCAGCCCACCAGACCATCTCTGGCCAGCATGCTCAGATTCCCTGGTGTCACACACACACACACACACACACACCCAAAGATGGGAGAAGACACATTCAGACTAGCAGAGGAATCAGTCCCAGGATTTTCCTCCTTTTGGTGGCTGGTCCCACCTGGACCTCCCAGGCAAGCACCTGAATAGGCCTGGACCTTTCCCAGCACCGCAGGGGTATAGCATGGATAAATAGAAGGGAGACCCCAATTGCCAGGGAGGGATCAGCCCTCAGTCAGGACCGGACACAGCTGTGGCCTCAGAGCAAGGCCCAAGCACCGCCTGGCCTGCCCCTCGCTAGAGCCCAGGGGTCAAGGGGGGGAGGGAACCCCCACGGAAATACTTGGAAGGAGCTGGCAGCCTCTTTTCTGCCTTGTTTCAGGGGGATTTGGGGGGTTGCAGCTCTCTGACGTGTGTGTGTGTGGGGGGGTTGGGGCCTTTGAGTGGCAGGCTTCAGCCAGACAAGGTGCTGCCAGACTCTTGCCCTAGACAGGCAGGGCTCTCCCTCTTTGGGGGAAGGGGTTGCAAACCACCCAGAAGCTCCACAGCCAAAGGACAAGCCCACCTGCCCCAAGCCAGGGGGAGAGGGACGGTCTGCCCTTTAGGCCAGGGAGCAAGAGGGGTTTTCCAAGCGGGGAAATCTCGCCAATACGCTTGCCTCCAGCGAGACTCCTTGGCTGGGCTCATCCTTTCCAAAATAAAAGCAGGAAACCGACTGGCTGCTCTGGCTGGTGCTGGGGGGGGGGGGGGGGGGGGCAGCAGGAAGCCCTGGGACTGACTCCAAGTGTGGGAAACCACAGAACTGCTGGTTGTTTTGGCCAAGAACCCTCTGGGAGGAAGGCAGGGGGCTGTGGGGGCCAGAGGGGAAGCAGGGAGCCCCCCACCATGTGTTGGCTTCCAAAAGCCTTGGAGGGTCGGGGCTGCACTGAAAGCTGCCCCAGGGGCCTCTTCCTGGGGTCTCTGGCCCAGCTTTGGAGAGGGCCCTTCTGGGCGAGGACATGGGCACCATCTCCCCCAGGGACGCCTAGCAAGGTGGGCCCAAGACAGCCTCTGCCCTCCCTTCCCATGGCACAAATGGGGCCAGAGTACAGCTGGGGGTCCTGATTCCTATCTGCTGACCCTCAGCCTCTTTTGGACAGAGGCCATCTGGGAAGGGCAGACTAGCAGCCTCTCCCCCCTCCATGCTGCGGCCCCTCCCTCTTCCAGGCCAATGAAGGCTCAGGTGGGGTCTTGGAGGGGGCAGAATGGGCCTTTCCTCCCTTGCCCCCCACCTCCCCCTTTCTGCTCACCGCTTCCTGGGGCCAAGCTCTGGGTTCTTGATCTGAGACCCTCTGGAGAGGTCATGCCCAGCCTGCCGCCAGCACCCCAGGCAGTGGAGGCCTTGGGCGGAGGCACCGCATGGTCAGCAGAGCGGCCAGCTGGTTCAGCCCGGAGTGGGCGGGGGGATGGGGCCAGAGGAGCAGCGAGGGGCTGTGGGAGGGAGGGGCTGGAATGTGGGGGAGAATCCGAGGGAGAGTCGGTTGGTGACAGTTGGAGGGAGAGGAGGCTCAGCTGGGAGACGGAGGGTGACGATGCTGCCTGCAAGTGGGTGGCAGGCCCCCCGGGCCCTAAAGGCCCCCAAGGAAGGGGGCAAGGGCCTTTCTGTCAGGGGCCCTTGGGTCACACAAGCCAGGGATTTCCACCTTGGTTTAGCCCACAAAGAAATCCGCTTCCATGGCTGTTGGGCTCTCCCACTTTCCAGCCCCATCCAGGGGCAGGACCAGCTCCTAGCAGGTGCCCCATTCAGAAAGCAGAACGAGGGTCCCGAAAGGAGTAGCCCACCTGGGGAGAGCCCTTACACACTTAGCTTTCTGCAGCAGCTAAACCCCAAAGTGGGACACTTGGCTCGGGTTTGTCTCAGGAGCCTGAGAAATCTGGGATCAGCCAGGAATACCAGCAATGGATCCCTGGGCACACCGGGGTGGGGGTGGGGAGGGGGAGCTGCTTTGCACCAGGGCTTATGTGGTCCCGAATGACTTGTGACCACTTCCTCTCTGCCGGCCTTAAAGGCTGCCCTGGACAAAGCAAAGCGTGACTCAAACAACGTGCTCCTTTCCTGGCTCCCTCCAACACGGCAGGACAAGGAGCCGAGTCCCTGATGCGGAAGGAGCCGGGGGGGGGGAGGGGAGGGCTGGCTGCTGTCCAGGAAGCCCCCAAAGAGGCTTTCCGGGCATTGGCCTGGGCACCCTTTGCATGCGGCTGGCACTGAAATGGATCAGACACTCTGTGGCGGTGCCCTTATTCCTCACAAGCACTCGATTCATGGGTGGGGTCCTATTTTCCGCAAGAGGGAGACGCCCCTCCCCCCACAATCCAGTCCCCCCAGAACTGGGAGCAGTAGGAGTGGTTTCCCCCAACTATTTTCAGTGCATCACCTCACAGTCTGACAGGAAACTCTTCATGTACAAATGTACAAATCCAACTTTCTAGTTGTGCCTCCTGCATTTTGATGGAGGTTTGCAAAAATAAAGAAATAAAACCTCCCACCTCCCCCCAAATGCTTTTGTGGGGTTGGGATCCTTGAGGCAAGACCCTCTGCTGACCTGGTCAATGGATGTGGTGCCCACCCAGCCCCAGGACTGCAGGACCAGCCAAGGAGGAGGAGCTGCCAGCCCCCTCTCTTCCCTGGCATTTGTAGGGGCTGAGCTGGGGGCAAGGAATGGCTACCCTGCAAAGAAGGATTTACCTGCCCGTTTAAGCAACACCTGCGGGCTTCAGGCCACACATGACTTCCCAAATTCCCAGTGGCTCAGCAGCCAGGGGGGAGGGGGAGGGGAGGCCTGAGGCTTTGGGCTCTGCAGAATGTGAGGGAGGCAAGGAGGGCGTCACAGGAGCTCCGCCCCCCTGCCCCACTTGGAGAGCCCAGGAATGGGGCCACACTATGAGCTCCTGCTCCAGAAGCAGCTCAGGAGTCAGCAGTGGTGGTAGCAGTCTGCTTCCCACGAAAAGAAGGCTCCCTATGGAAGGGAGGGGCAGAACAGGGAAGGCCCCCTCTTTTGGGTACCCCCATTGGGGAGGGGGAAGAGGGCTCCCCAGTTCCTGCTTGCAAAATCTAGTTGCAGAGGAGGCCAGGCTGACCCTGACCATCCCTCTGGGAAGCCTTCACACCAGCCCCACAAGGAAGGACGTGGCATCTGGCCCCGAGGGGGCATTCTGCTCCCCTGGACATTTGACCAGAACAGCAGCGGGGTGAGCTGGATCCCCTGGCAAACCTCTGGGTGACTTTGAGCAGAGGCAGAAGGAAGGAACTCGGGGTTACCACTCAGGGTTTGGCCTGGTGCTAGCACGGCCACCGCCCACTGGGAGGAAGGGGGCTCTTGCAGGCGGTCAGGGTGAGCAAAGGTTGCCATCCTCTGCCCGCCCTCGCAGCGTGGAGCAAGTGAACCTGGGAACTGCAAGGGCATTGCCCTGCTCTCCACCTGCTCTGTGGGGCTTCCTCATCGGGTCTTGCAAACTCAAACTCTCCCAGGCCTTGCTGGCCTACAAGGGGCTCATGATCTCTCTGCCCCACCTTGGCTTTCACCTACGCACATGATGCCCAGGGGAAGGGCCCGACTCTGAGCTTCTGGATGATGGAAGACAACGGAGGAATTTCACTGAAGAGGGCCTGACAGAGCATCCTCCCACAGTCCTAATGGAGAGGGCAAAGTCAGAGAAAGAGAAATACTCTGCACACACGCACACACACCATACTCAATGAGTAGTCCTTAATGGTACTACATCTACATGGAGGGAAGCAAGTAGTGGGGTACCACAAGGTTCCGTCTTAGGCCCAGTAGCAATAGACTTATAACCTGCTTTGCAGTGCTTTGCAGCCCCTCTCTAAGTGGTTTATAGAGTCAGCCCATTGCCCCCAACAATCTGGCCCTCACTAAACCCACCTTGGGAGGATGGGGGAATAGAAGGGGAACTCATCGAATCTGCAGAGGATACTAAGCTGTTAGGAATAGCCAACACCCTAGAGGAGAGGCTCAGGATCCAAAGGGATCTGGGCAGACTTGAACCCTGGGCCCTATCTAACAAAGCAAAGGCAGCAGAGGGGATCCTGTGGGGTGGGGGGGAAAGCTCTCTTCACTCACCCTTTGAGGTCTTCCTGTCCACGGATGGCGCAAATAATGGCATCCCGCCAGCAGTCCCCACCAGCGCAGGCTCAGCTCCTGGGTCAGAGAGGAAGGGAGGTTACTGGGGGAATCTTGTGGGTCCTCTTCTCGTGCCGGAGGAAGGAAGCAGACAGTGGTCAACTGGCAGGTCTGATTACGCTGCTACCCGTCTGCCGCCAGCTGGCCAGGCCTGTGTGGAGCAGGTGGCTGGCGCTGGGGCCACTCGAGAGCGGGGTGGGGGGAGGGCTACCTGGCTTGCCTACTCCAGGTGGGGAGAGGGGGAGAGTTTCCTCACCCGTGTGCCAGTCCAGGCCCGCTTGCCAGCAGCAGGCGCAGGAGCTCTTTCTGGGCCAAGAGGGGAACATCCGGCCCTCCAGCCCTCAGGCCCACGGCTGCTGCTTCTGCGACCCCGGTTCTCCCGAGCCCCCCTGCGGGGACACCCACCCACCACGTCCCCTCCCAGCAGCCCTAGGGAAAAGGACCCATTTTGAAGTTTATTTGGCAAGGGAAAAAAACAAGAATAAAACTCAAGTTGCTACAAGATGCTAGAACAAGAGGAGGATGGGGTTTACCTGACTGGGAGTTATATTATCAAGCAAAAAGCCTGATGTGGATTAAGGAGTGGATAACACTAAAAAAAACTCTAGATTATTGAATGTAGAGGGTCATGACTTACTGTTGGGATGGCATGCTTTTTTATGGTATAAGGGAACTAAAGCACATGGTTATTTTAGAAGTCATTATATAAGGGAGGCTTTGCTATTAAATTGGGAAAAGGTTAAAAGATCACATTACTTAAATACGCCAGTCTGGATATCAACCATTGAAGCTTTTTCATATCCAATAATATATAAAAAGGAACAAACAGTTAGATATGTTGAAATATTGAATGCAGAGGGTGAACTCACATCTATCCAAGAGTTGAAACAAGAAGGAATAGAAATGAATTGGCATTCATATGTGCAGATACACTCTAGATATAATGAAGATAGAAAATGAAAAGGTCTTTATAACAAAATGACTGAATTAGATAAAAGTTTAACAGGTACTGATGAAAAAGTAATTAAAAATTATATGGATATTTATTAAAGGTTAAAATACAAGAGGAACAAGTTAAAGAAACTATAATAGCTTGGGGGGGAAATTTTGGGCATGGGATTGATTTAGAGAAATGGCAGAAATTGTGGTTCCAAAATTATAAAATGACAATGTCAACTGCATATAGAGCAAATTTGTATAAGATGTTTTACAGGTGGCATCTACCCCCAACGAGAATTGCAAGAATGTCCAAGGATAAATCCGAAAAGTGTTGGAAATGTCATCAGATACCGGGTTTATATTACCACATGTGGTGGACTTGCATTGAAGCTAAAAGATACTGGACTAAGATTCACATGCGGTTGGAGAAAATGATGCACAAACACATAGATCTTAAATCAGATATTTTTTTATTGGGAGTTATACCAGAAACTTACAATAAAGACTTGAAATATTTGATTATAAAGTTCCAACAGCAGCTAGAATCGTATTTGCAAAAAATTGGAAAAATGAAACAATACCAAAACAGGAGGAAGTTATTCGAAAGATAATGGAATGTGCTGAAATGAGCAAATTGACATTTGAAATTAGAGAACAAGAAGATGAGAGCAATTTTATAAGATATGGGACTTGTTTTATCAGTGGTTGGACAAGAAAGCCTGGAAATGAAAAATGTTTTATGTATGTTTTAATTGAAGGAGATAAGTTTCTACATAGTTTCTTACTTCTACAGAATAAGGTTCTACATTTAGGCAACAAAAACGGAATGCACAGGTACAGTATAGGTGGTACCGTGCTCAATAGTAGTAACTGTGAGAGGGATCTTGGAGTTCTAGTGGACAACCATTTAAATATGAGCCAGCAGTGTGCAGCAGCTGCCAAAAAAGCCAACACAGTTCTAGGCTGCATCAACAGAGGGATAGAATCAAGATCACGTGAAGTGTTAATACCACTTTATAATGCCTTGATAAGGCCACACTTGGAATACTGCATTCAGTTCTGGTCGCCACGATGTAAAAAAGATGTGGAGACTCTAGAAAGAGTGCAGAGAAGAGCAACAAAGATGATTATGGGACTGGAGACTAAAACATATGAAGAACGGTTGCAGGAACTAGGTATGTCTAGCTTAAGAGAAAGAAGGACTAGGGGAGACATGATAGCAGTGTTCCAATGTCTCAGGGGTTGCCACAAAGAAGAGGGAGTCAAGCTATTTTCCAAGGCACCTGTGGACAGAACAAGAGGCAATGGGTGGAAACTAATCAAGGAGAGAAGCAACTTAGAACTGAGGAGAAACTTCCTGACAGTTAGAACAATTAATCAGTGGAACAGCTTGCCTCCAGAAGTTGTGAATGCCCCAACACTGGAAGTCTTTAAGATGTTGGATAGCCATTTGTCTGGAACGGTATAAGGTTTCCTGCCTAGGCAGGGGGTTGGACTAGAAGACCTCCAAGGTCCCTTCCAACTCTACTATTGTATTGTATTGTATTGTAAGTAATAATACAATTATGTTGTTAAATAGATTAATAATGATGCAATGAAAGGCCGACTTACATATGAATTGAATAATTTAGAACATTTTGGTTTAAAATGAAGGATAAAGATAATAATGAATCTGTGTACATTTAATAGACGATTGGTAATATTATGCATAACCCTAGGTAGTGATGTATAATATAAAGATATTTTGTTGTTGATAAATAGTTTAATAAGGAAGTAATGAAAGATTGGTATATTTATAAAGTGAGCATTTAGAATACTTTGTTTAAAAATGAAGGAACAATATTTTTGTTGGAATGTATGATGTACAAGGACAACAATGAACATAAACATACTTAATGGATGATTAGTGGGACTATGCATAATTGAAAGTAGTGACGTATAAACATAAATAGTTGGTAAATTATTTTATATTGTAAAAATAATCAGAATGAGATAAGTGATTACATAAAGGTATGTTGTTATTAAATAGATAATTAAGAATGCAAGGGAATTAGGCTTGCTGAAAGGAAAAAAATATGAACTGTAATTGAACATATGATGTAAAATGAAAGTGAGGTACCTAGTCATATTAGATGGAAAATCTGTGACTGTATATGTAACTGAAAATATGGATGCACAAAGCCTGTAACCAAACGACATGCTGTACGTAATGGATGAGAATTTTTAATGTTGCTTTTTATGTTTAAAAAATCTAAAACAAACAAACAAACAAAAACCACTTTCCCCCCCTTTGCCAATTTACTAAAGTGTCTTTTAAACCTTCCCAACCAACAGAAACCCACAGAGTCTGGGGTTGAACATGGTTCCTGAGACCATCCAGCCCAAGCCCCAGCGCAGAGGTTTCAGGGACAGCCGCTTCGCATAATGCACCACCATACTGTATCCTGTGCTCTGGAGACCATGGCATCGATGATACACCATCCGCCTCCACAATTCCCACTGAAAATCCCAGGCAAGTTTGTCTTTCTGGGGTTGCAAAATTTCCTTGGCCATTTGCCACACAGGAGAAGCCTACAGTTCCAAAGACTGAGGAAGTCCCTTTGGGGAGAGGGGGCGGTATAAAAGTCCAAATAAAGTAAAGTAGGGAAGAAGCTGCATGAGGTCATCTCCAGCCTCAGCTGACATTGATTGATTTCAAATGCTGTTAACAAACTCAAGGATTTCAAGCCCAAACAGAAAAAGAATAGAAAAATGGGATGAGGTCAGGCCACATCAGTTCGCTTTGACTCTGAATATCAACAGCAGGACAGAGAGCAACGAATCTTCCTTAAAGACTCCCCAAGGGAGTCCCCCCGGCCTCACCTGTTCATCTATCTGTCTGTCCACATTCTTTATATTAAACTCACTTTAAGATCAAATGTAACTAATTTTACCTCCTTTAAAGCACCTTCACACTGTTTTACAAGAACGGGACATATGAGCTGGTTGTCCCCAAGGTCACATAAATAGTTAATTTCAATTTCATCACCTCCCTTCAACATCTTCTAGAAATACAAGTGAGCTTCAGAGTCTGAATGGATCCCTCCTGGACACAGCCTCCCCCCCCCCAGGGCAAGAAGCAAGTCCAACTGCCCCAGCGGTTGGAGGCTGGCACCAAAGCCAAAAACATGCCAGGAACCATTTTGGACATGGCTTTAAGTTCTTTAAGCCCTTTTGTGAAGAGCTGCTTACAACACCCCCCAACACCTCCCCCACCCACGTAAGATCTATCAGGTATATTTAGACAGGTGTCACAGTCTATTGCAGGGTGTCCAAACGTGGGAACTTTAAGACTTGTGGACTTCAACTCCTAGAATTCCCCATGAGCAGAAGTGCCAGCCCCAGATCCATGACCCATCGGCCTGAAGTAAACACTTGATTTTCCTAATTTCTCCTCCACCCAACCCCCCAAAACAATCAATGCTAAAAATAAATGGCCAGGGATGAGCCTGAAACGATGGAAAATTGGATCCTCCTTTGACAAGGGATAGCTGTCGTTTCCATGAGAGACTCTGAGGAATGTTTCTGCTAGAAGCTTTAAGAACACTGTAAAAATTCTCACAATTCAATTATGAAAGGAGAAAAAGAGCTTTTTAATAGTTAAATCCCTCTTGGTGGTGTTTAGCTTATCCCACACATGAAGACATTCTATATCGCTTTTTTTGATCTTCTTTTATTTTGCCCAAGAAGAAAATAAGTTTTATTTACCAGTTTCAGTCATTAGTACAAAATTAAAACAAAACAGACTCTGAGAATTTTAGCACAGGGCAAAAAGAAACCCTGAACTCAAGTCCAAAAGCAACACCCCCTCCATGGGTCAAACTGTGTGGTGGGTGCAAGGGGGATTCCTCTCAGCCCCCCCCCCCCATTCCAGGGAGGCTCCTAAACTCAGGCACTGAAATGAGACCAGGAATGGGGTTCAATTCACTGTGTGATGCACAACCGCTCCCTTGGCAGGAGGAGGGGGGGGCTCATCCCGAAGGGCCCGCCAGAGCCTCTCCCTGACCAAGCAAGTTACCAGGGCTTGGGAAACAGCCTGGCACCGTGATGAGTGACAGGTCCAGGCCAGCCTCTCCAGAGCTTCCAGAGCCAGCTGCCTTGGGTCCCTGGGGATGCCACCAGCGGCAGGGACTGGCACCCAGCAGCATGACAGCAGCAGAAAAGCCTCCTGCCATAGCTTTTGCCCCTGAAGCTGCACCGGGTGATGAGGCCCTTGATTGCCCATCAGACCCCGGGTTGCCTGGCGGGAAGAGGAGGAAGTTGCGCCTGGTTGCCCTCGGCTTCCCCTTTTGTCTTGGGGAGGCCTGGGGGGTCCCTGGCTCACGGCCTGGGCAAGCCGCTCAGCACAGTCCAATCCCTGCCGGTCCCGGGAGCAGCGGGTCGCTCTCAGGCAAAGAGGCCGAGGCGGAGGAGCCTCGCTCTGCGGTGCTGGCCGGCGGGTCTCCCTGGCCCTCCGGGCAGGCACCGGGACCGAGGGACACGTGGGGCGCTTTCGCAAGGCTGCCCAGCGCCGCGCCATAGATGGAAGCGCCGCGGCTCCTGCAGCCTCGGGAGGGAGGAGCTGCGCGCTTAGCCAGGCTGGGAAGCCCAGGCGGAGAGAGGCGGGGGGGGGGGTGTCCTCTCCCAAGAACAGCAGGAGCAGCAACAGGCACCCGGGGGGGGGGGGTGTCAGCTGGGGACAGAATCAGCCTGGGGTCGGCGGGTGGGCCGCTGCGTTCCTGGCTGGCAGGGGCTCCGGAGTTCTGGGGAGCCCCGATGGGCGCCGCTCCCGCCTTCGGGCCCCTTGTCTGAAGTCCTGGAAAGCGTCCCGCCATCGGCACTGCCAGGCAAAGGACGGGGGGGGGGGGGACGACGGGAGAGCGGAGCCCGCGGGCAGAGGGGGGTCGCCCAGAGGGGAGCCCGGCTGCTGCGGCCGTCGAGCTGCGAGCTTCTCTGGGGCTGCGCGGCTCCCCAAGGCCGGATTCTCCCGGGACGAGCGAGGGGGCGCGCGGCGGCCCAGGGGTTCCGGCCCGGGAGACGGACCAAGATGCGCCACTGTCCGACGGCACTCCCGGACTGTGCCCGGCCGGTGCCCCCCAGCTATGAGAGGTCGGCACTGCCCGGGCTGGCCCCAAACCCGCCCCCGCCCCGCTCCCGTCTCCGAGCAGCCCTCGGGGGGCAGAGCAGAAGCGCCTCCTCCGGCCCCCGCCTGAGGAAAAGGCGCCGTGCCCCGGGGGGCCCTGGAAGCTGCGCTCCGGACGCCCCTCGGACCCCCGACCCCAGGGCGGGCTTCCCGCGGGCGCCCTGTTGGCGAGGGCCGCGGCTCTTCCTGGGAAGCGTCTAGAGACCCTCCTGGTCGTCCGAGCGCCGCGGGTCGGGGCTGGCTTACCGTCGGCGGCTCTGCCCCGTCCAGGCACCGCCGGCCCGCCCGCCTTCCCTTCCTCCGCTCCCTTCGGCTCCGGGCGCTGCTTCGGGACGGCGCGGGCAGAGCTGGGCCCGGTCTGTCGCCTCCTTGACAGCCGCTTCTCCGGGACTCGGGACGGGCGAGGGCGCCCTCGGCTCTCCTCCGCCTTGCTCCGCTCGGGGCGGGGAGGCGGCGGCCGGTGCTTTCCCTGCTTCCTGTCGATAGGAAAGGGCTTTCGCTTCCTTCGCCGCCGACTCCGAGCGTTGAGCGGGCGGCGGGGCCGCGCAGTCCGGGCCGGAACGAAGGCCAGCAAGCGGGCAGGGCCGGGGCCGGCGGAAGGCAGTGCGGTGGCGGCCTGCGTTCCTGCTGAAAGACCCCTCACCCCGCAGCCTTCCCGGGCATGTTGAGGGGTAAATCTCCCCCCCCCCAACCACCGTAGACCCAGTTCTGAAAGGAGCGGGGTGGGTGGGTGGAGGGGGAGAAGCTGCCCACGGGAGATCAGGGTCTGCATTGCCCGGACAAAGGGAGCCCCCACCCCAGGCCGAGGGGTCCCACAGCAGCACCCGGGGCAACTGCCTCAGCTGGGCTCCTCTGCCAGCTCCGAGGGCCCACCAGAGGAATGCACAGATGCTGCGGGGGGGGCTCTTCACCCCCTTTCATGTTCAGCAGCAAAGGAGGGGGTGTCAGCAGCCAAGCAGGAGAGCCTGCAGGGGAGGGGGTCAAGGGGCGCATAAGGGGCTGGGGGTTGTTGAGACAGTGGGTGCAGTAGGGAGGATGCCCAGTGCCCGGCATTCTGCCCTCTGCCTTGGGTGAATTTGTGGCCAGTGACGGCAGGAGGCGGCAGGCCTGGTGGAGACCTGTTGGTTGGGCCAAAGGCCGCCCCAGCAGGTGGGAAGCCACACCTGGAAAGGCTAGACATGAGATTCCCCCCCAGATCCTTTCCCCTCCCACGCAGGCTGGTCCTCTGGGGATCCCCTGGGCGCCCCATGCTGGCCAGCTGGCACTGGCTTCCCCACAGCAGAGAGAATGCCGGGCTGCCCATGGCGAGAGGCCCTGCCTGGGCTTCTCCCAGCAATGGCTGAATCCTTCTTGGGCCTCAAGAGCCCCCAGGCCCCTGGGTCTCCCTCGCAGTGGGCTTGTCTGCACCCAATGGGGCCCTTGGTGGGACTGGGGACCGTCAGGGGCTCCGTCTGGCTGGTCATGTCTCAGGCAAGTGGTCAATAAAGCCGGGGGGGGGGGGGAGCCATTGGCCTGGCTTCAAGCCACACAGAAGTTAAATTCCTCTTTGGATGCAGCACCACTCCTGCGGCCTCCAGCGGGAGGAATGGCCGTCCCCTCCTCTTCTTCAGCAGGGGAGAAGACTTTCCCTCTCCCCAACGGGGATTCCGGCATTGCTTGGAGTTTGGGGCAAAATTAAAGTGAGTTCCCCCACCCCCTCCCCGGGACAGCCACTGCTTGGCGATGCCAAGATTGCCCCCCCTCAAAGAAAACCCCATTTTGGGGCAATGGAGCCACTGGGGGAGATTTAGGCCTCTTCCGGTTGCTTTGCTGGATTGGCCGGAGCAGCTGCCTAGAGAGGGATCCCCCAGAAGCCCCTCCCTCCACTCACTGGGGAGGGAAGATGGGGGCTCTCTGGAGCAATAGCCCCTCCCCAGAGACACTAGCAACAGGAACCCCCTGAGTGGTGGCCGGGCACAAGGGCCACAGGAAGGCCTGCCAGGCCAGTGTTATGCAGGAGGACGGGGACCTCCGGTGGGTAAGAGCGATGGCAGCCGTCTTCAGAGTTGGTGGGCCTGGGTGAGCTCAAGCGTTGCCCGTCTCCTCTGCAGTTGTTGTGCCAAGAGGCTCTCGGGAGATATCCGGTCCCTCGCGATGCCCATGTCCCCAGCCGCCAAAGGCCACAGGTGCGAATGCCACTAACAGTCCTTTATTCAAGGCTACACTTCCTGCAACGGTGGTACACTCAAGGGGAGTTAAAACAGCACTTTTGTATCACACATATCGACAACAGCTACGCAGCGCCTAGAAGCGTTCTGAGAAAGACCGAGAAGCTGTAAAAGGTCAAGAGGAAAAGGGAAGCCCCCTCCTCTCGCCCGCAATGGAGGACAGCAGAGTTCGCACCAGGCCACGTCCCCTCCTCGTGCCCCACAGCCACTGGGGCCAAGCAGCTCTCAGAAGAGGACGAGGGGCCAACGGCCCTCCGGGGCTCCATCCGCCGGCCTCTCCAGGCGAGTGCCCTTCCCAGACCCTGAGACCCTCGTCACGGCCGAGTCAAGGCTCAGCTGGGCTCACAAGCCCCTTCCCTGCCTGCCTGCGGCTTGCCCGAGTGGCGGGAATGTGGGGCCGGGTCTTCGGTCGCCTGTCCCTCCCCCTGGAGGGCATGTGTTGCCCCCACTCCTTGTGCACAGCTGCTGAAGCAGGAAGGGGTCCTTGTCCCCCATCCCCCCCAGGCCCGATCCATCCCAGAGACTCCCTTGGTAAGGAAGGTGTCACAGGGGCTCCCAAGCGGCTCCTGGGGTGCCCAGGGGAAATGGGTGTGGCTGCTGCCCTGTGTGTGTCTGGCCCAAGCAGTCCGAAACGGAGACCAGGATCACCTCCCTTCTTCTGGGGAGCGGGACTCAGACTTGAGCTTGACAAACTCCTTGGCCACTTCGTCATTGGTCCTTTGCGAGAGGATCCTCAGAATGGTCATCCCCGTGTCGTCCATGTGGATCCTCCGGCCCAGGGGGCACCCGCAGGCACAGCTGCCCTTCTCCACCACCTCCCGCAGCTGCAGCACGGCGATGCCCAGCACCCGGTCCTCACGGGCAAAGCAGTAGTCCTTCAGGCACACCTGCAGCTCGTAGGCGTCCGGCCCGTCCTCATTGCCCAGGACGCTGCAGGGCAGAAAGCGGGAGAGGGTCAGCCGGGTGGCAGCAGGCAGTGGGGAGGGTCTGGGTCCTCCTGACCCTTGGGGGGGGGTGCCGTTTCCTTTAATATGACTGCAGAAGGAGAACCTGCTCCCGTCCAGGTGGGAAGGAAGCCTCCAGGAGACGGAAAAAGGGAGCCCGGCTGAGTGTGGGGGCAGGGAAGGAGGGGCCAGGGCAGGGCGCAGGTGGGGCACCCCATGGAGGGGGAAGAGTGGCAGAGACTGCCCCTCCCCAGGAAAGAGGCCGGGGGACTTACAAGTGGAAGGTCTCGTTGTACTTGGGGGCCCAGTTGTTGCTCTTGGACTTGGTGGTGAATTTCCGCTTCTTGTCGCTTTGGTGTGGCCCAATCATGGTGACCTCCACAAAGGGCCGGAACATGCCGCTGGTTTGCCACTTCAGATCATTGGCAGCCACAACTGCCATGACAAAGGGAGAGGGTGAGGCCTCCCCAATGCAGGCAGGGTGCTCTTCCATGCCCTATGTAACGGGGGCCCCCCAGGAGCTCCACCTGCCCTCCCTCCTGCCGCTGGCAGGGCGCTTCCTGGTGGGCAAGGATGCCAGGATGCCAGCTGCTTACCTTTCACAGTGACCTTGTGCTCCCCACTGCCTGGGTGCGTGTAGAGATCTACCTGGACGGACACTTCGCCCACGGTGCCCTCTGCTCCGGAGCCTGAGAGGGCAGAGGGAGGAATTGGCATGGCTGCCATGGGGATGCGTGGGGGGCTGCTTGCACTCAGCTGCCCCTCCCGGAGGCTCCTTCCTGAAGTGGCGGTTGGGGAAGATGAGGAGAGGCTGCCCCTTGCCTGAGGGAGGGGCATGGGTCTCTGTGGAGGGTCTTGGCCCCCTCCCCCCAGGGCTTAGGCCTCCTAGAGACCATTCCTCATTTCTCTTGGCTTTGAAGACCCATGCTCCCCGGCCTCCTGCACCCTGAAGCCAGGCCCCCATGGGAGGCGAGTCCCTCAGAAGCAGGGAGGGGGGAGGCCCCTCCTGCCTGTCTTGAACGGAGCCTCTTTGCCTGGGATGCTGCAGAAGGGGCCCTGGGGACCTAGTCAGGAGGGGCCCCGGGGACATTCCCTGCTCCAGACCGTCCTCAGCTGCAATTCCAGGATGGCTGCTGCTGTTTCAGCCGCTGCGGAGAGGATCCCTCCCCCCAATCCCTCCACAGGACTCTCCTGCGGGGGGCCCCCACTGCAGCCCATTCCAGCCTCCCCCAGTCTCCGGTTGCTCTGGGAGTGTGGCCAACATGGAAGCTGTTCCCTGGTGGGGGTGGGGGCCCCAGTGCGCCAATCTGCCTCCACCCCCTCTGCACCTTGTGCCGTCTGTGTCTGGACGAAAGTCTTGATGAGGGTGTCGGTGGTATGAGTGTAGAGCGAGAGGGCGTAGCGCAGCGACTGCAGCTCTGAGCTCTTGTCCAGGAAGGCCTTCTTCAGCCCATTCCCCCCGGCATGGAAGTATTGCTGGGGGGGGGGGGAAACAAAGAGGGTCACACCCGGAACAAAGGCTCCTCCGCAGGGCAGCCCCTTCTGAGTGGAACGGGAGTCCTCTCCCTGCCCCCATTGCTGCCATGTAGGGGCCACCAAGGGGGCTGCCCCCCCACCCCCAATCTGTGTGAATCCCTGCTTGGCCATTCTGCCTCCCCGGCACAGGAAGGGAAGAGACTCACTTTAATGGTGTCCAGCGCCAGTTCCAGCACATCGCACTGCTTGGGGCTGAGGTTCCGCGTTTCCTCCCGGACCATGTGATCCTGGAAGGGAAACCCGCAGGGTGAGCAGGGAGGGGGCCACCCACCCCGGGGGCTTCTCAGGGCCGAGGAAATGCAGCACAGGAGCTGGGAAGGTGGGAGGGCAGAGGCTGGAGCAGCAGACATCAGCCACAGGGAGCTGGCGGGAGGACAAGCAGCGCAAGCAGCAGCTGGGAGGGGCCTTCCTCCAGACCCCAAGGCACATGAGAGAGGGCCCCCCAGGGAAACTGAGGAAAGACCTTCCGCCCCTCATGGCTGGTGCTTCTCTCTTGGGGCCAAAGTCTGAGGGGGGAGGCCGTCCCCAACGGGAGCCCAGAGGGCACTCTCCACCTTTCCCTAAGTTTCCGTAGACGCTGCTTGGGCTCCTCGGGTGACGGCCGGATCTCAACTCCTCCTGAGCTCGGGGGGGGGGGGGGAAGGGACTGGCCAAGCACCGTGTCCGAAAGGGCCCCCCTACGGCGCTGCTGCTTTCCCCTGCGCCTCTCCTGGGCTGAGCGGAAGCCTTCTGCCCAGGGAGGCCCAGCCCCACCTCAAGGGCCCAGCCATGCCATGGGAGGAAATGTGGGAGGACCTGCATCTCTCCAGAGTTGGTGCTGAGGCTCCCTTCCTTCCCAGCCTACCTCCCCCTCCCCGGTCCTTGCAGAAGGGCTTGATCTACCAAGAACCCCCCCCTCAATTCCCCCTTTTCCCTGTGAAGGCCAACCCCCATCCAGGCCACTGGGGCAGAGGCGGTCCGGGGGCCTCCCTTGGGGCAGGGACGATGCTGGAGGCAAGACAGTATGGGGCCTGGATGGGGAGGTGGTGGGACGGACAGACTCTGCCAGACATGCGACGCGAGGCTCTTGTGCAAGGCTGAAGACACGGGGAGGGGCTGGGGGCACGCATGCGGCAGCTGCTCCCCCACACCTAATACCTTCAGCTTGGATAAATGGCCCAGTTCTTTAGCAGCACTGAATATCAGCTGGGTCCCCTGGTGAGGATGAGCAGGAGAAGGTGGAAGACAGAAGGAAGAACATTAAAAACTCCAGAGAAACGCAGAGAAACTCTGTCCTGGCCACCAGAAAACCTCGGCCACTTGGCCCAACAGCCTCCCCCCGCCCTGCCCCCCCCGGCTGCCAGAACCAAGAACCGCTGCTTGGTCCAGGAGCTCCTGGGGGGGGGCACCAAATTCTGAGAGCAGTTGTGTGTCCCCCCCCCCATCTCTCCGGGAAGCCCCCCCACTCCTCCAGGCCCTGCCATCCCAGTCGCATCAGGCAGCTGAAGTTTTCGTTGGTGGCTCAAAAGTGGAAGGAAGGGAAGGAAGGAAGAACCAGAATTTGTAGCCTCTTTTCAGCTTTGGGAAAAGGGAAAGTTTCCCCCTTAGGAGTCACGGGAGTTGGGGGTGGGGAGAGTTCTCTGCAGTAGTTTAGATTTTTAATTTTAATTTTATATATATATATATAGGTACAAGCCTGAAATGCAGCCTTTGTTCAAACGGATGCAACATTTTTGAAGCTGAGAAAACACTCCGATTGGGAATAAAAGAGGCTTTGCAGGGGGCTTCCGGCTAGGACCCCCAGTTCAGCCTCAGACACAGCTGCAGCCCCCCACCCCCGAGGCCCCCACTGGAAAGGGCCCACGGTCGGCTGGCCTCGAGGCTCCTGCTCCCTCTGGTCCCACAGCCTCTTCCCCTCCCCCCCAAAGACCCAGAGCCCAGCCTGCCCCGGACCAGGAGGAGGGGGAGGGAGACGGTGGGGGCTCACCGTGTGATCCGTGAGGGGGGGCAGCACAATCAGCCTCTCCAGAGTGTCCATCACAACCCGCCAGAGATCCTTCAGCAGCCGCTTCAGCACCGTCTTCTCACAGACGTCGGCAAAGAGGGTCAGGCTGTGGGGAGAAAGGGGGTGGGGCATCGGAGGGGGGGGCAGCTGTCACTCTCCAAAGCCTCAACCTGGCCTCGGACCTAAACAGGGACTGGACCGCATGGTGTCAGGGGGGCCTGTTGCCTGCCATGCGCTGAACGTTGTGCCACCCAAAGAGGCCGCCAACGCTCAGCCTCTGCAAATGAGCCAAGAGGGCAAGGGGAAGGGGCAGGGCTCCCACGGGGGCTCAGTGGGTCCATATGAGGGTCCAGCAGGACTCCCTGGAGGAGGAAAGAGCTGGTGGGGGAGAGGTGAGCAGAACTAACGTCGCCTCAGAAGAACCTGAGAAGCTGCTGGGGCCCCCGACCCCTCGGCTGGAGCCTCCACAACGCTTTCGCCCACTGACACATGCCAGCAGCACAGGTGTTGCCCCCCCCCCCAGAGCAGAGAGAGGGGGGCTGGGCAGAACCTCCCTCCTGGCCCCTTAAAATCGGGGTTGGGAGGGGCCGAGGCTTCAGCTCAGCTGGGGACGCAGAGACTCTCCCACCACCTGCACTGCTTGCAGGGGCCCCCTTCCATCCGCCCCCCCCCACCAGCCCCTCCCCTCAGAGGAGGTGTGGACCTATGAGAGCCCCCTGGATGGCCCTCCTCCCAAGGGCCCCACCCCCTAGCCAAGTGGGCCTGGAGCCCCCGCTGAGGGGCCCCTGGGGAAGACGCACTGGCCCCCGCCCTTACTTTCCGTCCAGGAAGTCCATCAGAGGCCTCAGGACGTTGTCTGCGTCTTGGGCTGCAGTGTTGGGGCCGCTGTTCCCGGCCCCTTTGACCTGGCCCAGGACCTCCGACATCTGCTTCACACACTCCTCGATGCGGGGCTGGAAACTGAGCACGAGGGGCAAGGTCACCCCCAGGGCCTCTTCAGGCTGTGCCCGTCTCCCCAGGACAGAGCGGCCTCTCCACGTGCCCCGCTCCTCCTTCTAGGGGGGCTGGCTCTTCTGCCCCACCAGGGCTTGGCAGACTGCAGGGCCAGAAGGGCCCCGAAGGGGAACCACCTTCGTCCCTGGAAAGACACGACCCCTGCACCCCCCCCAGCCCCCTTCTGAGTCCTGTGGGGGGACAACCTCCCTTCCGATTTAACTTCCGCACTCCCAGCCCCCAACGCTCAGGGAAGCCACGGCTGATTCCTCCCGGTGGCTCAGTGGCGGACACTGAATCTTAAGGCGCTTAAAGGTCTACGGATCGACCGTTTGAGACCCAGGTGCCGCAGGAGGGAGGGAGCTACCGTCACTGGGCTCAGCTCCTGCAGTTTGAAAGAAGGGACGTGCAGGGAGATAGATACAGGCACCGCATCTAAGCGTGCAGTACGGGAAGTGGGTTCCGTGTTTCACCGCAGGCTCTACGATGCAGCGTGATGGCATGTGGGCCACATGGCCACGGAAACATCTCTGGACAATGCTAAGAAACGGGGATGAGCACCAGCCTAAAATCGGTCACAACTAGCCGAGTAAAAACCACAGTGAGACCTTTATTTCACTTTCTTTTGGCTCAAGAAATGCAAACCTAGGAAATGTGGATGGATTTCACGCTTCGGAAATCAAGTTTCCTTCGTGCTCCAAGAGCCAAATGCCCATCGCTCCACTTTGTTTGGGGCAGAAAGAGGCAAGGAGAGCAATAAGCAGAATCCCCCCACCCCCGTCCTTCTTTCGGGGCTCTGCTTTCCCTCCTCCTGCCCAGGGCCAGGACAGACGGGGGGGGGGGGGGGTGTCCCACCTGTTTCCGAAGGTGGTGCTGAGCTCATCCAGGACGTTGTTCAGCTTCACCTGCAGCTCCTTCAGGGAGTCGCTGGCCTCGGGGTCCAGCTGCCAAGAGAGGAAGGCTGAGTAGGGGAACAGGGGCCGGACTCCCTGCGCCCTGGACGTTGCTGTGGGGCAGGAGGACCTGCTCCCTGCCAGGAACAGGCCGGCGTGCCATTGGGGCCAGCAGCTGCTAAGAATGGCGAGGCTGGAGAACCCTCCCCCCCCATGTGGCCCTGCCACCCTCGGCCACTGCTTGGAGAAGGAGCGAGGGCAAGGCTGGTGTGTGCGTGCGTGTAAAGGGCTCAGTCCGCCTCTAGGACGCCCCCTTCCCAACTCTGCTCTGAAAATAGCAATCCCCCCTCCCTAGCTCTCAGCCCGCCCTTGCCCCATCCTCACAGGGGGCCCCTGCCTTTCAGAGTAGGGCTGGCCAAGGCTCCCTCTTACACCCCCCCCAATCTGGAGCCCCAGAAAGGAGCTGGCCCCTCCCACCCGATCTGGAGCGAGCTGTGGGGGTGGGGTGGGGGGCTTGCAAGGCACCAGAGCCAGGACTGGAGTCCCCCATCTCCGCATGGCAGTTGTTCACTCGGGCTGCAAGAGACCTCCGGGGCCTTGCCATGTGAGGGCAGCCTGGGCCTTGTGTGCCTGGCCCCACAAGCAGCCGGGCAGTGCAAGGGAACCACTGTCCACTCTGAGGAGGGCAGGGAGGGGCCGGCCATGCTGGGCCTCCTTTCAACCGCATGGATGCTGCTGGGGGGCCCTGAAGGAGACCACGCTGCCCAGGGGCCAGCAGGCACAGGGGCGCCCCTCCCAGGACAAGGACACCCTCTTGCTGACTGAGTGCCAAGACCAAGGGAGAGCCCAGCTCCTGGGCCATCTCAGAGCCAGGCACCGCCTGCACCCAGCTCCCCCAGACCCTGCAGGAAGCAGGGAAGAGCAGCGGGGCTGAACTCTGCAGCTAAGGGGCACTCACACCAAGCTGGGACCCTCAAGAGGGAAGGATCCCACTCCCACAAGCCCCCACAGATGGAGGTGAGAGCTGCCCCTGGCAGCACATGACCTGACTCACCCTGGGAACAGACAGCGGGCATCCCTTAAAATGTCCCTTGAAAGTTGGGGGGGGGGAAGAAGAGGAGGAGGAGGGAGGAGGAGGAAGGCCTCGGCCCTTTATGCAACATACGGCTAAATAATGTGTAAGGCAGGGGAGCAGCTACGTCCGTCCGTGTATGTGTTTGTGTGTCCCCTCATCAGATTTCCCTCTGGGATCCTGCTGGGGAAGGGGCAGGGAAATGCCGGGGAGGGGCCTTTGGAGGCGGGAGGGTGGCCTCCTGCCTGACCCCCTGGGCTCTTTGTGCCAGGCTCCAAGGGGGCTGCCCGGTTCCTTCCTCAACCCCGCCCCCCACTTGCAAGCTGGAGACGGGGGCCCCAGCAGGCACCGAAGGGGACCAGAGCAATTCTGGAGGTGGAGACGCCCTGACGCTATAATTCCAGACGCCTCGTGCGGCCAATGCCAGCTCTATTTATATTGAAACCGAAGTGTCATTTTTTGCACCTCCTTCCTTCCCACAGAGGAAGCGACAGCTACAGGCCCCCCCTCTTTGTGGTGGGAGGGATGCTTCCCCCCCTTCAGGGCTGCGCTTCAAAAATTTCAGCAATTAATAGTAAAAGAAGTTGTGTCAAGTATAGAAAATATATGAACAGTTAATATAATTGAGTTAAATAAATCAGGATGAGGATTGTTATAGACGTTTGAGGTATTGGAAATGAAGCTTAAACGGGTTGAATAATGAACGTGATTGCAAATTTTAAATGTTGGCAGAAAATATTTGTACCCAGGCGACATAATGCTTAATGGAAAGTGGAATTTTGTTATCAAAATAAAAAATATATATTCAGCAACAGGTTCTCTGCCCGGTTGCTGGGTGGGCGTGGCCTAGTCGGCCTCCTGCACCACAGCGGGTGGGTGGGTGTTTTCGCCTTCTGGGGGCTTTCCTGGAGTCTCTGGGAGGGGGAAAACTGCCTCAGCCGGGCTCTCCCTCTCCCGGAGCCTCCGCACGGGGCCTGCACTTTCCTGGCATCCAAAACAGGCCGCGTGGAGACTCCTGGGAGGGGAGGGGCCGTCCAGGGGTGGGATCTGGAGGTTCTCCGAACTGGCAGTAACGTTAGCTATGGGTTCTCCCAAAACCGGCCGAACCCGTAGTAGCCCCTGCCCCCTTCCTTGGCAACAGATGGGCCCCCGGATGAGGCTGCTGACTTGGGACCTTCTGGGGAGGGGCCCTTGCCCCCCTCCCCCCCTCGCCCCTTCTCTTCCTCTTCCTTTCACCTGCCTTTGTCCCCCTCCCCCCCTTTCTCGTGGCGCCTGTGGGCTCTTGCCTGTTTCTGGACAAGGGGGGGCGCGAAGGGGGGGAACTGTTCTATCAGTTGGGCATCGATCCATTTTGGAACCAGAAATCTCTTATTTCAGGGGCAACCCCTCCTCTTGAGGGACAATTCAACCAGTACAAAGGAAACTCAGATGACACCAACTGTGAGGTGGGAGAATGGTTTTCCCTCCACAGGGCATCCAGGCTCTGCAAAGGTGCACTGAGAAGTGGGGAATCCACAGGTGGGGCAGGGAACCCTCCCCCTTTGCCTTGAGATGGGGGGATGCTCACCCACCTGGGGGGAGGGGAGGGGGGGTCTGGGTTCCCAGCTGCCCCCAGAGCCCCTCCATCAGCCAAGAGCCGCCGGGGGACCCCCGATTTGCCCTAGGCAGGAGAGGCTGGGTCGGAAGAAGAGCTCCACCCTTGCCTAGAACGGTGGGCTCGCTCTGCCCACAAGAACAGGCCACTCATACACCTGCTAACCTGGCAGCCATGGAAGCTGAGGGACAGGGCGCAGGGACACACAGCTCCGCCCGCCTTGTGCCCATTCGGCAGCCATCAGCATCCGAAGGAGCCAGCGAGGACCACGGGAGGCCATGCAGACTCTGCCTCCCTCCTCCATCCACCTGCAGAGCTTCTATCTGCCAGTCATGGCAGTTCCCTGGGCAGGAGGGGTTTGCCCTGCCCGTCTTCTTCTTGGGGCTGATGGGGGGGGGGGGCTGGACCGAGGCGCCCAGCTGGCTTCATGCCCAAGGCAGGGTGTTTGGATGGTCTCCACGTGTCTCATCTGTGCAGTTCTGGCCTCTTTCTCTTCCTGCCCAGAGGCCGGGGGGCAGAGAGGCTCCTTCCTGCCCTGCTGCTACCAGGGTCGTGACGGAGCCCTTCCTAGATAGGTTCACTCTTTTCCTTCCGAGAGAAGTGCCCGTGCCAGTGCAAGCCTCCGCCTGCCACGGCCACGAAAGGCACCCACCATCCTCCCAATGGTTAGCGAGGGAAAGGCCGAGCAGTGGGGGTCAGACAAGGCCCCCAGGAAAAGGTTCCGGGAGAGGAGGGGCCCCAAGGGAGAGGGGCTCAAGGCGGCCCGACAGACGGACGGCTGTGCTCAGGGCCACCAAAGTGGCTGGGAAAGAAAGCTCCCTTGGAAGCCCAGCCCACCAGGGAGATGAGACCCAAGGGGTAGGCGTAAGGAACGCCCCGAATCCCCTCTAGCCGTGGCAGCCGAGAGGGCCTCCCGCAAGGCCCCCTCAAGCCAGACCCCCCCCTCAGCCTCTTCCAAAGACCCCCAGCCATCTTCTAAAGGAGGCCACCTTGGCTGCCAGCAGAGAAGGGAGACCTCCCCCTCCCCCCACTGGCCTTGGCCACCCCAGAAGGCCCCTCCCCCACCCTCTGGCCCAAGTGGAGGCCGGGTGAGCTCCTGCTCCAGCCTCAGACTCACCTCTTTGGCCCCCATGGCCTCAAACATCTTCTCCAGCTGCACCCTCAGCTGCTGGACGTTGTTCATCAGGATGCAGGGCTGAGGGAGGGAGGGGGGCAAAGGGCCGTCAGCTTCCAAGGAGGAAGAGGCAGCTCCAGAGTTCAGCCAATGGCTGCCTTCCTTCCCCAGGGCCCCCTGGAGCAAGAAGCCCAACTGCTACCCAAGGTCTGGGTGGGCAGACCTGCCCCTTTTCTGGCCCCAGGGATGATGGGGGGAGGGGCATGCTGTCCGTGGTTCTTGATCCAAGTTGGACTGGAGCCCTGCCCCCCCCATTGCAGCCCCCACCCAGGGAAGGCCCCCCCCCCCCCGTCTCCCAGCAGACGCCTCCCGAGGCCCATGGGGTTAAGAGCGTCTCTGCCCAGGACTTCCTGCATCGGCCCAGCCCTTGTTGGAGGCAGCCAGCTGCTCCCGGCACGTCTCACGATGGTGAGTTCCAAAACTAAACCTCCCCTTTTCTTGAGCCTCTTGACCCCAGAGGGGTGGGGCCTGGGCCGAGTCAGGCCAGGGACTCACCACTTTCTCCTTGGAGCAGAAGCTCTGGAAGTCCTTGGAGACGATCTCCGCATACTGCACCAGCACCTTCCCAATGGTCTGCAAGGAGAGCAGAGACCTCAATTCAACCTTCCCGGGAGGGGAAGCAGGGGGGCCTGGAGGGAGGCGTGTTCGCAAAGACCAAAGTGGGGGGGAGGGGTACCTTGGAAAAGCGTCGCATGTAATGAGCCACAATGGTCGGATCGGGACATTCCAGCTTCTTGATGATCTCAAAACTCTGATTGAGCTGGGTGAAGATATCGACCACCGAGCAGGAGAAGAGGGCATGCTCCGACGTCTGCTGGAACTGATCCCCGAAAGAGAGAGAGGGGGGGGAGGGAGGGAGGGAAGGAGGGAGAGGGAGGGAGGGGGGAGGGAGAGAGAGGGGGGGAGGGAGGGAGAAAGAGAGGGAGGGAGAGAGAGGGAGAGAGAGAGGGGGAGGGAGAGGGGAGAGAGAGGGAGAGAGGGGGAGGGAGAGAGAGAGGGAGGGAGAGAGGGGGGGGGAGGGAGGGAGGGAAGGAGGGAGAGGGAGGGAGGGGGGAGGGAGAGAGAGGGGGGGAGGGAGGGAGAAAGAGAGGGAGGGAGAGAGAGGGAGAGAGAGAGGGGGAGGGAGGGAGAGAGAGGGAGAGAGGGGGAGGGAGAGAGAGAGGGAGGGAGAGGGGGAGGGAGAGAGGGGGGAGAGAGGGAGGGGGAGAGAGGGAGGGAGAGAGAGGGAGGGAGAGGGAGGGAGAGAGGGGGGAGGGAGAGGGAGGGAGAGAGATAGAGGGAGGGAGAGGGAGGGAGAGAGAGGGGGGAGGGAGAGAGAGATAGAGGGAGGGAGGAAGAGGGAGAGGGGGAGAGAGAGAGAAGGGGAGAGAGAGAGAGCAGCCATCACCTTCTTTGTAACTGTGGCTTGTATCTTTTGGGATTCATATTGATATTGTTTCCTGATTGCTTATTTGTACCCTATGACTATCACTGAATGTTATACCTTATGATTCTTGATGAATGTATCTTGTATTTTTATGTACACTGAGAGCACCTGCACCAAAGAAAAGTTCCTTGTGTGTCCAATCACAGTTGGCCAATAAAGAATTCTAATTCTATGCTATGCTATTCCTATTCTATTAACAATTCAATTTCAATTCAATTTATTAGATTTCTAGACCGCCCCCTCTCCCCGGAGGGACTCGGGGCCGTGTACAGGAATACATTTAAAAAACCATACAAACAGTCATATACATAGCTAAAAATCAAATTAAACAACCCCTGTACAAATTTATAAAAATTAAAAACAGACCCTAAAACCAATCCTAAAAATTTAGAAATAAAACTGAGGTGGGAAAGATGGAATTAGGCCAAGCCGGCTAGCTGGAATAGGTGGGTTTTAAGTTTCTGACGGAAGGAGCGGAGATCCGTAGTCATTCTAATGTCGGGGGGGAAGGTCATTCCAGAGGGTCGGGCCCATCACAGAGAAGGCCCTTCCCCTAGGCGTCACCCGCTGGCACAGCCTAGTGGACGGCACCCAGAGGAGTCCCTCTCTGTGTGAGCGAATCGGCCGAAGGGATGTATACAATACAATAGCAGAGTTGGAAGGGACCTTGGAGGTCTTCTAGTCCAACCCCCTGCCTAGGCAGGGAACCCTATACTATTTCAGACAAATATCCAACATCTTCTTAAAGACTTCCAGTGTTGGGGCATTCACAACTTCTGGAGGGAACTTCTGTTCCACTGATTAATTGTTCTCATAGTCAGGAAATTTCTCCTCAGTTCTAGGTTGCTTCTCTCCTTGATTAGTTTCCACCCATTGCTTCTTGTTCTACCCTCAGGTGCTTTGGAGAATAGTTTGACTCCCTCTTCTTTGTGGCAACCTCTGAGATATTGGAATAATGCTATCATGTCTCCCCTAGTCCTTCTTTCTCTTAAGCTAAACATACCCAGTTCCTGCAACCGTTCTTCATATGTTTTAGCCTCCAGTCCCCTAATCCTCTTTCTTGCTCTTCTTTGCACTCTTTCTAGAGTCTCCACATCTTTTTTACATCGTGGCGACCAGAACTGAATGCAGTATTCCAAGTGTGGCCTCACCAAGGCATTATAAAGTGGTATTAACACTTCACGTGATCTTGATTCTATCCCTCTGTTGATGCAGCCTAGGACTGTGTTGGCTTTTTTGGCAGCTGCTGCAGACGGCTGGCTCATATTTAAATGATTGTCCACTAGGACTCCAAGATCCCTTTCACAGTTACTACTGTTGATCACGGTACCACCTATACCAGTGATGGCGAACCTATGGCGCACATGCCACAGGTGGCACGTGTAGCCATTTGTCAGGGCACGCAAGGCGCTGCCCTGTCATCTGGCGAGCGCACATGTGCATGCTGGCCAGCTGAGTTCACCCTTTTTTAAAGCCATTTTTTGCCCTCCACAGGTTCCAGAGGCTTTATAGGAGCCTGGGGAGGGCGAAAACAGCCTCCCGCGCCCCCCGAACGCCCTCCGGAGGCTTCAGGGACCGTCTGGAGGCTTCCCTGATGCCTCCGGAGGGCGTCCGGGGGAGCGGGGGAGGCTGTTTTCGCCCTGCCCAGGCTCCTATAAAGCCTCTGTAGCCTGGGGAGGGCGAAAAAAGCATGTAAAAATGGGGGGGTCGTGCCTGTAGTGCGCGCATGCGCATTGCATTATGGGTGCAGCACGCCCGCACACAACCCCTCTGTGCTCCCCCCACTTATCGCACGTGAGCCAAAAAAGGTTCGCCATTGCTGACCTATACTGTACCTGTGCATTCCGTTTTTCTTGCCTAAATGTAGAACCTTACTCTTTTCACCATTGAATTTCATTTTATTAGATAGTGCCCAATGTTCAAGTTTGTCAAGATCCTTCTGTATCTTAAGCCTATCTTCTGGAGTGTTGGCTATTCCTGCCAGGTTGGTGTCATCTGCAAATTTGATGAGTTCCCCATTTATTCCCTCATCCAAATCATTGATGAAGATGTTGAAGAGTACTGGGCCTAAAACAGAGCCTTGGGGTACTCCACTGCATACTTCCCTCCATGTAGATGCAGTTCCATTGAGGACTACACGTTGAGTGCGGTTGGTCAGCCAGTTATTTATATATTTATTTATTTTATTTTATTTGATTTGATTTCTAGACCGCCCCCTCTCCCCGAAGGGACTCAGGGCGGTGTACAGGTACCAAATTAAAAACCATACAAATAATAATAAATATAATTAAAATCGGATTAAACTTTAAACCCCTGTACAAGTTTATAAAAATTAAAAACTTAGCCTAAGACCAACCCGTGAAATTTAAAAATACAGACTGAGGTGGGAGAGCTGGAATTAGGCCAGGCCGGCTAGATTAAACAGGTGGGTTTTGAGCTTCTTACGGAAGGAGCGGAGATCCGTGGTTGTTCTAATATCAGGGGAAGGTCATTCCAGAGGGTCGGGCCCATCACAGAGAAGGCCCTTCCCCTGGGCGTCACCCGCTGGCACAGCCTAGTGGACGGCACCTGGAGGAGTCCCTCTCTGTGTGAGCGGATCGGCCGAAGGGATGTGTGGGGCAGGATACGATCCCGCAAATAACTAGGTCCTGTGCCATGGAGCGCTTTGAAGATAGTCAGCACCTTGAAATGCACCCGAAAAGCTACAGGTAGCCAGTGCAGCCCGCGCAGGAGAGGTGTTACGTGGGAGTATCTAGCGACTCCCGAGACTGCCTGCGCGGCCGCATTCTGAACCAACTGCAGTCTTCGGGTGCATCTTAAGGGGAGCCCCATGTAGAGAGCGTTACAGTAGTCTAGCCGGGACGTCACAAGCGCATGAGTGACTGTGCGAAGGGCGTTCCGGTCCAATAGGAGACGCAATTGGCGCACCAGGCGAACCTGGTGAAACGCCCCCCTTGCCACAGCTGTCACATGGTTGTCCATTGACAGCCGGGCATCTAGGAGGACGCCCAAATTGCGTACCCGATCCACAGGGGCCAGATGTTCACCCCCAATGGCCAGTGATGGAATCAGCTGGTTGAACCGGGGTGCCGGTAGCCACAGCCACTCCGTCTTGGACGGGTTGAGCTTGAGTCTGTTACTTCCCATCCAGATCCGTACGGCTTCCAGACACCGGGACATCACTTTGACGGCATTGTTGGGGTGGTTTGGGGTAGAGATGTACAGCTGGGTATCATCCGCGTACAGATGGTAATCTACCCCGAACCCACGAATGATCTCGCCCAGCGGCTTCATATATGCATTAAACAGGAGAGGCGAGAGGACCGACCCTTGTGGCACCCCACAAGTGAGCGGCCTCGAGGTCGACCTCTGCCCCCCTGCCAATACAAATTGCACTCGGCCAGAGAGGTAGGAGGAGAACCACTGCAAAACGGTGCCCCTCACCCCCAGCCCCTCCAGTCGATGCAATAGGATACCATGGTCGATGGTATCAAAAGCCGCCGAGAGGTCTAGTAGGACCAGGATGGAGGAGCAACCCCCATCTCTGGCCCTCCAGAGATCATCCACCAACGCGACCAATGCCGTCTCCGTGCTGTGGCCGGGCCGGAAACCGGACTGGCGTGGGTCCAGATAATCAGTTTCCTCCAAGTGGCGTGGAAACTGTTGTGCCACCACACTCTCTACAACCTTCGCCAGAAAGCAAAGGTTGGAGACGGGACGGTAGTTGGCTAACACAGCTGGGTCCAGGGAAGGCTTCTTGAGTAGGGGCCTCACCACCGCCTCTTTCAGGACGGCCGGCAAGAACCCCTCACTCAAAGAAGCGTTGACTAACTCCTGGAGCCAGCCTTGTGTGACCTCCCAGGATGCCAGTACAAGCCAGGAGGGACACGGGTCCAGTAAACATGTGGTGGCTCGCAGTCGCCTATTCCATATCGTCGGAAGTAACAGAGTCAAACTCCTCCCAGAGTGGAGCCTCAAGACCCACCTCCGACGTCCCCTCTAGACCATTAGTAGGGACCAACTCGCTTCGAATCTGAGCGATTTTGTCCTGCAGATACTCCCCAAATTCCTCTGCTCTATCCTGCAAAGGGGCTTCCCGCGGCCTCTGTTGAAGGAGGGAGCGGGTTACCCCAAACAGGGCGGCAGGGCGGTTATCTGCGGACGCAATAAGAGTGGCACAATACTGACGCTTGGCCACTCTTAACGCCACAAGGTAAGTCCGTAAATGGGCTCTCACCTGTGATCGGTCAGATTCAGAGCGTGACGATCTCCATCTGCTCTTTAGGCGTCTCTTGTGGCGCTTCATCACCCTCAGCTCCTCGGTAAACCAAGGGGCCTGGGTGGTTCGCTGCCGCAAGAGAGGCCGCAAAGGCGCAACCCGGTCCAAGGCCCCGGTGGCCGCACTGTTCCATGCAGCCACTAGGTCCTCCATCCGGGTGCGGGTCAGGGCTACAGGAAATGGCCCAAGCTCCGTCTGGAACCTATCAGGTTCCATCAGGCGTCTGGGGCGGAACCATCTTGGACATTCCGGTTCCGCCTCCCCGCGATGGGGAGTAGTGGCTGGGAAGTCGAGCCGGAGAAGTGAGTGATCTGACCATGACATGGGTGTAATAACTAAATCCCCTACTCCCAGATCACTCCACCGGCCAGAGACAAAGATAAGATCCAGTGTGTGACCTCCCTCGTGTGTGGGGCCCTGAATTACCTGGGTCAGGTCCATGGCTGTCATGGAGGCCATGAACTCCCGAGCTACCTCGGATGTCTCCCCTACCGATGGCAAGTTAAAGTGCCCCATGACCAACAGCCTGGGGGTCTCAACTGGTTACGAATCCATCTGGTGGTGATGCTGTCCAACCCACATTCTTCTACTTTATCTAGTAGTAGGTTATGGTCTACCTTATCAAATGCCTTACTGAAGTCCAAGTAAACTATATCGATGGCATTCCTCTGGTCTACTAATTTTGTCACATTATCAAAGAATGCAATAAGATTAGTCTGGCATGATCTGTCTTTGACAAACCCATGTTGGCTTTTGGCTATTACTTTGTTTGCTTCTAGGTGTTCGCAAATTCGTTGCTTGATTATCCTTTCCAGGATCTTTCCTGGCATTGAGGTCAGGCTGATAGGTCTGTAGTGCAGCAGGGCAAATGCAGCACAGAAAGTTTTCAATCTAGCTCAATGTGCTGTGAGAGTCGGTCTCTGAGCTCCAGCCAGAGCCAGGCCTGAATGCAAAGAAGTGTCCTTACAGGAGACGCGGCCAGAGCGCTGCTGGAGGACATGGAGGGAGGAACCTGGCTGAGCCTAGACTGCTCACTGCAAGGTGTCGCTCCTTCTCCCCACTTTTCAGCCATGGCCTTAAGGTAGTGATGGCGAACGTTTTTCTGCCAAAAGGGCACGCACGCAATAGCCGCCTATGCGTGCCCACCCCCATAATGCAATGCCCTCCCTGCTGGCACAGGTGCACACACCCCGCGCCCCACCCCTCTGTGTATGCACGCAGGCCTTACTGAGAGCCCCCTGGACTTCCAGTAGGCCCTTTGGGGTGTTTTTCGCCATCCACAAGCTCCGGAGGCTTTCCTGAAACATGGGGAGGGCAAAAACGGCCTCCCCCCCCCCCCAGAAGGCTGAAAATCAGTTGGCCAGCGCATGCACGCATGCTGGAGCTGACCTAGGGCAACGGCCCATGTGCCCTCAGATATGGCTCTGCGTGCCACCTGTGCCATGCGTGACACAGATTCGACATCCCTGCCCTGAGGCGACCCAGGATCTCCTGGGCAAAGTGGGCGCAGAGCTTCATCCACAGGGTGATGGGGAGGGGCCCCCAAAGGCACAAAGTCTGTCAGCTGTGCCCCACTTTGGGCCTTGCTTGAGGCGAGTCCCACGGAGGCGCCTGGGGCTGAGCTTGGCTTGGTGATCTGGAAAGAGTTGGGGTCCTGAGGAGGTGGGCGGTGGGAGACCCAGGACCTCCCTGGTTGGCTCAGGCCTAGGATGAGATTCCGGGGGTGGTGAGGGGAGTCCCCCAGGCCCTCCTTTGAGGGAGCCCTCCGGGGGGCTGCACTCTCCCCCCTCTGCAAGGACGCAACCGTTCTCCACAACGCCCAACGCCCTTTTTAGGGAAGGCTGTTGAGCAGGGCTCCCACCACGGCAGCTGCAAAGAATTCCGGAGGAAGCGGATCTTCTGGAGCCTTCAGGACCAGGAGTCAGATTAAAATGGCAGTGATGGCCTCTGAGGAGAGTGGGAGGGGCCCACCTCTCAGCAGCCTTCCATGCCATCAGCTATGGGGCTGGCCCAATGGTCATCACCCCCTTGGGAGGGTTTGGGGGACTGGAGGCAGGGGACAGAGCAGTACTGGCTCTCCTCTTTACCATCCTTCTAGGCTGCCTGTCTCCATGTCTCGAGTGGCTCTGAGTGGCATACAGTTGAGAGGGGAGAGGCCTCGCCCACAGCCCCTACTCGGGGCCCTCCCCACACCTGTGCAACATCTGGGCAAAGCTCCCTGGCGAGGGAGGCCCCAGGTTGGGAAATCCGGGTCACCTGGAACTCCACACAGGCAGAGAGAGACCGTTTGCATCCTTTCCTTAGGAATTTCCCTCTTTCCTGCCCCCTCCCCAATTCTCCCCAGGAGAATTCTCACCCGGCCCACCCACCCCTTCCTCCGAGGGCCACTTCAGCAGAGCCATTCAAAGCAAGGAGAAATGGACCTGCGCCCGAGGCTTCTCCTTCAGCACAACATGGGGGACAGCCAGAGGCCACCGCCCTGGCCCCGCTGCTTCCCAGGAGGACAGGAGGGGCATGTTGTGTGTGTGTGAAGCCAGGCTGACACACCCGAAACCCCCTCCCACAGGCCAAGCAGTGCTTCCCCCTCCCCCCCAGGGGCTGCAGGGCCCAAGGAGGGTCTCCTTCTCCCAGGCATCCGGGACCCCCACCTACCCCGTCCTTCTTGTCTCGCTCCAGAGCACCGTGCAAGAATTCCATCGAGACGTCTTCGTTCTCGTCCAGCCACTGCACCACAAAGGGCTCGAACCACCTGCCGTGGGGGGGGGGGGGAGGGAGAGGGGACACCCGTGTGAGCTCTTCTGCCCTCTGCCCTCTCAGGAAACCCCTCCCATGCCATGCCCCCCCCCAACTGACACACCACCCCAGCTGCTTCTCCGGGGATCCCCTCCACCGGTCCTCCTCCTTCCCAGCAGGCACCCCAAGCCCCCTCAGCTTCCTCTCCTGCCCTGCCAGGTAGGCCCAGGACCTTGGGGGCTTCCCTTCTGGCCTCCCATGCTTGCAGCCAGCTTAAAGTGACCCCCCCCCCCCAAGAACAGGCAAGGGAAGCTACATATGGGGAGACATGACTCCAGGGGTGAAATCCTCCCGGTTCGGCTGAAGGGAAGGGAGGATTGTCCCTGGCTCCATGGACTGGTAGTAAAATTAAGCTCCCGAGGATCACGAGCCTCAGCCGTGTCGGAAGCCTTTTCCCCTCGTTTTAGGGTGGAAAAAGTCACATGACTACATAGCCATACCCGCTCAGTCACATGACCCCCACCAAGCCACGCCCACAGAACCGGTGGGAAAAAACGTTCGATTTCCCCGTTGCCTGACTCCCCCCTCGGCCCTTCTCTTGGCTGCTGGCAGGCAGGGAGGCGGCCTTTGGGGAAAGGAGGGATGGGGGCTTTTACAGCTCCTGGGTGAAGCACAGCTAGTCTTTCGGTTACGATCCCTTGAAGATACGACTGACCCTAAAAATTGGCCTAACAACTCAGATTCAAAGTTACAACGTCCCCCCCCAGCCCCCCCCCCACGGCCAGGTGACCGTATTTTATCCACCCAGCAACAGCCCCACATTTGCAGACACCTGCAAGGACCCACAGCCACGTGGCAATGAATCCCGCTCTTTTTACTTCAAAAAAAGCCGTAACATATTTACACAGTGGTCACTATTTACGTGGTCCCTGTTTATGACTGAAACTGTGGGCTCAACAACAGTCATAAGTCAAGGGCTGCTTGGAAGTGGATAAACCCCCCTCCCCCCCTCGGTTCCATCCACTGACCCTCAGCCAAGGGAGGAAGCAGCCAAGGGCCAGGTTGGGAGGGGGCAGCAATGGCTGGGACGCAGCCACGAGTGGGAGGAGCATGTAGCTCCCTGGGGCAGAGGGAGAACCCCCCACCCCGCAAATGAGGCTGGGGGCCCTTCTAATGGAGACCCCTGAGGCCAACGTTTCTACGCCTCCCCCGGAAGTTCTTGAAGAGGCTGCGCAGGGCCAGACCTCGAATCGGAGGTGGGGGTAAGATCCCCCCCCCAAGATTGTGGGAGGAGGAAAATAAAGCCCCCCTTCCTCTCAAAGCGGGGGCAGAGCCAGGGGAGCAGAGAGCAGGGCAATCTGCCTCCGCTCCCCCCTGGAACTTCCCCACGGAGAGGCACCCCCACCTGGCCTCAGTGAGGCAGGGAGCTTCAGACAGGGAAAGGAGCACATTTTGGGAGAAATCCGTACGGACAGCTCCCGCCCGCTGTCTTTACAAAGGGCCGATGTAGGGTTAGAGTCAAGATCCTTTGCTTAGGGACAGTCGCAGCAGCCGCCCCTCATCTCGCCTCAGAGTCAGGAGGGTCCAAGCCCAAGGGGGGGGCCCTCCTTGCTGCTCATCCCCCTTTGCCTCCCCCCTCAGGGAGCTGCTTCTCCCTCCCTGCCCCCAAAGGGCCGCTGGGAAGGCGGAGAGAGGAGAGCAGCCCCCACCTCTCCTGCTCCCCCCACCCAGGATGGGCGCAGAGCCACCGCAGAGCCGCCTCTTGGGAAGAGCCGCCCCAGCAGCAGGCAGCTCCTCACAGCCGGGCCGACTGCACGGGCTGCAGTGGCAGGCAGAGTTTGTCCTGGCGGTGCTAATTATGGGCTGCTTAAACGTGCCGAGGTGACGGAGAAGGAGGTGCCAGACGCTGCTGCTACTCGGGAGCCTGAAATAACCCTCCTCTCCTGCGTCTCTCGGAAGGGAGAAGCACTCCTGGGGCCCAAAGCCAAGGGAGGCAGGGCAGCTTGGAAAGCCTCCCTTCGGAGGGGCAGAGGGGAGCAGCTGCAGGTGGGCCACCTGGATGGGAAAAAGCCCCCCACCTTCCCCACCCCCAAAAAACAGGGCAGGGACAGGAGGCGCTGGAAGGGAGACAGGGCCCTGCTGCAAAGGAAGGCCTCCCCCACACCTGGCCTCTGCCCGCCTGCTCAGACCTGGATAAAGCCCCCTCCTCATCTTTTTTACTGGTTGGAGCCCCCCAGACAAATGGATCCTTCCACTGTGATGGGCTTTGGCTGCCATTCGGAGGGGCAGAAGCAGCAAGGAAATCCCGATGTTTGCGGCAGCTGATGAAGCTGCAAAGCTGAGCGGGGTCTGTGCCTTAGCCTCTGACAGGCGCCTGTGAAAGGCAGAGGGCAGGTGGGACGGAGGGTCGCAGGAGGGCGGAGGGGCCCTGGACGCATCTAGGGCCCAGTCTCCATGCGAGGGCCGTGAGCGTGGCTGTCCGTGCCTAGTGCTGGGAGCCCTTTCGGTCTGCAGGAGGGAGCCTGGCCAGCAGCCCAGCCGAGGCACAGCAGGTCGGGTGAGAGGATGAAAGGCCTGGCCTCGAGTCCTGGGCCCTGCAAGGCCCTCCTGACTTGGCACGAGGGTGGGTGAGCAGCTCAGGGCCCAGGCCAGCGCTCGGCAGGGCTGTCCTAAAGGCGGCTGGAGTAACCTTCGCACTCAGATGGATGGAGAATGACCCCAAGCAGCTCCCGAGGAGACCCAGCCCAGTGTCCGTTCACCAGGAGCCTTAATGTCAATGGCCGGCACCAAGTCACGCATTCTCAGCCAGCCACCCAAAGGGCCTCCCAGAAGCTTGTCCTGGGCAAGAGGCGACCCACCTGCTCCTTCTCCAGCTCCTCCCTCGGGCCCCAGCAAAGCTCTCCTCCTGCCGATCCCTCGCCAAGGGAGCCCCACAAAACAGGCCTGGCATCCCCCCAACTCCCCTGGAATCCCAGGAGGGAGGGAGGAGGGACGGGGAGGGAGGGAGGGACTCACGCTGGGTACTCGGGCACGGTGCCCTGGAAGGCCGGTAGGCTGCGGAGGTACTCGTTGTAGAGCCACTTCACCTTGAAGTGCAGGTTCATGTAGTCTGAGCTCCTGCACAGCCGGTGCTTCTCGTGCTCTGGAGGGGGGGGGGGGCAGAGAGTGAAGAGGCTGTCAGGTGGGCAATGGGAAATGCCAAGGCAAGAAAGAAGCCCCCCTCCCCCTGTTTTTGCAGCCTGGTGTGGCCTGGTGTGTTTCTGGGGGGCAATCCCCACCTATCTAGAAGCTCCACTTCCAGCCCTCCCCCCTCCAGCCCCAGGGAGGCAGCCATCGGAAGTGGCTTCCCCCATCACGGGCAGAATCTGAAACTGAAATCGGCTCCCTCCCCCCAATTTAGGGGGCCTCAACTTACAACCGTCCGTTTAGTGATAGTTCAAAGTTACAACAGCACTTGGAAAAAGTTCAGCCACAAAGGGGTGGGGAGCTGTAGGGATCTTTACTTTACTTTACTTTTATTTAGATTTTTATACCGCCCCCTCTCCCCAAAGGGACTCGGTAAGTCCCCCTTTTCAGGTAGGTTGTAACTCTGAATTGTCAGTAGAAACCGGTTGAAAGTCGAGGCCTACCCGAATGGACGTCATTCCTACGGTCCCTTCCACAAAATTCTCCTTCTGGTTACCTGAACGGCCTTAAGACACCCTTAACACACACACCCCTTGACCATCACCAGGGAAAAGCCACAGAGCTCTCCCACAAAACGTGGCCTTGCTGTCAGTGGCCGAGAAGAGGACTCACCTTCCATGGCGTATTTCATGTCCTGAGCGAAGAGGTTCCACATGACTTCCGCGCTTATCTTGCCCACCGCCAGTTCTTGGGGAAACCTGCGTCCGGAGTGGGAGGTGGTGTTCAAGGGATGCCCCGCGGCTGATGGGGGACGTCCCTGCTGTGTCCCTGCCCGGTAGGGGCTCCTTGCCCGGAGACATCCCAGCCAGAGGCCCTCCAGCTTCCCCCAGGGTCTCCCCACGGGGGCTTCCTGGTCCCATTCAGGCTGTGCCAAGCCTTCCCCGCCAGCGCTGCTGCCTGCACCCCCCCCCACCCTCGAGCAAACGAGCGCAGGCAGTCCCCAGCTCCGGGGCCACAGGCCTTGGCATGCAGGCAGGGTGGGGGCACCGGACGAGGAACCGCTCTCACCCCTCTGCTGGGCGCTAAGCGGAAGTCGCCATCTCAACTACACAGTTACTGTTCCACAGACGGACAGACAGACACAGACGGACAACAGACAGGTCCTGCGGAAGGACACCACGGACAGACGGACAGCAGAGCTCCGGCCGGCTGTTTGTGTGCCGAGGAGAGCGTCCCTTACTGGTTGAGGACAGGGGCGTAGGAGTTCTTGTCCTCTTCCGCAATGGAGACGATGAGCGTGATGAGTTTGGGCCAGAAGTCCAGGTTCTTCACGCTGGGACCCTGCTCCTCGGGGGGCAGCTCCTGCGCTTTGTTCTGGGGGAGACCAAGGGCCCTCAGACAAGGGCTCTCCCTAGCCCCCCCCCCCGCATACACACGCTGCCCCCCCCTCTCCAGTGGGGGCTGTGAGGGGATCTGCTAATCCCGTTTGGGCAGAAGAGGGGTGCCCTCCCCCTCATGCTCTGCTGCAGAAGGAAGCAGCCCCCCCTCCCGTCTCCCCCCCCCACTTTACTCAGGAGAATCCCTTCTTGGCTAGATTTTCCTTTTGCTTGTTCAGGTTCAACCTCACTACGCTCGGATTAGTGAGAATAAGAGCCGTAGCCCTTAGACTTACCGTATTTTTCAGAGTATAAGACGCACCTTTTTTCCTCTAAAAAGAGGCTGAAAATCTGGGTGCGTCTTATACACCGAATACAGCATTTTTTTGCCTCCCAAAGCCCCGCCCCCTTCACCAAAATGGATGTGCATAGACTTACGAAGGCTTTCAGGCAGCTCCTGGGGGCTGGGGAGGACAGACATTAGCAAAAAGTGGGCCATTCCCCCCCCCCCCCCCGTCCCCAGCAGCACTCTATAAGCCTCCATAAGGCTATGTATGCATTTTTCTTGACAAAAAACGGCCGGTTTTGTGAAAAATTGGCCATTTTTTCTCTTCCCCCCCCCCACCTCTAGGAGCACTCTGCAAGCCCCCACAAGGCTATTCATGCCTTTTATTTGAAAACAAAACGGGCCCGTTTTCATGACAAACGGGCTGTTTTGGGGAGGTTTGCAGAGTGCATAACCTTTTTCCCCCCCTTTCGGAAAGCTCTTTAGTTAGAGTGGTTGATGAGTTTTAGGTGCTGCAGATTGTCAGCGATTTCCTTCTCCAGCACATGGATAAATACACCTGGCAACATCTCCCTACCTACCTACTCTCTCTCTCCCCCCCTACCAACCTACTGTATTTATCTCTCTCTATTTCTCTCTCTCTATCCCTTTATCTACCTACCTACTCTCTCTCTCTCTCCCACCTACCTACTGTATTTCTCCTCTCTCTCTCTCTTCCTCTATCTACTTATATACTTACCTACCCTTTCTCTCTCTCCCTATCTACATACTGTATTTATCTCTCTCTCTCTATCCCTTTATCTACCTATCCACTTTCTCTCTCCCCCTACCTACCTACTGTATTTCTCTCTCTATTTTTCTCTCTCTATCCCTCTACCTACCAACCTACCTACTCTCTCTCCCCACCTATCTACTGTATTTCGCTCTCTCTCTCTCCATTTCTCTCTCTCTATCCCACTACCTACCTACCCTCTCTCCCTATCTACTGTATACAATACAATACAATACAATACAATAGTAGAGTTGGAAGGGACCTTGGAGGTCTTCTAGTCCAACCCCTTGCCTAGGCAGGAAACCCTATACCGTTCTAGACAGATGGCTATCCAACATCTCCTTAAAGACTTCCAGTGTTGGGGCATTCACAACTTCTGGAGGCAACTTCTGTTCCATTGATTAATTGTTCTAACTGACAGGAAGTTTCTCCTCAGTTCTCAGTTGCTTCTCTCCTTGAGAGTATTTCTCTCTCTCTCTCTCCCTACCTACCTACCTACCTACCTACACTCTCTCTCCCTACCTATCTACTATATTTCTCTCTCTTTCTCTCCCTCTCTATCCCTTTATCTACCTACCTACCAATTTTTTTAAAAAAATTGCCTCTTCAAAACCCTGATGTGTCTTATACTCCGAAAAATACGGTACATTCCACTTCACAATGCTTTACGGCCATCTCTAAGCGGTTTACAGTCTCCGGTCCCCAAAAATCTGGGTCCTCCTTTGACCCACCTTGGAAGGATGGGGGGATGGGAGACCAACCTTGAGCCGGTCAGGATCGAACCGCTGGCAGTGGGAATGCAGAGTTTCTCCTGCCATCCTGCTCTCTGGCCACAGAGCCACCAGGCCTCAGCAGCTCCCTCCTTCTCAAGGGGCCTCTTGCCTACCTCAGGGACTCAGGCGGGCGGGCGGGGGGTGTTAGACCCTCAGGACAGCCTGGCTCACCCATCTCCCCCAAAACACACACACGCGCGCACACACACACACACGCTACGTACTGGGTCCACCTGATACTCCCGGCTGTACAGCTCGTGGCAGTTGTTGAAGATGTACTCATAGGTGGAGTTGAGGCAGGCCCTGACGCAGCCCTTGACCACCTGGCTGGCACGAGGGGGGCTCTGCAGCTCCTGGACCTGGGTAGACAGATGGGGGAGCCGGGGGTGAGGAGGGCTGGGTTCCCATCTCCATCCCGACCTCTCTTCCCCGGGCAGCCCTGCTGCTCAGGACACCCCAGGACGTCCCAGACGGTCTTTCCCAGAAGGTCTTCAGCCCCCATGGGGAGCTTGATCCAAAGGCCAGGCCAGGAGTTCCTCCCAGGGGCTGCCCCAAGACTCTGGCCCAGAAGGGGCCTGCAAGAGGGGCCCTCTCCCACTTCCACATTCCTGTCACCCGGAGGGAGGGGTGTGCTTCCACACTAGCCAGCTTAAAGCTCCTGGAGGCCCATTGTCTCATCCTAAAAAAGCCTTGCCCACCCTTGAGGAGCCCCCCCTCCTAATGGGTCATAATGCCATAGAGTCCTGGGACCTGGAGGACTTCTAGCACAAGCCCCCCCCCCCCCGAGGGCCCCAGGGCATGGGGCGACATCTCCAAGGGCAGGTGGAAGGACCTGGCCAGGCAGGCAGCCTCTTTGGACCGAGCCCCCCAGGGAGAACTTTCCAGTCCTTCGGGGGGAGGGATCTTCAGCAAGCGGGGGGGGCAAGCGGGATACATTAAATAGGCCTACAAAGCTGACTTGACAGCTTGGGGGAGGGGTGTGAATGTCCCAGGCGCAAACAAGGTTCCCTGGCCCTTCCTGCCAGGGGGACACGGACACTTTGGCTTGTCAGAAATGGTTTCACAGGCTTCCCATTAATTGAAGAGAGATAAATACCAATTTCACAGGCCATCAGCCTCCTCCGCTGGGGACAGGCAGCGTCTCCCCCTCCTCCTCCTCCTCCTCCTCCTCCTCCTCCTCCATGTAAGACCAAAGGCCTTGTTCTGGCTCCCCTCCTGCCTCCAGAGGTGCCCCCCCCCAAGAGTTCGCCTAATGGGCAAGCCAGGTCTTGGCAGCCTGCTAGGGCCATGGGCAAGATCAGCGCAGAGGGATTGCAGAGCGGCGGCGGCTGGACGTGAAGGGAAGTCCAGGCAGACGGGGGGGGGGAGCCGGGCTGAGCCCAACGCGGAGGAGTTCTCCCTGCCTTCCACAGGGGGGGGAGGGAGGGGGGCATGAGGGGATCCCGTCTCAGAGGTGGATGGAATGGAAAGGAGGGGCCCTGGATGCACTGGAGCAAGCACCCCCCCCCCCCAAAGTGCAGGAGCAGGAGGAGGGGGCCCAAGGAAGAACATCATCTCCTGCCCTCCAAAAAGAACCCAAAATTGAAATCGAGGTTGCTTCCTCTCCCAGGAGGGGAGAGGAGGAACAGGGGAGCCCTTCGCCTATGGCCAGGTGGCCAGGGCAGCCTCCTCCCAACTTTGAAAAGGGGTGAGGGGGGTGCACAGATCCACACTGGCTCCCCCTTTCCTGTTCCCTTTCAGGTCTGGGCTCTGCCCTTCCAGGCGTGAGCAGCTGGGGGGGGGGTGACAGGAGCTGGGAGGGCTGCAAAAAGAAGGTGGCACGGAGGCCTCCCACAGGCCACACACCCCCGGGGGCCAGATGAGGAAATCCCCGTCCCCTCCCCCCCAGCTTACAGAGTCCCCTGAGGTGACCCATCATTTGGGGAGCCTGCACCCCAAAGGTCTGGAGCCCCAAGAATCTGAGCGGACAGTCCTACCTTCATTCGGAAGAAGGTGATGCTGGTCAGCAGGTCCACGGTGGACTTGAGGTCCTGCAGGCGCTCCCGGTTGCTGGCGGGGAAGTTGTTCTGTGGGCAGGAACAGAGAGGGGCTTTTCAAGGGACCCTGGAAGACGCCCACCAGCCCTGCAGCAGCAGCAGCAGCAGGGACCCCGTCCCAGCAGGAGCTGTGGCTGAAAGGCCGGGGAGGGGCTCAAGCCTGGGGGGGGGGCAGCGTTTGCTCTCTAGACCCCCCTCGCCTTCCTGCCTACCAAGCAACACGGAGGCGGAGGGGAGAGGAAGCCAGACCCATACTGGCTTGAGCCATCTTGGGATGAGCAAGGATACGCTTCCTCCACTGGTACATACACACACACACACTCAAACTCCACGCCCGGATTATGTGACATCTGAATTTGCCTCGGGGGTGGGGGGTGGGGGGAGAAAAAGCCTCTGCACCCCCAGCCAGAGTTCCTGAGCTCCTTTCTTCTGCTTGATGAGTGTCTCAGGTGCAAAATGTCCGCCTTTCCCGACCGCCCAGGGCAACGACTCCGGCTGCCTTGGACAAGGGCCTTATAGTCTAGGTGTCCATTTGATGACTCCAATCCCTTGTTCTGGCCCGCCTGGCTTACGAATGGGCTGGAGACCCCCGGAGACCCTCCGGCTCCCCTGGCTATAGGAGGAGCCCGTTTTCTGAACCATGAAGGCCCAGCAAAAGCGGCTCTGCTCAACCCAAGGTGGATAACCCTGAATAAGGTGGACCTGGTTTGCAAAGCACCCTGTTTGCGCTGGCTCCTCTTTTGGGGGCAGCCGAGCCCCTTCTCCCCCCTCCTCAATGCTGGAGAAAACCCCAAAGCCAGGCCCCCCTCCCTGCGTTCCCCAAAGGTGCAGGGCAGCACTGAGGGCCCCAGGGGGAAGTCAAGGGGGAAGGAAGGGGCGGGGTCCGTTTCAGGCAGTGGATGACAACGTCCGGTCAGTTCCCTCGGCTGCTGACAAATCTCTTTGGGTTTCCTCTTCCAAAGCGGCCAGAGAGCAGAAGGCAAGGCAGCCACACCAGAGAGAGAAAATCCCCTCCTTCCAGGTGTGAAAATAATGCGTGGCAAAAGCCCTTCCCCCGCTTTGCTCCCTGAGACGAAAGCTGTTGGGGACAATCCATGAAGAGCCCCTCCCTCACTCAACAGAGTCTCATCGATACAAGCCAGGCTTCACTCAGCAAGTGGCCGAATGAAGAAGCCCCTTATCCCAGCATTAAAGCCCTTTCCCCCCAACGATGCCTGCAATTCCCAGGGGGCCTTCTCCATGTTTCCCCAGCCAAGGTGAGGTGAGGGTGGGGAATGGAGAGGGGAGAGGAAGGGGGCTTCAGTCCAGCCAGGGCCAAAGTAGAAGAGGCCCTGAGGCCTGGAATGACCCTCTCGGTGGCTCTTGAGATGCCCTCTGCCCCTGGCACCAAGAGAGGACCGGCTCCTGCCAAGGGGGTTTCTCCACTCTTATGGCCACAATGCCGTTCTTAAGAGAGGCTTTGCTCTGGGTCACTCGAGGCTCCCCGTACCTTCCAGCTTCCTCAGGTCCACAACCAGGGAAGGCCAAGAGAGCACAATCCGAAGGAAAGTGGACATCACTCATTCATCTATGAAGATCCTCATCCAGATCAGGCAGCTGGACTTGCTTGGTTTTTCCTTGAGGACGTTTAGCTTCGCATCCAAGAAGCGGAAGAAGCCTCTTGGATGAGGAGTGAAACCTCTTCAAGGAAAAACCAAGGATCTCTGGTTGCCTTTTGAAAAAGCATCTTTGGAACATCACATCGTCCCAAGAGGCAACGCATCTGATTTGATGAGTGAAATATGCCGTGTCCCCCCTCCACCCCCTCAAGCAAGTCATGCTGGCCATACTCCAAGGCAGAAGCCGGGGGTCCTCCTGATGATCTGGATCAGAACTAGGATTGCCCTGGAGGCCCTGAACTCCGGAGCCACTTCGGACTCTGTCTCTGGGGAAGGCAGGCTGGACTCTCCCAGGGCTCTGAGTCGGGGAAGGCCCACCGACCAGCCCACGACAGCATTCAGGGCCACAGATGAGGGGCCAATGGAACAGCGTCAGGAACAGATCCCTAGAGACCAAGTTCATCCACAGGATCGATCTGCAAGCCCCCTGAACGATCACAACCCGTCCCTGCTCTGGACTCACGGTTGGTGCCAACCTGAACTCCAAGCGTGCCCATCGACTAAAGAGGCTCCCTCAACTCAGTATCCACCCAGGTCTTGGTTATGCCTCTCAGCCCTCAAAGGATCGGATAGGAAGAGAGGAGCCACACGGCTTCCAGTGAGCAGGCCCTCAGGCTGAGTCCATAGGGCAGCGATGGCGAACCTTTTTTGGTTCGCGTGCCACAAGCCCCGGAGGCCCTCCGGAGGCTTCCCTGAAGCCTTCGGAACGCTTACAACCACCCTCCGGGTTGCTCGGAGAGACGTTTTAAGCGCTCCGAAGGCATCAGGGAAGCCTCCGGACGGTCCCTGACGCCTTCAGAACGCTTAAAACCACCCTCCAAGCAAACCGGAAGTGACTTTCGCATTGCTCGGAGGGTCGTTTTAAGCGCTCCGAAGGCGTCAGGGAAGCCTCCGGACGGTCCCTGAAGCCTTCTGAACGCTTAAAACGACCCTTCGAGCAACCCGGAAGTGACTTCCGCATTGCTCGGAGGGTGGTTTTAAGCGCTCCGAACACGTCAGGGAAGCCTCCGGACGGTCCCTGAAGCCTCCGGGGGGGGGGGCAGGGGAGGCTCTTTTCGCCCTCCCCAGGCTCCTATAAAGCCTCTGGAGCCTGGGGAAGGCAAAAAATAGCTTTTAAAAAGGTGAACTCAGCCTCGCGTGCCCTGACAAATGGCTCTGCGTGCCACTTGTGGCACACGTGCCATAGGTTCGCCATCACTGCCATAGGGGGTTGTGGAAGAGAGAACTCGAACCAAAGGCCAAAGAGGCTCTCTGCATGAGTGGCTCATCACCCCCCCTCCTCTTCCCACCACAGCTGAGAAGTTCCAGCCGGCACCAGAGCCCCCAGCCCACCTCCTACAAACCCTCCACCTCAATTGGGACCTTGCTCTCAATGGACCAATCATTTGGGGGCCTCCCCCCTTCTCCATGGATTCCAGTGGGCTGCAGGGAGTCTCACTGCACAGAGAGGGCCAGGTGGCTCCTATCCACACCAACCTCCAGTCCAACCTCAACCTCTCTCCTCTCTTGCCATGCTCCATCTTTCTTGGTCACACATTCCTGGTAGCTGTGGCTGGATGACTGTGGACCAGTCATCTTCCCCATAGCTGTGCAACTGCTCCGGGTGCAGGCAAAACCCGGAATCTGAAGCGGAGCCCTCCCTCTCCACCAGCAAGACGGATCTTCTCCAGCCTCCTGGAGGCCCAGGCCTGATGGTCCTCCAATTGATGCCTCCTCCGCCCCATCTAAGCCACACCTCCATAACCAGCAGCACACACATATGGTGCTATCAGCTTAACCAGCGGAACAGCTTGCCACCAGAGGTTGTGGGTGCACCATCACTGGAGGTTTTTAAGAAGAGTCTAGACAGTCCCTTATCTGAAATGGTTGAGGGTCTCCTGCTTGAGCAGGGGGCTGGACTAGAAGACCTCCAACGTCCCTTCCAGTTCTATTCTGATTGATTGATTGAGCGAGCTCCTGGGCCTTGTCACAAACACACAACTCACTCTGGCCTGTCCTTAAGAAATCTAGTGAGCAGCTTCCATGTTCCTCCTCAGCTGCCACTTCTCCAAGCTGAACTTCTGTCCCTCCCTCCGTCTCTCCACACAGAGCGGAGCTTCTGCCCTCTGACCAGTCTTGCTGCCCTTTAAATGTGGGGCCCAGAAGTGGACTCAGGATGCCTGGCAAAGGCAGATAAAAGTGGGGCGATTCCTTCCCAGGGTGGGAAGAACCCAATTCTGTGGCTCTCCCTGATTTGCAGCCTCGTCCCGCTGCATTTCGCACTCGTCCACACATCCCACGTCCAACTTTTGCAGGCAACTCCGGACACAGGGTCTTCCTCGGGCAACCCTCCCTCGCCCAGGCGACCCTCTTCTCTGACAGCGCAGTCTGCTCTCCTCCCCTGAGGCCAGACGTTAGCGCTCGTCTCATCTCATGCAGCTCATTTCACTAACGTCTCCAGATGATTGTGAATTTCACGTTTTCTATCTTGTAGGTCATCTGCAAATTGGCTAAGCCTTCCTTCCTGCTCTTCCCCCAGGTCATTAACACACACACACACACACACACACACACACACACACACACACTTCTCCCAACCGATTAAGAAACAAAATAAGAAGCTGCTTATGTGGAGTTGGCAAATTCAGTAGGCTTTGGGTCAGTCTCCCCTGATCCTCTGGACCTCTCAGGTGTCCTGAATCATTTCCATAAGGCAGGTAAATGTTCTCAGATCAAAGGAAGCTGCAACCTCCATTGCAACCAAGGAAATCCTTCAGGGAAACGGGCAGCAGGACCCCTCCCCAGGGACCATTGGGGGCTGGCCAGTGGTGCCCTGGGAGGCTGGGGGTCCGTGGATCGTGGCTCCTCACTGCCAGAGAGGCCACTGGGCAGGCCCTGAAGTCAAGACCCCAGGGGGGGGGGGTGGTGGGGGGAATGGGAGGTTGCCATGTGGGGCCCATACCCTGTACATGGAGAGGTCAATCCGGAGGGAATTGTGCAGCTGGTCCAGCAATTTCACGAACCTCTCCTTCTGTCGGGAAAGAGGAGGAAAGAGAGCAGGCGTCAAGAGGGCTTTCTTGGGCTATTTCTCGGGAGGGTCCAAAAATGGGTGTCCCCCCCCCCCGGAAGGCATTGGAGGGGGGGGGGGGCTGACCAATGAGATGAAACTATCGGCCAGTCTGAGGGGGAATTCAAGTCTCAGGCTGAAAGGCCGAGTCTTCCCTGAGGAGCAGCTGCCCCCCAGTGGGCCGTCTTGCCAAGTCCAACCTCCGAAAAGTGTGGGGCAGCCCCAGAGGGTCTCAGAGGCATTTTCTGTCTCCCAGCCTCAAGGGGGGCCTGGGGCTTCTTTTTCTGCTCCACCCCCCTCAAGCTCTCCCAGATATTCAAGCCTCCCAAGAGCCCCTCCGGCCTCCCAGCAGCACCCCAGCGCTGTCGCCCCACCAACCCCTGTGGGCAGCAGCAGCCACGGGTCCCTCTGTCCACAGAAAGAGGCCCCAGCTGAGGCTGAACAGTGGGGAGGACTTACCCCAAAGTTTGAGGCCGAGAAGCGGTCGGAGGCGGAGACCTGGGTGGAGGCCGTGGTGTGGGCATAGTAGGCATTGATGTTGGCCAGCAACGTGCTCATGACGGCCGGCACTCCGGGACACATGTATTTGGACGAAAGACACGCAAAATGCCTGGGGGGAGGGGGAGGGACAGAAGCAAGAAAGTGGCACTTGGGCCCCTTCTCTTCCCCTCTTCTCCCTCCCTCCCTCCCCCCCCCAGCCTCGGCCTTCCTTCCAGGTGCTCCCAGTGGTGGGGAGAGCAAGGCCAGAGCCTGAGAGCCAAACCTTCTCCTACCTGGGCCCAGGCAAAAGCAGGGATGGCCCACCTCTACCCTCCTCTCAGTCATGCCGGTTATGGCTAGGACCACTTCCCTCCCTCCTGATCTGTCCTGCAAGGGGGTTCCTTTTCGAGCGCCCCCCTCCCTTCTCCACACCAGGTTCTGCTGACTTTCCTCAACCCCTCCCCCCCAGCCCATGTTGTGGGGATTCTGGCTTTCTTTTCTGGGGTGCCATGAAGGGAGAACACACATCTGAGGCCATTTCCTTCTGGACAATGGCAGGAGGAGCCCAGGGGAACTGAGGGGCTCTGCAGAACCTGCCAGGCAGCCGAGCAGGAATCCTGCAGCCTCAAGAGAAGGAAAAACTGCCCCCCCAATTGGGCTCATCTCCTGCAGCTCCAGGGGCTGGGGGCAAATGGTCATCTGGAGCCGGGCAAGGAGGGGGTCCTTCATCAACAGCAGCCGAGTTGAAGAAACTCCCCCCCTCCAGAGTTTGGGGATCAACACCCTCCCCCGACTGCCCTCGGAGGCTGGGAAAGCCGCTTGGCCCCGGGACTAAGGCAGAGGGTCAGGTGTGGTTGGGTACTCACGTCATGGCTTGGTAGATGGACTCGATCCCGTAGCGCATGGCAAACTCATCCACGATCTCCTGGCCAATCTCCTCAAAGTACACCTTCCAGGCGTCGTCTCCTTTGGCCTCGGGGATCTTCACCACGCCGCTTCCTTGGACATCCGTCAGGTAGTGGAAGAGGTTCTGGAAAGGAGACCCCAAGAGGCTCCCAGGAAAGGGCCCGACAAGGCGGGGAGGGGGGGAAAGACCCAGACTCATTCCTTGACTGCCTCCTCCCCCCCGGCCCAGGTGTGGCTCCTGCTCTCCACACCTCTGCCCTTTTCCTGCAGGGCTGACCGAGTTGGCTGCCACTTCTAGATTGTCCCCAGAGCCCCTTGTGTGGCTTTGCCCGCCAATGTCTGACCCCCTGCTTTTGGGGTGTCCCCATGTCAGCCATGCTGCCTGAAATTTCCCAGCTGGTCCGGCTCCAGGATGGGCGTCCCCTGCTCCTGAGCTTTGGCCAGATGCATGGGGGGAGGGGGAAAAGGATGGGGATGGAGAGCTCTCGGCCACTTCCTCTCCCTACACAGCCCTGGCCCCTGGCTCGGGGGGGCCCTCGGCCTCCTGCCTGGCTCCCCGTCTGAGCCTTCGGACACAAGGGCCCCTGGGTGACTCCTGGGGCTTTCCTGGCAGGCCTTTCATGAGCCCAACTGGGCAACCTCAGCTGCTCTGAGGGTGGCAGTCAGAGGCCCTGAGGAGATTCCCTAGTTGGGCTCATGAAACGTCTGTAAGAAAACAGCCAAGCTCACAATTGATTTTTATACCAAATGGACTATAGTACAGAAAAATTTGAAAATGAGTAAAAGAATAATAACCACTGGCTCTGCAACAACAACACCCTTCTCCTCACCAGCAGGACAAAGATCAATACAGACAATGTTGCAACAGGAAAAAGAAAAGGGAGAGAAGGCAGTTACCTTAGAGATGATTATGTAAGGAATTAAGAATTTGCAAGCAAAAACAGATACCATAGAAAAGAGAACAGAAAACATGGAAAAAAGAATTGACACAATAGAACAACGAATGGGAAACAGTGAACAACGAACTGAGAACATGGAACAAAAAGCAGTTAAAACGGATGAAAAAATTGATAGTTTCAACAAATGAGAACCTAGTACAAATAATATCTGAAATTTTGACAAATGTATTAGAGATATCCCAAGAGAAGATGATGGATGGCATAGATGAAGCATTCCGAGTATATACAAGATATGCAATGAGAAATGCCCTTCCAAGGGAAGTCCACGTAAGATTTACTAAGAAAGCAACTAAACTACAAATACTACAGAAAACGAGAGATAGAAAATTAGAATATAAAGGCAAGGAGATTGTAGTTCTGAAACAAATTCCAAGAAGAGTGAGAGAGAAGAGAATATCAATTTTTGACTAAGGTTCTGATTAAAAAAGGTGTTAATTATAGATGGCTCATACCAGAAGGTCTATTATTTGCATGGCAAGGATCAAGATATAGAATAGATACAATCGATAAGGCAGAAGCTTTCTATGCAGAACACTTTAGAGAAATGGCTGAGAAAACTGGAAAAGAGGAACTATTGGCACAACTACTAGAGGCACCCATAATTGAGATTGAAAAAGTAGAAGGTGCTGTAGGCGGAATTGATAAAGGTGCGGTGGGTGGTGTAAATCCCAGAGAACAACGAGAACCCAGATCAACTAGAGCTATAAATCCTGTATATAAAGTATAAACATGGAGGGAAATAATGGTCACAATCAACATAAATGGACTTAACTCAGCAATTAAAAGAAGGAAAATATTTCACAAATTAGAAAAGCTAAAACTTGACATAATCTGCCTACAAGTGCATATTCAAAAGAGACATGAATACCTACTAGCACAACCAAAGCTTGGAAAAATGTTTACTACACTGGCGAACTGTAAGAAAAGAGGAGTGATCTTCTATATTAAAAATACTATTCCATCGAAACTAATCTATGCAGATGAAGAGGGAAGAATCTTGATAGTGGAAATTATGGATAATATTAAAAAAATACTCTTAATTACAATTTATGCTCCTAATGAAAAACAAGATGACTTTTACAAAAAACTCCACAAAAAAATGTCTGATTTGGACTATGTTGATATTTGTATGATGGGAGATTTCAATGGCATTATAAACCAGAACATGGACTACAAAACACACAAAACAACAAAGTTAAATAGAAAATTGCTTCCAAAATCCTTTTTCAGGATGCTAGATGAAATAAATCTAAATGATATTTGAAGAGAAAGAAATCCTACAAAAGAACAATATACTTTTGGGAGATCACTTCCAGTTTCCGAAGGTGACGGACATTGGTCCGCTGTTCGCTTCTCCGGTAGGCTCCTTTTAGGAGCACAGTGGGTCTTGGAGGGGCCACCTGCCGTAGGGCAGCTTGCTGGAACCCCCTGGATAGACGGCAGCCATGGGGGTGGGGGTCTCCAGTTTCGCCTTAGGAGCCGGGGAGCGTAGGGGGTGCATAACAGCACCTTCGCTGAATGGATTCCGGAAGGAAAGAGTTAACTACATGCAGCGGCTGAAGTGCTGGAGGTGAGAAATTCCCTCCAATCTCCTTAATTGCTTTTAACTGACGAGTAGCGGCTTTTTTACAAGTTGTGAATTCAATCTGTTTGAAGTAGGAAGATTGGAGGGGGGTTGTTTTTTCTTCTTCTACCCCTCTCAGGCAAAGTGGCATTTGGACTGTGTCTCAATCTCGGAATGGAGATAGAGAGCAAAAAAATTGAATTAGCGACTTCCGATGGTGCCACTGGCCTTGGAGGACGCTCCCTCGGGAATGCCAGTCCTGTGTTTGAGTAACAAGCTGCTAGGATAGCATAAATCAGCTGTCCAGCAGTTTGAAAACCTCCCCCTCAGGAAAAGAAGGGGAGGTGAGCTGTTTGGCATAGGGTAGAGGCGCCCAGCGGCCCCAGAAGCAATTCTGTGGCTTTAAGGGTGTGAATTCCCCAGGAAGCCCGACAATCTCCTCATCTCGGGATTCTTCTGCCTTTGCAGAAACAAAAGACAGCATCCACCCCTGCTGTTTCAACGCTTATTCTACATCTGAACAAGACGCAGGTGGAGCAAACCAGGAGGACAATATATTGCAAATACAAGCCGTAGATTATATCTCTTTCTGTAAACTAAAAGGCAACTTTAAAAAAAAAAAAATGGCGCCGGAATAATAAAGGGTGCGTTGAAAACGAAAGTGAAGCGGAAAGCTGATTAGCACTTGTTAAGTGCTTGTTAGTGCTACAGGAAGACTTGAGAGAAGAGGGGGATTTTCTGGACTGAACAAATTGGTTGCTTAAAAGCTTGATTTGAATACTTCGAAATGGCTTCTGAGCAGGCAAAATTCAATGTTCCAAAAAGTGCTGGTAGTTCGCCAGCACAGTCACAAAAGTTGCAGTCTTTACTACCTCCGGTGGAAACACAATCACAAACCCTGACACTGGAGGCTCTACAAAATAACTTACAAAATGCATTAAAAGAACAGGCAGTTGTCTTGGAGGGGAAAATTGCAAGTGCCTTTAAAGATGTCTCTGATGAAATATCTGGAATTAAGGATTTAATCCAAACACGTAACCAAGAGATAAGGGAGGATATAGTTGAGGCACTTAAAGGATTATTTGGTTACGTAACATCTCTCGATGAGAAGGTGGAAGAAATTAATGAGTCTAATACAAAGTTGGACAACAAACTCATGTAGGCACAAAGTAAAATTGATAAGTCGGAGGCAGAGCTTACAATGATACAATATAGAACAATGGAATTTGCCCTGAGGATAAGGGGTTTGAAAGAACATAGCCAAGAAAATTTAAGAGAGATTTTTGCAGATGCTCTCGCTCAATTAACTGGGAAACCAAAGGCTGAATGCGCTTGGCAAATCAACAAAATTTACCGCGTTAATTCATGGATTGCCAGACAAAGACAACTGCCAAGAGATATTGTAATCTATTTTGTCACCAGGGAAATTAGGTGTTTTCCCAAGCTTTGGTTGTATTAGTAAATGTTCATGTCTCTTTTGAATATGCACTTCTTGTAGACAAATTAAGTCACATTTTAATTTTTCTAGTTTATGAAATATTTTCTTTATTTTAATTGTTAGGTCCATTAATATTAATTGTAATCATTTTTTCCCTCCATGTTCATACTTTATATACAGGATTTATAGCTCTAGTTGATCTGGGTTCTCGTTGTTCTCTGAGGATTACACCGCTCACCGCGCCTTCTTCCTTATCAATTCTGCCTAAGGCTCCTTCTACTTTTTCAGTCTCGATTATAGGTGTCTCCAGTAGTTGCACTAATAATTCTTCTTTTCCAGTTTTCTCAGCCATTTCTCTAAAATGTTCTGCGTAAAAAGCTTCTGCCTTGTCAATTGTATCTATTCTGTATCTTTGTCCTTGCCATGTAAATAATAAACCTTCCGGTATGAGCCATCTATAATTAACAGCTTATTTCATCAGGACCTTAGTCAAGAATTGATATTCTCTTCTCTTCTCTCTTACTCTTCTCGGAATTTGTTTCAACACTACAACCTCTTTACCTTTGTATTCTAGTTTTCTATCTCTCATTTTTTGTAATATTTGTAGTTTGGTTACTTTCTTAGTAAATCTTACATGGACTTCCCTTGGAAGAGCATTTCTCATTGCGTATCTTGTATATACTCAAAATGCTTCATCTATACCATCCATCATCTTCTCTTGGGATGTCTCTAAAACATTTGTCACTATCTCAGATATTATCTGTACTAAGTTCTCTCCTCTTTCTTCTTCTATGTTTTGAAATCTTAAAAAAAATTCAGACCTATCCATCTCCCATGCTAATATTCCACTGCTCTCCCTTTCCACATCACTCACTCTGCTATCTAACTCCTCAACTTTCTTCTCTTCTTGAAAGAACATAACCAAGAAGATCTGAGAGATAGTTTTGCTGAAGCTTTCACTCAATTAACTGGTGAACCAAGGGTAGAGTGTGCCTGGCAGACTGATAAAATTTACCGTGTCAATTCATGGATTGCCAGACAGAGACAACTACCAAGAGATATTGTAATTTATTTTGTCACTAGGAAAATTAGGAATGAAATATTGCAAGCAACCTATAAAAACAAACTGCAAGTGGCAGGTCAAGATGTGATAGTATTGAAGGAAATCCCCCCCCAAAATGTTGAGATCTAGAAAGGACTATGCATTTCTAGTGGATGAACTTAGAAAGCGCCAGATACAATATAGATGTGAGGCCCCAGCCAGATTGGTGGTGAATTATCAAGGTGAAAGATATCGTCTTAACTCAGTTTGGAAAGCAAGAGATTTTTATAGCAATGTATTAAAGGCTGGATACCCTCCATCCCCAGGATCTAGAGGAAGAAAAGAAAGAGGCGAGACCAGACAGCAAGATATTCAGGCACAAGCGGGAGCTGCTCAAGCTCTGGACTTACCTGAGGAGACAGAAGAAATTATGGAACAAAGACAAACTCGAGCGGCCACTAAACGCAAAGAGCAAGAATTAAAGATGCAGCAAGCCCAGACAATAATCCAAGAAATTACAAATGCGAACACAGAAGCTGTGGGGGGAGCAAGACCGAAGGTGAAATCCCAGCAAGATTTCCAGGCAGCTCTTAGAAAGCTTCAGGGAGCTGAAGATGACAATTAAATTTCTAACCTGGAACGTTAATGGTTCAAATTCACCACAAAAAAGGAAGAAAATATTTCACTATCTGAAACAATTTTAAAATGATGTAATTTGTTTGCAAGAAACACATATTAGAACACAACTGGAATACAAAGGCAAGGAGATTGCAATTCTAAAGCAAATACCAAGAAGGGTGAGAGAGAAGAGAAGAAAATACCAATTTTTGACCACAGTTTTACTTAAAATAGGAGTTAACTATAGATGGTTGATTCCGGAAGGCCTTATGTTTCTATGGAAAGGACAGAGATACAGAATTGATACAATTGAAAAGGCAGAAGCCTTCTATACAGAACATTTGAGAGGAAAGGCAGAGAAGCCTGGAAACGAAGAGCTACCGGTGCAACTGCTGGATTTACCTATAATCGAAATTGAGAGGACAGAGGGTGCTGTAGGTGGAATTGACATTGAAGAAGGTGCTGTTGGGGGTGTAGAGATCAGAGCACAAGAGCAAAGAAGTTTATCCACAGGATATGATTAAAAAGGCTTTCTCAGAATATAAAATTAATAAAATTCAAATGGAAGGAAGGGTACCGCTATCCTGGAGAACAGCCTTTATTTCCCTGATTCCAAAAGGAGATCAGGAGTCAAAAAACTATAGACCTATTTCATTACTTAAACAGATTATAAAATCTTTGCTAAAATATTAGCAAATAGGTTGATGTCAATTATACAACAAACGATTCATAATGATCAATCTGGTTTTATACAGGGGAGACAAATGAAAAGTAATGGAAGACAAATTGTTAATATATTGGAATATTTGGGGAAGAACAACCAAGTCCCCGCTGCACTTTTATTCTTAGACGCGGAGAAAGCATTTGACCGAGTGAATTGGCAATTTCTAATTTAAAAAATACAAAAGATGTATTTTGGAGAGTATTTCATACAATCTATCAAGGCAATATACCAGAAACAGACAGCACAAATTATAGTTAATGGTAGTTTAACAGAATCCTTCAAAATTGAAAAAGGAACAAGACAGGGGTGTCCCGTCTCCATTATTGTTTATCTTAACCTTGGAGTTATTGTTGAATAGAATACGTGGGTCAGATGACCTACAGGGAATTAAGATTAGGCATTATGAATATAGAGTACGAGCATTTGCGGATGACTTGGTTGTAACTTTAACCCAACCAGGGAAATCAGCTATAGGTTTAATGAACATAATTAATCAATATGGTCAAGTATCTGGGTTCAAAATAAATCTAGGAAAAACAAAGATGATAGTTAAAAATATGACCACAAATCAAAAAGAAGAACTAGAAAGAGTAACAGGATGCGAGACAGTAGAAAAGGTTAAATATTTAGGCGTTAACATTACAACCTCAAATGGGAAATTATATAAGTATAATTATGAACCATTATGGCATAAAATACAGTTAGAGATGAATAAATGGAAAAAACTACAATTGTCATTGTTGGGAAGGATAGCAGCAGTTAAAATGAATGTTTTGCCTAAGCTTCTATTTCTCTTTCAAATGATACCAATACTTTAAAAAGTTGCAAATTTGGAAGAATGGCAGAAAGGTATTAATAACTTTGTCTGGGCGGGGAAGAAACCAAGAATAAAACTTAAAAATAATGCAAGATATATGGGAAAGAGGAGGTTTGAAAATGCCTAATTTAACAACCATGTTCTCCGTAGTGCCTTGATGAGAATATGGAAGAAGCACCGGCCCAATTGGGATTATAAAATACCGCTTTGGTTGGATCTTGGCTCCTCGCTATACGTCAGCGGCCCTGCCCGAGCTCCTCGAGCTGGTCTCGGAGACGGCGGTTGAGATTCCCAGACTCTTGGTTATGGGGGATTTCAACCTGCCGTCGACGGGAGCAGCGTCTGAGGTGGCTCGGGAGTTCATGGCTTCCATGACAGCCATGGGCCTGACCCAACTAATTCAGGGCCCCACACATGAAGGCGGCCACACACTGGACCTTATCTTTGTATCTGAACAGTGGACGAGTGATCTGGGAATAGGGGATTTAGAGATTATGCCCCTGTCATGGTCAGATCACTCATATCTCCGGCTCGACTTCCCTGGCGCTACCCTCCACCGCGAGGAGGCGGAACCAGTATGTTCAAGCTGGTACCGCCCCAAGCACTTGATGGAACCGGATAGGTTCCAGGCGGAGCTTGGGCCGTTACCTGTAGCCCTAACCCGCGCTCGGTCGGAGGACCTAGTCGACGCCTGGAATAGGGCGACGGCGGGGGCCTTAGACCGGGTCGCGCCTCTGCGACCTCTCCTGCGGCAGCGAGCCACCCGGGCCCCTTGGTATACCGAGGAGCTCAGGGTGATGAAGCGCCATAGGAGACGTCTAGAGAGCAGGTGGAGGTCCTCACGCTCCGAATCTGACCGGACACAGGTAAGAGCCTTTTTACGGACTTACCTTGTGGCATTGAAAGCGGCCAAACGTAGGCATTGTGCCGCTCTCATTGCGTCTGCGGATAACCGCCCTGCCGCCCTGTTTAGGGTGACCCGCTCTCTCCTGTTGCAGGAGACGCGGGAGGCGCCCTTGCAGGGAAGAGCAGAGGAGTTTGGAGAATATCTGCAAGACAAAGTCGCTCAGATCCGGAGCGGATGGGCCCCCCCCAGTGGTCCGGACGAGCCGACATCAGTGAGTCTTGTGAGTCCACTCTGGGAGGAGTTTGACTCTGTTGCCCCCGAGGATTTAGACGGGTTACGGGGACGGCTACGACCCACCACATGTTCAATGGACCCGTGCCCCTCCTGGTTGGTACTGGCATCCTGGGAGGTGACGCGAAGCTGGCTTCTGGGCCTGGTGAACGCCTCGTTGGGTGAGGGCTTCTTACCGGCTGCCTTGAAAGAGGCGGTGGTGAAGCCCCTGCTCAAGAGGCCTTCACTTGACCCAATGGAGCTAGCTAATTATCGTCCAGTCTCCAACCTTCCCTTTTTAGCGAAGGTTGTTGAGAATGCGGTGGCGCAGCAATTTCCACGGCACCTCGACGAATCCGTATATCTAGACCCACGCCAGTCCGGCTTCCGACCCGGGCACAGCACCGAGACAGCCTTGGTCGCGTTGGTGGATGATCTCTGGAGGGCCAGAGATAGAGGTTGTTCCTCTATCCTGGTCCTATTAGATCTCTCAGCGGCTTTTGATACCATCGACCATGGTATCCTATTGCGCCGGCTGGAGGGGATGGGAGTCGGAGGCACCGTTTTACGGTGGTTCGGCTCCTACCTCTCCGGCCGGATGCAATATGTGTTGACTGGGGGGCAGAGGTCGACCCCGAGGCCACTCTCTTGTGGGGTGCCGCAGGGGTCGGTCCTCTCGCCCCTTTTGTTCAACGCATATGTGAAGCCGCTGGGTGAGATCATCCGTGGCTTTGGGGTTGAGTACCATCTGTACGCTGATGATACGCAGCTGTACATTTCAACCCCAAGCCACCCCAACGAGGCTGTCGAAGTGATGTCCCGGTGTTTGGAAGCCGTCGGGGTCTGGATGGGGGACAACAGACTCAAACTCAACCCCTCCAAGACTGAGTGGCTGTGGCTACCAGCACCTCGGTTCAGCCAGTTAATTCCATCACTGGCCATAGGGGGCGAGCAATTGCCCCCTGTGGAACGGGCGCGCAATTTGGGCGTCCTCCTAGATGCCCGGCTGTCAATGGATGATCATGTGGCAGCCGTGGCAAGGGGGGCGTTCCACCAGGTTCGCCTGGTGCGCCAATTGCGCCCCCTTCTGGACCGCGATGCCCTACGCACAGTCACTCATGCGCTGGTGACGTCTCGCCTGGACTACTGTAACGCTCTCTACATGGGGCTTCCCTTGGGTCGCGCCCGAAGACTGCAGCTAGTCCAGAACGCAGCAGCGCGGGTAGTCATGGGGAGTACTAGGTACTCCCACGTAACACCTCTCCTGCGCGAGCTGCACTGGCTACCTGTGGTCTTTCGGGTGCGGTTCAAGGTTCTGATTACCATCTTTAAAGCGCTCCATGGCATAGGGCCTAGTTACCTGCGGGATCGCATCCTCCCGCACACATCCCTGCGGCCAATCCGCTCTCACAGGGAGGGCCTTCTCCTGGTGCCGTCCACGAGGCAATGCCAACGGGCGACACCGAGGAGTAGGGCCTTCTCTGTGATGGGCCCAACCCTCTGGAATGACCTCCCCCCCGACATTAGAACCACTACTGACCTCCGCTCCTTCCGACAGAAACTGAAGACACACCTGTTCCGACTGGCTGGTTTGGCATAATTTACAACGTCTGCCCCCCTGGCATATACTTTTTACGGGTTTTTAGAGGGATAGTGCATAAATTGTATGATATTTTAAATTCTTATATTGTTTATTTATTAGCTGTACAGTTTTGGCCTATTTTATCCTCCTCCTATGCATACATGTATTTTATTTGGTGTTTTTTAATATGGACTGTACACCGCCCCGAGTCCCTTTCGGGAGAGGGGGCGGTATATAAGTGCTAATAAATGAAATGAAATGAAATGACCATGGGGATTATGAATATTAAGTCACTCGGGGGTTGTTTATATAAAGATGTGCTTATCGCTGATGGGGGCGAATGGAAGTTAAAAACTTTGGAACAGCTGTTGGAAGAAGGAATTACTTTAAATTGGTTACATTACATACAGCTTCAGAAGAGATGGGAAGAAGATCGCAGGGTCGGTTTTATGGATAAAGAAGTGGAACTGATTAAGCAGATAAAAGAGACTGGTCCAAAACAAGTTAAAAGAATATATAATGTACTGTTAGAAAGAGACTCAGAAAGTGAATTGGTTAAGGATTGTATGATTAAATGGGCTCAGAATTTTGGTGAAGTGGTTATGTTGGAAACGTGGGAAAAAATATGGGTTCAGAATGTTAAATTTACACAGTCACAGAATTTAAGGGAGAATTTTTATAAAATGTTTTACAGATGGTATTTAGATCCTAAAAAATTATCATGCATGTACCCAAATGTTCAACCAAAATGTTGGAGATGCGGGTGTCTAGATGCTACCTTTTTTCATGTATGGTGGACTTGTAACAAGGTTAAAGCTTTTTGGATAAAAATATGGTGGGTTATGCAGAATGTATTTAAGAAAAGAATACAATTCACTCCGCAAATGTTTTTATTGGGTATAGCTAAGGATTTCACCAAAGGGGAAACAAAATTGGCCTTGTATATGGTTACAGCAGCTAGGTTGTTGATTGCGCAACATTGGAAAAAAGATTTTTTGCCGACAATTGATCAATGGATTCAGAAGGTTCGCCGAAATGGCAAAAATTTCAGCTTTTTTAAAAGCTCAGAAACAGGAGGATTACACACAGGAATGGGTAAAATGGATTGATTACATACAGAATAAATACCAGACTAGGAAGTACTATGTAGCCTTTAGGTAAGAATGTTTAGATTGATAGATGATCAGAGTAAATAATATATGGGATGCTTGGAATTGTTAGAGTGGTATACAGCGGAAGTCAGGGGGGTGGGTTTGTGTGGGAGGTGGGGGAGGGTTAGGGTGGAGGGCGGGGCAATATATATGTATGAATAAATTAGAAGATGGGATTAACGAAACACTGTTATTCTAGGAGAAATTTATATTAAGAGTTATAGATGTTAAATTAGCTTAGAAAATGGGATCAATGTGTTATTATTAATCTAAGAGAAATTTATATTGTGTTTGCTGGGAGGAGAGGGGTTACGAGTAATTTACTTTAAGACGGGGGAGGGGAGGGGGCAAACTATTTGGTATAATATTTGAATGTGAATTTTTGCGGGGGGGTTGGGGGGGTATAGCATTTGTATGAGATTTATATTGTATGGAGGGGGGGTGAAAAGAGGGAAAATTTGTTTGTACAAAACTCTTAATTAAAAAAAAAAGAAAATGCCTAATTTAAAATTATATTATGAAGCAGTAGTTTTATCAACAATTAGTGACTGGATTAATCTAACAGAGGATAGAATACTGAATATTGAGAGATATGATTTGGTATATGGTTGGCACGCTTATTTAATATATGGTAAGAAGGTGGATAAGATTTTTAAAAGCCATATATTAAGGAATGCCCTATTGCGTGTCTGGAAAAAATACCAATATAGGTTAAATGATAAGATATTTATGTGGGTAGTACCCAGACACGCGATAGAGAATATAAGTATAGAACAAAAACAGGTTGTAATTACATATAGAGAACTTCTTAATATAGAGAGAGGTGTACGACAGTTAAAGCCTTTGAACGTATTAAGAGAGGAAAAGGTAATTCAAACCTGGTTCCAGTATGGACAGTTACAAGCTAGATGGAAAAAAGATCAGACAATTGGTATCATGCAAAATGAGGATAGTTTGGTAAAACAAATTAGGGACCAGAGTCAAATGCATATAAAAAGATTGTATAATATACTGATAGAAATAGAAACAGAGTTAGTTAAAGACTGTATGATAAAATTGGCACAAAATTTCGAAGAGACAATAATGATGGAAACATGGGAAAAGATTTGGGTAAGAAATGTAAAATTTATGCAAGCTCAGAATTTGAGAGATAATTTTTATAAGATGTTGTATAGATGGCATTTAGATCCCAAAAAGTTATCTTGTATGTATCCGAATTTACAACCTAAATGTTGGAGATGTGATTGTGTTGATGCTACGTATTATCATATATGGTGGACTTACAAAAAAGTCAAAGCATTTTGGATAAAAATAAGGTGGGTTATTCAAAATATACTTAAAAAGATGATAAAGTTCACCCCCCCCAGTTGTTTTTGTTAGGTATAATTACAGACTGTACAGTTATTGAGACTAATTTGATTTTGAACTTAACGACGGCAGCAAGATTGTTGGTGGCGCAGTACTGGAAGAGGGAAGAATTGCCCACTATTCAAGAATGGACGCTAAAAGTAGTAAATCTAGCAGAGATGGCCAAAATTACAGCATATTTGAAGGACCATTCAGATGAGAAATGTAAGGTGGAATGGAGAAGATGGATTGACTATATTCAAAATAAATATCGGACTAGGAAACTTCAATTAGCTTATGAGTGAAGGCACAAATAATGTTACAATTTACCTAAAGTTAGCTTAACAAAAGGGGAATTAAAGCACAAGAGGAGGTAGGATGTTAAAATCAGTTAGCTTATGTTAGCGAATGATTGTTAAATGTTTATACCCTGTGTTTTGCTCTGGGAGGTTGGGTTGGGGGAGGGTTGGAGGGTGGGAAGGGGAAGGGGTAATATTTGTAAAATTTGTTAAAACCTTTAATAAAAAAAATAGAATGATACATGCAATACTATAAGGGTTTAGCATTGTTAAACAGATTAGATCGATGTAATGGATATACGATTTTAACATATGGAATGTTCTGTTTAAAATGTAGGAATAATAATTGGAATTGAATTATTGATGCAAAATGATGTTGTATGCATGGATTCAATATTTAGAATACCTTGTTTAAAATTAAGGAATAATATAGTTGAAAAATTGACACATAACAATAATGTATCTATGTTTATCAAATGAATAATTTGTGACTCGATATATAATTGCAAGTGGTGACTATGGAAAGGACGCACAAAATCTTGTAACCAAATGACATGCTATATGAGATGGAAGAAGCATGTATGTGTTTTACGTTTTTGTTTGTTCTTGTTTGTTTAAAAATAAAACAAAATTTAAAAAAGAAAAGAGCCAAGCTTAGAGACCCCCAAGGGACCCCCCCCCCCGTTTCAACCCTGAGCTTCAAAGATTCTCTTTTATGGGTCCCTTCAGAACATCTCTACTGCTCACCTGTGAAGCTGCACCTGTGAAACTGTAAAGCTACATCTCCATGCTCTAAAACATCCGTGGCTTTTTCTGGGAAGGGGAACCCATGACTGGTCAGAGGGTCAAACCCACCAGAATTATTGTGGGGGGGGGGGGAGAGGGCTGTCACACTAAGAGAAGGGGATTATCTGCCCCCTGCAAGCCCTCCCTGCAGGAGCCTCCAAGGTTGCAATGGGCCCAGGGGGAAGAAGCCAGGGATTCTCAGCAAAGGAGCAGAGCTCAGCCGGCCGCCGTGCCTACCTCGTGAAGGCAGGTGTACTGGACGTGATAAGGAGCCACCTTCTCTTCGCCTTTGATCTCCACGCTGATCTGCAATCGAATGGCGCCCGAGACGGCCGATTTGTCCGTCCGCTTTTCTAGAAGGAAGATCCCCCCCCCACGTTCTCATCCCTGCCAGCTAGGGAACCCCAGCACCCGAGGCTGAAGGCAGGCCCACCTGGCCACTCTCTGCCCCCTTCAGGGGACCAGGCTGGCTCTGCAGACCTGTTGGCAGCCGGTGGCACTTGGGCTCCAGACCACCCGTCCTGGGGCAAGAGGGGCAGGAAGATGTGGCTGGCCATCAGGAGGGTGTTGTGCCCTTGTGGCCTCATTGGCATGAGGCAAGAGGGGGTCCCGCAGGAATGGCAGTTCCAACCCCCGCCTCCCCTTTCCTCTCCTGGCTTTGCCTTGGGAGGGCTGGCACGGGACGATGGAGCCCACCAGGGTTATAATTGCCCCTTCTGGGGAGCCTTACGGGGGGGGTCTGCCCTCTGCTGTTTCCTCCCCTGGAGGGGTCCCAAGGTTGCCAGCCTCTTTCCTCCACCCTCTACTCTGGCTGGAGATTCCACTACAACTGGTTTGCAAGGGGCCAGTCTGGGCCCCCATTCTCCGGGGCCCAAGTAGTGTTCACTTTTCTTTTCTGAACGAGACCCTCCCCTCTGCCCCCACCCAGCCAGACTGCTTTTCCCGGACTCCCACCCTGAGGCCTGGGACAGCAAGGAGTTCTTGGTTGAGTTGGGGGAGGGGCATCGTCACCATCCCTGCACTGGACCTGCCTCTTCCGATGGCCCCAAAGTCCCCCCCCCCTCCGTCCTTCTCAGGAGCCCCAAAGCCTCCCAGCTGCCTCCGTGGAAATTCACTGGCTCTCCCCAGTCCCCGTCCCCACCCCGGACCCCAAGGGATCCTCAAATGCTCTTCTGCCGAGCTCCTCGGCTCCCTCCCCCCAAGCCCCTGCAGAGAGGAAGGGCTCACCCAGGTTGTACCAGACGTCCATCTCTCCGCTCAGCGTCCGGACTTCAATGATGGTCTGGCCCAAAAAGTCATCCGATTCCCTCTTCAGCCGCTGCTTCACCCGGGACTTGATGTCGTCGTCTTCGTCCCAGACGCGCACTTTGATCCGATCGGAGGAGTTGTGGCACTCACTGCAGGGGCCAAGGGAGGAGGGGACAGCAAGGTCTATGCTCTTTCCTGCCCAGGTCCCAAGGCAGCCCAGGCAGGGAGGCAACCACCACCACCCTCCAGCAGCACAGCCCCCAAGCAACCCAGGCCCCTCCGGGCTCAGCCGGAACCCCAGGTTTTGGGCAAGGCAGCTGAGAGGGGAGGGGAGACAGGCTGCAAAGGCCCCAAGCTGTGCTCAGAGAGCCCCAAGCAAGGGGGGGGGGGGGGAACGACACAGCCACCAAGTGGGAAGGAAGAAACTTTGGTGAAATCAGGGTTAATAACAGTGGCTGTGAGGGGGCTTTTGAAGTCTTAGTGGACAACCAGTTCAATAGGAGCCAGCCGTGTGTCAAAAAAGCCAAAGCAATCCTAAGTTGCATGAACAGAGGGATACAATCAAGATCAAGTGAGGTACTAATACTCCTCTATAAAGCCCTAGTAAGGCCACTCCTAGAGTACTGCATTCAGTTTTGGTCACCACACTATAAAAAAGATGCGGAGACTCTAGAAAGAGTGCAGAGAAGAGCAACCAAGAGGATTAGGGGGCTGGAGGCTAAAACATATGAAGAACGGTCGCAGGAACCGGGCATGGCTGGTCTAGGGAAGAGAAGGACCAGGGAGGACATGAGAGCATCTTCCAATATCTCAGGGGCTGCCCCAGAGAGGAGGGGGGGTCAATTAATTTGAGAAGAAACTATGGTTCGAAACTGATCAAGGAGAGAAGCAACCTGGAATTAAGGAGAAACTTCCTAACAGGGAGGACAATTTACCAGTGGAATAGAAGTTGCCTTCAGAAATCGTGGGTGTTCCAGGGGGTTGGACTAGATGACCTACAAGATCCTTTCCAGCGCTGTTAGTCTGTTATTTTCTGTTTCCCCCGTTATCTCTGGATGATCCCGCAGCCCTTGGGCAGCTCTTTTTCCTCACCAAGCCCTTAGCGGGTGACTTGGGCTGAGGGCACCCAGGGAGCTTCAGCGGCCGAAGGCCTCCCAGTCTTAAGCCAACCTTTCCCCCTTGGTGCCATCTTGGACTTCAACCTGGAGGGGGCTTCTGCGTGACCTTGGCAGAAACTCGGAGAAGGCGGAAGAGAAAAACCTCGTGGCTGGGCATTACTTGATAGAAAACAGAATGACCCCCTCCCACAACTCTGCCTTCGTGCGGTTGCTTCCCGCGATGGCCCCGGAGGGAGAGGAGCAGCCCGGTGATGCTTTCGGGGGGGGGGGAACCTAGTTCCCAGGTGCTTTGTGCGTGGGAGGCGCTCCGGGGCCGAGGAAGGAAGGCAGGCTGCTTCCAAGGAGAGGCGGGGAGGCCGGGGTGAAGCCGGCTGCTTTGTGGCCACGCGGCAGGGACTCTCGCTGGCTTCTCCATGAAGGGGCCGCCTGTTGCCAAGCGACCCAAATAACAGGAGGAAGAAAGTCAGAAAGTGGGTCAGGCGCAAAGTGCTGAGCCTTGTCAATGAGAGTGGCGCTTCCCCCAGGCTCTGCCCTCCCACTTCCAGCTGTGAGGCCCCATCCGGCCTCCAGGTGGTCCCTGCTCCTCCAGCCCTCTTCTGGGAAAGCCTCCCCTTGCCCAGGCCCTGCCCCTCCATGGCACTGGGGCCACATTGGGCCACCTGAAGGTTTAGGCACATTTCAAAGATGGTGGGGGGCAACCTGACCCAGAAGACACCCACGGACACACAAGGAAGGACCCCCAAGTGCCGCCATTTCTGAGGTCCTGCAATTGCCTCAGTAGCACAGATAGCCTTCGACCTACAACCACCATTAAGCCCAACATTTCTGTTGTTAAGTGAGACATTTGTTCAGTACGTTTTGGCCCATTGTACAACCTTTCTTGCCACAGTTGTTAAGTGAACCAGTTGTTAAGGTAGTAACACGGTCATTAAGTGAATCTGGCTTTCCCATTGGTTTTCCTTGTCGGTAGATCACAAAAGGGGATCACATGACCCTGGGACACTGTGACCGTCATAAATGTGAGTCACTTGCCAAGCCTCTGAATTTTGGCCATGTGACCATGGGGATGCTGCAAAGGTCGTAACTGTGGAAAACGGTCATCAATCTCTTTTTTCAGTGCCATGGTAACTTTGAATGGTCATTAAACGAACCGTTGCAAGTCAAAGGACTGCCTATATTTGGCCCCATAGACCAACCTCTGAAAGGGGCCTCCAGCGGAGTTTCTAATGGGAGCCAATTGCAGCTGGAAGCCCAGAGCAGTCGCCTCCTATCCAACGGGGGCTCCCAGGCCCCGGACCCTCCAGCCCGGCTACGCAAGAGCAGCCTTGGACCTCCGGGCTGGTCGGAACTGGAATCGGAAGAGAGCTGGAAGGGACCCGGAGGTCTTCTAGTCCACCCCTGCATTGGGAGGAGGAGGTGGTTGGCCGTTTAGATAAGCGCACTGGGGGGAAAGAATTTCCCCTCCCCATCCGAGCTCTGGGGGGGGGGCGCATGTGTCCTAGCAAAATGGAAGGGAGACCCTCCATCCCACCCACCCACCCCCGTTTAATCTCACTGCTGCAGTCCTGTGAGAAGCCCGGCTGTGATGGGAAGGTTCTGGAAGGAAGGGCAGGAGAGCGCCGAGGGGTCTCCCGGCCTCCTCAACCTCTGGTGAAGCACCCAGACCCTCCTGCCGTGTTCATCCCAGCCGAGAGAGAAGCCTCTGCAGCAGATAAGCGATGCTGGCTGACAATCACAGGGACTCTACGCTGGAGACCTTGGGAAACGACCTTCCCCCCAGAGGCAGACGAGGACGTCTCCCGCGGTCTGGGCTTTGGCACGATCGCTCCCAGGTATTTGGGAGAGAGTTTTGCCAGGGGGCTTCTGGGGGTGGACCCTGGCCTGATGGCACACACATTTCCCCAATGAGATGGCTTTCAGGACTGGGCCCCCTGCAGCCCCCTCTGCAGCCTGGTTCCAGCCCAAGCAGGCCAGGCTTTCGGCTGCTCTCCAGACTCTGTGGCGCCCCACAGAAATGGCCTCTGACGTGGCCCTGGCATTGGGCATCCAGGCAGGGAGCACAGGAGAGGAGGAGGGAGGCTACCATGGAGCTTCTGGGCAGGCAGACGATGCAGGCCGGGTCTTTCCGTCCCGGAGGACCAGGGTTGCAACAGAGGGGCATGCAAGAGTGGTGACCCCCCCCCCATTACCCTGGCACCCGCTGAGAACCGGACTCCCGAGAGTTGGCAGCCCCCCTCCCTTGGGAACAGCTTCCATGAATATTGGCCGAGAAAGAGAAGGAAAGTAGGCCCTGGGGGGGGGGATGTCCCTGTGGTCTGGGGGAGGCCTAGAGGGGAAGCAGCCGAGGAAGGAGCACAGCCTGGCAAAGGGAAGGGCTTCGGTCCAAGGGCTTCGGCTCTGAAGGGGCACAAGGGGAAACCTTGCAGAATGAACAAGCCAAAGTAAAGGAGCGAGAGAACTCTCCTCCAGGCAGCAGAGACACACGTGGAGGAAAAGGAGCCCATCCCAAGAGATGGGAGGGAGGGTCTCCGGAGAGCTAAAGCTCAGGGCGAGGTGGTGGGGAGGTGCTGCTGAAACGACAGCCCCCTCCCCAGCCATACCAGAGGATGGAACGGCTCAATGCCCCCCCCAACAGCTCTCCAAATCCTCTGTCCCGGAGGTGAGGTGGGGGGGCAGGAGTTAAAATACCAGGCAGCCCCCCAGTTCCAGCACCCAACCCGGGAGGAGAGAAGCCAGGCCGGCCGTTTCCTTCACTGCTGGCCACTCTCCTCCATCGGGTCCCAGCAAAACCTCGGAGGGGAAACTGCTGTTCCAGGCAACACTGAGGAAGGGTAACACCTGGCAAGGGGGGGGAGGGGGTCGGGCACATGCCAGCGGGACCAGTTGCCAGTAGCTCTTCCAAGGCCAGCTCAGTGGTTTTTCCCTCAAATTGGCAAGGCCAATTTGCCACTTTCACTCCCCCCTCCCCCCCATGTCAACTGTGGGTCCCCCGAAGAGGCTGATGGTCCCCGTCTCTTCCGAAATCCTTCATATTAGCCGGAATCTTTTCCGTGTCCCTTGATGTCTTCCCAGTGGTCTCTCCCTGCCAACCTCTGCCTGCGCATCTCAAAGGGGTAGAAGGTCAGGCTATTCTGCTGCCATTCCGGTTCTCTCCCTCTTGTCAAGTCCTGGCAGGGGCTGGGGATAATGGGCCCTCCTCCCTCCGGGACCCCTCTCCCTCTCATGGCTCTCTGCTCGCTCCCAGGCATGACCCAACGGAGGAGCCCTAATAGGTCTTGCTGCAACCCTCCCCCTCCTCCCCACATCCTCTCGCTCTCCCCACGGTCCTTCGGAGGGCAGCTCTCTGATCTCGCCACCTTCCCTGAAGGGCTCCCTCTCCGTGGGAGCCTCTGCGCTTCCTTCGAGGTCTGAAGGAAACTTTGCTTGCCAAGGATTTAGGGATTCAGGGCTCCCTCCATTCGCCTTCTCTGGCCTCTCCCTCAGCAGGAGGACCCAAAGCCTTCCTGGGCCTGCAGGACACATTGCGCCCGGCGCCTCCGTTCTCCTGCCCCTTTAAACCGTTCATCTGCCCCAGGCCCCCTTGCCCCCTTGCTCTGCCCGAGGGATGGAAGGGCTAGAAAGCAGCCCTTGCAAGGACAGGTAGGAAGGAGCCCGGGGGGAAGCCTGGGCCCAGGCAGCTGCCTAGAGAGCGGTCAGAGAAGTGGCAGCTGAGCCACAGCTGGATGCTGAGCAGGGCAAGAGCTCCCCCCCCCCCAAGTTCTCAGGGGGCAAAGGAAGCGGATTCCGTCACTCTTGCTGTGCAACGAAACAGAATTAGCTCCCCTGGTGGTGTCCCCTGCCTGCTCTGCCTGGTGAGGCTGGCCCACTTTGGGACACAAACCTCCTGCTCCCCTCGTTTGGCCATTGGCCCCTTTGCTTCAGGCCCTGTGAAAACTCATCGGTCCCTTGGAGATGAGAGACGAGCGTTTCGCCATCGCCTTTCCCCCCGTTTCTTCTCCCGGAAGCTTTTCTTGGCTAGTTGTTCGGTTAAAACCAGGTTGGTGAACCTTTTCGGCACTGAAACGGGAGCGCCACATGTGCACGCCGGGAAGAGGCTCTGTGTGCACTGGCCACCTGGTTTTCTGGCTTCTGGCACCCATGCGCACACAAAGACCAGCTGGCCGGTGCACATGCGCACACCAGGAACCGGAAGTGACAATGAAGCCCTCCCCACCCCTGCAGCCCAACACCGAGAACAAGTCAGCCAGCTTCCCCCTCCGGCCCCCTCTGCCAAGGGAGCGCGCCTCTTGCCCCTGCGCCGCACAGGCGTTGCCCCCCACGCGGACTCAGCTCCTGCGCAGCCCCATCGCCTCAGAAGAGCAGCAGCCACCGCCAAGGGTGAGGGGCAGGAGCGACCGGCCGCCCGTTCCTGCCAGGGCACAGGCTTGGCTGCCACGTCCAGCAGTCTCTCCTCTCGGGGGCCAACCGGCTGCCCATGGAAGCACTCCGACCTCCAGCAGGCACCCCCAGAAGAGCCCCAGGGCCCCCAGAGCTCCCAGCCGGGGATCTCCAGGACTTCTCTGAATTCCCTCGGCTCTTTTTGAAGCCAGCCAAGTTGGGACTCAGCATATTCCAAAGCTCCAAAATGTTTCCTTTTTTCCCATCCGGATTCTTCCATTGGTTCAATTCCTTTGATTTCTCCTTGATCTCTTCATCCACACGCTCCATCATTCCGCACTCCTCCACCACCCCGTCCCATTCAGCCCCTTTCAGGCCCCAAAGCCCCCCATAGGCCCCCCAGGTTTCCTCCCCCAGTTCCCCTTAGCTGCCCCCCCCCATCCCCGGAACTGGGCAGGATGCTCCAGGCGTGGCTTACGCAAGGCCATCCTGATGTTGGACCCTCCTTTCTCCGTACCGTTTCTTACGACGCCCAGGGTGCCGATGGGCTTTTTCAGGGCAGGTGAGGCTCTTTGGACACTTTCCTTGAACTGCTTGCCCTCACCAGTCCCTGCCAGTAACAGCCCCATCATTTGTGTGTGCAGAGAGGAATTTTCGCACCCTGCGCAACACACCGGTGCCAAATCTCACATGCCCTTGGCTCCAAAAAGCCTCGAGCGTGTCGGAGAAGGCTAGAAAACTCTCTGAGCACCAGCGCCTGCAGAGCTCCTGGCGCAGCCGTGCCATCCCGGCCCTCTGGGCCTAATGAGGTTTCATTATCCTAATTGCATCGCCTCCCTTGTTTGCCACCTCCAGGAAGGAGCCCAGGGGCTCCCATCTCTGCCAGAGCCGTCAGCCGCTGATTATAGGCCTCGGGAGGAAAAAGAGAGGAAGGGAGCCAACCCTCCTGGCACCTGCGCTGAGCAGCCGAGCCGGCCAGCCTGGGCCCCGGGGAGACGCAGGGCTGCTTCCTGAACCACAGGCATCTCCGCCTCCCCTCAGCGCCATACAGGGCAGGCTTTGCCACCCACAGCCAGCCTCCCGCCCTTCCTCGTGGGCACCCGTTTCCTGGGGGCTGCCTTGGGCTTGGCCGGGGCTACGAGGGGTCACGCATTCCCGAGAATTCCGGGCACACAACCGCCCGGGAGTCACCCCAGAACGGGGCTCCTTCTGGGAGTTGGGAGGGGGACGTAAACCCAAGGCATAAAGAGATAACTGTGCGATCTGCTGCCTGGACCACCCGAGATGACGCAGGGCTTGCTCCCGACTTCCCCCCTCCCCTTAGTGCCCACTGCAACGGCCCCTCCCCCCCACCTTCTGAGGGAACAGAGAGGAGAGCAGCCCTGGGACTGCCGATACTCACAAGTGGAACTTCTCCTCCCAGACGGGGTTCAGGTTCCCAAAAATGGTCTTGGTCCTTTTCTTTGTTTTGCCCACCTGGACGGTCACGTAGGGATCGCTGGAGCCGGTCTTGTCCTTGGCCTGCAGGCCCTGGGCACAGACCACTGTGGGGAGGGGTGAAGGGTGAGAGGGGGGCCAGGAAGCCCCCCGGAGGCAGAGCCGGCTCTGGGGGAGCTTCAGCAGGGCTGCCCCCCTGCCCCCCCCCAGGGCTCTGCTCCTCCCCCTCCCTCACCTGTGATGGTGATTTTGGCCGACCACTTGGAGGTCCCGTCTAGGACGCTTTGCTTGACCGCCTTGACCTGCTGCCCATGGGTCCCCTTGCTCTCCCCAAAGACGTCCCGGATCAGGTCGAAGATCTCCGGCTTGTTCCGCTCCCGGATCTTCATCCGGTCCTTCATGGCCATGATGATGTTCTGGGTCCGGTCCTCCGCCCCGTGCTTGGAGCACTTCTCGGCTGCTCCTGGGGGGGGGGGGGAAGGGGGGGCTTTTCTTTCCTTCCTGAACTCTTTTTCCCAGGGGGCTGGAGAGGGGGAGGAGGAGCCCCCAAAAGCCGGCCAGGGGGAGGGAAGGCCCCTCCTGAGAAGAGTCCAGCCCCCCCCCCCTGCGCGAGGGAAGGGAAGCCCCGCGGGTCCTGCGGAAAGTTTGCCTCTCCCCCGCCTGGAGGTACGGAGGACATCTGTTGGGTGGGAGGGCGAGGCCTGCATAGGATTTGTTCTTGGAACCGAAATAGGCTTTGTGATTTAAAATAAAACCCATCTTCCCTGGCGCTGCGCAAACGTTTCTTGACAGAGGGACTCTGACGAAACTGGCACTCGCCAAGGCTGCGCCTTAATCATCACTTCGACACCAAGAAAGGGCAGCCAAGAAAGGAAGGCAGCCCCCTCGCCTCCCACGGAAGGCCCCGAGCCGGGCATCCCGCCTTGGCACAGAAGGCCCCCCCTCCCTCAGGGAGCCCCACAAGCTGCACTGCTGGCAGGCTCTATGCCACGGCTTGGCCTCCTTCCAAGGGGGGGGCAAGGAGGGGGCTCAGGCTGAATAGAGCAACAATGGGGGGGGGGGATCCCAGAGCTTCCGTGGCAGGGAGGGGCTGGGACTCCAGTCTCCCTGGGCTCAGCCCCACCCGCCTTGCAAGCCCCTCTCCCAACGGGGGCCCTTCCGAAGGGAGAATGCAGGGGAAGAGCCGTGAAGGGGAGTCGGGGTGCTTCAGCAGAACCCCAAGACTTGGTTTCCCAGGGGATTCCCCCTCTGCGGCAGGAGTGCTACTTGATTCCAATTCTCAGCCTACCCAGAAGCCCCCCGATTCCCCCTCTGCCTCTGTGGAGCAGGGAATCCCTCCCTCCCATGCCCTGGACCCTCCGTCAGGAGGGAGGGGCACTCAGCCCCCCTTCGGACGCAGCCTCTCCTTCCTCAGCAAGGCCTCCAGCAGAGACGGAAGGGGATGCCAGCCTGTTCTGCCCCCGGGGGGGGGGTTTGGGGTCCTCCCTGCTCCTTTGCCCCCCCCCTTGAGGCTTGGAGGGCCGCTCACTCTGCAGGCAGTCGGCGTTGAGCAGGTCTCGGCACTTCTCGTGGCACTTGACCCCACATTCCACGCAGCGCATCCCTTGGCGGGCAATGCCCCACAGGAGCCCCTCGCACTCGTAGCAGTAGGTGGGGGTCGTGGCAGTCCACACCTCAAACGTATGGGGCGTGGTGCAGGAGATGGGGTAGATTAAGGCCTGGAGGGTCTTCTTGTACACGTGGGACTTCTGGAAGAAGGAGAGGAAGGAAGGAGGAGACCCCTCTGCCCATCCTCCCAGCCCCAGGGATGAGGGGGGCTGCAACTGGCGCAGAGCCCAGCCCTCTCCGGGCAAAGCACCTGGAGGCTCCTGCAGAGGCCGGCAGCGTCTCCCCCCCCCCACTTCCCCTGCTCTTCTCAAGCCCAGCCAGGGCCTAGCCTGACTCCCCCCCCCGACCCTGACCCCTCCCCGCAGGGCCCCCAGCCCCAGGGCTGCCCAAAGGGGGGGAGGCAGGAGTGGGCTCCCATCTTCTAGCAAACGCCTCTCTTGAGTCCTGCCCTCCACACCCACAAAGACCCCCATGGTCCCCATTCGTCCCCTAACCGCTTGCTGTGGGGGCAGCCCCTGTGGCTTTTGTGCTCTGCTCATCTGCCAGTGTGTGTGTGTGTGTGTGTGTGTGTGTGTGTGTGTGTGTGTGTGATGCGCCTCAGGGGATCCCCCGTCCTGGGGCTCAGGGCCTGACCCCCTGGCCTGGCCCAGCTGCTGTCCGGCCTTACCAGCTCTTCGTCCTTGAGGGACGTCCGGGTGGCCATGGCCGAGGTGATGCCCGCCTTCCGTGACTGCACCAGCGACTGGAAGAGGAAGTGGTTATTGGGGCTTCCAAGGGCTGTGCGGGGGGTGGGAAGCCCCTCAAGAGAGAACCAGCGGAGGCCTCCTGCCCTGCCCTCTCACCAGTCTTTCCTTCTTCCTCCCCCCCCCCCCCAAGGCCCAGGAGGTGGCCTCACGGGTAGATCCCCTCCGGGGGGCCTTCCCCAGCTATCCTACCCAGGAAGGGTCTCTAGCTGGGAAGGAGGAGGGAGGGGCCCCTTGGCTGGACTGGCCATCTGCAGGCAGAGACCCTCAATGCCTGGGGGCCCCCAGCAGTCCCCCATCTAGCCCCCCCCCCGGCAAGTCAGCCCAGAAGGCCAGACCCAGCCGGCCTGGAGCCCTGAGGCCCCCGGGGGACAATCCCGCACGGATGGGCCAGGAAGCGGAGGGTCAGAAGCGGCTGAAGGGAGCTGGGAGTCGCTCTCCGCTTACTTACCATGGCCTGCGGGAGGGAAGCGCCAGCGTCCAAGGGAAGCAGAACACGTTAATGCCACCTTGGCTGTCCTCGTCTACTGGATCCAAACTTTGGGGGAGGGGGGCTCAGCAAGGCCCAGGACCACCCCCAGGGCCTACAGCCACTCCGGCGGAAGCTTCCCACCCCCCTCCTCCTACCTACTTCCCCATAGCTGGAAACTCCCTCCCCCACCCCCCCACCCCCGCTGTTTAACTGCCACCTGGAAGCACAGAGGGAAGCCTCCCCCACCCCAAATATGCCCCACAGCCCCCCTCCCATTTTCCTGACATGGGTCTCTTTCCAGCCAATCAGCTCTTCTCCCAATCCCCTCCCACACTTTCCTTGGGAGGAGAGGCTGCAGTTGGGGGGGGAGGTACCCTCAAGACCCCACAACTAAATGGATCATAGTCCCCCTTTTTAAAAAAACTTTTCTGATCAGTAGACCTGCTTTTTTGTGGACAAAGGCTCCAAATTCTCACACTCAAAAAAACTTGTAGCAGGGTAAATAAGTTACCCAGGAGCAGCAAAGATATCCCTGTGCCCCCCCCCTTCGGCCCCCGAGGGAAGGGCATGTGGTGCAGTGGTGGGAGCCGTGGGAGGCCCCTCTCTTTGCTGCTGCCGAGTAAGAAGTGGGAGGGCCGCTCTGTCCGTCCCCCCCCCCACCTGCCCCACCTGTCACCGAGGGGTTCCTCTCACCAGATCACTGACGAGGGGAAGGGGCTTCTTCTGCCGTAGATCGGGCATGCTGTCAATGCCGTACAGGCCGCCCGCTGGCCTAGAAGCAACAAGGGGGGGGGTATTAGGGAGGACAAGGGGGACGTGGTGGAAGCCCAGCCAGGTGCTCCTCCTGGGCCACCAAGAGAAGTGGGGGGAAGGAGGGGAGCCACGTGGCCAAGGCAAGAGAGGCTTTGTGGGTCTGGACACAGGAAGAGCCTTCCGCCTGGGACTCCCAAAGGCCCCTCAAAGTCCTCCCCCCTTCCCCCCCATTGTTAAACCGGGGCCTGGTCTCTGCTTTCCCCAGGAGAGACTGGCTGCCACTGCCCAGATTTACCAGGGAGGGAGTAAAAGTTTGGCATCTTATAAGATCCCCTCAAAGATCCCCCCCCCAATTGTGGCACCCCCTAGAACCCTGAAGGGGGCCTTCTTCGCCCTCTGCTCAGTCAACACCCCCCCCAACCCCATTGGCAGCTTTACTGATCTCCTTTGGGCTGATGCCAGCTCAGGGTTGGCATTTCAGCCTGGGGGCGGCGGGGGGGGGCTGGGCCGAAGTCGCTCTGTCAAGTTAGAGCCCCCCCCCTCGGCCACTTCCCCTGCCTGCTCTGCTCTGGAAGAGTCTCAGTTCAGGTTGGAGCTGCTGTGCCCCCCCCCACTTCTCCCCTCCCCCCACCCTCAACAGTTGTTCATAAGCAGCAGCGAATTCAAATGTTGCAGATCAAAGCCATCTGGATCTATTCAAGTATATTCACACATGGAAAATCAAACAGCCTGTAAAGGGGGGCTTCTCTGCTTCTCCCCTGGCAGGCCCCCAAGTCACGCTGGGAAGAAGGGGAGGGGGAGAGCTCGGCTTCAAAAGCTCCCAAGGCCTGGGATCAGGAGCAGCCCTGGAGGGAGGGAGGGAGGGAGGGAGGGAGGGAGGAAGGAAGGAAGGAAAGATGCCCCCATGGAAAGACCAGCTCCGATGGCAGAAGTTGCCCAGACTGGCTCAGGCAAGCTGTCCCCTCCCAATTGAGGGAGGGGCATGGCCCCCAGAGGCGAAATCCCTTCCTGCCTCTTCCACCCTGACTTCCAGGGCTGGGGTGGGGCAATTCTCCTGCAGCAGAGAAGCCTCTTGGTCAGAATAATGCACGTTTTGAAAGAGTGAAACCTTTCCATCCCAAAAGGTTTTGGCTCCTCCTGATTTCTGGTTCCCGCAGATTAACGTGGCTTCCCTGGTACCAAGAAGCTGGGGAGGGCAGGGGGAGGAGAAACCCAGAGAGCTGCGGCCCCATGGAAGGTGGTGCTCGGGTGCTGGGACCCCCTGGGGGCAGAGGGACAGCTGGGCTCCCTGCAAGCCTTTCGTGGCCCCTGGAACAGCCTCCAATGGGGGCTGCCTCATTGGCCGAACCCTGGAAGCCAAGCTCACCTCGTGCCTGGGGGAATTGGGGGGCCCCATGAGGTGCAGCCCCAGATGGGTCACGGGGGGGGGGGGTGAGCGAGTGCTGCAGGGGCCCCAGAGGCTACTCACCCTCCTTTGAACCACGGAGACTCGGGGGGCTGCCCATCGTCCGGACCCTGCCATGATGGGAAAGAGAGGAAAGAGCAGCGTTATTTCCCAGCCAGCAAGCGGAAGGGAGGCACCCACGGAGGAGCTCCATGCAGAAAAACACAGGCAGGCACTCCATGGTCAGCGGTCCACAGGAGGGAGGGGGGTGGGGGCTGATGGGAGACAAGGGAAACAGAACCTGTTCGGTGCAACTGGGGGGGGGAGGGGAAATCTCAGCCTGCCAAGGGCAAACCTTTCGCCCAGGTTGGAAAGACCGATGTGGGGACACCCCATCCATCCCCTGAAGGCCCCTCTCTGCAAAGCCCCCAGGGCCCTTGGGGGAGAGGACGGACTCTCCTGCACCCACAGCCCCAGGGGCACCCGCGTCTTCAGGAAGGGGGCCCTGGCAGAGGCCCAGGTGAGCCCAAGGCCTCACCCAAGATGGTGGGACCTGGGAGTCCAGACCTGGGCAGACCCTGAGCTCCAGGGGGCTCTGCATGGCAGTCAATGGCCGAGTGATTCACCCTCCAGAACACGGGCACAGCCTGCCCTCTCCTGGCACAGAAACCCTGCCAGGGACCTTCCAAGCACCGGAGCAGCTTCCCCCGCAGCTCACTGCTGGATGCAGGCAGGGCTGAGAGAAGGGAAAGGGGTCTCTAGCCCCTGCAGAAGAGGGCATGAACGAGGCCTCCTCCTCTCCCTCCCCCAGACCAAGAGGAGGTGCAAGGAGCAGGGGGGAGCGCTTGGGGGGGGGGGCTGCTGGTGCACAGACAAAACAATTCCCTTCATTGGGATGTCCAACCGTGGCAACTTTAAAGACTCGTAAACTTCAACTCCCAGAATTCCCCAGGCGGCATAGCTGGCCTGTCTCTTCTGCTGCCTCTGTGGAACAGCAAGGTGGAGACGGTGGATGGCTGGGGAATTCTGTCAGTTGAAGTCCACGGGTCTAAAAGTTCCCACGGCTGGCCACCCCTGCCCTACGCAGAGAGTCCAAGCAGCGTCTGTCTGTCTCCAAGGCAAAGGAACGGCGGCTGCTGCTGCTGCTGAGGAGGAGGAGGAGGAGCTGGCTGGGAACCCTTCAGAAAGAGGGACAGTCAAACCCCCCCCCTTCCAACCCTGAGTGTGACCCACCCACCCCACACAGACGGCCCACGGTGGCTCCGGAAATAAATAACGGCTGCCTCTCCTTGATCCCTATTTTAAGATTCTGCACGACTGGCTCTTTCAGGGGGCAGCACAAGAGACAGGCCAGCTGGCAACGTAAGTCATATTTCTCCTCCCTCGGATGGGGGAGGCGCCCTCCGCCCCAAACATTGGACCCCCACCCCAATTTGGCCTCTGGCACTCCAGTCCACCCCTGCCTGCAGTTCTGCTGGACGTAAGCTGAGCGGCTGCCAGCATCTCCATCCCAGAGAGCAAGCAGCCTTCGTGGCTTCCTGGCACTTGGCGCTACATGCCAGAATCCAATTTGCAGCCAATTACCCCGGCCTCCCTCCTCTGCAGGACATGGATCCTGCTGGTTTGGCAGCCCCCCTCCCTCCCCCGAGGGCCTCCTTCCAGATATGGTTCTGCCCCTTTTATGTCCAGCAGGAAAGAGATTCCAGGGAAAGAGGAGGATTTCTGGCTTATGCGTTGGATGTTTCAGCCACCGGCCAAAATCCCATCCTTTGATCGAGCAGCTTCCCCTCTCCCCTGCAAAAAAAGGAATAAAAAGGACCCTCCAGGGAGGACCCTCTCCCCCATTCATGGCCAAGGCCAAAGCATCCGTGCCAGAACCTTCGAGTTTGGCTGGCACAAACCCCAGCCTGCCTTGAGAAAGGAAGGAAGGAGGAAGGGAGGCAGCAGAAGCTGAAGCGGCTGCTCTTTTTTCTCCCTTTTCAGCTGCTCCTTTGTGGCTCCACCGGCAGAAGAACCGGGATGCTCCCCCCCCCCAACTTATCTGCCCCCCAACAGATTCCTTCCAGAGGAAGGGGCAGAGAAGCGGGCCGGAAGGGAATCCACACCTCCGCTGCCCCCAGCCTTCCTGTCTCATGAAGCTCCCTCGTCCCCTTTGGGAACTGGGCTGGGGTCTGAGTGTGTCCCTGTCCCAGGGATCTCGGTGGGGAATGGGCTCCTGGCTCCTCCGACAGGCCAAGGCCCCTGCGGTCTCTGTCCGGATCAGCCATGCCCCCAGAAGCTGGCACATGCCAACCCTCCCCAAACACACCAAGCCTCAGCCAAAGCAACTCAAGGGGGGCATGCAAGGACAACACACATCGGAGTCGGTCAGAAACACACAAAGGAGGGTCAATAACCTGAAGTTCTCCTCTACTTCTTTCTGCAAGAAAGGGGGTGGGGGTGGGGGAAGCAGAGAGGGAAGGAGAGGAAACATGGTTAGTGGAACATGTCTCGCTTACGGACGAAGCCTGGCCAGCGGAGCAGACTTGCACAGCCACCTTGCCCCCCACCCACAATCCCCCTCTGGGCAGGGAGGCCGAGAGGGGCCGCCTCCCAGATGTCTTCAAGGCAGCTTCTCTTGGCCCTTCAGAGGAGACTTTGCTTAGGCCTGCTTTGCACCAGCCAGCACAAAACAGCTTCACCGCTTGAGGTGGGCAAGCCAGGGGGACCCTTCTCCTGAGAGTGCGAGAAGGCCACCCAAGGCACCCCCTCCAGACACTCCTGGCACTGGACCAAGGACCCCACCCAGGTCTCCCCCTGGAGAAAGCCCTGAGCAAGGCTGAAGGGGGGCTTACCGCAGTAGGGAAGTCTCCAGGGAGGCCGGGGTTGGGGGAGGGGGAAATATGGCAACCTTATGACCTGTGGACTTCAACTCCCAGTTGAGCCAGCATGGAGTGGAGGCCCACTGGCCATCAAGTTGCTGTAGTTGCCCATACCTGGTTTAGGGTCGGATACTGTAAATCCTTGTCTTGTGCCTAAGATCACACAACTCCCCCCCCCTCCCCAGCATTCTGGAAGGGTCTGAAACTGAGGTTAACGGGTGTCACGGTCTGACGGCAGGTTATGGGTTGTGAACGGACGTTCTGGCTGCTGCCCTTCCTACCCTCTGGTGGCTCAGAGCCCGTTTCACAAACTGACTGATTTGATTTTGGTGCCACCTGGCTCCAGACTGGCTCAAGGAGGGGGGAACGGGGGCTGCATCATAAAACCGACCTCCAAGTGAGATGCTTTAAGAAGAAACTTCATCAAACCACAACAAATCCATGCAAAACTCTGGTTTTCCCTGCAGAGATGCTGGGCTTTGGACAAAGGCCTAGTTGAAGGAGAGTCCAAAACGGGGATGCTTGGCTGAACATCTGTAGAGATTCTCAGTCGTCCAGGCCACGGCTGTCCCAGGGGGGCTTTCTTTCAAAAGGCAACTGGATGACAATTTCCCTTCTCACCCGAGAAGCTTCTTCGGTTCTGAGGGAATGTTGGGCAATGGCAGGATGACCGCAAAGGATATAAATCCTCCGTCACCCACCATTCAGCTAGAACTGAAATGTCTTTCAGAAAAAACAAAGAAAGTCCCGTTGCCTTTTGAAAAAGCACCCCTGGAACAGCTGTTTGCCTGGGTCTGGCCAGGACTCCTTCAAGTGTCCTGCTCCCTCTCCCTCTCCTTCCCAAACTCCCCCCCCCCCTGAACCAGGCGCCGGAAGCCCCCTGATGTGACCATCAAGTCCACGAGATGCCCAAACCCATCGGGGCACCAAACAAGGAGACCCCGTCTTCACAGCCTGGGAGCAAATGTGGCCGAGGAGAGGGAGAAGAACCTGCACCCGGAATAGCGAAGGGGGGGAGGGTGCACCCTTGGGGTAGCGGCTGGTTGCTGAAGAACCTCATCAGGCCTAGAGGGGGGGGGTTGTGGAGAGGAGGAAGCAGCCAAGCCCAGGGGGCGCCAAGGCCCTCGGGGGGAGTTTGGCCTGCAACTAGCCAAAGGGGCAGCAGGATTGACCCAAGGAAGACAAGCTGAAGCTGATCCTTGGAAAGAGGCCAACCCTCACACAAGGATGCGGCAACAGGGGAGAATCCCGGCCGGGGTGGCCCAGGGGAAGCCCAAAGGGACAACTTCTCCGCAAACACCTGAAGGCTCCAACTCCACCCACATGGGGCAACCGAGTTCTGGGGGGATCCGTGGTGCTTTGGGCCTGCCTCTTCCCTCCACCTTCCTTTCCACAGGCTAACTCCCCCCACCCCAGTACACAGCTTCCCAACTTTGCCGGGGGGGGGGGGGAGAGGGAGTTTGGGTCCCAGACATCTCGTGGCAGACCTGCCGTCACCCTTCTGAGCCAGCAGCCCAAACCCACCGTCTCTCAAGGCCCCAGAAACAGCCCTGACTGCAGACACGGAAAGAGTCGGTGGAGGAATCAATCCTGTGAAAACCCTGCAGGGCCAAGAAGGCAGCCCAGCATTCCCTGCCATTCCTCTGCATGGGGGAAAGCGGGGAAGGCGGCTGGAACTTCTCCGGGCATCAGTCACGGGGTGTGTGTGAGAGAGAGAGAGAGAGAGAGAGACTTCCCCACAGCCCGAGGAGACCAGGCGTCCCAGTGAGAGCGAGGGGCCCCAGTTCTGTCTCAGCCACCCTGAGCTCTTTGCAGCCATAACATCTGCTTAGTCAAGAGAGGCGGATGGAGGGATGGAGGGATGACATTATGCTCGTCTCCCGGCCACGGGGGAAGCCTGGGCTTCTAACAGGAGTGTCAGCTGCTACGGCTCCCCCCTCCCCTACCCAGTGTAACCCCCCCCCCGGGTCACTGAAAGAGAAGCCTTTACGGGAACCTCTGACAGGGGTTTCGGGGTCCCTGGGGTTGAGGCTGCCACGCTTCCCTCTTTTCCTGGGCTCCGCGCTGGGTGGAGCTCCTGCCCCCTCCCCCTGCCTTTGAAAGGCTCTGCCAAGGGCGGCACCCCCTCCCCCACGGTCTCTGGGGCCAGCCTTTCCCCGAAAGGGTCAGAGGGAACCAAAGCAGAGATGGGGGCGCATTTCTTCCCTTGGCTCCTTTCCGGGCTCCTTTTGTGCCATCCTGGCAGCCAGAGTCTCCCTTCTCCATTGGGGAAATAAGCAACGGGGGGGGGGGGGCACTTGGGGAAACCACATCCTCCTCCTCCCAAGACTGCCAAGGAAGGCATCCAGGGCAGGAAACCGGAAAGTTGTCCGAAAAGTGGCCTTGGTGCTTGTGGGCAGCTCCCTCTCCCCTCCTGGCCACTAGGGAGCAGGAGGAGGGAAGCATTCAGGAGGGGTCTCAAAGGGGGCCCTGTACCTGCAGGTGTCTCTTCGGCCGAAGTCCAGCTGGGCTCCTGGGCCAGATCCTTCAAGCACCTCCGGCGCATTTGCCTTTTCTCCCTCAGGACGTTTTTGAAGTTGCTGATGCATTTGTTCAAGTAAATGGTCTCTGCACACACCTTCTCCAGGCTCAGGGGCCTCTGCCCAGGAGGGTCCGCTGGCTGGGCAGGCTCAGCGGGGAAGGGCTGATCCGCACAAACCCCGGAGTCCGTGGGGGCCACCGCAGGGAGGGCAGGGGCCTCCTCGGCAGAGGGGGAAGCGCTCGGGAGGCTCCTCTGCGGGGACCCCGCACTGTCGCTGCTCACGGCCATGTTGGCTTGGCTGTCCGAAGACAGGCTGGGCGGGGTCTCGGCCACCGTCTCCAGGCTGGTGTGCGCTTCCGACACTGGCTCGCTTGCCCCGGGGAAGCCCTGGTCCCCTCCGAGGACGACCTCCGAGTCGGTCGTCTCCAACTTGTGGAAGACCACCTGCAGGGCGGAGCGGAAGTGGCTGAGCGCCTTCCCCAGCTTGTTGGTATAGAACCTCATGTCCACCAGGTCGACATTGCCCTGCGAATGCTGGAGGAAGAACTGGGAGTTCTCCAAGACGTCCCGGAAGACGTGATCGGTGGGATCCTGCTCGTTCAGTTCGATCTCGATCATGTCCTTGAGCGTTTCGCTGCTGCCCATTAACTTCTGCACGGCGGCCTCACAGCCCGGCAGAATCACGTCCTTGAGGGGTGCCTCCTCCTTCTCCTCTTCCTCCTCCTCCAGCTTGACCTGCTCAGGACTGAGACTCTGACAGTCAGCCTCCCTCGCCCCTGGAACATGCCCTCCTGCTTTGCCCACACCTGTGGGAGAGGGGGAGGAGGAGGGGTCCTTGGCCAGGTTCTCAGCCTCTGAGCCGTGGCCCCTTCCTTTCTCTGGAGCGGCTTCCGAGCCCCTGAGATTTACGAGTTGCCCCAAAGGCCAGGACTTCCCAGTGTGTTTTTTTGAGACCTCCAGCAGCTTCTGGGGAGCTTCAGAGATGCAGGTGGGAGTGTGGTTTTTGTGCAAAGTCTGCTCGTTGCTGCTGATGATCTGTACGACCCTCCCCACCTTTTCCTCAAGTTCAGAAATTAAGCTGCTCTTCTTGGCTAGAGTGGACTTTTGTGGCAAGCTGGCCCTCTCGCCTACGTAGAGCGGGTGGTTCTCGCAGCTTTGCTTCTGGTGCTGAGCCTGGCAGGAGTCCTTCCGCAGCTGACCGCTCCCATCTCTTCCCCCTCCGTCTCCCTGAGGGTTGGGGAAGTCCCAGGGCTGGGGTCTCAGGCCAGAGGACGGCAACACAGCCAGCTGCCCACCGAGACTCACTGGGCCATGCTGCTCAGCAATGGTTATTCCTGCGTCCTGCAAGAGGATGGACCTCTGGAGGATGAAGTCTCGGTGCTCGGCCGTGGCGAGTTTCACAACAGCCGGGCGAGGCGCAAACGGGACCCCCGTGGAAGCCCCCGATCTGTAAGCCTCCTTGATGTTCTTGCTGCGCTGGAGGCCGTTGAAGCAATGATACTCGGACAGGAAGCGGCAGACAAGGTCCTTTGTGTTCTCCCCCTCCTGCTCAGGGATGCCATAAAAGTACAAGACTGGCTCCTTGGTGGAGGGCCTGAGCAAGGCCCCGGGGCCTCTCAGCACAGCGGAGGTTTTGGTGGTGCTTCCTCCGCTGCTCTGCAGGCCCTCGATCTCGCTCAAGACGGAGTCCACGCAGCTGGAGACTTCATCCACTGACCCCTTGATCAAGGTCAGGTGCTGCTGAAGCTCCGCAATCTCGGTCTGAATGCGGCTTATTCCTTGCAGCTCTTTCACAATGTAATCAATGACGTCGGCAGAACGGTCCTGGTTCCTGGCAGGGCAGGCAGGCTTACTTGAAAGAAGGGGCTCCTCCTCGGCAGCTACCCTGCACCCTGTCCCAATGCCCGTCCATGAGAGGCTCTTGCCCGGCTCCGTGGGATCCTCCAAGACCAGTGCCTGGGGCTCCCTCCTGCAGGAGGCCTTGGCACACCCACCCTGGGACAGCTGGACCTCCTTGCCCTCATCTTCACCTGCCTTCCTGCCTCCGCTGTTCTTCTCCGGGCTGGCAGGAAAGCCCAGGCTGGGGGTCTTCCACTGGCAGGCAAAGGGGGCTCCTTCCATCTCCATCAAGGGGAATAGAGGGTGCGGCTTCTGTCCCAGGGGGAGCTCCCGGGACGTGGCTGGGAGGAGCTTCTTCATCCCCCCAAAGAGCCCAGTTAGGCAGCGTCTCTGCTAATGGGCATAATCCGAGGCCAGTCTGATTCTCGCTGGCTCTTCCAGGAGGCTACAGAGCAGCTGAGGGCAGAGCCCCTCCTTGCCTGGGCAGGCGGCCCTCGTGGCCAGAGCTTCCCATGGCCCAGAACACGGCTGTCGAGAGAAGGGACAGAAACATGGGTTGCTGGTCAGGGGAGAGAAAACACACACAGAGAGAGACAATAACGTTGGCCATAGAATCAACCAAACTGCACCTGCATCCATTAGAGAAGCAAGTGGTGTTTTGGAAGCCTCCTGAAGCACAGAAGGGCTCCTGCGGTCAGCTCATGGGGGGGACCCTCCATGCCCCCTCCTCCTTGGCCCACCTCTAAAGGAACCGTCTCTTTTAAACTACCAAGTTCCAGCTCCAAGCCCCACTTTTTCCTCTGTTTTTCCCTCCCAGATACCCTACTCTGAGCACTGACGATTGGACGTTGGTTCCTTCAGGTGCTGCCCTTTCTCCTCCCGGGATGGTGGTCCTGGGAGGCCTCACCTGCCCCTCCGGTCAGCAGGGGAGCCCCCGTTTCTCTTGGTCCTCCTTTCAGGGCACCTGCTGACCGGCTGAGGGCAGGTGAAGAGGAAGCCCCCCAAAGCCCCTTAATCCTCTTGGCTTGCCCAGTGAGATCCATGGAGGTCAGCCAAATGCATCCGCTCTCCTCCCCCTCCCTAGACATGAAAGGGACTCCCGGAGGAGGAGGATGCAGGGATGGGCCCAAGCGAGGACAGCACGGAAGCCCCTTCTGCCCTGTACCAACTCTGGCTGGCATAGAACCAGGCGAGTGCCAGTCTGGATCTCCTCCGCAATACACATCAACGTATTTGTGCAAATATATACGGATGGGGAGAGAGGCGCGTATATATATATATATATATATATGTATGTATGTATGTATGTATGTATGTATGTATGTATGTATGTATGTATGTATGTATGTATGTATATATATATATATATATATATATATATATATATATATATATATATATATATATATATATATATATATATATATATATATATATATATATATATATATATATATATATATATATATATATATATATATATATATATATATATATATATATATATATATATATATATATATATATATATATATATATTCAGGTTGCTTTTCAAACAAGACAGACTTTGTGAGTTCCAAGTGGAGACGCTCAAAATGTTCAGGCATCAAAGAGCATGGCATCTCAGGGCCATTCGGCTGCCACAACGGGCACCGCAAAGGGGGCAAAGGCTTCCCAAGAACAAGATCCTTGGCAGGTGGGCTGTTGAGCTCCGCCTCAATCGCCAAAATAGCTCAAGGCAGCTGAGACCCTTAGGGCTCCCAAGACGACAACGAAAGGGAAGTGGCAGAAACAGGAAGGCAGGAAGCGCACTGGGGCATAAATAAGGCATGAGCGCCTATCCTTATACAGTAGTAGGCTAACAGGGGGCATTCCTACGGCCCTAAGAGGTGGAACCCCTTCATCTAGGGCAGAGGGGTCAAACTGGCGGCCCGCAGGCCGGATGCATCACACGCAGGCCACGCAGGCCACCCCAGCTCCGCCAAGGATAAAATGTTACAAAATGTCACTTGATGGCAACGTCACACAGCAGGTTTGACACCCGTGATCTAGGGAAATCTGTGTTAATTATGCCAATAATTTGCAGGGTCACCCATCTCACAACACCCAGTTACCAAGTGGCATCTCAAGACTAGAAACCCAATAAGTGGGTGACCCACAAAGCCCAAAGTAAACAATCCCTTGCGGTTGTGAAGCACACCAGCAACCCCGGGGCCAGCCTAACTCCTAGGCAAAAGCGGGGGGGGGGGCAGGGCTTCTGAGGCTTCTGAAAGGCTAACAGGGGCTGGGGGTGGGGCGGGGGCTGTTCCGCAGGGCAGGCAGGGCTGCTGGGTCCCACAGGTGACGATGCTTAACAGGGGTGGGGGTGTCCCAGAACACACCCTCCTTGGTAACGCCTGTGGGGTAAGCAGGACCAGTGGGAGAGTGGCAGCTCCACAGACTTCCTGGCCCTGTTTTGTAGGTGGCAACCAACCCCTCGACTCGTACCCAGAAGCCGGTGCAGCGCCTGGAACGGCGTTACGTGGCTGCTGCGAGTGGTGCCAAGCACTGCCCACGCCGCCACGTTCGGGGCCAGCTGCAGCTCTGACTGCTGCTCAAGGGCAGCCCCATGTACGGCACGCTACAGTACTCCAAAGGGAAGGTGACTAAGGCGTGAGTCACCACGAGCAAGACAACGGCTGCCTTGCGCAACTGATAGGAGATGAGCATCACCCAGTCAACAAAACACACACTCTTCAGATCTCGTGCAGATTCAGTTCCCAGGGAACAAAGGACCCCTGGAGCCCGGCTGAGAAAATGGGCCAAATGGGGGGCAACTTAGTGACAAGAACAATCAATCCATCCTCCCGAATAGAGCTGGAAGGGACCTTGGAGGTCTTCAAGCAAGAGACCCTCTACCATTTCAGACAAGTGACCGTCCAGTCTCTCTTCCTAAAAGCCCCCCGTGGGGAAGCGCCCACCACTTCTGACTTGAGCGTTAATAGTTCAGATTCTTGTAGAGTCCTTTAGCATACAATAAACCTGCATTCCCTTGAACTGCCTGGACTCCTGACCTCCTGCACTGGAGCCTAAATCTTGGAGCAGGTCTTGCTCAGAGCCACTTTTTTGGGGGGAGGGGGGGAGCAGCAATAAATAAAGTAAGAGGCTCTAGTGAGACAAAGTCTTTCCAGCAATGGGCACACGGCTTCTTAGGAAGGGCAGCTGTCAGAAGGGTCTTCATCCAGGCCCTTCCCTCTTTGCGCTGCTGTCTGAAGGTCCTGGGGCTATGCTGGCCATTCAAGGGCACCCTTCCTTCTTCTGTATCCCTAGCACAGCTCCGCTTCCTTGCCCCAAGCGGGCAGTGCCAGGGGCCAGGCTCCCACAGGGTGGCTGGGAGAAGGGGAAGGGGGCCAGAAAATATCAGGAATTTAGTAGGGCTAAGAGCTCATTTTCTGGTCAAGCCATTATACATTTTCCTTTTTCTGGTCCCCAAAATACATTACAACTTGGCCAAAAAGCACGGAGGTTTGGGGGAGCCTTTGTGGGGTGCCTAGGGCCTCCAACTGCAGCCCCCAGACGCAGCCCTGCCTCCGCGTGTCTCAAAGAGACGCCCTCGTTTCCTTCCCAGCCGGCTGGGATTTTGCCAGAGATTCCCGTGTTGTGGAAGGTCTTGTGGTGGACGGGGGAGAACAGAGCAGCCTTAGAGATGCAGGCTGTGCCTCGTGTTTGATAGATAAGCCAGAAAGGCCTTTTCTCCACGAAGGGGTCATTTATGCCAGAGTTCTACTTCGGACGGGTCTTCTGTGGCGCCATTGGCCTTCCGAGTCCTTCTGCCCGCTTGAAGCCAAGGCAGCTCGGATTCCCTGGGCTTCCTCGCTCATCACAATCACACAGTTTCCAGGACGCTTTCCCTGCCCATCCCTCTGAACCTCAGAAGGAAGAATCATCTAGGTAGATGGATGCGGGTTCTTTTGAGCAGGAGGGGAGATAAATGCGATAAGGAGGGATTTTAATTCCAAGGGAAGTTATATTTTTAAATGTCATCTTATTTTTACTCCTTCGCATTATTTTAAGCAAATCTATCTGCCCCGCAGCCATTTTCTCGGCAGGGTCAGCCTCTCTGAGCCATAAATTATGGCTGCCTGCGGAGAAAGGTAGATTTCATTTTTCACACTTTTGGAATGATTATTGAGCACTTATTTCATCTTTGGTTACTAGCTGGAATAATTTCAGAGCTCGGCTCTTCTTTGGACTCAACCGAAAATTTATTGTTTGAGAAACTGCGTGGCAGAAATCAGGGTGATTGGTCAAGATCTGGGCTTTCTTAACACGTTTAGTTGGCCAGGGAACGTGGTGGACAGCAACAGGGTCTCCCACGAGATCCTACTCAAAAGGTAACAAAATGTGGCCTAGATAACAGAAGAATAGCCTTGGAAGGGACCTTGGAGGCCTTCTAGTCTCTCCCTTTGCTCAAAGCAAGAAGCCTTATAGCATCCCAGTCAAACGGCTCCCCAGTCTCTTCCTGAAAGCCTCCAGTGGGAGGAGCACCCACAAATTCTAAAGGCAACTTCCCTTCCACTGATTAATGAACAGAATAACAGAGTTGGAAGGGACCTTGGAGGTCTTCTAGTCCAACCCCCAGCTCAAGCAGGAGACCCTATGCCCGTGATGGGAGAACCTATGGCACGAAGTGGCATACGGAGGAGCCATGTCGCCTGGCACATGCAATGTGCCCCTCCCTCTTCTGGGTTCCTAGAGCGTGTGGGCCTACGAGGATCGGCCTGCCTTTGTCCGTGTGGCAATGCTGGAAACCGGAAGAGCTGGTCTCCCATTTCCCGAGTGAGCATGCGCACCGGCCAGCTGATCGTCACGCGTGCATGCGCGCCAGTAACTGGAAATCTAGCTGTCCGGCACTCCTGCAGCCACCGGAAACCAGAAGTGCATTTTCCAGCATGGGCATGCCCCCTAGGCAGCCCCTCCTCCAGGTCGCACCCCAGGCGAGGGCCCAGGCGCTCTTGGTGCCGAAAGGGATCCCCCCATCCCTGCCCTATGCCCCTCCAGCCTCTTCTTGGAAGCGCCCAGTGTTGGAGCCCCCACAACCTCTGAAGGCCAATCCGTCCCCTGGTTCCCTGTTCTCACTGCCAGGAAATTCCTCCAGAGTTCTGGGTTGCTTCTCTCCTTGATCAGTTCCCAGCCATTGCTAGATACCGTTCAAAAGTGACAGATACCCTTCAATGCCGCCATTAAATAGATACGGAACTGGTTAGCCATTGGCAAGAACGTGTCACTAACTCTACACGAAGCCAACAAGACAGGCTGGAGGGGGTTTGGCAGGGCTCCATTTTAGGCTCCCTGTATGACTCCAAGGAGGGGGCAGAAAATAGGGCTAGCTAATTTGTGAGAGGCACAACGGTGGGGGAGGGTGGAAAGAGAGCATAGACCAAGATTTGGGTCATTCCCGACAGGCTGGAACCGTGGGAGGAAACCAGCAAGATGGATCTCAGGAGGGAGAAGGAGCGGGTGGAAGAATCGAAGGCCCACACCCAGAACGGGAGGGAGGGCTTTGGTCAGCCTGAAGGGCACCCAGCAGTCTCAGGGGATGAAAGGCTGAAGGAGGGTCCACACCAACAGCCAAAGAAAACCAGGTGCAATCCTTACCTGCAGAGACAGAAGTTAACCAAAGTCCATTCACCCGGTCAAGAGAAGGCGCCGCTGCTCCCTAGCCAGCACTGACCAGACCACAGCACAATCCTGCACTGGGCCTTCGGTGTCTTAAGGAGGAAAAGGGGGGGGGGGCTGGAAGGGGTCCAGAGGACAGCAAGGGGAAGGGGGGAGGGGTGGCCGTGAGAAGACGCGATTGCTGTCTCCGAGCATCTGAAGGATTGTCAAGCAGGAGACACAGCAGAATTGTTCTGCCACTCCAGGAAACGGGAAACGGGGGGATTTCAGTGACAAGAAAGCAGATTTTACCTGAATATCAACAAGAATCTCCTAACATTCAGGGACGTTCAACTATGGACCGGCAGCAAATCCTGTTTTGCTGATGATGTTGAAACAGGAGTCCACACAGCCATCGTGTGTGTGTGTGTGTGTGTGTGTGTGTGAGAGAGAGAGAGAGGGGGGGGGGAGGGAGGGAGGGAGGGAGGGAAGAGAACATCTCCTGGCTGTGTTTATCCCTAACTGGATGATGCCCCACTGCTTTCTACTTTATTGTTATATTGTGTATTTCAATCTTGTCAACTATTTTATTGAAAGCCAACAAGAGTCACGTATGTGACATGGGCAGCTCTCTAAATTGAAATAATAAAAACATTATATTTTTATTTAAATAAATATATTACGATTAGTACTTCTGCTAGCAAATGAATTGAAGCCGTAGCCCTCAGTGAGGCGCTGCCGTGTGTGTGTGTGTGTGTGTGTGTGTGTGTGTAGGGCTTGGGTGCTCTGAAAGAGAGGAGAACCAGGTCAGAGGTTCAACCCTCCCCAGTGAGATCAATCCGCCGGGGGAAGGATTTGACTCCAGAGGCTGTGGGAGCTTCATCCCAGGAGGCTCTTAAGAAGAAGAGGCTGGGCAGCCACTTGTCCAGAATGGCACAGGGTCTCCTGCTTGAACTGGGGGTTGGACTACAAGACCTCCAGGGTCCCTCCCAGCTCTGTTGCTTGGTAATTCTGCACCAGTGGCCAGGCCTCCTCCGAGGAGCCAGTGCTTATAAACAACAGGGCGGACGGGGTTCTTTCCAGCACCGGTCATTGACAGAAACCGGACCCAGATCGGTCATCGCCCAGATCAACAAGGGCCCCGTTGGGTGTCAAGAAACTTATCTTGGAAGACTTATAAGAGAAAACTGGAGTGACTTTGGAAATTACATTAAGTGTTTATACTATTCTCCTGGGGATGTGATGACTTTTTCCCTTTTCTAGTTGGTGCGTGTGTTGTTTCTTTCTTTCTTTCTTTTTTTTTTTTTTTTGAAGTCCTGGAGCCTGGAAGCGCTGAACAATTTTTCCCTTCTTTTTTTTTTTTTCTTCCTTGGTCTGCAATTTTTTCTTTTTCCATTTTTCTTATTTCCCCTTTTTTTTTCTTCTTGAAATAACAGAGATACATTTTTTTTTCTTTCTCTCCTCCCGCTCCATTTACCCACCCTTATTTTTCTTATACAGATTGTCTTTTTCTTTCCCTTCCCACTCACTTTCTCTCTGTGCCCCTCTCCCTCTTCTGCCTCTCTCTTATATCCTATATCAAACCTTGCTTTCTCCCCCTATTACTTTTATCTAACTACTATACACTCTCTTCCCCTATTTCCCCCCCTCCCTCTTTTCCCCTTTCTACCTTCTTTTTTTTTCTAGTGTTAACTGCAATTGGACTGAACCACAAAACGAAGAAGAAGAGAGAGTAAAATAGCAAGATGAGTAGAAAGCCTACACCAGTGGGTTCTACAACAACAACCCCTGCCTCCTCACCGGCAGGAGGACAAAGATCAATACAATCTATGATCCAACAGGAAAAAGAGAAGACCATATCATTAGATTCAATTATGCAAGCAATACAGAAACTTCAAACAAGCTCTGATGAAAAATTTGATACACTTGTAAAGAAGTTGGACAATGTGGAAACGAAGATGGAGAACATAGAAAAAAAAACAGACGAAGCAGAGAGAAATATAAAAGATATACAACAGTGGGTCAAAAAACAAGAAGATGTTATGCAAAAAATTGCTGAAAGAGAGAAGCAGAGAGAGAAGAGGGATGAAGAGTTTGATTCCAGATTGAATGAAGTGGAAACAGAAAGCAGTGTAATAATTGGACTGGAGATGGAGCGCTCTGAATATTTTTTGAGGTTTCAAAATATAGTAGAAGAAAAGGGTGAAAATCTGCCACAAATAATATCCCAAATTCTCATAGAAATACTAGGGATACCTGAGGAGAAGATAATGGACGGGATAGATGAGACATTTCGAGTTAACACAAGATATGCAACGAGGAACTCCCTCCCAAGGGAGGTCCATGTAAGATTTACGAAAAAAGCACTAAAACTACAAATCCTGCAAAACACAAGAGATAAAAAACTGCAATACAAAGGCAAGGAGATTGCAATTCTTAAGCAAATACCAAGACGGGTGAGAGAGAAAAGAAGAAAATATCAATTCTTGACTACAGCCTTACTTAAAATAGGAGTTAACTATAGATGGTTGATTCCGGAAGGCCTCATGTTTGTATGGAAAGGACAGAGATATAGAATTGATACAATTGAGAAGGCAGAAGCTTTCTACACAGAACATTTGAGAGGAAAGCCAGAGAAGCCTGGAAATGAAGAGCCACCGGTGCAACTGCTGGATCTACCCATAACCGAAATTGAGAGGACAGAGGGTGCTGTAGGTGGAATTGACATTGAAGAAGGTGCTGTTGGGGGTGTAGAGAGTAGAGCACAACGGGAACCAAGATCAACTAGAGCTATAAATCCTATATATAAAACATAAGGATGGAAGGAATAAAATTACTCTCAATTAATATAAATGGACTTAATTCGCCATGTAAACGAACGAAAATATTCCACAAATTAGGGAAATTAAAATTAGATATAATTTGCCTACAAGAAGTACATATTCAACAAAGTAATAGTCATTTATTAGTACAACCAAAACTGGGAAAAAACTTTACTTCGTTAGCGGACTGTAAACAAAGAGGTGTGACCTTCTACATTAAAGATAAAATCCCTGCGAAACAAATCTACACAGACGAAGATGGAAGAATTTTAATGGTGGAAATAATGGACAATGCTAGGAAAATACTGCTAATTGGAATTTATGCCCCTAATGAAAAACAAGATGACTTTTATAAAAAAATTCACAAGAAAATTTCTGATCTAGACTATGCTGACATTTGCATGATGGGAGACTTCAATGGTATTGTAGACCAGAAACTGGACTATAAGACCCACAAAACAACAAAACAAAATAGAAAAACACTCCCAAAGTCCTTCTTCAGGATGATGGATGAAATAAATCTAAAAGATGTGTGGAGAGAAAGGAACCCCATTAAAAAACAATATACCTTTTATTCAAATAGACACTCATCGTTCTCTAGAATTGATATGATTTGGGCTTCAACGGGCATATCCAGCAGCGCACTAGATGTGGAGATTGAACCAAACATCTGGGCAGACCACAATCCAATGGCAATAGGTTGGAGACAACAAAGAAGAAGATCGAGATGGACACTAGATAACAGGATATTGAAAGAGAAAGAATTTGTAAAGAAAATGGAAAAAGAATTGACTTTCTTCTTTAAAGAAAACAAAAAAGAAGATACGTCTTTACAGAATCTTTGGGATACAATGAAGGCCTTTTCTAGAGGTTTGATAATAGACTATATAAGAAAGAGAAACTTAAAGAAAAGACAAGTGTCTAAGGATCTAGAAAAAGATTACAGCACATTGGAAAAAGAACTACAGAAATCTCCACAAAAGAAAGAGATTAAAATAAAGATGGACACAATAAAACACAAACTTGACCTATTGGAAAAGGAGGACCTGGCCCAAAAAATCAGAGGCGCCAAACAGAACTATTTTGAAAATGCAAATAAACCAGGCAGATGGCTGGCTTATAAACTGAGAAAAGAAAGAGAGACCAAGAAAATACTACAACTAAGAGATGAACAAGGACAATTGCATCATGGAAATATGGAAAAAAGGAAAATTATTCAAGATTACTATGCCAAGCTGTATGAACAAGAGAACATAGAAGAGAAAGAAGTGAAACAATATTTACAAAACGCCAAACTCCCCCAAATACCAAATGATACTAGAACTATATTTGAAGATAAAATAACAATGATGGAATTAACTGAGGCCCTTAAAAGACAAAATAATGGGAAGGCCCCGGGACCGGATGGCCTTCCTGTGGAATTCTATAGAACATTAGAAAAATCCTTGGCCGTTCCATTACTAGAAGTCATGAATGAAGTAATGATTGAAAGTAAAATACCTAATTCATGGTTGGAGGCATATATTACATTAATACCCAAAGAGGAGGCAGACCATACGCAAATTAAGAACTATAGACCTATCTCCTTGTTGAACTCAGACTATAAACTATTTGCCTCAATACTGGCAGAGAGACTGAAAAAATACCTAAATGGGTTTATCCACCCGGACCAAAATGGTTTTTTACCAAAGAGGCAAATTAGAGATAACATAAGGACAATTCTAAATACCTTAGAATATTATCAGGTCCACTCTGAGAAGCAAATGGCTTTGATTTTCTTGGATGCGCAGAAAGCCTTTGATAACGTGAATTGGACATTTATGACTCAACAAATGGAACAAATGAATTTTGGTAAGAATTTTATTCAAGCCATACAAACGATATATCACAAGCAAACAGCCAAGATAATGATAAATGGAGAGCTGACGGATCCAATTGAAATTAAAAGAGGTACGAGACAAGGCTGTCCACTGTCACCACTGCTTTTTGTTTTAACATTAGAAGTACTAAATAGAAAGATTAGAGAAGAGGAAGAAATAAAGGGAATGATCATTAAAAAGGAAGAATACAAGTTGCAAGCATTTGCTGACGACTTAGTCTTCATCCTTGAGGAGCCATTTCAATCTGCACCTAAACTGATAGGAGAAATCGAGGCGTATGGAAAAGTTGCAGGTTTAAAAATAAACAAAGACAAAACAAAGATTTTAACAAAAAATATACCCCGAAAACAAAAAGAAGAATTGGCGGAAAATTTGGAAATGCAAATCACAAACAAAGTTAAATATTTGGGGATTCACCTAACAGCCAAGTGCAGCACTCTCAAAGAAGATAATTATATTAAATTGAAGCAACAAATTGTAACAGACTTGGCGAAATGGAAGAATCTTCAATTATCAATGATTGGTAGAATCGCAACAATCAAAATGAATATCTTACCTAGACTGTTATACCTGTTTCAGACTATTCCAATTAAGTTGGGGAAAGGATATTTTGAAGAATTAAATAAAATAGTGTTGAAATTTATATGGCAAGGGAAAAAAGCAAGAATAAAATGTAAATTGTTACAAGATTCCAAATCAAGGGGAGGGTGGGGTTTACCTGATTGGGAGTTATACTATCAGGCAGCTAGTCTGATGTGGATCAAGGAATGGATAATGCTAAGAAATGATAGGCTTTTGAATCTAGAAGGTCATGACTTGCTGTTGGGATGGCATGCATACTTATGGTATAAAGGAACTAAAAAACATGGTTACTTTAGAGACCATTCTATAAGAGAGGCTCTGTTATTAAACTGGCAGAAGGTTAAGAGGTTGCACTACTTGAAAATTCCAGTCTGGATATCAACTATTGAAGCCTTTTCATATCCAATAATATTTAAAAGGGAAGAAGCAGTTAGATATGCTGAATTATTGAATGCAGAGGGTGAACTTAAATCTATACAAGAATTGAAACAAGAAGGTATTGAACTCGGGGGAGGAGCCACGCGTCGCTGCGCTACCACGGGTTTTCTGGTTACTCCAGATGACCCGTTGAATCCTGATCGTTTGGACGGTCCATTGGACCCAAGCTGTCCCGAAGAGACAGTGGGAGGTAAGGGGAAATTCCGGGGGACCCAGAGACACTCGCAAAGTCTCTGGAAACCCTGGTGAAACCCCTTTTTGCCTGCGGTCAGGAGCCAGCCCCCGGGCTGCCAAAGCGGCTGACGGCTCCGTGAAGCAAGAGCAGGAGAGAGAGAAAGCATGCCGTGGTTTGGTGAGAGTACTTGAAGAAAGTTTTTCTTTTTTGCTTAAATTATACAGAGGACACTCTTAATTTGGAAGATTAAAGGAAATAGAAAATAACCGATGACTTAGCGGCGGGTTTGAATAGAGCTAATTGAAACCATTTGGGCTTTTTGTTCTTCCCTTTTTATTTACTGGAAACCAGACGGGACTTTTATTACTGTTGTTACAATTGCGGTTGAAGCTCTCTTTATTTTTAACTCCCCCTTCCTTATTTTTTCTTTTTTTTTTAAAGCGACTTTATCAGAGCCTTTTTTCTTATATACCTTTTAATGCCTGAAAGATTTTTTTTTTTTCCTCTTTGTGCTGAGCTTAACTTTCTCTTTTAGGCAGCGCTTCGAGGGGCTAGGGACTGGATACATTTTAACACTGTTACTTTAACACTGCCATCTAGCGGACTTTGAAACATTGTTGCCAATTCCTACAGCTGGGATTATTTTGAGAAAAAGACATTTATTCAAGGTCAGGACCTGATAAGAAGCAAGGAACACAGATGGTTTTTGCAGGCTGTTCCTTGTGGAGCTGTAAGGTCTGGAAACTTATCTTGGAAGACTTATAAGAGAAAACTGGAGTGACTTTGGAAATTACATCAAGTGTTTATACTATTCTCCTGGGGATGTGATGACTTTTTCCCTTTTCTAGTTGGTGCGTGTGTTGTTTCTTTCTTTCTTTCTTTTTTTTTTGAAGTCCTGGAGCCTGGAAGCGCTGAACAATTTTTTCCTTCTTTTTTTTTTCTTCCTTGGTCTGCAATTTTTTCTTTTTCCATTTTTCTTATTTCCCCTTTTTTTTTCTTCTTGAAATAACAGAGATACATTTTTTTTTCTTTCTCTCCTCCCGCTCCATTTACCCACCCTTATTTTTCTTATACAGATTGTCTTTTTCTTTCCCTTCCCACCCACTTTCTCTCTGTGCCCCTTTCCCTCTTCTGCCTCTCTCTTATATCCTATATCAAACCTTGCTTTCTCCCCCTATTACTTTTATCTAACTACTATACACTCTCTTCCCCTATTTCCCCCCCCTCCCTCTTTTCCCCTTTCTACCTTCTTTTTTTTTCTAGTGTTAACTGCAATTGGACTGAACCACAAAACGAAGAAGAAGAGAGAGTAAAATAGCAAGATGAGTAGAAAGCCAACACCAGTGGGTTCTACAACAACAACCCCTGCCTCCTCACCGGCAGGAGGACAAAGATCAATACAATCTATGATCCAACAGGAAAAAGAGAAGACCATATCATTAGATTCAATTATGCAAGCAATACAGAAACTTCAAACAAGCTCTGATGAAAAATTTGATACACTTGTAAAGAAGTTGGACAATGTGGAAACGAAGATGGAGAACATAGAAAAAAAAACAGACGAAGCAGAGAGAAATATAAAAGATATACAACAGTGGGTCAAAAAACAAGAAGATGTTATGCAAAAAATTGCTGAAAGAGAGAAGCAGAGAGAGAAGAGGGATGAAGAGTTTGATTCCAGATTGAATGAAGTGGAAACAGAAAGCAGTGTAATAATTGGACTGGAGATGGAGCGCTCTGAATATTTTTTGAGGTTTCAAAATATAGTAGAAGAAAAGGGTGAAAATCTGCCACAAATAATATCCCAAATTCTCATAGAAATACTAGGGATACCTGAGGAGAAGATAATGGACGGGATAGATGAGACATTTCGAGTTAACACAAGATATGCAACGAGGAACTCCCTCCCAAGGGAGGTCCATGTAAGATTTACGAAAAAAGCACTAAAACTACAAATCCTGCAAAACACAAGAGATAAAAAACTGCAATACAAAGGCAAGGAGATTGCAATTCTTAAGCAAATACCAAGACGGGTGAGAGAGAAAAGAAGAAAATATCAATTCTTGACTACAGCCTTACTTAAAATAGGAGTTAACTATAGATGGTTGATTCCGGAAGGCCTCATGTTTGTATGGAAAGGACAGAGATATAGAATTGATACAATTGAGAAGGCAGAAGCTTTCTACACAGAACATTTGAGAGGAAAGCCAGAAAAGCCTGGAAATGAAGAGCCACCGGTGCAACTGCTGGATCTACCCATAACCGAAATTGAGAGGACAGAGGGTGCTGTAGGTGGAATTGACATTGAAGAAGGTGCTGTTGGGGGTGTAGAGAGTAGAGCACAACGGGAACCAAGATCAACTAGAGCTATAAATCCTATATATAAAACATAAGGATGGAAGGAATAAAATTACTCTCAATTAATATAAATGGACTTAATTCGCCATGTAAACGAACGAAAATATTCCACAAATTAGGGAAATTAAAATTAGATATAATTTGCTTACAAGAAGTACATATTCAACAAAGTAATAGTCATTTATTAGTACAACCAAAACTGGGAAAAAACTTTACTTCGTTAGCGGACTGTAAACAAAGAGGTGTGACCTTCTACATTAAAGATAAAATCCCTGCGAAACAAATCTACACAGACGAAGATGGAAGAATTTTAATGGTGGAAATAATGGACAATGCTAGGAAAATACTGCTAATTGGAATTTATGCCCCTAATGAAAAACAAGATGACTTTTATAAAAAAATTCACAAGAAAATTTCTGATCTAGACTATGCTGACATTTGCATGATGGGAGACTTCAATGGTATTGTAGACCAGAAACTGGACTATAAGACCCACAAAACAACAAAACAAAATAGAAAAACACTCCCAAAGTCCTTCTTCAGGATGATGGATGAAATAAATCTAAAAGATGTGTGGAGAGAAAGGAACCCCATTAAAAAACAATATACCTTTTATTCAAATAGACACTCATCGTTCTCTAGAATTGATATGATTTGGGCTTCAACGGGCATATCCAGCAGCGCACTAGATGTGGAGATTGAACCAAACATCTGGGCAGACCACAATCCAATGGCAATAGGTTGGAGACAACAAAGAAGAAGATCGAGATGGACACTAGATAACAGGATATTGAAAGAGAAAGAATTTGTAAAGAAAATGGAAAAAGAATTGACTTTCTTCTTTAAAGAAAACAAAAAAGAAGATACGTCTTTACAGAATCTTTGGGATACAATGAAGGCCTTTTCTAGAGGTTTGATAATAGACTATATAAGAAAGAGAAACTTAAAGAAAAGACAAGTGTCTAAGGATCTAGAAAAAGATTACAGCACATTGGAAAAAGAACTACAGAAATCTCCACAAAAGAAAGAGATTAAAATAAAGATGGACACAATAAAACACAAACTTGACCTATTGGAAAAGGAGGACCTGGCCCAAAAAATCAGAGGCGCCAAACAGAACTATTTTGAAAATGCAAATAAACCAGGCAGATGGCTGGCTTATAAACTGAGAAAAGAAAGAGAGACCAAGAAAATACTACAACTAAGAGATGAACAAGGACAATTGCATCATGGAAATATGGAAAAAAGGAAAATTATTCAAGATTACTATGCCAAGCTGTATGAACAAGAGAACATAGAAGAGAAAGAAGTGAAACAATATTTACAAAACGCCAAACTCCCCCAAATACCAAATGATACTAGAACTATATTTGAAGATAAAATAACAATGATGGAATTAACTGAGGCCCTTAAAAGACAAAATAATGGGAAGGCCCCGGGACCGGATGGCCTTCCTGTGGAATTCTATAGAACATTAGAAAAATCCTTGGCCGTTCCATTACTAGAAGTCATGAATGAAGTAATGATTGAAAGTAAAATACCTAATTCATGGTTGGAGGCATATATTACATTAATACCCAAAGAGGAGGCAGACCATACGCAAATTAAGAACTATAGACCTATCTCCTTGTTGAACTCAGACTATAAACTATTTGCCTCAATACTGGCAGAGAGACTGAAAAAATACCTAAATGGGTTTATCCACCCGGACCAAAATGGTTTTTTACCAAAGAGGCAAATTAGAGATAACATAAGGACAATTCTAAATACCTTAGAATATTATCAGGTCCACTCTGAGAAGCAAATGGCTTTGATTTTCTTGGATGCGCAGAAAGCCTTTGATAACGTGAATTGGACATTTATGACTCAACAAATGGAACAAATGAATTTTGGCAAGAATTTTATTCAAGCCATACAAACGATATATCACAAGCAAACAGCCAAGATAATGATAAATGGAGAGCTGACGGATCCAATTGAAATTAAAAGAGGTACGAGACAAGGCTGTCCACTGTCACCACTGCTTTTTGTTTTAACATTAGAAGTACTAAATAGAAAGATTAGAGAAGAGGAAGAAATAAAGGGAATGATCATTAAAAAGGAAGAATACAAGTTGCAAGCATTTGCTGACGACTTAGTCTTCATCCTTGAGGAGCCATTTCAATCTGCACCTAAACTGATAGGAGAAATCGAGGCGTATGGAAAAGTTGCAGGTTTAAAAATAAACAAAGACAAAACAAAGATTTTAACAAAAAATATACCCCGAAAACAAAAAGAAGAATTGGCGGAAAATTTGGAAATGCAAATCACAAACAAAGTTAAATATTTGGGGATTCACCTAACAGCCAAGTGCAGCACTCTCAAAGAAGATAATTATATTAAATTGAAGCAACAAATTGTAACAGACTTGGCGAAATGGAAGAATCTTCAATTATCAATGATTGGTAGAATCGCAACAATCAAAATGAATATCTTACCTAGACTGTTATACCTGTTTCAGACTATTCCAATTAAGTTGGGGAAAGGATATTTTGAAGAATTAAATAAAATAGTGTTGAAATTTATATGGCAAGGGAAAAAAGCAAGAATAAAATGTAAATTGTTACAAGATTCCAAATCAAGGGGAGGGTGGGGTTTACCTGATTGGGAGTTATACTATCAGGCAGCTAGTCTGATGTGGATCAAGGAATGGATAATGCTAAGAAATGATAGGCTTTTGAATCTAGAAGGTCATGACTTGCTGTTGGGATGGCATGCATACTTATGGTATAAAGGAACTAAAAAACATGGTTACTTTAGAGACCATTCTATAAGAGAGGCTCTGTTATTAAACTGGCAGAAGGTTAAGAGGTCGCACTACTTGAAAATTCCAGTCTGGATATCAACTATTGAAGCCTTTTCATATCCAATAATATTTAAAAGGGAAGAAGCAGTTAGATATGCTGAATTATTGAATGCAGAGGGTGAACTTAAATCTATACAAGAATTGAAACAAGAAGGTATTGAACTCAATTGGTACTCATATGTGCAAATACATTCTAGATACAATGAAGATCGAAAAAATGAGGGTTTTTATGATAAACTGACTGAATTAGATAAAATTTTAACAGGTAACGATGAAAAATTAATTAAAAAATTTTATGATTATTTATTAGAGGTGAAATTATATGAAGAACAAGTGAAAGGAACTATGTTAGCCTGGGGAAAAAACTTTGGACATGGGATTGATTTAGAAAAATGGCAAAAATTGTGGACTCAAAATTATAAAATGACAATGTCAACTGCATATAAAGAAAATTTGTATAAGATGTTTTATAGGTGGCATTTATCCCCATCGAGAATAGCAAGAATGTCGAAGAATAAGTCTGAAAAATGCTGGAAATGTCAACATACACCCGGCACATATTACCACATGTGGTGGACTTGTCCTGAAGCTAAGAGATACTGGACTAAAATACACATGTGGTTGGAGAAAATGATACATAAACATATAGACTTGAAACCAGAACTTTTCTTATTGGGAATAATACCAGAAACATACAATAAAGACTTGAAATATTTGATCATAAATGTCTTAACAGCTGCTAGAATTGTATTTGCTAAATACTGGAAAAATGAGAAAGTACCAACAGAGGAGGAAATTGTTTGGAAGATAATGAACTGTGCAGAAATGAGTAAACTTACATTTGAAATTAGAGAATTAGAGGATGAGCAATTTTATAAAGTATGGGACTTGTTTTATCAATGGTTGGATAAAAAAACTTGGAAGTGAATCTTTTCTTTTTCTTTACCCTATCTTATATGTAATAATAATAGAAAGTTATACTTAATGTTTTGAAAAAATCTCTCTCTTTTTTCTTTCTTTTTTTTTCTTTTCTCTTTCTATACATATTAAGCCTTTATTATGAAATAGACCATTTACTTATACGAGATAAGAATAATAATGTATTTAATATATAAGAGTGAGATGATTTAAACTGTTAGGTATGATTATGGCTGGTGACTATTTTATAATATAAAATGGAATAATGATGATGTAATGAACAATGGATGTGAATATAGATTAAAATATTTAATGACTACATGGATTGACAAATAATAATGGGAAATTAAATTTGGAGTTGAGGATGATTGGAAACTTTAAGATTAATGGAAAATAGAAATGTCTTATATGAAGTAATGAGTTTCTTTTTTTCTTTGACTTAATCTCCACTTTTATTTTTGAGAGAATGGTGATACAATTTTATAAAGACCTATTGTTACCTAGTACATAATTGTAGAGATAAAGAAATAAGGGTTGTCATAAAAGAAAGAATACTATGGTAACTTGAACATGCAATGCTCAATGAAATATTTAACTATATTTAATGGATAATTAGTGAACGCATCCTTAATTGTAAAAACCATCGCACAAAAACTTGTAACCAAACGACATGCTTGATGAAAATGTGTTTTTTTTTTACTTCCCTGCTCTTGTATCTTATGTGTTGTCTTGTCTTTTTAAAGAAAAATAAATAAACATTTATAAAAAAAAAAAAAAAAAAAAAGAAGGTATTGAACTCAATTGGTACTCATATGTGCAAATACATTCTAGATACAATGAAGATCGAAAAAATGAGGGTTTTTATGATAAACTGACTGAATTAGATAAAATTTTAACAGGTAACGATGAAAAATTAATTAAAAAATTTTATGATTATTTATTAGAGGTGAAATTATATGAAGAACAAGTGAAAGGAACTATGTTAGCCTGGGGAAAAAACTTTGGACATGGGATTGATTTAGAAAAATGGCAAAAATTGTGGACTCAAAATTATAAAATGACAATGTCAACTGCATATAAAGAAAATTTGTATAAGATGTTTTATAGGTGGCATTTATCCCCATCGAGAATAGCAAGAATGTCGAAGAATAAGTCTGAAAAATGCTGGAAATGTCAACATACACCCGGCACATATTACCACATGTGGTGGACTTGTCCTGAAGCTAAGAGATACTGGACTAAAATACACATGTGGTTGGAGAAAATGATACATAAACATATAGACTTGAAACCAGAACTTTTCTTATTGGGAATAATACCAGAAACATACAATAAAGACTTGAAATATTTGATCATAAATGTCTTAACAGCTGCTAGAATTGTATTTGCTAAATACTGGAAAAATGAGAAAGTACCAACAGAGGAGGAAATTGTTCGGAAGATAATGAACTGTGCAGAAATGAGTAAACTTACATTTGAAATTAGAGAATTAGAGGATGAGCAATTTTATAAAGTATGGGACTTGTTTTATCAATGGTTGGATAAAAAAACTTGGAAGTGAATCTTTTCTTTTTCTTTACCCTATCTTATATGTAATAATAATAGAAAGTTATACTTAATGTTTTGAAAAAATCTCTCTCTTTTTTCTTTCTTTTTTTTTCTTTTCTCTTTCTATACATATTAAGCCTTTATTATGAAATAGACCATTTACTTATACGAGATAAGAATAATAATGTATTTAATATATAAGAGTGAGATGATTTAAACTGTTAGGTATGATTATGGCTGGTGACTATTTTATAATATAAAATGGAATAATGATGATGTAATGAACAATGGATGTGAATATAGATTAAAATATTTAATGACTACATGGATTGACAAATAATAATGGGAAATTAAATTTGGAGTTGAGGATGATTGGAAACTTTAAGATTAATGGAAAATAGAAATGTCTTATATGAAGTAATGAGTTTCTTTTTTTCTTTGACTTAATCTCCACTTTTATCTTTGAGAGAATGGTGATACAATTTTATAAAGACCTATTGCTACCTAGTACATAATTGTAGAGATAAAGAAATAAGGGTTGTCATAAAAGAAAGAATACTATGGTAACTTGAACATGCAATGCTCAATGAAATATTTAACTATATTTAATGGATAATTAGTGAACGCATCCTTAATTGTAAAAACCATCGCACAAAAACTTGTAACCAAACGACATGCTTGATGAAAATGTGTTTTTTTTTTACTTCCCTGCTCTTGTACCTTATGTGTTGTCTTGTCTTTTTAAAGAAAAATAAATAAACATTTAAAAAAAAAAAAAAAAAAAAAAAAAGAGTTTCTGGACATCTGACGAAAAGGGACTCGGGACTGTTGGGTGAGCTGCCAGGGAAGCTGCTGGAAGGAAGAGACACAGAGACCGAAACCGAAGAAATGAAAGAGCTTCTGCTGCTGCAAATCAAACCCAAGAGGAAAACGATGGCTGAAAACGATGCAGCCGTTCTAGAAAGAGCAGCAGAGGCCAAGTTGAGCACCGACCTATAACAGAGAACAGAGGCTTTCGCAGAAGCAGAAGTGGGAGGGTCTGCACCCGGGCTAAAGAAATCCTTGCCAGGAATAGCAGCCCGGAGGGCAGAGGCAAACCAGCAGGAATCGGTGGCCCAGGAAGGCATCGTCGCCACTGAGGGGCTCTCATTCCCAGACGGGGCACCTCTCCTCTACCTTCTCCTCGGAAAGGACAAAGCCCCCCCCTCCTCCCCCCCCCCGCAAAAAAAGAGAGGGGCCAAAAGGAAGAAGAACAGAGCATCTAAGCACACTGCAAAGGCTTACTAAACGCCAGGGAGACCAACCTGCTCCACAAAGAAGACCAAATGAAGAACAGAAAAAGAGGCAAAAGTATTACACATACAATGCAACACAAGAGCAGAGTCGGAAGGGACCTTGGAGGTCTCCCCTCAGACACTCAGGGGCCAGGCTGGGAGCCCACCTCTCAGGACTGAAGGACAGGCAGAGTTCAATACAATACAATAGCAGAGTCGGAAGGGACCTTGGAGGTCTTCTAGTCCAACCCCCTGCCTAGGCAGGAAACCCTATACCGTTTCAGACAAATGGCTATCCAACATCATCTTAAACACTTCCAGTGTTGGGGCATTCACAACTTCTGGAGGCAATTTCTGTTCCTCTGATTAATTGTTCTAACTGTCAGGAAATTTCTCCTCAGTTCTAAGTTGCTTCTCTCCTTGATTAGTTTCCACCCATTGCTTTTTGTTCTACCCTCAGGTGCCTTGGAGAACAGTTTGACTCCCTCTTCTTTGTGGCAACCCCTGAGATATTGGAACACTGCTATCATGTCTCCCCTAGTCCTCCTTTCTCTTAAGCTAAACATACCCATTTCCTGCAACTGTTCTTCATATGTTTTAGCCTCCAGTCCCCTAATCCTCTTTCTTGCTCTTCTCTGCACTCTTTCCAGAGTCTCCACATCTTTTCTACCTCGTGGCGACCAAAACTGGATGCCGTATTCCAAGTGTGGCCTTACCAAGTCATTAGGTAGCTGGTACATTAAAAATAAGAGCAGCCCAAGCACATCATAACAAGACCTGGCAATAAGGAAGGAGAGTCTAAATTCTGGCTGCACAGAGCCAAGCCTTAAGGACAAAGGCAGACAAAGCCAGAATGGAGAAGGCAGCAACAGACAGCAAGTGCCGTCTCTGCAAAGAAGCTGGAGAAACAGTGGATCCCCTGTTTTAGTTGCTCCAAGATCACCCAGACTGACTACACACAACGGCACAACAAAGTAGCAACAATGGTGCATTGCAAAAAATACCATTTGCCTGCAAAAGCAAGAACTGGTGGGATCATAAAATAGAGCAAGTCACAGAAAATGAAGGAACTAAAGTGCTCTGGGACTTTTTGAATTCAGACAGACAGGCACCTGCCACCACCTGACACCCAGACCTAAGGCTCGTTGATAGGAAAGACAAAAAAGGCTTGGTGGTGGATGGAGCCGTACCTGCAGACGCCAGAAGAGGAGAGAAAGAACTAATCACAACATACAAAGGCCTGCAAATAGAAAGAGAACGCCTGCGGCAGAAGCAAGCAAAGGGATAGGCGCTTTGGGTGCAGTCCCAAAACATCTGGAGCACCACTGAAACACTGCTGGCAAGTGGCACAATCCCCATTCGTCAATTGCACAAGACCATTTTCCTGGGAACAGCCCACATTCTACAAATGACACCCTGATCCCCTTTGGGTAACAGCTGCCCCTCCCAGGCCCTTGCGAAGGACTCGATAGGCGGACAAAAATGCCAAATAGAGCCTGAACCTCTGAATGACTACATAACCAGCCACAATAACAATTTCACCCTCGGGGTTGGACTAGATGATCTCTTCTTCATTGTATGCTAAGGATTTAGAATGTATGGGGAATTGTGGCCCCTGGCTCTTTTTGCCTGAGAAGGGGCAGCCGAGGGGACAGGATTTGCCAGCCTCAGACTGCTCAACTGCCTTTGTCAATGCATAAATTGGGGCCTTTGATTGGCTTTCAACAGACAGATAAGGAAGACGAGGCTCCGTCGACTCTTCAGATCTGAAGAAGCTTCGTGGATGAGAAGCAAAACATTTTCAAAGAAAGACCAAGAAAGTCCAGTTGCCTCTTGAAAAGCCAGTTGGGAGGAAAATGATTCTTCCCACAACACTTTTGAGGCAGCCGAGACCCGGATGACGGAGAATCTCCATGAACAAAATCTAATCCTGTTTCCTGCCTGTTTTCTGCATCTGTTAGCCCAATGCCAGTCTTATCTTTTTCCCCTCCTCTCCTGTTCTGCTGACCACTATCCTATGGCACCATGGTCAGTTCTGCAGCCAGTTTCCCTGCAGTTGACCCTGGGCTGAGAGGATGGAGCTCACCTGGATCAGAATGCTTTTCGGGGCTGGGGGGACTTGCCACAAAGCCCAAAGGGCTGCTCTGGGCAGACTGGGCCAGGAGGGAGTCCCCCCCTCCCTCCCTCCCTCTTGTTATGGGGGGGGGGAAGGGTGCCTGGGGCTCCCTCTACCCTTGCAGCCAACAGTCACACAGTCCAAATGGACCCCTCTCTAGGGGGCTGAGCTCCAGAGCTGCTGACCTCGCTTGGCCCATTCCTTGGCTCGGCCCAGAGGGGACAAATGTGGAGCCAGGTATTCCTCAAGAAACAGAAGCCGCAGCCCATGGCTATGGGGAGGGCAGAGCATTTCCTGGAGGGGCAGCCAGGCCCTCTTGCAGGGAGGAGGAGAAGGCCACCTGAAGGCAGCCCTCCCTCCCCAGAGCTGATGGCACTCCAGCCTGACCAAGAGAGGGACTTGCAGGCCAGCTACCCAGGGGGACCAGAGGTCGCCGGGAGGGGTCTGCAGGCAGAGGCTGAGGGCTGAGGTGAACCCTAGGAGGGCAGGGCTGGGCCAAGCAGGACTTTCTGGTCTGGGATGTCACCTTCTGCTCTTTGCCCGAACTTGGCAGGTTAGAGGAGAAGGCCGCCTAAGTCTGATCAAAGGGCAAAACCAAGGGGTCCCTTTTTGGGGAGTCCACAATTGAGGGATCTGATGGTCCCTAGAGGCTGGCCTCTTTCTGGCCCCTCTCCAGCTCCAAGCAAGGCCTTCTCGGGGACCTTCTCCAGGGGATCCTATTCTGTCAGGAGATGCAGGCGAAGTTCCACGGGCACCTTTTAGAAGCCCACCTGCCCAACAGCAGGGCAGCAAGGGACAGGCGCCCACGCTTTGCTCTCCCCTGGGATACCCCCCCCCTCGAGTCCTGAGGCTGCCTTTAGCCTGCAGGGGCTAAATAAAAAGGCTCCCCTCCATTCACCCAACAGGGGCAGTTCGGCGTTGCAGGACCTCCAGCCATCCAGTTCAGCTCCAGCTCCAGGCAGGAACTCATGCGGCCACCCAGATAAAGAGGTGTCAGCCCAACAAGGGGGAGGCGGCTGCTGCTCCTGCTGCTGCTCTGGGTGAACTTGCCCACCGCAGCACAGCTGCCCAGGCAAAAGTCCCTCCTAATATCCCCTCCGAATCTCCTCCGTGGACTTCAAGCCAGGGTCCTTGTGCCCTCAACTGAGGCAGAGGCCAGTTTTGTGCCCTTTAGGAGGCTCCTCCGTTGCCCCTGGCTCAACCCAACTCAACCTTCCCAGCTCCTGATCATGCTGGTCGCTCTCCCCAAATTCCCCTCCAGCTTCTCCCTCTCCCCACGGATCCAGTACTCCAGGTGCCGTGCATGCAGCATAGGGGACGATGGGCCCGGATGCCCTGGTTCTACCCGGAGGCCGCCCTGGCCCCTTGCAGCTCCTGCTTCCGTGCCGGGGCTCCACTCGCTGTCCTAAGTCCTTCCCCCTTTTGCAGCCTTCCGTCTGACATTTCCTCCCCGGAGGAGCTTCACCTGGTCACAAGGGCTGGGCAGATTCTCCATCATCATCCCGGTGGTCACAGTTGCCCCAAAGGTGCTTTTTGGACTTTCTCAGAGTTTTTTCCTCCTCCTTTGGGAGCGTTTTGAAACCTTCCCAAAGGAGAAAAAAAACGAGGGAGGCCTTTGGGCGCCACCACTGAAGGCCATCCTCTTGGGTCACTTGGGAGAGGCTTCCCCTATTGGACCCTGCCTCCCAATTTCCTGGAGGCCTCCAGCCGAGGCTGGGCCTGGGTCTTCGTTCCCTTGGAGCTGCAACACCAGGGACCCTCATCCCCTGCAGCCACGGGTTCAGGGGAGGCTCTGCAAGAGACCGCCCAAGGGAGAGTTGCCATGGCAGCCCTTCTTCACAGGCTGCCACGCGGATGCTTGCTGGAAATCCTTGCACGACGCTTCCCCACACGGCTCCTGGAGGCCAAGTGCCTTCTAAGGAAAGGCGGCCTGGAAGCCACACTGGGCCCTCCTCCCTGCCTCCCAGCCCACGCCCACAGCCACCCCTCCCGCAAGCTGTGGAGGGCCGGACGTGGCCCTTTCCATCCTGTGGCCCCTTCCTGAAGCCGCTTCTTTCCCAAAGCAAGTTCCGGAAAGGGGCAGCCAGCCTCATTGGCAGTTTCTTCCGAGGCTGGCAAAATCCGCCCGCCTGCCCAGAGAGAGACTCAGAGACTGAGAATTCTCACCTGGGGAAAACAATGAAAGGAAGAAAGGATTCTGCTTTATGGGCTCAAGTCAAAATATTTACAGCGGAAGGTGACTTAATCTTGATTGCAGGAAGGTTGCGAAGTGCCAGGAATGCAAATAAGGAAACGTGGAGAGGCAGGAGAAGAAGCTACCCAGCGCCCAGCTGGCACTGCCTCCCGGTGCCCAGAATTTCCCCAGCACTGAAGAGAGCCCAGCAGAACCAAACTAACCTGGGCCTGTCCTCCCCCCAAGATGCCGACCGACTGTGGGGGCTGGGCTGGCTGGGGACTCTGGGAGTTGTGGTCCCCAAGTGAGCAAGAGCAGGGTAGCAGTGGCAAAACAGGTGGTCACAAGGACGGGGGACCACAGGATGCTGAGCTCAGGTCACCCGCTTCAGCTGGAACCCTCTGGCTAACTCTCTGCCCGGCTTTGCGCAATCCAAGCAGCCGGAAGCAAACCCAGTTGGCCGAGTGACCACCACACCCAAAATGCAGGCCGCCAGTGATAAAATTAGGGACTGAACTGACCTATTTCCTGGACTCAAGGCAGAATCCTCAACTACTACGACACGGAGAAATCATCACGCTGGGCTTCCATAACCCCGCTCTCCCCCCCCCCCCAAGATTAACCCTAACCAAGCTCAGCATATTCGGCAGCCATGGCTCAGAGCATGTTGCACGAACAGAGCCTGCTGAAGTCTGGGATCAAACTCTTCTGGGGGCCCTTAATGGCTCCCAGCAGATGAAGCCCCCACCCTGGGGAAGGCCAGGGCTCCTTCTTTCCACAGGCGGCTCAGAAAAGGGCCCCAGGGCCAAGGGCCAACTCCGGGTACCAGGTGAGGTCCCGCATGCAGAGCAGCCGACCAGCTGAACAATCGAAACACGTCAAAGTTTGCCCGGCACTGAGAGTTTCGGACCAAGCGCTGGGAACCGAGGAAGTGACCCCCCCCTGCTCTCCCAGGGACGCTGGGCTGGTCTTTGCCGGCAGCAGGCGGGGACCCTAACAGCAGCAACACGTGCCCCCTCCCTGGTGCAGGCAGAGCCCCTCCTTCCAAAGCAGCCCCCTCCCCTTTGGGGAAACCAGAGCCTCAGGCCGAATCCTCCCCCCCACACATACACACACATAGCCATACTTCCCCCTGGTCCCCTCTCCAGGCCCTGCCTGCTCACCCAGCCCCAGCGTAGAAGCCCCCACGGCCCCAGTGCCCTCCTGCTTGAGGCACAAGGGAGAGAAGGGCCCCCATGGACAAGGCAGCCCCAGCACCAACCAAGGCCCCCCCAGCTTCTTCCGGGGGGGGGGGGGAATGCAGCGGGGAATCTCTGCCTCTTGATTTGGAGGCTTTAATTTGTGGAAGTTGTTCTTGGGCAAAAGCCCTGAAGAGGCCCCGGAAGAGCCCTGGAAAACGCTCATTTGAGACCAGAACAGGTGAATGTCAACAACTAGGAACAACAAGGCTCCAACAGGAGCCGTCCAAAAGAAGCAAAAGTAAACAGACAGTCTTCCCTACCAGCAACCTTTCGGGCGCTCAGCCAGGATGGACGGAGGGGCGGCTCCTCCGGGGACCGGGTTGGGCTCCGGCAGCCGCCCCAAAGACCGTCTCCCACCCCCACGAAGACCTCCGGGCGGCTCCTCCAGAACTCTCACCTGCTGGAGGTCTGTCCTCCCCCCCCCCCACGCCCGGACTCACCTCCTCAGCTGATGCACAAAGACCCCAAAGGAAATCCAGGGAATCAAAGAGGAAGAGGGGGAGACGATGCACAACTGAGCCCTTGAGTGCTGGACTCCATCGTGCTCCCAGACCACCACAATGGCCCCATTTCTGGGGGGACACAGCTGCCACCCAGCCCCCAGCAAGCCCAGGAGATCCCCCCCTCCCAATCTCTCTCTCTCTCCAGGATTCTTCAAAGGAAGAGACTCAGCCGTCCGCCCGAGACCCCAGGACGCTCCCGAGCAGCTCTTAACTTCAGGCTCTCTTCGGTGCTGGACTTCGGGAAGAGGAGGGGGAGGGGGAGGAGACCGCCGTGCTCAGGTGCTGCTGCCGCCTCGCTTGCTGCCCAAAGCAGCTCCACCCTCCCGCGCCTGCCCACCCGCCTACCCGCCCAGGAACAAATTAATCCCTCCGTCTTCTTAGCTGTTGCATGGCAAGAGCCGCCGAGCTGAGCCAAGGCAGCTCCTCCGGGAGGAAGGGGGCCGGTGGGCTGGCAGAGCAGGAGGCGGCGGGAGCTGGCAGAGCAGCGCCCCCTCTGGCCAGACTCTTCGGCACTTGCTCTTCACGCTCTGAGGAGGGGGCTGGGGCCGATTGCTATTGCATAATTGGGGGAGGGGGAGATCTGCTTCCCCACCCAGATTCTTCCGGCACGAGCAGCAGAATTTGTGTCTCCCCGGCTGGAGGAGAATCCGAGGTGGACCCTGCCTTCCAAGGGCCCCTCCCCTGCCTGGGTTCAGCCCACTGGACAGAGTGCCCCAGAGCCCCCTACCACAGCAGCATGGAAGGGGGCTGCCCCAGCCTGGCTTCTCCTCTGGCCCTGGGTTCTTCCAGAGGGGCAGGTGGGCCTGGCCTTCCCCACCCCTTGCTGGTTCAGGGGATTGGAAGTCCTGGGGGGGGGGGCACCCCCATTTGGAAGCCACCTTCAGAGCTCCAGAGAGCCAAAAGATGAGTGGGAACAAAGCCAGTCCACCGCCTGGCACGTCTTGACCCCTCACTCACCCTCCACCCTGGGCTGGTTCTGAGAGATTCTGCCCCAGTGGTGGTGGGAGGTTTCCTCAGGGACCTTCTGGGCACTCCTGGCCTCCCCCGTGTTAAGGACTCCTTATGGGAAGTTAGCTAGGGGCCCTCCGGCTCTTCTCCGGTTGGCACCAGGACTGGTGGGCAACACCCACTCTTGCACAAGACCCCTCCTCCCTAAATGGGAAGGTGTAAGGGGGTGTTGGTGGTGCTACATGGCCCAGCGCAAATGCCCCCCAATGCCCGAGCAGAAACCAGGGAAAGGAAAACCGCACAGAGCTGCCAAGACAAAGTGCCCTCCCACCCACACCTCCACCCCTGGCTGAGGAAGCAATGCCTGGCAAAGGAGGCTCATTCAGCCCACTGGGCCAGAAACGATGAGTCCCACGGAGGCCGTGGGGCCGGGATGGGACTCCCTGGGAAGCAACCGGGGCTGAGCGGCTGAGAGCTCACAAAGGGCACCAAGAGAAGGGCAGGGGCCTCGGGAACAACAATCCAGAGCAAAACGTCCCGGTTTCTCAGCCTGGGCTGTCTTAAGAGGTCTGGACTTCAACTCCCAGAATTCCCCAGCCAGCAGGCCCGCAATGGAGCACAAGGAGACCACCGTAATTGGGCTGCCTGTGTACCGCAGAGGATTAGACCAGAGGAAGCTGGCGGTGAGTCAGCCACCGCTCTGTGGCGCAGGGCTGCCTGCTCCCCTCCCCTCCCCTCAGCTCCGACCGTTCCTTCCTCATTAGACCAAAGCCTTGTGGGAAGAGGCTGGCGAACAAGTGGGGTGCAGGGGGTGGGCGGTGTGACAACCCCCACAGCCCTTCAGGGGGCAGAGGCCCCCTCGCTGTGCCTGGATGGACCGGCTCTTCTCTGCCCACAAGTTCCCGGATGGGCTGCAGGAGGCAGCTTTGAATGCAGGCAGCTCTGGAGGCCTCCTCCTCCTCCTCCTCCTCCCTCCGGCCGCAGGACGGTGGACCAGAGGCCTTTCTTCTGCTCCAAGAGAACCAGGGCCCTGTTTGGATTTCGCCCTCTTTTCGCGGAGCAATCCCCGCTCTTCTCTTCTCCACTAAACCCTCCGATCTCCCCGTTTCCTCTTCAGAGTAGCCGCCTTCATCCTGAGCTGCCCCGATTGTCTCCACCCTCCTGGGGGAAGGATGGGCATATCTCCATTGCAAAGTTACCCCTTGGCTGAGGATCTGAATGCTGGCTCCCGCCTTTAGGGCCCAACGAAGGTCCCCCAGGAAGCTCCCAAATCCGAACTCGCTCTTTTCCAGGCCCCCAAAGCCCAGCTGGGCGAGTCCTTGTGCATAGCCTCCCCCAGGTTAGTTTCATATTTATTTATGTACTCACCTTAGGTCCATAACTCTGGGCGGTGATCAGGTGTGCAAACCGATAGGCAGCCAAGCAGAACCTGCCATCCTGCAGTGTTTAGCCCCACAGACAGAGCCAGACCTCAAGGACTCTCTGGCCTCAACGCTTGCAGGGAAAGCCAAGTTTTAACGGCTTCCGGGTCTCAGAGCATCCAGGAGAGGGAACCTGGAGTGTGCCCACCACCCTGCCGGATCCGGTGGGATGAGTAGAAACCCTTGGCAGTCTTGCAAGTAGCCAGCCCACTGCCACAGGGGCCTTCCAGGGGGGGTCCTGGGCACCTGGAAACCCACCAATCTAATGCCACGGAGAGGCAGCCCCGTAGTCCCTGAGTCACCTCCTGTCAACTGAGCACCATGGTTTATGACGTAGCACCCTGTGTGAGCCTGGGCAGCACATCTTGGCCAACGCACCATGTTTCTGCCAGGTCTTGTGGGAGCCTCCCGTGTCTGGGTGCAGCCCTTCGTGCCCCCAGGGCAGAGGCCTAAAGGGCGTCCCCCCCCATGCCTGTCAATCGTTGTGTGGGTGGAACAGAAGTCCGGCCTCTCCCACTTGGCTAGTCTTGGTGGACTCACCCAACCAGCCCCACCCAGACACTGGACGGACACCCAAGTCGACTAAAGGCGGCCTAGCAGACGCAGTATGAGACCCCCAGCCCCCTGAGCCTTCAGGCTCTTAGGAAAAGTATGGAGGGCGGGGGCCCTCCTCTCCTCGGGAGCCACCACAGCACATTTTCTTCACTTCGGGGCCTCTTTGAAAGCAGCCTTGGGGGCTTCTTGCACCCCCACCTCTCACCCTGGACCCACCCACCTACTAGAGCGCTTCCTTTTGGCGCAGGGGAGACGCAACCCTCGCAGTGAACAGATTTAATCCGCAGGATGAATTGGCAGAAAGGGCTGATCCCAAACCACGCAAGGCTGCTCAGGGGCTGCCCATCCAGGTGGGCACGGAAACCCCTCACCTGGTTTCTGGGAAGAAGAAAAGGAAGCTCCAGTCACCTTGGCCTAAATATTAAAACATGTAGCCTTTTCTCAACGCCAGAAGGTTTGTGCCCGAGTATTGTGTCCCCACTAGGGACCTTTCTGCAACCTTTCACATTGGCCCTTCCTTGGCAGCAGCATCCCCCCCCCCCCCAAAGACCTCAGAAGAGGCTCTTTTCTTGGCAAGGAATCCTAAAGTGCCTGAGGTGGGACTAGAAGTAAAATATTCACGGAAGAAGCAATGGCACTACAAAGCCCAGCAGGCACAACTGGGATCTCTGCCTTGCCCAGGTTTTACCTCTCAGGTTCAGCCTCTTGCCCGCTCAGGCCAGAGGGAAGCGTCCACTCAGCATCCCCCCCCCCCATCAGCTGGCCAGATTCGGCCGTAACTCCAGACGATGCCTCTACCCCCTCTGCATCCCCTCCTTCTCAGCGACCCCCACTGGACAAGGCCTGACCAGCCCCCCCAAGCTCCACCCACCCACCCTGCTTCCCCCCATGAAAGAGATCGAAGCAAAATGAAACAACAAGCAGGACCGACTCAAGCAGAACGATTCCTCTCCCACAACTGGGCGGGAGGGCAAGGCTTTCGTGGGGGCTCTGGATGTAACCCTCTGTGCATTATTCAGACCACAAATTTCCCCAAAGTCGGCACTGACAAAACTCGCAGGGCCTTGCTGTGAAAGCTTTTTGTGCCCAGGCAGTTTTACGAAGGATTTGCATTGCCCAAACTAGGAAAAGGCTCCCGGCTCCAGCGTTGGCCGGCTTGTTTCAGGGGACAGACAAAGTGAGGGGGGCTTCGAGCAACAGGCCCCCTGCGTGCCACAGAAGCACCACGTGGGGAAACCTGGCCACAGTCCACAGCAAAAATCCCAAAATCCCAGAGATGGATGTCTACACCAGGAATGTCAAACCGCAGCCACTTTAAGGCTTCTGGACGTCAATTCCCAGAATTCCCCAGGCAGCACAAGGGAGTTGAAGTCAGGAAGCCTTAAAGGGACAGACACCCCTGGTCTACACAAAATTGGCCCTTCTTTCGATTTGGTGCCCCAAAGCACACAGTCTGCATATCTGGGACCCTCTGGGGCGCCCCAAAACACAGATTCCAGTACCTGTAGGAGGTGTGGGAAAGGCAGGAGCCCCCTCCGAGGCCTCCACACTTCAAGAGACTGGCTGGCCATCCCAGGGCTGAGGTCTCAGCCGCTGAAGGCTGCCCAGTTTCTCGGACCTTGGAGTGGCTTCTTGGAGCCCCGAGAAAGCCTTCAGAGAAAGACCTCCCCCTCCCCCCCCCAAAAAAACCCCCACCTCGTCATGCCAAAAACTGGAAGGAGGAAAAAAATTGGCTCTACCTCTTGGAACTGGAGCCGGACTTTGGTGATGGCTCGGATCCAGCGGGCTCTGGCCGGAGCAAAAACCAGCGACTCGTTTTCATCCAGCAGGCTGGCAAGAAACGGAGAACACAGAAAGACTGAAGAAGAGCTAACAGGGAATCGAGTCTTTCAACTGAGGAGAAAATGGGAGAGATTCGCACTTCCTGGCTGCGTATTTACACAGTTGGCTCAGCATAAACTGTATAGAGGAATATGCCGACGGCCATGATGGGCCAATGGGGCAAAGGTGCCACTGGTTCCAGGCTCCACTCACGGGTGGGGTTTTAACTTGAAAGGCCCCGAGAGCGGCCAACGTCTCCGCTTCCTGAGGTGGCTGGGAGAGACCCCAAACGTTCGGCCTGGGTGGGCTGAGGGCAAAAGGCTCCCCACCGGTGAACCCCAAGGGAGAAGCCCCTCCCCCCAGAGGACCCCTTGGGCTTTATCTCCTGAGCGAAAGAGCCAGGCAGGGCGCCTTCCATCAGAATCTTAATGTGACGTGTTTTACGGCCATTTTCTCTGCCGTGGTTCCTGCCCTCCGGGACATCTGGCTCCCAAGGAGAGGAGGGCCCCCGCCCTCCATACTTCTCCTAAGAGCCTGAAGGCTCAGGTGGCTGGGGGTTTCATACTGGAGGTGGTTGACTAATTAAAATCTAAACCCCCCCCCACCCAGTTTCCTCCTTTTCCCATCTGGGGTTAATGGTTTTATCTGCGGTGTTATTTTACAATGAATGATTTCAATGGTTTTTTAAAAATGTTTTTATGTTTCCAATTACCCAGGATACGAGATGGGTGGCTAATACTTTAAGGGAGCCAAATTAAGGGGGGGGGGGCTTGTGCACTGGGCCCAAATGGAGAGGAGGACGGTCACTTCCTCCAGAGGGAACCACAGATACCTGAAGGGCCCTCAGGCACAGGAGGGAGAAGAATTCTTCTGGATTATCCCACATGGACAGCCCCCCCCCCCCCCCCAAGAGCCCGGCCATGTGAGGAGGGCAAGTCCTCCATTCCTGGAAGTCCTGAGAGACTGGAGGGTCACCTGTCAGAGGTCGTCTAGGACTCTGCTCTGACGTCCACAGCTGCCCTTCCAGCTGCAGAGGGACAGGTGACCTCCCTAGCCAGGCGATGGGGTCCCGGGAAGCCTCGGAGGACGAGCTCCTCAGAGGGGGAAGGGAAGTCCAAAGGACCCTTTCCTAAGCTGCCTCTTCCAACAGAAGGCGGCTCTGGAGGGGCTTACGAACGGCAAGGAGATGAAGATAGAAATGACTAAAATTAATAGTACTATTCTATTTAAAATTGGAATCCAGGCGATGGGGGAGGGGGGAAATGGGGATGAGATCCACCTGTCAACTGGTTCCAGTGGTGAGGAACACGCCCCACCGAGGGCTCCAAGCCAGCCAGCCAACCCAGGTGTTCAGGTATCCCCTGGGGCCAGGACCACAGCAGAGAAGGCCCTTCCCTGGACACCCCCTCCAGCCAAATTCCCTTGGCCCACGAGGTCCATGGCAGGCCCCTTCCGCTATCCCCAGACACACAGCACGGAGGACGCAGCACTCCTTACCTCCCTGGGGGTTCCGGAGCAGCTTTGGAGGTGCCCTCTTCCTCTCCCGGGAGCTGAGAGCGCCCACCTTCCTCGGCCTCCTCTCCTCCTCCTTCCTGGCGTGCTTCCTGGGGCTCAGCCAGCTCCCTCGGGGGCTCCTGGATGTCCGGCAGGGTCAGAGCCACAGACCCCGCTTCTGGGAGCTCCTCCTCCTGCTCCGAGCCCGGCTGCTCTGGCTCGCTCAGCTGGGAGCTGCCTGGACTGATGTTGCCGGAGGAGCCGAACTTGCTGCTGCTGGCAGGACTGTTGGGGGGAGGGGGGAGAGAAAGAGCAGGTGAGTCTGCGTAACTGGGGGAGCCCAAGGGGGGGGGCAGCCAAGGAATGGAGAAGCGGGGGGGGGGAGATCAGGGACTTGCTGGAGGGGAAGATCCCTCTTCCAGCTCCTGTGGGATGCTCTGTCCCCCCCACCCAGTGGAGCGTCTGCAGAGATTCCCAATCCCCGGACACCAGCTGAATGTCTTGGAGGCTCTGAGCTTCTCCCTCCAAGAGGATCCCAGAAATGTCAGTCTGACTCAGACTCGGAATTGCTGACTCAGCAGGAGACTACCTTCCCCCCAAAATCTTTCTGCACCAACCCTTCCCCACCCCCACCCCGCCCTGCAGACCAGCTCAGGCCAGGAGTTCCTGAGAGGATTCCCGGAGCTTGCTTCCCCCCCAACTGGAAGAAGCGATCGCCAGTCCCAGGGTAATAAAACGGACAAAGGGAGGGAGGAGCTGTGCACCATGGTCTTGGGAGTTGGCTAGTCAAGATGGTCTACTAATCTCCATTTTTTCCAGCCTGGCAGTCTGGAAAAGGCACGGATACAGGTAGCAAGGCAGAGGGAAGCAGAGAAGGGGGAGAGAGCGGAGGAGCGGGCTGCACAGGACCCAAGCACTGCAGGACTGACCTTGGGAGACCCTCAGGACTCGTCCACACAGCTATGGGAGGCCGAGAGCTGCTTGTGGGCAGAAAGCGGACGCTGGCAGTTGTGCGAGGGCCCAGAAGCGATCAGCCCATACCCCTGACCCCACACCTCTGGGAAGAGCAAAGACCCCCCCCCCTCGCTCCCTCCATAACAAGGCCTCCCACAGCCATGCTCAGCCATGTTGGCCTCTCCCAACTGGGCACAACTGGGAAGCCATGAGGAAAAGCGACATGGATGGCAGCTGGGATGGGCGGGGGGAATCCCAAGAACAGCCTTTGCACCTCCCAATCCGCCTGTGAGTATTTTGCATCCCCCCATTCAGCCCTTTGCAGAAGAGCAGAAGAGCTGCCTCCCACGGTCAGCCTCTCCTGGCAAGTGAGAGCCCTGGGCTGTTCTCAGAACACCCCCCACACACACTCCCAGGTCAGCAGAGGCTCACAAAACTCACATTCAAAGCTGCTCACCGACACACAAAAGACATGACACACAAAGGGGGAACCCAAAGCCAAGGAAAGGGAGGGAGGAAGGGAGGGAGAAACTGGGGCTCAAGGTCATCCCTGAGTCCCTCTCCAGGGACCGGGAAGCTGCAAGGGATGGGCCAGAAGCTGCTGGCCATGGCTCTTGCCTCATAAATGGACCGGCCCCGCCTCCATTTATGGGCTGCATTTGCTACTGGCCTGTGCTCAAGGGGGGGTCGTGGGCTGCTCTCTTCCACCAGCCGTAGCCCAACAACATGGGGCCCCTCCTCTGGGCAAGTGACGCCATCCTTCTGCTCTGCTCGACCAGCAATGGAGGCCGTGTCTCCTGTTTCTTCTTCTTCCTCCTCCAGGGTTGGGGCAGAAGGGCCCCCGGGAACAACCCTCAGGCCATCCTCCTGCTCTGGACCCTCAACCTCCAGGCCTTGGCCAGGGTCAACCTCAGCAGGAGCAGTTCTGGCACCTAAGAACTTCTGGCCCGAGTTGTCTATCTCCACCGAGGGAAGGCTGGTCTCGGGAACTACATCCCCCAACTGGCCTGCACCCATCCCTGTCTGCTCAGGGCCGCCCGAGGGCTGCGGGGCGCTGGGCTCCAGGCCGGAGGAACCATCTGGGGGGGCTTCCCGCTTGGAGGAAGGTTTGAGTGGCACCTCCAGTTCCTTCTTCGCCTCCTTTTCCTTCGGGCCTTTCTGCCAAGGCAGGGAGAAGTCCAGCTTCCTCCCAAAAACTGTCTCTTGCAGGCTGCCGGTTTTCTCTGCCTTCTCATCGCTTCCTCCCCCAAACAGAACGGAAGAAACGCTGCTCAGGCCGGACCCGAGACCTGGCTCAGCACCACTCTTGCCAGCGGCAGGCGAGAAGAACGAGCCCATCGGTTTGGTGCTGCCAGTTGAAGAGCCAAAGCCGAACTTGGGCCAAGGGGGCTTGCTTAACATCTCAAAGACAGACGAGGAGGAGCTGTTGGCCTCTGGAGCAGGGGGACCGGCAAGCCCCTTACCTGAGGAGCTCCCCAAGGCCTCGACCTCCGGAGGCTTCTCACTAATGGCCGAAACCTCCTTCTCCTCAACAGGGACTCGTTTCAGGTCACAGACACTGTCCACATCTTCACGGTGCAAATCAGGGGTCTCGCTCAGAACCGTTCCGGCTTCCACTCCTAGGCTCTCATCTCTGTCTTGTGGACATATATCAGCTTGTGCCTTTATGGCTGTGTGTTCAGACGTAGCAACGGTGTCCATGCCCGACTGGCTCCTGTCGTCCTCTGTCTTGGCTTCCAGCTCAGTCGTGTTTTCCCAACCTTCCTGGCCAGTATGAGTGCCGGTCTGGGATTCCAGATCCAGGTTTTTTTGCGCAGCAGTGCCAGCCAACTCTTTCAAGGTCCCTTCTTGGGTCTCCTCTGGCACCACAGCGGATTCTGCCACAACCGTCTGGGTGAGATCTTGGCCGCACGTATCGTCATCCCTCGTTTCATCCGAATATAGGAAGTCCACCTGCCCCCCTTCAGGGCGTTGGCTCTTCTCCGACGTCCAGGTATCCCGAGCGTTTGCCTCAGGCTCTTGGCCAATGTCCGGCTTTTGGTTGGCTTCCATTTGCAGGTCCACTTGGAGAGTTTTTCCTGCCAGGTTCAACAGAGCCTCTTCCTTCAAGGCGCTTGTGGCCTCCGTCTGCAGCAGCCCCCCTCCCAGGCTCTGGTCTTGCTGTTTCCCTGCTCCTGAGCCCTCCTCTCCACCTGCCTTGCTTTCTTGGGTGGCACGAGGCCCTTTCCCTGGAACTGAGCCCATAGCGTCTTTCACGCCTGAGTCCACACGGGAAGCTTTGGAGGGTGTCGGAGGAGGCTGTTCCGCTGCTCCTTTGGAGAAACCAAAGAGACCACCAGTGAATGTGGTGGGAGGCCCACCTGCCTGAAAGGCGCTGCCAAAAAAAGAGGTGCTCTTCTTCTGTACCCCGGAGGCGTCTGGAGCATGGAGGGGGCTGCTCAGAAAGTCAGAGAAAGTTTTAGTGGGCTTGATCTTGGTGAAGAAGCTTGAAACCTTCTCCATGGAGGAGTCTAGAACAGACTTGTTGCTTGTAGCTTCTTCAGGCATCTTCAGCCTATCCAACTCCCCCAGTGGGGCCTTGGGGAGAGGCTCCTGGCCCTCAGTCTGCGGGGTTCCAGCACGGGGAGGAAGGCCGAGTCTTGGCGGGGGCTCCGGCACCCCCTCCTGGCCCAAGTCTTGGAGAGCAGCTCTCCTCTGAGCCACAGAGGTCTGATCAAGAGATGAAACGGTGGGTTCGGTGTTTTCAAAAGCTTCATTCCCGTCTGGGAGACCTGCAGCTTCCTCCTGAGACAAACACACCCTCGTCTTCTCATCCTGCTCAGTGGGGCTCTGGGGCAGCTGCTCTGGAACGCCTGGGATTTCTAGAGGGGGGAAAGTCCCATCCTCCAGGATTTCAGGACCTTCGCAGGCAGGGTCAGGCTGTACCGGCTGGTCTTTTTCCTTGGCCTCACTGAGACACGGGCTGGCCGTAAGCTGCTCTCCCGAGGCACCTTCTATGGCCTTCTCGGCCACTGGGGCACTGGCTTCCCTCGCCCCGTTCTGCAAGCTGTAAGCTTCCTGCTTGCCCAGCACAGCATCTCTAACCCCAGAGATGGAGCCCTTCTCCTCCTCCACAGCTGGCTTCCTGGCCATCCCAACACCAGCATCGGCAGACACTGATGGCCTCAGGAGGGGTCCCTCCTTCCCTTGCAATGGAGGTGGCTTGGCGAGGTGACCTTTGTCAGGAGCAGACGGTGGTTCTTCAGGGCGGAAGGAGGCCCAACTGAAGAAGCTGAAGCTGGAGCTCTCTGGAAGCCCTTTCTTGGCAGTGAAGGGCATCTTGAACAAGCCTTCTGCCTCCGGACCTCTGGCAGTCTGAGAGGGTGCAGGGGCGGGGGCTGGAGCAGGGGGCGGGGCAGGGGGCGGGGCTTTCTTGGAGGCAGGGAAAAGAGAATAGATGTCCCAGCTGCCACTTGTCTCCTGAGACTTGGGAGGGGCGGCCTGGGACAAGCCAAAGGGGAGTCTGAAACCAGGTTCCTCGGGTGGCTGCCTTGTCTTCTCTGGCTGGACCTTACCAGGCAAGACTCCCTGCTGCCCTTTGTCCATCAAGGAGAACCAGCTGCTGCTCAGGGAACTGGACGTCTTTGCTGCTGAGTCCCCCAGCAACCCAGAGAGGCTCCTGAGCAGGCCTCCCTCTTCCGGGGCTGGGCTGCGCCGCTCCAACCCAGGACTTGCGTGTGAGTTAGCTGCCTGCTCAGCCTTTGCACGAGGCGCTTCCTTGGCACCAGCCGTTTCCTTTCCGGCCTTTCCCTGTGGCTCTTCCTTAGCGAAGAGGTTCTTCTTGGCCATACCTGCCCCAGGGGCCTCTAGAGAGACACCCACCTCAGAAGCAGGACTCTTAGGGGGCTCCTGAACAGGTTCCTGGGGTATCTGCCCATTGCTGAGGGATGGGAGGGGGGTGTCAGACGGGGAGGGGGCTGGCTCCTTGCTGAAAAAGCCTTTGATCGAGCCAAAGAAGGAGGAGGGAGCCCCCGGGGGCTCTGCCTGGCTCTGGGCTTCGTTGGCCACTGGATGGGGCTGGGGGGCTGGCAAAGGCTGTGACGGAGGCTTGCTTCCCTGCATTCTGAAGAAGCTGAGGAATCCCGATTCTCCAGGGGCCGGTGGCTCTTCTCGAGGGCTGCTTGTTTTGAGGTCACCCTTGGACAGAGTCTCCTTGGCCTTGGCAGCCATTTGGCTCAGGACTGGCCACATGTTTTCAGGCTCTCCCAGGGACCCTGCAGCTGCCTTAGCATCGCTGTCCGGCTGGCCAAATGTGTCGGAAGTGAGACCCTGGCTGGACTGGGAGGCGGATCTGCGCAGGGGAGCCCTGGTCTGGGTGGGAGACGGGGCGGTTGCAGCTTCTTCTCGTGCAGGGGAGACACACAGGGGTTCCGGTGGAGGTTCTGCCCCCTTCTTCCTGGGTGGTGTCCCAGACGTGGCTTCCTTTGCCGGAAACCTTGGCTGTGGGCCCTGGTCCTTCTCTGCCGCCTCCTCCAGCACCTCAGCGTCCTTCCCTGAGCCCTGACCCATCAGCCCACCCAGGGCAGACAACCAAGAGGAGACTTTGTTGCTTGTGGTCCTCTTATCTTCGTCGGACGCAGGTGCTTCAGCCAGAGACACTGGTGGGAGGTCAGACCTGGCAGCAGCTTTAAAGATTTGGAAGCCAGGTGGTTTGGTTTGCCGGCTTTCAGAAACGCTCGTCCTAGGGGCCACGTCCAGCGACTTCGGTTGCAATTCCTCCTTCAGCCCCCTGCCAGAGGCCATCCTGAAATGTGCCCGGAGGTCAAAGGGCTCGTCTTCTACAGACCCTTCCCTCTTCTCCTCGGGCCTGAAACCCGCCTTATTGGGCTTCAGAAGACTGTACCCCGAGAAGTCTAAAGGCTTCTCTTTCTGGTGGTAAGCAGATTCCTCAAACATTTGGGAAAAGGTCTCTACGTTCATAAATCTGTCACTTCTTTGAAAAGCTACAGACAAATCAAGAGGCTTGTTTACAAAATAATCATCCCACTCTTCCTCTTCGGCCGACCAGAATAACTCATCATTGAGAGGCACTTTGAAGCCACAAATGGAGACCAGGTCCCCGTCCGACACAACCCTTTGCAAAGAGCCCTCGAGGTCACAATCCTCCCAGCTGTCCGGATGAGGGTAAATGTCAGGAGTGCAGATGTAAATATACTGCCCGGTAGAATCAGTGAGTAGAGAATAAACGTACTGGCCATCGGTGTATATGTAGTAGCCATAATCGCCGTCTTCTGACGGCCACCACACTCCCTGCAGCAGAGGCATCAGCCAATCCAGGGACCCCTGGCAGACGCCCAGCCAAGGGTCCTCCACATCCAGGAGCTCCTGATCAATTAGGGTCCACACATTAGCACCATAAGCAGAGGAATAACTTAAATCTATCGGCCCGTCTTCCAAAATGCAGTTGAACCTGTGTGGAGAAAGACTTCCGTTCAAATAAGGAGTTGCCCACATTTCATTTCCCCCCAGACAAAAGTCAGATGATCTAAACGACACAGCATTAAAATCGGTCGCTGCTGGATCAAAATTCTCACTTGATCTCCAATCCGTTGGATCGGCATTCCCGTCCCTTTTACACAAATTCATGACTGTGTTGCTGGATTCCGACCAGGTCAGGGCCTCATCCCAGGAGACGGGCTTCTGGTTTAAGACATAATAGAGAGGCACGGACATCTGAACGGTCTTTGCTGGACAGCCCCTGGGGTCATAGCCACCATCCAAGGGGGAGCCTCTCCTGATTTCCTCAGAAGCAGGAGGTTCTCCCGGCCAGGTGAGCAGGTTGGCATTCCGTGAGGAACATCTGAGAAGTCCATCTATGTTTTCATGCAGGATCCCTGGGTGAATATGAGGTTCTGTGTTTTTCCTAGAAAGGGCCGGCTTTGTTGATAAGTCTGTCTTCTTCTGGGAAGTCTTCAGGGAGACGGGTCCCGCCTGGACGGCAACGGATTCCTTGCCTCTGCTAGGCAATCCAGCCTCCATCTTGGGAGCTTGGGCCACTCTCTCCTCCACCTTCTCCTTCGCCTGGTGTAAGAGGCTCCTTAGGAAGCTGCCTGCGCCCTCTGGGTCCTTGGTGCCTTCTTGGGTTTGGGGTCCCGCTTGAGAATCCCCCTCTTTGGAGTTAGTCTCCTCCACGTTCTTTTCAAAGATCTGCCCTAGACCACCCAAAAAGCTCAGATTTGGCTTCTCCACCTTACCCGGAGGCGGGCTTTCACCTGAACCGAATCTGAATAATCCAGAAAGCAAGCCAGGTGAGCGGTCCTTCTGGCCGGCTGTGCCGTCTTGAGCATCTTGCCCTTCCTTGGAGGATAAACTGCCAGCCAGAGGAGAGCGAAAAAGTCCGGAAAAGAAACCCTCCTGGGCATCAGCCAGAATCTTCGTCCTTCCGACTCCACTAACCGCCTCTGAGTTTTCTCCTGCCGGATCCAGGCCGGATCCCCCTTGGGAGGTGGCTGTGGCTGCTGCTGCTGCTGCTTCTCCGCCTGTGACACCATTTAGATCGTTATTGCTTGGGTCACTGTGGCCACGCCTGCCACTCTCCGTACTCTCTGAGGTGCCTGCAGCCACTTTCTCCCGAGGGACACTTTCTGCTCCCAAAGGTCCAGTTTCCGGTTTCCCCTTCAGTTCCTCTTTATTCTCTGGTGGTGGCCTGGAGGAGGAAGCCTGGAGACCCTGTGAATTGCTCCCCGAATGTCCCTCTTTGGGAGCCTCGGGGTTTTCACCGGAAGCAATTTTCAAGAAGGAAGAGAAGAATCTCGTTTTTTCTTTATTCTCCGGCAGTTTGTCTGATAAGCTGAAGCTGCTCAGGAAGGAAACCTGCAGCTTCTCAGGGAATGGGAAAGAGCTGGCTTTTCTGACATCGTCTTCGGACTTGCACTGTTTCCCCATGCCTCCCAAGGACATCTCTTGGGCCAGAGGGTCAGCGGGAGCCGAGAGGGGCAAGAGGCTGAAGCACTTTTTAAGAGGACTAAAAAAACTGACGGGAGATTCTCTTGGTTCTGAAGGTGGGGCGATGCCCTCCTTCGGCCCTTCCTGCGCCTTATCTTCAGGAGGCTGAGTTGCTAAAGGCTCCAGAGGGATCTCCCGATCTGCCTTGTCTGGCTGCACTAAGGGGCAGGGGACTTCGGGAGACTCCGCTGGCCTCCCGGGAACAGCCACCCCATCCAAACCCGCTCTCAGGCTAACACCAGCAGAGGAACTGGAGGCGAAAGGTGCTGGAGCCCTGGAGAGGTCAGCTGCTGGTCCCCCCTTCCTTGTTTCCAGGGAGGAGCTGCTGGGTTTCGTGCCGGCTTCTCCCAGCTTCTCTCTGGCCTCAGCTCCACTTGAAGATGAGGGTTTAGCTACTCCGGCCGTCCTCTCTTTCATGGTCTCTTTCTTTGGCTCCTTCTTCTCTGTCAAGGTTTTTAAAGAACCGAACACACCCAAGAGAGAACTCACAGCTGTACTGGTCTTCTGAAAAGCAGACTGGCCCTCGGCGTCATCTGCAGGACAATTGGTGGCTGGGGGGGCCGGACAGGCTTTGTCATCCCCGTCAGAGGCTTCTGGGAGACTCACACTGGCAGCACCAGCCACTTTCGCCTGGCTCTGCTCAGGGAGGGAAGCTGGCCCTTCTTCAGTCAAGCCAAGATCAGGCCTGCTTTCTGCTTCCACATCCGGAGGAGGCTGGCTGGACGAGTGCCTTGCGGGGACATCGGCCAACTCAGGCGCCGAAGACACAAACTTCTCCACGGAGGACGTGAGGAGCGTCTTTCCAGAGCTCACTTTCTCTGTGAGGAAGCTGAAGAAGGACTGGGCTGTGTCTTTCACCCCCAGAATGTCCGATGGGACCTCTCCTCGGCTCTCACTCTTCTCCTTCTCCTTCTCCTCCGCAGCAGCAGGGGCTGCCTTGGCCCGCTCTGCCTGGGCCGTCTCCTCCGTCACCTGGACGGGGAGGCCGTGATTCCTGCTTTCCTGCTTCGGAAGGGCTTCCCAGCTGCTAATCTCTTCCTCCTTTTCGGCCAGGTATTCGGACACCGTCTCCACCAAGCACTGCAGCTCGTCCACGGCACTGAGGTCTCCCTCTGACGGCGTTTGGACAGGCAAGAAGGCCCCGTGTTCCTTGAGTGAGCCACGCGTGGGCTCATACCAGCCGTGGGCCATTTCCCCCTTCCCTTCCTCATCAGAAGCAGGAGAGCCCTCGAGGTCTTCAGGCCAGCTGCTGCCCCCGAGTTCCTCCAGTGCTCGGGATGGCGGGAAACCACTGGCTGCCTCCTCTGGCTGCAGCCGACCTTCACTCCCAAAACGGCCTGGCTGAGGGCTGCAGTTTCCCTCTGGGCTGTCAGAGAACCAGCCGCTTTGGACCAGGAGGCTGTTCCTGTAGGGAAGCAAATCCCAGCACCTAGGCTGCTGAGCCCCAACTTCCTGGGGGCTGTACAGATCAGCGTCATCGCAACGTCCGGTTCTTATTCTCCTGCTGCTTCCAGAAATAAGGTTTCCGTGGGGAATTCTCGGCCTCCCGTTGATTTGAGACCTTCTCCATTCACACTCTGCAATGTCTCTCCGTTTCTTTTTCCTTCTCCTGTCTATCGTATCGTATTCCACTGGATAGGACGGGGCCTCGGGGCAAGCTAATTCCACACAAACTTTATGAGGGGACCTGGAATTCTTCAGGTGGCCCCCGTTGCCCTGTTTGGAGAATCGAGGCCTCTTTCCCGCCTGCCAATTCCTAGCCCTTTTTTCTAAAAAATCTTCTATTAGCTGTTTGCCTAGTTCGTCATAGTCCTCAACAGACTCTTCTCGGTCAAGATCGTGGTCAAAAGGTATAATCCTGACCATCCCACTGCTAATTAAAGAGCCTTGACTGGTAATGGAAAAGGGGGGAGAGAGAAAAGAGTGGGGGGAGGAAAGGCAAGAAAGATGGAAAAAGAACTTTAACATAACTTTTATAAATGAATTTCACAAAGAATATGTGAACTTTAGGAATACAAATAAACAAGTATGAAATAATGAAAATATGTACTTACAATTCCAACTTTGTTTAATGTTTAGAAAGCACCCATTTTATTATGACCGTTTCTGAATACTGCACAAGAAATGAGGAAAGCGCAGAAGATTTGAGAGCCGGATCCTTGGTGCCCTTTGGGGAAATGGCTGGAAGCCCCCATAAGCAGGGGGTCTCCAGACCACGCAGGCTGATCCTCCTGGAGGATCCCTGAACCCTTTTCATCTGGGGTTGGCAGGATGAAACAGCCCCCACCTCCCTCGAGTGCCTTCCCTTGAGGGGGCTCTGCTGCTAGGGGCAATTCCAGGCTGGGGGGTGGTCCTCAGGAGTCAGCGGAGCATCTGAGCAAGGGGTGGGATGCAAGTATGGTATGTCCCTGATTTAGGACCACTTGCTTAGTGATTGTTGGAAGTTCTGACAGGCCTACCTGGGGGCTGCTGACGAACTGGATTTGAAGTCATTGTGATTGTGGTCTCCCCACCCCACTTTGGCCCCGGGGCAACCAGGCCGCATTCACAGACATTTTCAGCCTCACGCACACACAAGAACACAATTATGACAGTTTTGCCAAGACGGAGACGTTACTTCTGGGTTTTGGCCCTCTGACAGAGAATTGGTCCACTTAACAACAGCAGCCCTCGCTTAATGACTGCTGCAAAACAGGTGGCAAAATCGGGCTGGTCAGGGGGCTGCCCTGCTTTTCAGCCCCCCAGAATTATCACTGTAGTGAGCAGGCCCCACTACAGCCGTAACTCGAGGAGACTGAATAATTTAATTAACAGAATACTGTAACAGAATAGCCGCAGTGGTGTATTACCTGGAAACATTTATTAAATACAGCGGCATATTAAAAGTGTCTATAAAAAAGAAGCTGTCACAGATCATAGCAGGAGTTTAAGGCACATTCCAACCACTCCCTGCCGGACTGGCTTCCTCGGACAGATGAAGCTGCTTGGGAGGAGCAGCGAAGCCTCTCAGGCTAACAACAGAAAATCAGTCCAGGTGCAACGGCCGTCGGACGATCACAAATCAGTACCTAGAATGCCCGAATATACTTTAATAGTAGAGCACACTATTTATTACATTGAGCCTAAGACGAATAAACCATTTGTGCCCCACGTTCTCTCAAGCTCCTTATCAGGAGCAGCCAAAAGGGAAATCGAGGCAGGGCCCATTTCAGGAATTAAGGCCCCGACTTGAAAGGGTCGTTCATGTCGGACGACTTGGATCAGAAAGATGATGGTCAACTTGCCACGGACGGCTCACTCCAAGGCAATTCAGCAATTCCATTTAAGTATTTAAAACAGTTTAAAACTCGTTTCAATTTTTGTCCCTCCTTCAGGGGATCCTTCAATGATTCCATTCCACTATTTCTTCAAGTTCAGGGCAACGCTTGTCCTGCGGTTGAGTCCTCCAGTGGCGAGCTGTCATAGACTCCCTGGGACCCACCCACAGTGATCGTCCACTGCATTGTCCCCAAGACAGGACCCCACAGGGGCAGCGCTGTTCCACGGGCAGACTTTCCACAGAACAAGGAGGCCATGCAGCAGCAGGGAGCGCTCAGGACCTGCCACCATCCCGCCCCACCAAGCGCAGGCGGCATGCCACAGGACACACGACACGGAAGCTGCTGCTGTTGCGGCAGCATCACCCACCTATCCGACAACTCTAAGGAGTGCCGGCTTTCTAGGGACAGCTGGCGACTGGTCACTTGACTGGAATGTGATCCGGATTCCAGGTCGGTCCGGCCACTCCCAGTGGAGTCTATGCTGCCGTGTCTCCTTCAGAAGGGCAGCCGAGGTGGGGACAAGAAGCACAGAAAGCACACAGGAAGTTGAGAGAGCTCGGGGGCTGCACCACGGGGCAGGAATGTTAATTGTGGGGCAGGCCAACTGTGGAGGAGAGCCCTCAGGGCACGCCAGACCCCAAAGCCTGTCGGGGACCAGACCCATCTTGCAGCCTGGGGCTCTCGCTCTCTCCTTGCCCCCCGTGAGGGTCCCACCCAGAGGATACGCTGATCCTTTCGGACTTTCCACCCTTTGGAATGAACCTTCGCTCCCTTTGATGACTGTGGTTGCCCCACAGGATGTTTCCTCCAAAAGGCAGCTGGCCTTTCTTTTTCCTTTAAAGCGTTTTGCTTCGTATCCAAGAAGCTTCCTCCGTTCAGATTTAATGGTGGAGGATGGAAGGAGTTCTAGTCCTTGCAGTCCTCTGGTCCTTAGCTCTCTTCCTGAGAATCACTGAGGCCACTTGGGGGTTTATCTGTGCCCCGAGGGTCACCTGGATCAGAGTGCAAAAGGGGGGGGGGAGAGTGGAACTCTCCTGGAAGGGCTGAAAGGAGACGGCTGGTGTCCTCTACCTCTCTCATCAGATTTTGCCCTCTGACTCAGGTGACCCCAAGGGCACAGATGACGCCCCAAGTGGCCTCAACGGCTCTCCAAGAGGCAACGACCAAGCTCAGAGTGCTAAAGACCAGGTGATTGCAACGAATCTAAATCCTTCCATTCCCCACCAGTTGGTCAGAACTGAGGAAGCTTCTTGCACGAGAAGTGGAACATTTTCAAAGGGTGGGGGTGAACCCCAAGAAAGTCCAGTTGCCTTTTGAAAAAAGACCCTTGGTTTGCTCCTGCTCAAGCGCCAGACGGTCAGTTGGGGTTCACTCGGCTTCCCTTTGAGGCAGGGGGCCAAGCTTGGAAGGTGGGCTGCCCAGGGCCGGTCTTCCTAGAAATGTCAGTTGGTCTTACCTGAACTGCATGTCTCGAAGGTTGGCGTGGGAGGAGTCACATCTGGGTATTGTCACGGCCCATCTGCCCGGAGACTGAGGTAAATCTTGAGGCCACTCCCTCTGCTCCTCCTCTGACTCTCCAGATTAACCGATGCTCCAGTCAAGTCGAACCTGGAGGAAGGGAACAGGGCAATCCCCCCAACTCCCTCCCTAGTCCCTGACTGACCAGTAACTAACCAAACTCAGGCCCACCCTGCGCGGGGACGCACTACAGGCGGGAAGTGACTGCTCCCATGCTATCCTTCGAGACATGCAGTTCAGGTAAGACCAACTGACAGTCTCCGAAGTGGGGCGTGGGAGGAGTCACATCTGGGGCATAACAAAGCTAGGTGGTCCCTGGGAGGGGCCATAGGGCCTGAGTCCCCCTGAGGGTCAAACACTCACTGAAGAGCCCTCCTCCCAAAGGATGCTTCTACGGAGGCAAAGGCATCCAACCGGCAGTGTCTGATAAAGGGAGAGGGCGAAGCCTATGCTGCCGCCTTGCAAATGTCCTCGATGGGAGCCTGGGTGGCCCAGGCTGCAGAGGTGGCCGCACTCGTGGTGGAGTGTGCAGTGATGCCTTCGGGCACCGGGAGGCCTCGCACCTTGTAGGCCTTGGAGATGGCCAGCCTGATTCATCTGCTGATGGTGGCTGGGGAGACCTTCGCTCCCCTGGTCAAAGGATGGAAGGAAACGAAGAGAGCCTCCGACAGCCGTGCACTTCAGATAGATGTGCAGTGCCCTCCTGACGGTGCCAGGACCACTCTCTTCCTTTGGACAGAGAGGGACAGAAGTCCGGGAGAACTATCTCCTGAGCCCTATGAAAAGGGGAGTTAATCTTAAGCATGACGGCTGGGTCGAGCCTGAGCATGACCCTGTTATTGTGGAAGGTGCAGAGATCAACTCTAGCTGACAGGGCGTTGATCTCTGACACCCTCCTGGCAGAGGTGATGGCTACGAGGAACAGCACCTTAAGGGTTGGAAGCTGAAGGCTCATCTCCCTCAGGGGTTCGAATGGTGCTTCCATGAGTGCCTGGAGTACTGTGGGTAGGTTCCAAGAGGGGAAGCAGTGGATCACCGGGGGCTGGAGGTTAGCTGCTCCTCTGAGGAACCTCTTTATGATAGGATGTTGGGACAAAGGCTAGGTACCCTCCCCCCCAGGACTGTGGCAAGGGCTGAGTCCTGTCTTCTGAGGGTGCTGGGGGCCAGGCCTTTCTCCAGTCCCTCCTGGAGTAAATCCAGTACCTGTGGGACTGTAACCGATGCCGGTTCTACCTGTGCAGACTGGCACCGGGACGCAAAGGAGGCCCCGGTCGCATCGTAGATGCAAGTGATGGATCTCCTCCTGGAAGCCTCGATGGTCCTGATGACCTTGGAGGAATTTGGGCCTCCCTTAATTGCTCCCACTCAAGCGCCAGACGGTCAGTTGGAGCCAGTCTGGGTCTGGGTGCTCCAGACTCCCCTGGAGTAGGGTCACCTCCCCCCGAGGGATTTTCCAATAGGGAAAGGTTGACATCCCTATCAGGTCTGAAAACCAGGGACACTGGGCCAATAGGGAGCCACCAGGATGACCTCTACCCTCTCTAGCACTAGCTTCCTCAGCATCCTGGAAAGGAGGGGAAGGGGAGGGAAAGCGTAGAGAAGCCCTGATGGCCAACTGCAGTGCAGGGAGTCGATGTCCATCACTCCTTGTGTCGGCAACCGCGAGATGAACCTCAGAAGCTGGGCGTTCGACAGTGAGGTGAACAGATCCACTGTCGGCTGGCCGAATCTCTGGCAGATCCGCTTGAAGATGCTGGGGTGAAGTTGCCACTCTGCGTGGTCTACTGTCTCTCTGCTGAGCCAGTCCGCCTGATGATTCTCCACCCCAGAGATGTGTTCAGCTCAGATTGATAGAAGATTCCATTCCGCCCAGTTCCCCAATCTCACCACCTCGTCGCGAAGTACCACGGAGTGGTGCCCCCTTGCTTGTTCACGTGAGCCTTGGCCGCCATGTTGTCCGTCAGCACCAGGACGTGCTTTCCAGATACCATCGCCCTGAAGTGTCGGAGAGCTAGGTGGATTGCTCTGAGCTCCAGCCAGTTGATGTTCTTCCGAAGGTCCGTAGGTGTCCACTGTCCCTGGGCTAGCTGGGAATCCAGGTGTGCCCCCCAACCGAACAGGCTTGCATCTGTCGTTAGGACCAACCTGTCTGGCTCCCTGAATAGGGAGCCCTTGGCCAGAGCCAGGGACATCCACCAGCAGAGGGATAGGAGTACCTGGGGCGTCACGAGGACCTTGAATTCTGTGTCGTTTGTCCCATTTCTCTGGTGTGGAAGGAGGAACCACTGCAGTTCTCTGGCATGGAGCTGGGTCCAAGGCACTATCCCGATGCAGGAGACGAACTTGCCGAGAAGCCTGGAAAGAAGAGCTACGGGAACATATCGGTTCCTGCGAATCTCTAGAATCAATTGCACAATATTGTCCCTACGGTCCTGCGAGAGGAAACCTCACACTCCGAGCCAATGATGGTCCCCAGATGTTGGAGTCTGTTGGTAGGAACTAGGTGGCTTTTCTCAAGGTTGACCGAGAATCCCAGGGCCCTCAAGGTGCTGATTGTGAGACCCAGGTCCCCCCTGGCTTGGGCCGCCGAAGTGGCTAACACGAGAATGTCATCTAGGTAGCAATGTAACCGGACCGGAGTGGAATGGAGATGGCCCACCACCACAGCTAGAACCTTGGTGAAGGTCCTGGGAGCGGAGGCCAACCCGAAGGGAAGGGCCCTGTATTGATAATGAATGCCCCCATATGAAAACCTAAGGAACCTACGGTGGTCCGGGGCAATCATGATGTGCAGGTAAGCCTCAGTGAGTCAATGGAGGCTAGGAAGTCCACCTGCCAAGTCCCCTCCAGAATAGACCTGAGGGAGGCCATCTTGAATTTGTGGAAGATATGCCTGGAATTTAATAGCTTGAGGTCCAGGATGGCCCTTCACCCCCCTGAACTCTTAGGGACCACGAAGAGATTGGAATAAAATCCTGATTCCTTCTCCCCCTCCGGAACCAGCTCCACTGCTCTGATATCCAATAGATGCTGGATGGCTTTGCGCATGAGAGAGTGCTTGGCTGGGTTCTTGGGGGAAGGAAAAGACCCGGAATCTATTCGGGGGGTGGGAGCGAAAATCCAACCAAAATCCAAACCTGACTGTCTGGAGAACCCATGCATCCGTGGTGATGCGATCCCAGCAATCCGCAAGAAAGGTAAGGCGGCCGCCGATGAGGTGATTCGATCCCAAATCACTTGTTTCTGCGGAAAGGGCGGCAGCCGTGCCTCGAAAGGGACGCTTGTTAGGCTGTTGAAACCTGTATCTGTCCCTAGAGAACTATCTATCCCCCTGCCTGGAGAATCTGGGAGCAGAGTACCTCGACTGCTGGAAGCCCTGTTCAGGTGTTCGATAATTGGGTCTCCTGTGGTAGGGTGCCGAGCGGTGGTCAGATCGCTTGGACGTGGATGGGAAGACCTTTCACTTGTTCTTGTCCTCGATGAGGATGGGGTCCAGAGGTGGACCGAATAGCTTGTCTCCCGTGTATTCCATGCCTACCAAATGCCATTTTTCCTGGAACTCAGCCGGCCAGTTCCGCAGCCACAGCAAGTGTCTGGATGCCGCTGAAGAGGACAAAGCCCTGGAAGAATCCTTACCGCATCCAGGGTGGCGTCCTCCGAGAACTGGGTGGCCTCCATCAACTTCGTAATGTCCTGCAGGAGCCTTATGTCTGACGCCGGAGTTCTGTCCCGGAGTTGTTCCAGCCATAGCAGGGTGGTCCTGTTGAAGAAAGAGGCTGCTGCGGCAGCCCTGATCGCGCACAATAAAGTTAAGTTTGAATTTCCCCTGGAACATCCTGTGCATGACCAGCTCCGCCTTTCTATCTTCCGCCTTCAGGCAGTTGGAGATGTCTCCCGTCACCAGAGGAGTCTGGGTAAGCTAGCTGTTCTGCGGCTGAATGGGTCTCCTCGAGCTCCTGAGGAGTGGGATGGTGAAAGAGGGGGGGATAAGGGACTATCCCCCATGGCGAGCCACGTGGGGAGGCCGGAGAGCCTGGAGGATCCTCCATGGGGGAAGCGACCCTGCCTGGAGAACGGGATCTGGCTGGGGAAGGACTGATGATATCCCTGGTTCTCCTGCTTGCTGCCCTGGTCATCCTAACTTCCCTCCTAGAGTCCTCCCTCCATGAAGACTTGGAGGTACACTTCCTCGCCGTGGGTCTGCCCCTCTCTGCTGGGTTGGTCCCCCGGAAGGATCCCTCACCCGGGTCTGCACTCCCTAGGGGACCGGAGCTCACCGGTCCTCCGCTCCTCAAGTTGTCCGCCATCGCGTCTCTACTCACAGTTAGCCGATCCACCTCCTCTCTCTCTCCGCTGGAACCGGTCAGTAGGCTGCCTGGAAGATTCGGCGCTCCTTCGAATCTCCGCTCCTCAGCCTTGTCGCCGATCCATGCCTCGAGTTACGACTGGCCCACAGCCAGATACTGTGGCCCTCCCCGGATTATCAGCGGAGTACGGGCCCAATCCTCCTACTGTGTGCTGGCGGTGGTCGCAAGCGCTTGCAGCCTCTGAAACCAGAGGCCAGTTCCTTTGCTCCGCGCGTACACCCTGAATTCAAAGATGGCAACCGCCGACCACATGGTCCGAGCACCTGAGCCGACTCCGCCTGAGTCGCTCTCCTCCTTCTTGGGTCTTGCGATCCCCACGCTGAATACGGGATCGTCTGCAGCCACGCTCTGAGGCACGTGGCCTGGGGCTCCCTCCCGCTGCCGCCGATCTGCGGCTCAGGAGCCTCTCAGTAGCGCTATCCGCTTACTGTGCACAGGCTGATTACAGGGCGCACGAGAGGAGGTTAAGCTAGACAATCTCAAGTAAGCTAAAGTGAGAAGAAAAAAGGTAAAGTCTCGTACCAAAGGAGAGCCAGCTAAATTAGCTCCTTCTGGGCCGAAGACTGAGGTTAATCTGGAGAGTCAGAGGAGGAGCAGAGGGAGTGGCCTCAAGATTTACCTCAGTCTCTGGGCAGATGGGCCGTGATAATACCCAGAGGTGACTCCTCCCACGGCCCACTTCCGAGACTCCAAGAGGCCATTATTCAGCTCAAGGCACTCAAAGGCAGCCTCCGTCCTCCATCCGCAGAGGGTGGTCGGGAGAATGAAACGTGGCCCCAGAGTCCTTGTGAAATGCCCAAGTTATGGAGGCTGCAAAGGAAGCTTCTGGCATTCCGACATTTTTTGCAAAGCGGATTCCACACAAGACAAATTCTGCGCTCCTCAAACCGACTGGTTGCAAATATAGGCTAAGCATGAACATTATTTCCTCCCTCTCCCTCACTGGACGCTTGCATGTGGCTGAAATGGGATCTGTCCTAGCAAAATCCATGTCTCCTCTTCTTCCTCACCCTCCCAGCCCCCAAGCGCCAGGGATTATGACTGGGCTCCCCTTCTGCAAGAGGAGGAGGAGGAGGAGGAGGAGGAGCGAAGCTGTCTGTTGTGTAAGTTCACAAAGGAGAAGACACCCCAACCTGAGTTTGCTGACACCACTTGTGGGGCGCTCAGGAGGCCTGCGCAGGGGGGGGGGGGAGGGGGAGAAAGCTTTTGGCTCCAAGAATGGCCTTAGTGTCCGGTCATCACCCAGCAAAATGTCCTCCTCCTGCCAGATCACTTTACCCAGGATACAGGTAGTCCTCGACTTACGACCACAATTGAGCCCCAAATTTAAATTGCTAGGTGACAAATTTGCTGTGCGTTTTGCCCCATTTGGACTTCCCTTGCCACAGTTGTTAAGTGAATCACTGCAGTTGTTAAATTAGTAACACCGTTGTTAAGTGAATCTGGCTTCCCCACTGACTTTGCTTGTCAGGAGATTACAAAAGGGGAATTATGTGACTTTGGGATACTGTGACCGTCGTAAATATGAACCAGTTGCCAAGTATCTGAATTTTGATTATGTCACTGCGGAGATGCTGCAACAGTTGTTAAGTGTGAAAAATGGTTGTAAGTCATTTTATTCAGTGCCATTGCCACTTGAACGGTCACTAAGCGAAGTGTTGTACGTCGAGGCCCCCCTGTATTAGGGAAGCGAATCCCTGCCCTGAGACAGAGGTGCCCCCGGGGAGAGCTGGTGGGGTGGGCAGCCCAGCCTCCAAGAGCACCCACCTCATGCCAGTCTGCTCGTCCGAGGCGTACCCACGGAGGGGCTCCATGCAGACCCCCTGCTGCTGCAGACGGGAAGCCCCCCGGAACTGGTGGGCCGAAGCGTTGGGCTGGGAGGTGGTGCAGTAGGCAGGGGGGAGGCTGGTGCTGGTCTCACTGCGGTAGTCGCTGTCCCGGTCCTCCACGGCGCTCTCGTGGCCTTCGGAAGCTGCGAGACACGAGATGCTGCGTTACGGCAGGGCCTTCCTTGGGTTCAGCTCAATTGGGGGGGGGCAGGGACACACGCGCACACACATCAACCAGTGAAGCATAAAGCCCCTCCCTCGTCTGAGAAGAGGAAGGGGCTCTGGGGGCCTTCCCTGGGCTGCAGGATTTCCTGCCAGTTTCACCCCTCGATTATCTGGGGAAGGCGAAGCTCTCTTCTGAGCGAAAAGTGGGGTACGGCAGAGGGGCTGCTGGGAGAAGCCAGTGGCAGTGCAGGGCCTTTGCCTAGCTCCCTTCCTCTCTGGGGGTTTTCAGCCCCCTTGTGCCACTGCTGGCCCTCAGCTCTTGGAGTCAGGATGGCCCACCCACCCCAGCCCAGGGCAGCTCTGGCCAGGGAAGCAGGGGTGGAGAGGCTCTGCCTGCAGTCCACAGCAGTTCAGTTCTGAGATCTCCTGGGAGGGGGGGTTGCCAAACAGGGACCCTCCAGGCAGCCCCACTGCTGGGAAGGGGGGGAGGAGGAGACCAGAGAAAACCCCAAATGACCCCAGCCCCTCCTCTTAGCAAGCAGGGAATGGCTAGGGGAGACTTGGCCCCCACCCCTCCATCTTGCTTGCTGGGGCCCAGCCCCAGCCCCTCCTCTCTGCCCCCTTGGCCTCAAGCAGCCTAAAACCATGTTTGGGTAGAAGTTCTCCTTGAGTCACAGGCGGAGGAGAGGAGCGGGATTCCTGGCACTTCCTCCGTCTCCCTTGACTGATTTAATTCCACGCTTTGTGGCCTCCCGAGGGAAGAGAGGCGTCCCGATACACACGGAATTCAAAGGCAGGCGGGAGGCGGCCAACTTCAAAGGCTCCCGCAAAGTAATTCGATTGTCCACACTGCGGAGGGGAGCAGCCGGGGAACGGAGCGCTTTTCATGAGCTCCCCACCCCGGAGGGGCCAATTTCGCTGCCTGGAAATCTCCAGCTTGACACAAAGGGAATTATTTCTTATACATGAAGGCAGCTCCTTCCAGCAAGAATATCATTACTGAATGAATATTTTTACGGGCCCTGCATCTCTCCCCGTTCCCCCAAATGTAAACTCTTCAAATGTGTCGTGAAGGAGGAGCCCAAGTGGATCCCAAATTGAGATCACACACACACACGTCACACGCAGCGTTTCTTTTACCAGGCGGACGGAGAGTGAGACTCCCAGAGAAGGTCCCACCACTTTGGGGAGGGCCACTAAAGAGCCATCTAGTCCAGCCTCTGCTCTGGGTTGGAATCTCCCTTGATGAGGGCTGTCCCTCTAGCCCAGGGGGCCCCAAACTTGGCAACTTTAAGACTTGTGGACTTCAACTCCCAGAATTCCCCAGTAAGCTATGCTTCTTAGCTATGCTAGCTAGGGGATTCTGGGAGTTGAAGTCATTAAAGGGCCATCGTTCTCCACCCCAGACTAAACGTTCCAGTTCCTTCACTCTCCCTTCAAAGGAGTAGGACTTCCAGCAGCTTTACTATTTATTTAGTCGAATCATTTGTACAGCTGCCACCTCCTGCCCTTCTCGGAAGCCTCGGTCTGAATCTCGCAGTCGGGGTCCGAAAGCCGCAGACACAATAGGCAAAGAAAAGCTTGACCAAGCTCTTATTTTTTCTATGATTTGGAAATCGAGTCTTACTTTGACCAAGAATTGGGGTGAATTCCTAATACATTTTTCCCCATCTCCTATCAACAATCTTGGTATTCCCCTCTCTCGATCTGCTGTTTGTTTTCCCTAAGTGAAATGCTTTGTGCATTTCTGTTAAAATTTCATGTTGCCCTTTTCAGTTCATTTCTCTATTCACTCAAGATCATTTAGAGACTCACCTAAGAGTTCAGACTGTGGAAAGAGGGCAGAGAAGGGCAACAAAGAGGCTTAGGGGACTGGAGGATAAAACGTATGAAGAACGGTTGCAGGAACTGCGTATGTCTAATTTAATGAAAATAAGGGCTTGGGGCGACATGAGAGCAGTCTTCCACTATCTCGGGGGCTGCCCAAAAAAAGAGGGAGTCTAGCTATCCTCCAAGGCACCTGAGGGCAGAACAAGAAGCAATGGGTGGAAACTAACCAAGGAGAGAAGCAACCTGGAACTAAGGAGAAACTTCCTATCAGTGAGGACAATTAACCAGTGGAACTACTTGCCTCCAGAAGATGTGGGTGCCCCAACACCGGATGTTTTTAAGAAGATGTTGGATGACCATTTGTCTGAAGTGGCGTAGGGTTTCCTGCCAGAGCAGGGAGTTGGACTAGAAGACCTCCAAGGTCCCTTCCATCTCTGCTATTCTCTTCTGTTGTATTTTAGTTGCAGGGGATAGGCAAACCCACTAGAATCTGGTAAGCATTCCCTTTGCCCGTCCAAGCCATTAATAAAAATATTGAAAAAAGAGGCCTGTGGACTGAACCTTGTGGCACCCTAGGCGAGTCTGATGAAAACTGTGGATAAGCACCGGATGTTGATAATTATTATTTTCACGCCGGCTCAGCTATGATCTCTTAACCATCCTAAGCTTCCTCAGTTCATCAGGGTACTTGATCAGGTTCTTCAATGCAATCAAGATGAATTACATCCACAGCATACATTCAATCTAAAAAGGAAGCTACCTGATTAAAAAAAAAGTAGTCTAAATTAGTCTAGCAACACCTGTTCTTCACAAATCCATGCTGGCTTCTGATTAATTAATTTCTCAAGGCGGTTCTAGTCTGATCTCTTTATTACCAGTTCCAGAAATGTTCTTTGGGGTTGAACTCAAATTGGTTGTCCTGGAGAGTCTCCTTCCCCCTCTTTTTAAGGACATTTTTCTGTCTCTTCCTTAGTTCTTCACGGTTTCCTTTTTTTTATTCTTATGATTTTTCACCAAATTCGGCATATTCTGAGCTTTAGCTTTCTATACTTCTGCGCTGTGCCCCCGTTTCCATCTCCCGGGTGTCCCCCCCTCCCCCCCCCAGCGCTTTTCCAAACCTTTTTGTGAAGTCTTATTAGCTGCTTCTTCTGCCTACAATTCCCCCCCTGCCCCCCGGAACTGTTTTTTCAATGTCATCTTATTTTAGGAACTCCTACTCATCTTGTGGCCTGTTTTTAATTTGTTTTTCCTACTGTAGAATAATTGCTCTTTTTTAAAAAAAAACAAAACATTTTTTTCTGAAATTCTGTTCCTGTAAAATCAATAATTCTAGCATTAACAGAATAACAGAAGGGACCTTGGAGGTCTTCCAGTCCAACCTCCTACTTGAGCAGGAGGCCGGATAGCACTTCAGACAAAGGGCTGCCCAATCCCTTCTTAGAAACCGCCAGGGATGGAAACCCCCCCCCCCCAACTTCTGGAGAGAAGCCGTTCCACCAATTAACTGTTGCCATGGTCAGGAAATTCCTCCTTAGTTCTCTCGTTGATAAGTTTCCATCCATTGCTTCTTCTCCAGCCTTCAGGTACCATGGAGATCTGTTTCTTGAGGTATGAAACGGAAGAGGAACAAGTTAAAGATTGCATGGTAAAATGGGCAAATAACTTTGGTTACGAGATACCGATGGACCAATGGGAGGAGAAGTGGAGAAAAGGACTGAAATTCACACAGGGTTATGATTTAAGGGAGGAGTTTGATAAAATGATGTATTGTTGTCTTATGATCCCAGAGAAATCATCTAAGATGCATACAGGGAAATCTGGAGGACCCAAAAGGATATTTTACCTACCATGCATGGCAGACTTATGAAAAGAAGAGAAAAAAGAGGAGGAGGAAACAAATACATATGAAGGTGCAAAGAATTTTGAACACTGAGATGAAACCAGAGCTTTCTTTCTTACTGAGATTTATGGACGGCCAGTAAGGGAAGACTTAGGGAACTGCAGCCAAAACTATTACATGCCCAAAGATGGAGAACCATCAGAGCAGCCACAGCGGAGGAAAAGTCTGCCAAGAGGGCTGATTGGCACAAGTGAGCTGCTGGTTGGTCAGGGATAAAACAGGAAGCGCTTGCCCACCATTGGAAACCTTTCATGGACTTTTTTGCTGAAAAGTGAAATGATAATTTCTGCATTCAGTGGTTGAAAAAGGATTGAAGGGATTATTGCAATGTTAAGGAAAGCGAAAGGATAGTGAATGAGTTTGTAATTGCTGTGAAGGACAGAAGTCGCTTCTTTAATTATTTTTTTCTTCCTCTCTTTCTCTTTCCTTGTTTTCTGCACTTTTTCCTTTTCTCTAAATATTTCTGCATTTGTTTTTTATTTATCTAAAAACTCTTAATAAAAAACACAAACCAATAGCAACATATTGCTCCATGTGTCAGTGGCTGCAATCGGGAGAGCCACCTACAAACAGAAAGAGCTGACTGGCTCACAGGAGACCCCCAAGGACCCCACCCTAACCCTTCCTCCTCCTCCTCCTCCTCCTCCTCCTCCTCCTCCTCTTCCTCCTGGCGTTTTCATTCCTCCTAAACTGGTGAGGTGAAGCAGCTGCCCCACTGCCCAGAAACTCTACCATTCTCAAGACACTGGGACACTTTCAATCAAGCCGGAGTCACTTTTGAAGTCTTCCTTCTAGTGTCTTTTGGCATCTTGCCATGCAATTGTTGCTGTTCCTCCCCACCCCTGTATCAGCCCCCCCCATCCCCACCCCAGGGTAAATCTGAGGAATGGCAGAGGGCCAGGGGGAGGTGGAAATGGGTGGCGCTCCCCCTGGCAAGATGGCCAGCCACCCATGCACCAGTGCCAGCAAGGGGGCTTCTTACTCTGAACTTGGAAGGAGAGAAGGAGGGAGGGAGGGAGGGAGGGAGGGGAGAGAGGGAGCGGGAGCTGCAACTGAGGCAGGAAAAACCTTCCGTGCTCAGAGTCCAAATTACCACCTGAATGTGGGCAGTTTCCCATTCCCACAGCTTTGTGAGCATTGGGCTCAGGGCAACGTGGGCTCAATCCCACCCAGACCCGAGTGCCAAGGGACCTGTTGGCAGCAGGCAAGGAACGGCCCCGTAGGCCCCTCATTCTCCCTCGGGTGAGCGCAGGGGTGTGTGTGTGTGTCAGAGGAATCAATTGGTGGGGCAGGGGGTCCGTCTCAGAGGGGCAGAGTGTTTTAGTCCCTGCCAAGCAAAGCGGTGCTTCGGCTGGCCATCTGAACGGGTGCCTCTCTCGCCAGAATGGGCTCAGGTCAACGGGCCAGAGAGAAAGGGGCAGAAGGAGGGGCAGAGATCTTCACTGACAAGGGAGTAACAGCTGAGCAATGGGGCTCTGCTGAGCACGGGCAAGGGGAGCAGGAGAGCGGCTGAACCTGCAAATGCCCCTCCGGTTCCTCCCAGATGGAAAAGAGCCACCTGGAGGCTCAGGGACTTGAACGGAACAGAGACCAAATCAGCCTCAAACCAAGGAACCGAGGACTTTGGCACCTGGGTCAGCGGCAGGGCCTGTTTGGCATTGGAACTGGCTTCCTGGGGCAAGGAGCAGCAAAGGCTTCTTTGCTGGCGTGTGGATGTGTGGCTGGCCTTGGGGGACGAGGGGAAGAGCCCCTCCTGCCTCTGCGTTCATCTGGTGGCAGGAAACGGCCCTTGCAGTCACCCAGGACTCTGGTATGGCAGCCTTACAATAAAGCCCATTTAGCTCTTCCCCTCGTCTCTGCTGCCTGCTTCACCCGGACGGGAGACTTCCATTTCCAGGCCCAGAGAGACCCAGGAAGGTCAGAGGGAGAGGCAGCAGCGGCTCCTCCTCTGCCCTTCCTTGGGTGTCCTGGCCCCAGTGCCAAATGAACAAAGCCCAGATAAGGACTGCTGGTCAGCTCCGGTCCCTCTTCCCCTGGGGCAGGGATCAGCCGGGGGGAGGGAAGGAGGGAGGGGAGGGAGGGGGCCATTACATACTCTGATCTGCCCAGCTGAAATAGCTCCAGGTGCCTGCAGGCAACACAGGGAAGCAAAAACAAAAATGGAAAAAGGTACAGAAAAAGAAAAATCAGAAGGGCAAATATCAGCACTGGATGAAAGTAAAAGAAACGCTTTCAATGCCACGTTTAATGGCGAGGCTATTTTCAGCAGCAACCGATAGCCAGCAGTAACGGTCAGATGCCAGCCTCACCCTCTGACTGCTCCCCTGGTCCTCACTCGCTCAGCAGGAGGGCACAAGGGGTGGGCATGGGCCCTGGGTCAGGGCAGCCCCTGGGCCATTTCTGGGCTCTGGCTTGGCAGCCAGTGAGGACCTCACCAGCCAGGAAGGTGGAGTTTTGACATGGCCAATCGCAGTGAGCCCCTCCCTCTCCTGGCCCGGCTTCTCTTTCCTCTTCAAAGAGAAGGGTGGTCCCAGAGGGTGCTGGCCCCCTCCCTCCCCTTCTCCTCAGCCCCACAGCTCCTGAGAACTGCCTCGGGGCTGCAGCATCTCCTTCAAAAGTCGCTCCGGAAATAAACCTGATCTGGCTTCAGATCTAATCCCCCCCCCCCCCCGCATCCCATCTGGTGGCAGAGCTTGGCAAAGGGAGGCCCCAGACCCTTAATGGAGGGAGGGTCACGTCCAAGCATCAAGGGGGCAACTGTGACTCCTTTCTAAATGATTTCAGGCCGAGGAAATGGGGTGGAGGGCGGAGGGGTGTGTGTCTTCTTCTGCTTTAGGGTCCCTTCCCAGACGCCCCTGCAGCCAACCTCTGTCCAGGGCAGGCGCCCCAATCAAAGTGGAGGGGCAGGAAATGCACCACGTCAGTTCAAAGCCCCCTTGGATGGCTGGGGATGTCATCAGCTGAGAGAGACCCCTCCCGTGGATACCGCAGCCAGGCTGACCCTTGCAACGCTTGCCCCCCCCCCCCCCGGTGCTTCCATGGTGGCAGCAGCAAGTCCACGCCTGCTTTTCCTCCCCCCTCCCCCAATCCTTCCTCTTTTCTGGAGTTCCCTTTGCTGCTTTCCCCAAGAGGAGCTTCCAGCTCACAAAACTTGCATAATGAGCTTTTTGAACATTTCAAAGAAATGAGCAGTGAGACCGGAGCATGCCAAGGACAGCCAGGACAAAGGAGAACAGGCCGAGGGTCTACCCAAATCCCCCCACCTGCTGGCTGAGACTAGCCACCGGGGGTGTGGGTGTCTTAACACCACAGATTCAGCAGACAGGAGGAGCGACTGAGCAGGCCTCCTCAGCTCATCCAGGAAAGAGAAACCGGGGTCTCGTGGAAGGAGCTCCTGGTTAAGCGTTGAGGGTCTCTGTGCCAGATAAGGAAAGGCAGGGCTGGGAGAGGCGGCCTCCACACGGCCAGTCAAAATGCTGACAATGGGAAAGACGCAGGATGCCGCTTCCTCAGCTGAAAGGCGGGATGACCCCAAGAGATGGATGTGGGGAAGCCTTGGATACGAAGATGGCCGAGGCGATGTGGTCAAACTCTTAAACATCGACCGACCGACCGTAGGCTGCGGCTGCTGCCAAGAGAGCCAACAGAGTCCCAGGCTGCGTGAGCAGAGGGATTGCATCAAGATCAACACACACAGTGTGGTTGCAGGAACTGGGCATGTCTAGTTGAATGAAAAGAAGGACCAGGGGAGACCTGAGAGCAGCCTTCCAATATCTCAGAGGCTGCCCCAGAGAAGAGGGGGGGACACAATCTATTCTCCAAAGGCCCTGAAGGCAGGACAAGAAGCAACGGATGGAAACTAATCAAGGAGAGAAACAACCTTGAAATTTCCTGAGGATTTTAAGGTTATGCAGAAATAAATAATCACTGCTCCGCTATTATTTGTTTGTTTGGTTGGTTTCTTTCTTGCTATCTGGCAAACAGGGTTGTCTGCATTTGTTTGTTTAAAATACACTGCAGAAAGAAAAAGAAAGACAAAGTGAGTACGGCTTGAACTGGGGCAGGTTTGTTATTAACTCCCCTCCTCACAGCGGTTCCCTTGCAAGGAAGGAGGCGAGGATGCATTGGGAAGAGAAGACGCCTTGTCAGCCTAACAATGGTGGGTTTCTTTTAAGAATAGCGACGCCGGAAAGAAAGCAGTGCCACTGAAAGCCCCCCGTGGCTTGTTTCGTCTGAGCGGCATGACCCCCCCCCCCCCATCTTCAGAGGATGCCAAGCTGGGCAGGAGGAGCCCTCAACCGCTGGCCCCATTTGAAGGGTCGCCTGTCATTCATTTCCATCCATGGGAAGGAACCCGGAGACTGAAGACTTGCATCTTTACGGGCCGAGCCAGGCCGTCAACCCAAGGTCCTCTTCCTCAGGACCCACCGGAAAGCGAGTGGGGAGCTCTGTGGACTGACCAGGCCGTCCCAGGGTGCTGGACCAGAACCTGGGGCACCTGTGATGGGGCAGAGAGGGAAGCGCTGGTGTGTTACTTTCTTTGAAGGACTTTACTCTCCCCTGAACCGGAGCCAATTCTGACCTCCACCCCTTTGTGTTGATGGGAACTCCCGGATAGAAACAACTCCATGCATGGAATGGAAGCCGCTTCTTTAGCTACGGCAGGCGGGAGGAGGGGCAGCCGGGCTCCCTCCAAGCAGTCTGCAGCTAAGAGGCCGCCAAGCCCAGATGGGCCCTTTGAGTCTCTTCATTGCAAATGGAGACAGGCGGCCCGTCTTCGGAGAAAGAGAAGGCTCCAAGCAGAACCCAATGGGCCCCGTCCCCCCACAACCGACCTAGTCGAGGGACCCCCAACTGCTCTTTCACCCCCCACCCACCCACCCACCCTTCTTCTCCTTCAGGGAGAGCCAGGTTGTGCGATCAGCGACTGGGCCCAGGATCGAGAAAGGGCTCCAGGTGAGCCACATCGCATTCAGACTGCAAAGGTTGCCCCAGAGGCCTTCATCTCTCGGGAACCATCCTCCTTATCCAGCTGGAAGCCACAATTAAGTCCAGCCACACAGCGACTCCCCTTTCTGGGCAGCAGCTTTGACCTTCCTGAAGGCATCTCCCGACCCGTCTCCTCTTCCCTGCCAACACAGCAGCCCATTAATCCCCACCTGCCAGGCACCTCCTGTCCTCTCCCACAACAGGAGCTGCTAAGATGGAAGGAGGCAACCATCCCCAGAAAAGGTCCAGGCCCCTGACTCTGGCCTCAGGAGCAGAACCGGCCCCCTTACTTCCCCCCTCCGGCACCCACAGCAACAGGACCACAGAGTGGGAAGGGACCTCGGAGGTCCTCTGGCCCAACCCACGGCTCAAGCAGGAAGCCCTGGGCCAGGGAGGGTCAAGCTGGTGCCGAAACGGGAGGACGTGGACTCATCTGGGCCGCAACCCGGAAGAGGAGCTGCCCAGGGCGCATGCGTCTGCCCAAAAATGAACTCCCAGTGTCTGGTGCGCACATGCACGCTGGCTAGTCAGTCTTCTGGGTTTCATGCGTGGCGATCAGCTGGCCGGCCGCGTTCTCACGCAGGAAAAGGGAAGACCAGCTGCTCCAGTTTCCGGCACTGCCGGACACACAGAGGCCAGCTGACCATCACGCGCAAATGTGCGCTAGAAACCCAGAGGAGGAGCGGGCAACGCCACATGTGCCAGGTGACATGGCTCCACGTGCCACTTTGGACACGGTGGCGTAGGTTCCCCATCACGGTCCTATAGCATCTCAGACAAATGGTGGTCCAATCTCACCTAGAAAACCTCCTTATTTGTTCTCAAGTCAGGGAATTTCTCCTTCGTTTTAGGTTGCTTCTCTCCTTCCTTGGTTTGCCCCCGTTGCTTCTTCTCCCGCCCTGAGGTGGAGCCCCTCCTCTCCTTTGGGGCAGCCTCTCAAAGGCTGGAAGGCTGCTCTCCTGCCTCCCCGGGGCCTTTTCTTCCCTAGACCAGCCAGGCCCTCTTTCCAGAGCCTCTACATCTCTTTTACATCGTGGCAACCACGATGCAGGATCCCACGGGTGGCCTTCCCAGGGCCTTATTATAAAGTGGTATATTAACCCTCCACGTGATCTTGATTCTCTCCCTCTGTTGATGCAGCCTAGGATGGCATTGGCTTTTTTTGGCAGCTGCCGCACACGGCTGGCTCCTATTTCAATGGTTGCCCACTAGGACTCCAAGATCCCCATCGCACTTGCTGCTATGGAGCCAGGTACGCTACAGGTGTGCAAGAGAAAGAAACGGGCTCTGACTTCCTACAGGTAAAGTGCTGGAGGTTGGAGCAAGGCCAATGTTTCCCTGCCCTGAAAGAGGGGAAAGGAAGGTCCAGGGAAGGAACTGAAGTTCCATCAGTCGGACAGTCGGAGACTTGAGAAAACATCTGGAGCAGAACCCGGAAACATCTGGAAAAGAATGAAGCCATTAACTGAAGTCAACTTGGCAAGAAGAAGCACTCTGACTCCAGGGGTTTCTTAATAGATTGATGGAATGCCCTAGAAGGGATGGGTCTTAATTTCAGCAAAGCATTTGATTGACTGCCTCAGGGCAGCCTAATTAGCAAGCCAGGCAAACGTGGGCTGGATGGCCTCACAATTAAGTGGCCGCTACATGGCCGGAATGGAGGCGGCTCTCCCGGATGGCTCCCCTCATCCGAAGGGAAATCTCAAGTGGATCACCACTAGATCTGCCCCGGGTCCTCTTCTCTTGAAGGATTAGCGATTTGAAGAGATGGATTCAGTCACATTAGTAGACAACAGAAAGAGGGAGGACTAACTGACCTTGTGGAAGACCAGGGAAGCTCAAAATGATCTGAATAGGTGAGAGAGGTAGGATAGAAGTAATAAAATGAGATTTAACAGGAAAATCCAAAGTGCTTCACTTAGCAATCAAAGCGCCGATGTGCAGAGAGAGAAATGAGAATGTCTTGCAAAAACCTGGAATGAATTATAAAACAGATATAGGTAGTCCTCACTTAGCGACTGTCACATATAGTAACTGTTTGCAATTAGAATGGTAATAAAAAAAGGATCTTTGCAACCAAGCCTGGCATGTATGACTTTCTCAGTCTGCAAAGCAAAGAAAGAGCTGAAGCTGAATCATAAGCACAACCCGGTTTCACTTAAAGACCACTTTGGGTAACAATGAGGTGGCCGGGCTCGATTATGGCTGCTAAATGAGGATGAGCTGTGTTAGCGCAGCCAGTTATCATCAAAGCAGGAAAATTCTCCGTGTTATTGCCGACCATCGTTCCACTTCATTCTGCCTGGAACGGAGCCGGCCTCAAGCCCTCCGCTCCCCAATGCGGCCCCTTTTCAGAAGAGCCTGGAGAGGGGGGCAAGGCAGGCGATGCCCGGCTGCAGGATGCCCGGAGGGGCTCATTTGGGGCCGCCTCCTGCAGAGCCCCTTGAGATCTCCTACTGGTGGCATCTCCAAGCACCAGGTGGGGGGTGGGGGGATTCTGCTCCAGAAGCAAGCGCAGCGCTCCCTACGCCCGACTGCGCTATGGAGGCTGCACGGAGGCCTTTGAGGCCGTCCCAGGTCCAGCTCCCCCTTCTGGAGCGACTCTTGCTGGGGGCTCCGGAGCTTCTGCTGAGCCAAGGCAAAGGGTCTTCCTGCTGCCTTGCGAAGGAGTGATTGGAGAAGACAGCCCTTCGTGAGAAGGATGACCCTCACCCCCATCCCCTCCCGACCCCCGTGGGTCCTAGCAGAAGCCGGGGAATGAGGAGGAAACCCCAGGGAGGCTCCCTGGCTTCAGTGGCAGAGGGAGGCCTTCCAAGACGGAGCCCACAGGCAGATCTGCTCAAGCCAAGGGTCAAAGGGGACGTCCGCCAGCTCAGCCGCTCCCCAGGCTGATGACGGGGGCAGCAATCGGAGCCCCCAACCCCAGAACGGCTTTGACGGGAGAAGGGAAGGCAGGTGTGTGTGTGTGTGTGCACTGCTCCATGGGAGGTGAGAAACAGAGCCAGAAAGGGGGAAGAGGGAGCCAAGGTGCCCTCCCAGGGGCTGGCCTTCTCCTACAAGGATCCCCCTTCCCTACAGCCCCAGAGGAGAATAACAGAATTACAGAGCTGGAAGGGACCCTGGAGGTCTTCTAGTCCAGCTCCATTCCAGGCAAGTGGCTGCCCAGCCTCTTCTGGAAAGCCTCCAGGGATGGAGCTCCAGGCAAGCAGGTTCCACAGATTAACTGACCTCCCTGTCAGGAAGTTTCTCCTCAGTTCCAGGTTGCTTCTCTCCTTGGTTAGTTTCCACCCGTGGCTTCCTCTCGTGTCCTTGAATGCTGTGGGGGATAGGCTGACCCCCCTCCTCCTCTTCTTCTTTGGGGCAGCCCCTGAGATATTGGACGGCTGCTATCCTGTAATCCCTGCCCCCTCCACGGGTATCAACATAGGGTCTCTGGTGGGAGGGGCCCCACTGCTTAAGAGCTTTCAGGACCCTTCCCAAAGCCCTGCTGGCCTGCCTTTCACTTCCTCCCTTCTCCCTCCCCCCTTGAAAGCCTCGGCTGAGCCTTGGCCCTGCTGACCCCCTTCCCCATCCCCCCAAGCCACTTCCTGCTACTCTGCTTTCCTTCCCTGCATCTCTTTCCTTTTCTAAAACCTGCCCTTTTTCTTCCTTGCACTTCGGAAATCAGTGGCTCCCCCCCCCAAAAAAAATTTCTTTCGTTTGGCCTTTCATTGTTTCTCAGAAGTTGTGGGAGCTTCATCACTGGAGGCTTTCAAGAAGAGATTGGACTGCTATCGGTCAGAAAAGATGTAGGGCCTCCTGCCTGGGCAGGGGGTTGGACTAGGTGACCTACGAGGTCCCTTCCATTAATTTATTAATCTGCTGTTCCCCACCTGATGTTCCCAGCACCTGAGTGTCTGCCTCCAACGTCCTTCAGCATTTCCAACATCACTTCAGAAACCCATTCTCTCTCTCCCCCCCCTCTCTCTTACACATACACCCCCCCCCTTACTTAGGCCCATTGTGCAGCCCATCGGCAGCTGCCCTGGAGAAGCAAGGGAGGGCTTCAATGTTTTAATTAAGGTTTTCACCAGCGTCCTTGGCTGTCTATCGCTAAGGAGAGTTGCCCCCTCCCCTTATTCCACAGACAGGGGGCTTCTGTTCGGCCTGCAGAGGAGCTTGGCCATTCCTCCTCTGTCTTCCAGGATGGACCCCTCAGCCGGGAAGTCCTTCCGTCCCTCCCTCCCCACACCGGGTCCCTATCCTTTCAAGGCCGGGGGGGGGGGGGATTTGGAGGAGCCTCTTGGAGGGAAAGTGGTTAAGCTTCTGGATCATTGGCCGGCCCCTCCCCCCTGGCGGTAATTAAAAATCCCCAATTGAAAGAGACCCTAATTGGCTTAGTGGATAAGTGACCTTAGTGGAAAGAGCCGGCTAAATGCCCCAGGCTCCGGCCGTCCAGCCAGGAGGACAGAGGGGAAGAGTCCACGTCCCTTGGCTTCCTCTCTTGCGGGGCCATTTTCCTTGCTGGCCAAAGCCTGGCTCTGTGTGGCCGGCCGGCCCAGCAGGAGCAGCAGGAGCCCCCCCCTGCCCCCCCCCGGGTCTCAGAAGCCTCTTCCTTCATGGCTGCGAGTGGCTCCCCCCATCCCCTGGCAAGCTCTAGGGTGGAGATGGAAAGCCCACGGCCCACGTGGACCCTGCCCATCCCAGCACCAAGATGGCGAGTTTTCAATGTTGCAAAGTTGGGGTATTTGCTTCCAAGGAAGGACGAAAAGGGAGGTGGGAGACCCTAGAGAGGGAAAGCAGCCCACCCCCACCTTCAAACACCACCACCACCCCTTTGTTAGGGTGAATGTCAGGATGCAATTCCAGGCTATTTTCTTTGGGAGCAGCTGCTCTCCCTAAATCCTCCCCAAGAGAAGGCCAGACCCCCCACTCCATCTCCAGCAGATCAATACAGGAAATTGCAGCCGCCACCCAACCAAAGACCACCCACCCACCCACCCACCCACCTTCCCTATTTGAGCGGCGATGTCTGAAGACACAGACACCAACAAAGGGCCCAGCTCAAGGTCTTTTTCCAGGGTTCCCAGGGGCTGCGAGGTCAGCAGGGTCAAGGCAGGATGGGTGTGCCCAGGTATGCCCAGGCAGACCCTCTGCTTTGCCAGCTGCACTGTGTGCCCCTTGCTCCCAGGTGCCCTCCCAGGGGCTGGCCACTGCCTGCAGAGGCCTTTGTGGTTATTGGAGGGAGGCCTCCGCCCACCCTGTTACATCTGGCAGGAGAGGCCGTCTCTGGCTCCCCCCAATCAAAGAAGATCATCTACTGGGACTCCAGAAGTGCCCCCCTCCCTCTGCCCTCTGGAATGGGCTTCCCCATGACCCAAAAGACACCCCTCCCCCCTCCCCTCCCCAGTTGCTGGTGCTCTGAAGGCCCTTGAAGGGCTGACTCTGTCCAGGCCCCTGAGGAGGGTGACCGAAGCCCCCTTGGGATGAGGTGGGCTCATTTCTTTTTTTTTCTCCCTTCTTGTCATCTTCTATTCTTTCGTTTTGCCTTTCACTGCACTGTTTTCTTGCCTTTTATGCTTTCCTTGTGAGCCCCCCCCCCCCCGAGTCCCTGGGGGACGAGTGGCATTAAAATGTTACCCATAGTAGAAAAAACTGGATCCTCACTTACAACACTGGGAGGCCGCAGGGGGCATCAGCTGCTCCTCTTCCGTGGGAGACGGCTGAGAGAGAGAAGGAGGGGGAGAAGGTGAGGGCAGAGGAAGCTCTTCAGGGTCCGGCTGGGGCACCTCAACCACCCGCCACAGAGCCACCTTCAGGACGGCACCTGCCAAAGCCCCATCCCGCCTGGGGGAGCAGAAGCACCGCACTGCCTGAGCAGCCCCCCTCCCTCCCTCCCTCTGCAGCCCCTGAGCCTAGCTCCTTAGCAGCCACGGGGACAAAAGAGCAAAGCCGTGGTTACGTGGCCCCCTTGTAAGCTGCCCAGAGCCACTTCACAGGGGAGATGGGCAGCATAAAACAGAAAGGAAGGAAGGAAGGAAGGAAGGAAGGAAGGAAGGAAGGAAGGAAGGAAGGAAAGAAAGAAAGAAAGAAAGAAAGAAAGAAAGAAAGAAAGAAAGAAAGAAAGAAAGAAAGAAAGAAAGAAAGAAAAAAGCAGCACCGCCACCTCCCTTCTTCAAAGGGTCTTTCCCCACCTGGGCTGGGCTGGGCACTGAGCCCCTTAGAGTCCCAAGCCTACAGGCCGAATGTCTCGTTCTCCTCCAGGCCTGCCTTGTTCTTTTTGTCCTAACATTGTTCTGTGCTGCTCTCGGTGTGGAGAGACCCCGACACACACACACACACACACACACACACACACACACACACACACACCCTCTCCCTCCTCAAAAAACATCCTCAAAAAAATCCTTGTGCATTGTTTGGCCTAAATACAGGGAGTCCTCGACTTATGACCACAACTGGGCCCAAAATTTATGTTGCTAAACAAGACAGTTGTTAAGTGAATTTTGCCCCATTTTGTGACCTTTCTTGCTCCAGTTGTTAAGTAAAGCACTGCAGTTGTTCTGTTAGTGTCATGCTTGTGACTGGGGTTGCCACAATATGTGTGAAAAACGGCCTTAAGGGCTCTCTATTCAGTGTTGCTGTTAACTCCAACTGGTCACTAAATGAAGTCAAGGACTACCTGTATATGTAAGGAAAAGGGGGGGGGGGAATCTCACCTGTGCATGCCCAGCCCTGCCTGTCTCATACCTGCTGGAGTCACCCAGGGACACCCAGGGGGGAACTGATCCAGCTTCTGCTACAGCCCCCCCCCCCTGCAAAAAAAACCTTCCCCAGCGTGGCCCAAGCTATACCCCCCCATAAAAAAGGGGGGGCAGGTTGCAGGAGCCCCCACCCCCCCCACCCCACCCCCAGCCAAGCACGTCAGATCAGGATTTCTTTCTTATTCTTTCTCAAAAAGGCTGGGGGGGGGGGGGAGGGTGTTAAAGGGCCAAAATTATAGAGCAGCACAACAGTGCAAACTGCAGGGAGGGAGACGCCCCCACTCATCACAGAGTTTGCACCGTGACACAAAGATCAACAAAGCACCAAAGGCAAATTAACACTCTGAGCTGCCATCTCTCTTAAACCTTAACCGGGTTCTATACATTTTGCTCAGCAATTATACCAAAACGGTTTTCCCAATGACTCCTGTGGCTGTTTCGGTCTAATTACAGGCTCCTGGATATGACCTACATTTCACAAGAAGCGCCTCGCTTTGGAAAAGCAGAAGGTGCAGGTTTTCCAGAGCTGACCTTGCAAATGCCTCCTTCCCACCCCCACCCCCACCCATCCCACCCCCAGGCTGCCCCCTTGCCACGCGGATCCCACGGAACAAGCTTGCCGGGGGTGGGGGGTGGAGAGGATGCTGCCTGTGAGCCTCCCCTGGAGGGAGCAGGCGCAGGGGATCCCCTCTGCCCAACTTCCTGGGTTCCATTAGCTTGGGCTGTCATGGTGTCAGCTCCTTCCTGAGGCCTCCAGGGGAAGAGCAAGAGCCCCACGGCTCATATTCCACTTCACGGTGCTCTACAGTCCTCTGAGCGGCTTAGAGAGTCAGCCTCTTGCCCCCAACCATCTGGGTCCTCATTTGACCCACCTCGGAAGGAGGGAAGGCTGAGTCAACCTGGAGCTGGTCAGGATCGAACTGCTGGCAATGGGACTGCAGAGTTTATCCTGCCACGCTGCGCTTTGCCCACTGTGCCACTGCAGAGAAACTGCAGGAGGGAGCCCAGTCCTGGCCCAGTGAGCAAGTCCCCTTACAGGAGGCTGGCTCTGCAGTTGAGGGTCCGGATGTGCCCCAGTGCAAGAGGACCTTCGGGGGAGCTGAGCAAGGGACCCACCTCTTCCTCTTCCTCCAGTGAGTTCATCTGCTTCAGCTTCTTGGTCCAGTATTTGGCTTCATCCTCAGGAATGTCTGCAGAGGAGCAAAATTATATAGAATGTAAAGGATATAGGTTTGTTTTTATTTTTATAGTTGTAATGTACACCGAAGACGGCATTTAATTTCATTGTACCATGTGCAATGACAATAAACTAAAGAGGCGCCAACCTTGAATGCAGGGCAGACCCACTATGCAAATGGTCAGCCCCCCAGCCCCTCCCTCCCCCCCCAAACCCACGTCTGAAGAGCCTGGGCACCTGGGTCAAGGGCGAAGGCCCGTTCTCGGACTTCCCTGCCGCTTCCCTGAGGCCTGGTGCCCATCCCCTAGGATGGACGGATGGTGGGAGGCTGGTCATGGGGAGGGGGCTGAGGTCAGTCTCGAGGGGCTTCCGTGGTGGAGAAGCCTCCCTTTCATCTCCACTGATGCTTTTCTGGCACCAGAATCCACCCAGGCCCCCTAAGGTCCCCTTCCCCATGGCCAGCATCTCCCAGGGCTTTTAATCAGGCGCTTTGAAGACATGGGACTGCATTTTGGGGCTTCTGGGGCTGCCCCCCTTCTCCTTTTGCAATGAAGGAAGGGACTGTCTCTGGCTGGCAGAAGGATCTTTGCCTTCAAGGGTCCCTCTGGCCCACGGAGGGAAACTGGGCCGCATGCTGGCTTTCTACATTTTAAGTCAAAGTCTCTGTGTTGCCTTGGGAACTGTATTTTGAGAAAGTCACAGATGTAAATAGATAAGCAGTGTAGACATCTTTCTCTCTTGCCTCCCTCCCTCCCTCCTTCTCTCTCTCTCTCTCCATCTCTCTTTCCCTCCCTCCCTCCCTCCCTCCCTCCCTCTCTCTCACATACACACGTACAAATGCCCAAAGGACAGCCGCTTCCCTTCTCCTGGAGACCCCAGCCTCACTCCCTCTTCCACTTTCCAAACTGGGCCGAGGAAGGGAAGGAATGAAAGCCCCCCAGGCAGAGGCCCCGGGCAGGAGGAGGGCCGGCCAGGAGCTCCCTCCGGCCAGAAGCGGCACCTGCAATTATTTTCTTGATGGCGTTTTCAGCAGGGACGCTGGGGTGGCTGCCGTGAACGTGAAACTCCAAAACCGGGGACTCTAGCCTTTTTACGGGGCTAAAGAACAGAAACAGAGCCGTCCAGGCCAGAGAAAGCTCAGATTCAGAGGCCTCTTCCTTCATGCCAGCAACTCCCCTACATAGAAGAGTTTCCAAGCAAAACTTTGGCAGAGCGCAGAGTCCGACTGGAAAGGACCTTGGAGATCATCTAGCCTGACCCCTGCCTGGGGAAGGAATCAAGGGCCATCCGCCCTTTGTTTAAGCATGTCCAGTGAGGGAAGAGTCCATTCCACTGTTGAATGGCTCTTCCTGTGGGGAAATTGGCACGACGGTCCCACCAAAATCAGCCTTCTGGTGATTGAAACCCCAGGACTCTGCCCACCCTGGACGAAACGCCCTCAACAGCCGTCATGAAGCCTTCTCTGGGCTCAGCTTACCCAACAGGTACAAGATGTGTGTTTTTTTTTTTAATTAATGATTTATTAACAATGTTTAACGGTTACTGTGGTTTGCATTATGATTTTCGTGGCTTATTTTTAGTTTCCTCTACTGTCAGCCACCTACACCCACTGTACTAGGCAGCCCTGAGCCTTATGGACGAATGCGAATAGGTTCATCGGTCAATCACTCCGTCCATCCTGCTCCTCCCTCCCCCCTCCCCTCTGTCCTATCTAGGCTGCTCTTCTCTGGACGGGCCCCCATTGGCCAATGTCTTTCCACAAAGGACGGGAACCAAATTGGGGGCAAAAATCCACACGTGGCCTCCCCAGGGCAGGCTGGAGGAATGACGGCTACACTTGCTCTGGCCATTACGTCTCTGTTAACGTCGTAGAGGGTGACTTTTGCTTTTCTTACAGCTGCATCAAACCAGTGGCTCAGGCTCCGCTTGAGAGAACGGGGGACATGATAGCAGCCTTCCAGTACCTCAGGGGTTGCCACAGAGAAGAGCGGCTCCACCTATTCTCCAAAGCCCCTGAGGGCAGCACAAGAAACAAGGGGCAAGGACAGAAGCAACGTGGAATTAAGGAGAAAGTTCCTGACAGGGAGGACAATTAACCAGTGGAACAGCTTGCCACCAGAAATTGTGGGTGCTCCATCAGTGGAGTTTTTAAAGAAGAGACTGGGCAGCCATTTGTCTGGAAAGGTCTAGGATCTCCTGCTTGAGCAAGACCCCCTTCCAGCTCTATTCTGATGGATCAAGGGTAGGATTTGGGGCGGCTTCCTCATCTAAGCCAGCCTGCTGACTTCTGCCCGTTTTTCCAACTTGTCAAGATCCCCCCGAATTCTGAAGGGGCAAAAAGTGGTTTTGGGCTCTCTTTCTTTGTGAATCGGAGTGGGGGCCCTGATTGAAAGGTGTGCCAGGCAGCCCAGGGACACAGAGCCAGAGTTTGCCCCTCGAGGCCTCCAGGCAAGGAATCCACACAAGGGCAGGGGATCTTTTCCATGGGGGTTTGAGGAAGGTTTTGCTAAGGTCAGGATCCAGGCCGCCCTCCACCTTCTTGTGGCCAGCTAGAGCAGGAGGTCAGCTTGGCTCACCCATCCTGGTCCGGATTCCCCCCCCCCCCCGATCAATGGCTTCATGAGCCATTCAGACGCTTTGCCCAGCTCCTCCTCACTGCTGACAATAAAAACAGGGGGGGGGGCGCCTGCAAACCTCGGGCACTCCACGAACACCGGGGTGTGTGTGTGTGAACAGGACTCTGACATGGCCCCCCCTGAGCTCCTTGGAGACTCCTGGACAACTGGTCTGGCTGGAGACCTCCAACTCCTTCATGCCCTCCAGGGACTCCTAAATCTCTCGTTTCCTCCTCCTTCCTTCCTTCCCTCCCTCCTTTCCTTTAATTAACCACCCATCTTCTTACCACATGGTAACTCTGAGTGGTTTACATTAAAAGATAAAATATTACAAAACCTATACACAATACAAGTTAAATATTAAAACAAGATAGACCTTTTTCTGCCTCGGACTCCTGATTCAGCCAAACCCCCCTTTCCCCCCTTGCTTGTATCTTCCCTCTCGAGCATCTGCTCCAGTTGTGCCTCAGCCTCTCGCTCTTCCTTCCTACAAAGGTTTCCCATTTGCTGATGCCCCTCCCTGTTCAATTCCACCCTCTTCAATTCCTGGGCAAGTTTCACCCAGATTTCTTAAGCCCCCACTCCCTACTTTCTTCCCACAAGGGGGGTGGGGGGGCATTTCCAGGGTCTTATTCTTGAGAAGTTTCTGGCTGTCCCATCTGTCCTTCTCACCTGGAGGATTTCTACCCATGGGATCCAGCTAAAGTTGCTGAAAGTGGATCTCCTGAAACCGTGTGTGTGTGTGTGTGTGTGTGTGTGTGAGAGAGAGAGAGAGAGAGAGAGAGAGAGATTATGACTCAGTGTCTTATTCTGTAATCTTCTGAACCTCAAGATAACCCAAAGATATTTTTTTTCCAAAACGCAACTGGACTTGATTGGGTTTTTTCTCCTTTGAAGAGGTTTTGCTTCTCATCCCAGAAGCTTCTTCAGTTCTGACTGGTGGGGAGTGGAAGGATTTATATTCTTTGTGGTCACCTGGTCCTTGGCTCAAAAAATCAGGGGTGCTAAGCAGAATTATTTTGAAAATGCTAATAAACCAGGCAGGTGTTTGGCATACAAATTGAGAAAAAGGAGAGACTCAAAGAGTCTCTGCAGTTAACGGATGAACAAGGGAAAACCTGTTATGGGAATGAAGAGAAGAAAAAAATTATACAGGACTACTACGGCAAACTATATGATCATGAGAATACAGAAGAGGCAGGAGTGAAACAATACTTACAGGAAGCCAATCTACCCCAGATACCCAAAGAAACTGCAATAATGCTAGAAGGCAAAATAACTATGATGGAGCTAACCGAAGCACTTAAAAAACAAAAGAACGGCAAGGCCCCAGGCCCGGATGGGCTTCCAGTGGAATTTTATAAGACCCTGCAGGAATCGTTGCCTCTTCCATTGTTAGAAGTTATGACTGATGTGATGTCAGAGAGGAGGATACCCAAATCGTGGTCTGAAGCATATATTACACTTTTACCAAAGGAGGAGGCCGATTTATTACAGACCAATTTCCCTGTTAAACTCAGACTATAAGTTGTTTGCTTCAGTATTGGCAGAAGGCTTTAAAAATACTTCATTCACTCTGATCAAAATGGGTTTCTGCCAAAGAGACAAATTAAAGATAATGAGGATAATTTTAGACACTTTGGAATATTATGAGGCACATCCTGAAAAACAATTGGCATTGACATTCTTGGATATGCTCAGAAGGCATTTGACCACGTGAATTGGCGTTTTATGTTGTCACAACTGGAACAGAGGGGCTTTGGGGTTTTTTTTACTTTGAAGAGGTTTCACTTCTCCAGTTCTGAGTGGTGGGGAGTGGAAGGATTTATATTCTTGGAGGTCACCTGGTCCTTGGCACTCTGCTCTTCTATGTCCTGGGCTGAGTTGCTGGGTTGCAGCCGAAGAAAGGCCTGGGGGGGGGGGCGGGGGGGCTGCCCATCATGGCTCTTTCACTGGAACTGAGTCCATCCCAGGAAGAAAAGCTCGGCCAGACTCACCAAAGGGCAGCTCGAATCTCGTGTCCAGCAAAATCCTGTGTGGGGTGGGGTTCTTGGTGCCGCAGACCTCCTGGCCGTTCATCAGGACCTCGGCCTCCAGGGTGGACCACTCCCCGGGGCCTTCCTGGAGTGAGGAAAAGGCCGGCGTGAGAGAGGCCCCTTCGGCAGACTCCGGAGGCCCAAGGCCAGCAGGCGCCAAAGGCCCGGAAGGGAACAGAGGGGGTCAGCGAAGCCCCTCGGCCTGGCCGGACCTGCAGCTGCTGTCCGGATGCCCTCTCCAAGGCAGCCCCAAGGAATCTTCCCCAGACCATGGAAACCAATTCCCTCCGGCCACTTTGAATCGCTTGACCCACAAGGCCTGCGACTCAGTCGTGGTTGTCCCAAAGGGTTTTTTTTCCCAAAAGCAACTGGTTTTTTCCTTTGAAAATGTTTCACTTTTCCTCCAAGAAGCTTCTTAAATTCTAACAGGCTGAAAAACTGAACTGACTGCTTCCATTCTCCACCAGTCAGTTAGAAGCGAAGAAGCTTCTTGGATGAGAAGCAAAAGGTTTTCAAAGGAGATGAAAAGCAAGGAAGTCCGGTTGCCTTTTGCAAATAGCCTGTTTGGGATCAACTCCCATTAAAAGGGGTTGAGAAAGCCCCCCCCCCCCGCCCCTGGGTGCGCCTCTTGGCTCAAAAGGAGAAGGGAGGCTGGAGGAAAGAGCAGGCCAAACCCCCCACGCGGGCATCTCACAGGACTCAAGCCTGGAGCCGCTGGGAGGGGGGAGGGGAGGGGGGCCGTTTCAGTCAGACACAAGCGGTCCTCGACTCACAACACTTCGCTTAGTGACTGTTCAAAGTTACAATGGCACTGAAAAAAATGACTCACGGCTGTTTTCCCGCTTTGCGGCCATGGCAGCGTCTCCCCTGGTTGCGTGATCCAAATTCAGCCACTTGGCAACTGGCTCGTGATCCCTTTTTTGCAACCTTTTCATGAGCAAAGTCAATGGGGAAGCCAGATTCATTTAACGGCCGTCTGACTAATTGCAGTGATTCACTTAATAACAGTGTCAAGAAAGGTCGTAGAATGAGGCAACACTCACTTAACAAAACTCTCACTAGCAACAGTTCAGTTGTGGTCATAAGTCGAGGACTCCCTGTATTTCAATGCCTCGACCTTGACCAAGAGGAGCCCGGAGGCAAAGGAGGTGCATGGACACCCAGGGGTGGAGGCTGGAATACTTCAGTGGCAACGAGGTTGTCCTCAGAAGCCAGCCGTGGGCAGCTACGGCGGAGGGAGGACAAGCATTGGGAAATGCAGGGGGTCTTCAACTTATGACCACAATGACCACAATTGGCCGCAGAATTTCTGTTGCTAAGCGAGGCAATTGTTCAAGGGAACAAGGCTGGGGAGGGCGAAGGGCAAGGACCGTGGGAGCCAGGGGGGGCAGGGGGGGCTTAAGACAATGTGGGGAGTTGTGCCAAAGGCAAAAGAGGCAGGGGGAGGCTTAGGGGGGGGGAGCGGGTGAAGCTGCATGGGGTTAGGGGTGAGATGTGGTGTGGGAGGCATGGGGAGGATGGGTGGGGGGGCATGGGAGGTGCTGGGGAGGCTGTGCCAGGGAGCCATGGCAAGGGGGTGCAGGGGGGCACAAGGGAGGGGCCAGGGTTGGAGAGGGGGTGCAGGGGTCCAAGGGAGGTGTGCAGGGGAGGGTGGGTGAGGGAGGCGCCACCAGGCTCATGGAGAGGGGGGGGATGGGGAATGGCTGCTGAGCAAAAGGGCCGACCGCTGGAGACCCCCTGCAGAAGAGGAGAAGGAGGCAGAGGTCCCATGAGGTCACCGAGGAGAGGAGACTGGGGCAAAGGAGCAGGGCTGGGAGGGCGACTGACCTCATCCGACTGCTGGATGCTCTCCAGGGCGATCCAGGCCGTGCCCACCAAGGTGTCCCATATCAGTCCTTTGTTCCACACTTCCACAATCAGACCCAGGTCCAGGCGGCTGATCTCACTGCAGAGGGCGAAGGGGGGGAGGGGGGGAGATAGGAGAGAGATGTCAGCAACCCAGGGTGGGGTGGGGGGGAGGGCATGAGCTCATCACTTGGGAGTCTTCCTGCCAAGGGCTCCCCCCTCCCCACAATTCCCCCTTGGACCAGGCGTCCCACCCTGCAGGCAGAGGTCAACTCTGGACCAGCCTCTTTGGAAAAACCCGGCTGGGCCCAATGCAGGGGAAGAGCTGGCCCTGCAATGGCACTCCTTGGCCACTAGAGGCCGCTCTGGACCCAGAAATCTAGGCACGGCTGAGGAGGAGGAGGAGGAGGAGGAGGAGGAGGAGGAGGAAGAGGCAATAGAGCCTCTGCCGTCAAGGGCCCTGCCAGCCTTTAGCCAGAGTGGGGACAACCGTCCTCCAGAGAAAAGTCCAGATGGAGTTTTTAGAAAAGTAAAAAGCGTTTTGTTTGGCCTCGTAGCTCAACATTGGCATCAATTTAAGGCAGGGGTGTCCAAACTTGGGAGCTTTAAGACTTGTGGATTTCAGCTCCCAGAATTCAGCTCCCAGGCTCGCTGGGGAATTCTGGGAGTTGAAGTCCACAAGTCTTAAAGCTCCCATGTTTGGACACCCCTGATTTAAGGCCATTCGTTTTAGAGCCCCTCCTCCCCCCCTTCGCTCTGTCAGAATTCAGTTGCAACTCAGTTCATCATAGAAACTCAGGGTTTTGCAAAATGCAATGGATTCGGATCCAGACACGAGGCTTCCTTAGCCTGTTGCTGGGAGAAAGTCCAGATCCAGGTTTCTTGGTGCAGGGTCACCTGGAATCTACGGCCAGGAAAGGCCTGGGAGGCTCTGGGCGGATCCCGTGGGAGGAGGGGAGGAGCTGGTCCCCCAGGGCTTCACTTACAAGAGAAAGTCCTGCTCCCAAGACGGCTGGGCCCCACGAACGGCAACCGTGGTGCTCTTGACATTTTGCACCTTCAGCGTGACGTAAGTGTTGAATTTATCTGGACAGATTTTCATGAGACAAATATTGGTAACTCTTTGACAACACAAAACAGAAAACTGCCCCCCCACCCCACCCCCGAAATTTGACAAGTGGCCCCGGAACAACGCTGGTTAAAATTCTAGCAAGCTTTCCCATTTGAATTCCACCTGAGAAAGTTTGTGTGGATGAAGGAAGCCCCGAGAAGAGACAACCACCAGATCCAACAGAACTGGGTAAATTTAATCCAGTCTTCAATCTTCTGTTTTGGTAGCTGCTCTGTAGGAAATGGAACATCTAAACCAGGAATGTCCTCCCTGTCCAACTTCAAGACTACTGGACTTCAATTCCCAGAATTCCCCAGCCAGCCGGGCACGCCTCTAACATGGGAACCTTCTCCCAAAATGCCCAGCCAGGTTTTGAGAACACAAGCAAGCCCCCCCCCCCTTCTCTGCCACGGGCTGGAGTTCTCCGGAACGCCCTCTTTGCTCGAGATGTCGGCACCCTCGCCCACCCTCTTCCGTGGCCAAGAGGGCGAAGGCAGAGGGGGACAGCTGGGAACTCTCCCACCGAGGGGAGGCCTGAAAGGTGCTTTCAGAAGGCCTGGCCATTCGGCCTCTGGGAGCCTTCCAGGGGCTGGGATTAATTTCTGCACTTTATCTGCCAAGCCCCTTTCCTGCCAGGCATCCTTCAGAGGAAGGAGGATAAAAGCTCACAGAAAGCAGCAGGAAAAACAATACAGAGCAGACCACAAGTCCCTCCACCCCTGGGGGCCTTCTGGAAGGGCCAGCCCCACTTCCAGAGGGCCCTAAAGGGGGCTCCATCTCAGCACCTTCTCTCCACCTGTCTGGAGGTGCAGGGAGCCCCAGGCTGGAAGGCCGTCACCAAGATGGGGGAGCAACTAAGCCCCACATGAGCAAACACAGCACCCCACCAAAGCCACCGTGCACCTACCTGGGGGTCCCTGGAGCTTTGCTTTCTTCACTGGGGAGAGAAGGAGAGAGCAGAAGTTCATTATTATCCTTATTCCAGCCCACAAGATGGGTCCTCTCGGGGGAGGGGAGGGTTGTCCAACATTGGGAGGGGAGGGGAAGGAGGAAGAAACAGTCCCCCCCCCCCGGCAAGCTGTTCTCCAGCCTCATCTCTGGCACAAAAGCCTCCTGCTGACCAGGCTGCCCTTCAGCTCTGCCCCGACTCCCTCCAGAAAAAGTGGGCAGAGGTAGGTTTAGAAAGAAGGGGGCTTTAGGGTAGCCTTTGTTAGATTGGGTAATGAAAGGCACAAAAGGCTAGAGATAACAGCAGCTCTTTATTTGGTCAAGTACAGGCATCCACTGAGTGAGAGGTCTGGCAGCTCCCTTTTTTAAAGGGGAGCTGGCCAGCGCTTCAGCCAATCAGGTCTCTCTCTGTTCCCACCTGAAAAGAGAGGACCTGACTGGAAACTACTATTGTCCTTGCAACAACTAGAGGAGTATCTAACACCCCTCCCCTCTAGGATGAAACATCCTAATGAGTGATGTAGTCACGCAGGTAGGCGGGCCTCTGGATCAACCTGCTGGACCTGCGCAGTTCAGACGGTGGGGTTTCTCCGCGCTGGGCGGTCAGACCTGTTGCTTCTCCGGACTCATCGGGTGGAAACTCCTGGAAGCTTTCGGAGGCCTCGGCCGGCACCGTCGGCGGAGGACTCGCCCGTGCCCCCTCGGAGTCAGATAAGTCCCTGGGTTCCTCCGTAGTGGTCTGTGGGTGGTGTGGCTCAGCCTGTGATGGTGTTGGTGGCGTTTGCCGGAGTGGGGAGTTCTCCACTCGTCCCCGGAGTTGGTCGATGTGCCTCCTCCAATGTCGTCCGTCCTCGAGCCTGACGGAGTAGGATTGCGGGCCCGAAACTCCGACGATGGTTGCGGGTAACCACAGGGTCCTCCCTGTGTAATTGTGGGCGTAGACCGGGTCGCCTATGGTAAATCTCCGGATCTTTCCCGTGGAGTCGGGAGGCGTGTTGGAAGAGTAGTTGGGGTGCAGCCGGTCTAAGTGGGACCTGAGTTGGCATCCCATTAGTAGCTCTGCTGGGCTCCTGCCGGTGGTGGCGCTCGGCATGATGTGTTGGACCAGGAGGTAGTGGTCTATTCGCGTTTTCCAGTCGCCTGGGCCCATTCTGCTTAAGGCCTCCTTGGTAGACCTTACCATTCGTTCCGCCTGGCCATTGGATGCCGGGTGGAATGGGGTGACGAGGGCGTGCCGGATTCCGTGTGCCGCTAGGAACTCTTCGAATGATTTGGCCGTGAACTGTGGGCCATTATCAGACACGAGCACGTCGCGGAACCCGTGGGTCGCGAACAGCCTCCGTAGTGTCCTGATGACAGTGTCTGTGGTGGTGGATGTCATCAGGACTACCTCCAACCACTTCGAGTACGCGTCCACAACTATGAAGGAGGTTTGCCCGTGCACTGGCCCTGCGAAGTCTATGTGGACTCTGGACCACGGTGCTTGGGGTCGCTCCATTCTTTTGCGGGTGCCTCTGGGGGAGCCGGCCTGGACTCTTGGCATGGTGTGCATGTGGCCACCCACTCCTGAATGTCTCTGTCCATATTGGGCCATCACACATAGCTCCGTGCCAACGCCTTCATTCTTACTATCCCAGGGTGACCCTTGTGGAGAGCCTCCAGCACAGCTACTCGCAGCTGTTTCGGGATGACCACCCGGTCCCCCCACAATAGACAACCCTGGATGGTGGACAATTGGTCACGTTTCGTGATGAAAGGGTTCTGTTTCCACCGGTCCCTTGGGCCACCCCCTCCACACACGGTTCAAAATCTGCTTGATGATGGGGTCTTTTTTGGAATGGTGTGCGACGTCTCTGGAGGAGATGGGTCCTGAGTCTAGGCAGTCGATCAGGAGTACCATGGCCTCGGGTGTCGGGTGGCCTCCAAGAAAATCTCGAACCGCAGCAGACAAGCGTCCCAGTCGTCCGATGCTGGGTTGAACGGAGGTGGTTGGGCATAGGTGGCCATCGTGACTCTCTCTGGGTTCGTAATGGCCGGTTGATGCCTTCCTGCGCTCCGGGTGGAATCACTGCCTTGTGACCGAGCTCTTTGTTAGTGAGTTTCGCTCTTTTGTCTGGCTAATTGCCTTCCAATCCCACCTTCGTCGCCAGTGTTAGATTGGGTAATGAAAGGCACAAAAGGCTAAGAAAACAACAGCTCTTTATTTGGTCAAGTACAGGCATCCACTGAGTGAGAGGTCTGGCAGCTCCCTTTTTAAAGGGGAGCTGGCCAGCGCTTCAGCCAATCAGGTCTCTCTCTGTTCCCACCTGAAAAGAGAGGACCTGACTGGAAACTACTATTGTCCTTGCAACAACTAGAGGGGGGGGGGAGTATCTAACAGCCTTAGAGACTGGAGGGGAGGGGGGAGAATAAATGGATTTATAACTGCTGTTAGGAAGAACGGAAGCCATTTCTTTCTTATTCCTACTTTTCTCTCTCTTTTCCTTTGTCTGGGTTTCACTTCTTTTTCTATGACTTTTCTCTGTTTCTCTTACCTTCTCTGGTGAGAAGAAGAGTCTCTTCTGCCAGAGGGGCTGCCTCTGGCCCCACACATCAGCCACAGGAACCCCCCCCCAAGCAATTCTGGTCCAGCAAGAGGGGTGGGGAGGGGCAGGAGGCAACCCCCGCTCTCCCGAGGTCAAGAGTCCAGGGCTGCCATCTAGCAGTCCAGGCGTCCGAAAGGCCAGGGAGCCCCTTCCTTGACTAAAAAGCCACGTTTCTCTGGCAGGGACCATCTCTTGCCCTGGGGTGGGACTGCTTTGGGGCCTGGGGGAGGCAGCGGCCCACCCCTTGCTGGCCCTGGGCACAGTTAGGCCAGAGGGGGAGGTGGGGAGGGGAGCGGGTGGCCGGAAGAGAGCCAGGCTCCAGATGTGCTTCTGCCCAGCACCTCCAGTCAGTGACAGGGCTTCCGGATCAGCTTAAACCCAGAGCCATCTAATCCTCAGCCTCCCCCTGCTGCACACGCACACACGCACACACGCACACACGCACGGAGGAATTGGCAGGTGTCAGGAGGGCATCAGGTGGCGGGCCAGGGCGCTGCTGCCCCTGGTGTCAGGCTGGCAGGATCAATTCTCCTGGGGACGGTGGAGGGGTGGGGAGGGAGGGAGGGAGGGAGGGAGGGGAAGGCTGTGGCCTCCGAGGGGAGCTTGGAAGAGCCACCAGGAAGGGGGGGAGGGGAGAAGCAGCCAACCAGGAGGAGGGAGGGAGGGAGGGAGGGAGGGAGGGAGGAGCGGGTGTCACAAGGCTGCCGGAGAGATGAGCGCAGGACTCTCGGGGCATTTAAGGAAGAGGCCTGCCAGGGCACCATCATGGCAAGCGTGTGGTCTGGCGTGTTTGGAGGGCGCCAGCTTGGGGAAAGGGATAAGAAGGCTTATGCCAACTGCTGCTTGGGAGGAAAGGCGCCAGGGAAGAGCTGCAGCCTGAACCACCTGCGCCCCTCAGTGCCACCGCCAGACCTGCCCCATCGCCATTCTCCACCCACCCCCCTGCTCCCGGAAGGCAGGGAGGGGGGAAATGGGGACAATGAGGAGGATGGGTCCCTGGGCATCCAGTCTGTCCCCATTTCCAGCCCCCAGCTCCCCTCCAGCTGTGCTTGACGAAGGATTCAGCTGGGAGGGAGGGAGGGAGGCCCAAGAGATCCTGCCTGGAGACAGGGGGAAGAAGCCTCATCACAGGGCCTTGCCTGCCTCCTGCCCTCGGCCAAAAGAAGCTCTGGGGGGCAGCAGAGGCAGCTGCCAGAGGTGGAGGGGGGGGGAGGCAATAATTATTGCAATTGGACCTAGAGAGGAGGGGCAAAGGGAGCCCCCCAGCCTCCTCCCCCAGCAAGGGCCCTGTTGGCAAAACCTCTGGCCTTCCCCCCAGGCTGCTTCTCGTCCTTCCCAAAACTCCTGGGAAGCTGTGCCTGTCGAGGGCCAAGCCCAGCCCCCTCCGCAGATAAGCCGTGCCCTGCGGGAGCCCATAGAGCCCCAGAGTGGCCCAAAGAGGCTCCCACAGCAAGGGGCTCCCCTCCCCTCAGACACTCAGGGGCCAAGCTGGGAGCCCACCTCTCAGGACTGAAGGACAGGCAGAGTTCAATACAATGCAATACAAAAGCAGAGTTGGAAGGGCCCTTGGAGGTCTTCTAGTCCAACCCCCCGCCTAGGCAGGAAACCCTATACCGTTCCAGACAAATGGCTATCCAACATCTTCTTAAAGACTTCCAGTGTTGGGGCATTCACAACTTCTGAAGGTAGGTTCTTCCACTGATTAATTGTTCTGTCAGGAAATTTCTCCTCAGTTCTAAGTTGCTTCTCTCCTTGATTAGTTTCCACCCATTGCTTCTTGTTCTACCCTCAGGTGCTTTGGAGAATAGTTTGACACCCTCTTCTTTGGGGCAACCTCTGAGATATTGGAAGACTGCTATCATGTCTCCCCTAGTCCTTCTTTCTCTTAAGTTAGACATACCCAGTTCCTGCAACCGTTCTTCATATGTTTTAGTCTCCAGTCCCCTAATCCTCTTTGTTGCTCTTCTCTGCACTCTTTCTAGAGTCTCCGCATCTTTTTTACATCGTGGCAACCAGAACTGAATGCAGTATTCCAAGTGCGGCCTTACCAAGGCATTATAAAGTGGTAGTAACACTTCACGTGATCTTGATTCTATCCCTCTGTTGATGCAGCCTAGAACTGTGTTGGCTTTTTTGGCAGCTGCTGCCCACGGCTGGCTCCTATTTAAATGATTGTCCACTCCAAGATCCTTTTCACAGTTACTACTACTGAGCAAGGTACCACCTATACTGTACCTGTGCATTCCATTTTTGTTGCCTAAATGTAGAACCTTACTCTTTTCACCATTCAATTTCATTTTGTTAGATAGTGCCCAATGTTCAAGTTTGTCAAGATCCTTCTGTACCTTAAGCCTATCTTCTGGAGTGTTGGCTATTCCTGCCAGCTTGGTGTCATCTGCAAATTTGATGAGTTCCCCATTTATTCCCTCATCCAAATCATTGATGAAGATGTTGAAGAGTCCTGGGCCTAAAACAGAGCCTTGGGGTACTCCACTGCATACCTCCCTCCATGTAGATGCAGTTCCATTGAGGACTACACGTTGAGTGCGGTTGGTCAGCCAGTTACCAATCCATCTGGTGGTGATGCTGTCTAACCCACATTCTTCTACTTTATTTAGTAGTAGGTTATGGTCTACCTTATCAAATGCCTTACTGAAGTCCAAGTAAACTATATCAACGGCATTCCTCTGGTCCACTAATTTAGAGGAGCTTCTCCTTGCTTGGAGCTGACAGTTGCCAGGCTTCCTTCAAAGAAAGCTCCTGGAGAATCTGAGGGCCCTTTCACTGGGGGGAGGGGACTGGGGCAGCCATATGAGGTGTTCTGCCACTGCCTCTGTTGGGGATGGAGGAGGGTTCGACACCCCACCTCCCCGACCAGCCCACAGGCCTGGGATGTCGCTGGTGGCCTCCGAACCAAGCTCTCTCCAGATGCCAGCCTGGCAGTGGCTGCCTGATTGGGCCTGCTGGCACAACAGATGCCGGACCAGATGTTCTACCTGGCAACCCCCAAGAGAAGAGCCACTGGTGGGGCTTCCGTCCCTTTGCCGGCCAACCTACAAGAGCCTCTGAGAAGTTCTCCCTGTCCCTCGGCCTTGGGCCAAAGAAAACCCAGGTGTGCCATGGGGGGGGCTTCTTTCTCAGGATCCAGTGATTCCTTCTGAAACACCCCCTCCCCTTTACTCACCCCCCTGCCCATTCCTAAGGCCAGGTCCATTGATTCACGCATCACCCTCACTTGGCCCCCCACCACAAAAGGCCTGTGACTTATGTCAAGGTCCTGAGGATTTAATAGCTGCCAGCTGATGAAAGGTTGAAAGCTGTAATCAGCAAGGCTGATGCAATGAGGCCAATTCATTGCAGCTATGGTGTAACCCTTTTAGGACTCTGGTGGGGTCCACACACTCATTTACTGCTTTAAGAGGAGTCTATATATAGGTGGTCATTAGAGAGGGTGTTTCTCTCCCTCAGCCTGTGTGTGTCTTCTCCTTGTGTCTGTAGTGAATGGGAAGGGTTTTTACCTCCTACATGTGTTTGCCTGTATATATTTGTAGATAAACCACTGTTCGTTGTCTAAAGCTCTGTGTGCTGTTTGTTTGTGCTCCTGGGTTTATCACACAATACTAGTCACGCTGACGAAACTCTGACAATTTATTTCATCCCCTAAGTAAAAGCATCTTCTCAAGTCTCCGCCTGATTGGTCTGCAGTTCCTTCCCTGGGCCAGCCTTCCTTCCTTCCTTTCCCCTTTCCAGTTGGCCTTGCTCCAACCTCTACGGAGTCAGGGCCCATTTCTTTCTCTTGCACACCTGGCACCATAGCAGCAACTGCCAGGGGGACTCCTAGTGACAATCCCTTAAACGTGAGCCAGCCGTGTGCAGCAGCTGCCAAAAACCCCAGTGCCACCCTAGGCTGCATCAACAGAGGGATACAATCAAGAACAGGTGAAGTGATGATACCGCTTTGTAAAGTCACACCCAGGATCCTGCATGCACTTTTGGTCACCACCATTAAAAAAAAAGAGGTTGAGACTCTAAAAAAAGTGCAGAGAAGAGCAACAAAGAGGATGAGGGGACTGGAGGCTCAAACATTATGAAGAACGGTTGCAGGAACTGGGCCTGGCTAGTTGAATGAAAAGAAGGACCAGGGGAGACAGGATATCTGAGGGGCTTCCCCAAAGAAGAGGGAGTCAAGCTATTCTCCAAGGCACCTGAAGGCAGGACAAGAAGCAAGCTCACCTGACTGGGACACCTGAGATTTCAGCAGCAATTGGCGGGAGTTGGGGTGCCTGGGGGAGCCCAGCCAGACTCTGCGGAAGGAAGGCGGGGGGGCAGCCGAGGGAGTTGGGCACTCAGCTGCCCAGAGTCTTCTTGAGCTCGGTGTGTGTGTGTGTGTGTGTGTGTGTGTGTTGAGGACACTGGATGAAGAAAATACATTTTCTCTAGAAGAAACCGTTGATTGCTCACATGTCAAAATGGTACAGATAGTCCTCGACTTACAGCAATTAATTTAATGACTATTCAAAGTTACATCATCAGTGAAAAAAGTGACTTATAATCAATTTTCACACTTCCAACCTTTCAGGCGTCCCCATGGACATGTGATCAAAATTGAGAAGCTCGGCCTATTTGCGGCGGTTGCAGAGTCCTGGGTCGTGTGATCCCTTCTGGCGACCTTCTGACAAGCGAAGTCAATGGGGAAGCCTGATTCACTTAATAACCGGGTGGCTAGCTTAGCAATTGCAGTGGTTTGCTTAACAACTATGGCAAGAAAGGTCATAAAATGGGGCAAAACTCACACGTCTCACTTAACAACATAAACTTTGGGCTCAATTGTGGCCATAAGTCAAGGACTGCCTACATTTATCTGGACTATTTATGAAGATTGTCCTTTGGGTACCAGGAAGACTCAGGATCGGAGGAAGGGGCTCCCTTGATGCAAAGACGGACCCAGAGATCCCCAGAGAGAACCGCCGTCACGGGAGAGGGAATCTCTGAGTGGGAGGGTCTCTACCTCCGGCACGTCTCCCCTAGTTGGCTGGTGAGTGGCAGGAGGCGGCACCTCCGGGCCCTTCCGGTTGGTGGCCTGGGATAGGAAGGTTTGGGGCTGGGAAGGTAAAGGAGCAGGAATTTGGGAACGAAGGAGGAGGGAAAGAAAGCACAGATGTTGGAAGTCTGCAGAACTAAGAGGAAGGGGAAGGAAGGGACTCACGTCTGAAGGAAGACGGTCGGATGAAATGGAATGGAAGGAAAGAAGGCACTGAATGTGTAAGTTCACATGAAGAGGTTCAAGTGAGCACTGGGCCCTCCAGGCTGTTGGGCTGTTGGCCTGGGAAAGTGGGAATCCAGAGGTTTTGCCTGCTAGCCTCTCCAGCGGTTGGAGGCAGCAGACGATTGGAAATTAACTGGGGGAAACCATTCCAAGCCTCATTCATCCGTGGGGGGGGGGATCCCTTTGCTAGGAGACACCAACGGAAAGGCAGGGGCAAGAGAGGCCCTGGGGGACCCTCCACTTAGGAAAACACCTGATGAATAAAGACAAATATTTGTGTCCCAGGATAACGTTTTAGGATCCAGTCTGGCTCGGTCTCCTACATCACGTACTCTGGCAAGAGAGAGAGAGACAGAGAGAGAAAGAGAGAGAGACAGAGAGACAGAGAGACAGAGAGACAGAGAGAAAGAGAAAAAGAAAGAGAGAAAGAGACAGAGAGAAAAAGAGAGAGAGACAGAGAAAGAGAGAGACAGAGAGAAAGAGAGAGACAGGGAGAGAAAGAGACAGGGAGAGAGAGACAGAGAGAGGAAGAGAGAGAGGGAAAGAGAGAGATGGGAGAGAGAGACAGAAAGAGAGAGACAGGGAGAGAGGAAGAGAGAGGAAGAGAGAAAGAGAAAGAGAGGGAGAAAGAGAGAGAGAGAGAGAGAAAGAGGCAGAGAGAGATACAGAGAGAGAGAAAGAGAGAGGGGGGAGAGAAAGAGAGAGAGAGAAAGAGAGAAAGAGAGAGAGAAAGAAAGAAAAAGAGAGAGAGAGAAAGAAAAAGAGAGAGAGAAAGAAAAAGAGAGAGAAAGAGAGAGGGGGGAGAGAAAGAGAGAAAGAAAAAAAAAAAGAGAGAGAGAGAGACGGGAGAGAAAGAGAGAGACAGGGAGAGAGGCAGAGAGAGAGACAGAGAGAGGAAGAGACAGAAAGAAAGAGAGGGAGAGAGAAAGAGGCAGAGAGAGATACAGAGAGGGGGGGAGCGAAAGAGAGAGAAAGAGAGAGAAAGAGAAAGAGAGAGAAAGAGAAAAAGAGAAAGAGAGAGACGGGAGAGAAAGAGAGAAAGAGAGAGACAGGGAGAGAGGCAGAGAGAGAGACAGAGAGGAAGAAAGAGAGAAAGAGAAAGAGAAAGAGAGGGGAGAGAAAGAGAGAGAGAAAGAGGGGAGAAAAAGAGAGAGAGAAAGAGAAAGAGAAAGAGAGAGACAGGGAGAGAAAGAAAGAGAGAGACAGGGAGAAAGAAAGAGAGAGAGAGAGAGAAAGAGGGGGGAGAGAAAGAGAGAGAGGGGAGAGAAAGAGAGAGAAAGAGAGAAAGAGAAAGAGAGAGACAGGGAGAAAGAGAGAGACAGGGAGAAAGAGAGAGAGAAAGAGAGAAAGAGAAAGAGAGAGAAAGAGAGAAAGAAAAAGAAAGAGAGAGACGGGAGAGAGGCAGAGAGAGAGACAGAGAGAGGAAGAGACAGAGAAAGAGAAAGAGAGGGAGAGAGAAAGAGAGAGAGAAAGAGGCAGAGAGAGATACAGAGGGAAAGAGAGAGAGGGGGGAGAGAAAGAGAGAGAAAGAGAGAGAGAGAAAGAAAAAAAAAGAGAGAAAGAGAGAGACAGGGAGAGAGGCAGAGAGAGAGAAAGAGAGAGAAAGAGAGAAAGAGAAAGAAAAAGAGAGAAAGAAAAAGAGATAGAGAGAGACAGGGAGAGAAAGAGAGACAGGGAGAGAGGCAGAGAGAGAGAGAGAGAAAGAGAGAGAGTGAAAGAGAGGGAGGGATGTTCCCTGAGGATGGGATCCAGCACGAGTCCCAAAGCTCAGAAGGCTCAACCTCCGTCCCGGGGACCGACCCGGGTTGGATTCTGCAGGAAAACGCCTGCTTGCTTCCGAAGCCGCTTGGGGGCCATGAGCTTGCCGACAGACGTGGTCCTCTGTTTGGGGGACCTGATCCGATGCTCCCCCCGGAGCCAGGCTGATCAGAAGGAGGCCCCGATGCTGCCGGTCTGAGCAGAGGGCGAAGGCAGCGGCCCCCTCAGCAACTGAACCAGGGAGATTACAGGGCGTTAATCCCTCTGACGCAGGCCGGAAGGAGGCAAGGTGGCAGCTCTTCCCAGCGCCGGCCTCCCCAAGCAGACCCACTCCCCAAAAGAGGAGGGGGCAGAGCTACCCCTGAGGCCAACTCTTTCTTCAAGGCAGGCTGAGGTCCGTCTTGAATTAAGCCACGTAGGGCAGCTCTGGAATTATCCCTCTCTTTCTCATCTTCTTCACTGCCCCCTGCAGAAATTGGCAGGGTGAGGAGGAGGAGGAGGAGGAGGAGGAGGACCCCGAGAGCTTCGGCCCTGGAGGCAAATGCCTTGCGTGTCTCATCACACCTGGCCAATCAAGCATTCAGTCCAACCCAATTCAGTCCCAAGGGAGGAGAGGGAAACCGAAGCCAGGGAGTCCTTCTCCCCTAACCCAGCCAGGGCTCTCTCTGCCCAGAAGGCCCACCGCCCCGTCCCTCGAGCCCCCTCCCCATTGGGAACTAAGCACTAAGCTCTCCCTTCCCTCTGGGTTGGGGTGGAGTTTGCTTCCTTGGCACAAGCCACCCTTCCAGATCCACCGCCTGGCAGGCCCAGCTCTGGCTCAAGTGAGACCCCTGCAGAGCGCCCCACCTTTGCCCCTCTTGCAGGGGTGGCCTTCCCTGGCCTTGAACCGGTGTCCATGGACTGCACTGCAGGAGGGGATCATCCCTTCCCTTGAGCTGGAATGAGGGCCCTGTGGATACCCCCCAAGCGAGCACAGGGCTCTCCTCCTGAACCGCAAGATCACACGCAGGACCCACAAGGACTCCCAGATCCTCTCGGGGTCCCAGGGCAACCCTGCTCTCCCCCGTTTGAGATTCGCCCTTCCATGCTTCCTCCAGGAAAACATCCCGAAAGTGACCTTCTCCCCTTCATTTGGGCCAAGTACCCCCAGGACCTCATTCCCCTAAAGTGTGAGCTGCCCTCCCAGTCCAGTCATGGCCCCACCCCCGTCTCTCCTGCAAAGGCCTCCGGGTCCCTCCGCTCACTCAGGCAGCCCCCCGGCCCTCCCCATTCGCCCAAGCCCATGAGCAGCCACTGCGGCCAGGACAGGATTTCAGTGGGGCCGTTCAGCCAACAATCTGGGCAGCCGTCTCACTCACTGACATAGCCTAGACCTTCCCGTGGGAGGAAGAAGAGGAGGAGGCAGCTTTGCTGAAGTCAAGGCACCAGGTGCTCACAGCCTTCCCCTGATCACTAAGGAGCTGCCCTAGTAACTGTCCTAAGACAAGAAAGGTTCCTCTGGCAGAATCCTCCATGGAGACCCTTCCCGGTTCCTCTCCATTGCTGTTGTCTGCCAAATCCTGTGCCACCAACCACAACAACTGGCAAAACCCAGCATTGGTCCTTTGCAAAGGGCAGCTTTTCCGGGAACACCAGACATCCTGGGACAGTACCTGGAAGAACTCCATCGGCCTCCCCACCTGCCTATCGCAGGTCCTTGGAAGGGCTCTGGAGGTGGGCAAAAGTGGCAGATTGGCACCTCTGCTGACCCTGCAATCAACCCCGGAACCTCTGCAAAGTAGGAAGCCCACTAGGAGGCCCAGCCTTCCTCCGCTCTCCTTCCCTCCTGCGTGTCCTCCAGAACCTTCTAAGGCCTCCCCAGTCCTCCAAGAGAACTTTGAGGGCGGCTGGGAGAGCGAAGTCCGGCTGGGCCAGAGTTTGGGAGGGATCAGGATGGGGAGACGGCAGGCCCCCTTCCGGAAGGAGCAGGAAGGTAGTAGGGAAGCCACGGACTGTGAGCTGTGAGGCTGCTTCGGCTCCGTCCCTCTGAAATCGGCTTCCACTGCAGTTCCTGATCCTCCTTACAGAGCTCCCAGACTCCCACCTGCCACTCATCTAACTGGGCTGCCTGTCATCAGGCACTGCACGAGTCAAAAAGAGGGTGGTGAAAATATCTACAGACCCCTCGCATCCTGGACAAAAACTGTTTCAACTTCTACCTTCAAAATGACGCTATACAGCACTGCACATCAAGACAACTAGGCACAAGGACAGTTTTCCCCCCGAATGCCATCACTCTGCTAAACAACTAATTCCCTCAACACTGTCAAACCATTCACTGCGCTACCATCAGTCTTCTCATCACCTCCCACTTATGATTGCAGGACTGTAACTTTGTTGCTTGTATCCTTATGATTTATATTGATATTGATTGTTTCCTGATTGCTTATTTGTACCCTGTGACTATCATTAAGGGCTGTACCTTATGATTCTTGACAAATAATACAATAGTAGAGTTGGAAGGGACCTTGGAGGTCTTCTAGTCCAACCCCCTGCCTAGGCAGGAAACCCTACACCGTTTCAGACAAATGGCTATCCAACATCTTCTTAAAGACTTCCAGTGTTGGGGCATTCACAACTTCTGGAGGCAACTTCTGTTCCACTGATTAATTGTTCTAACTGTCAGGAAGTTTCTCCTCAGTTCTAAGTTGCTTCTCTCCTTGATTAGTTTCCACCCATTGCTTCTTGTTCTGTCCTCAGGTGCCTTGGAGAATAGCTTGACTCCCTCTTCTTTGTGGCAACCCCTGAGATATTGGAAAACTGCTATCATGTCTCCCCTAGTCCTTCTTTCTCTTAAGCTAGACATACCCAGTTCCTGCAACCGTTCTTCATATGTTTTATCCTCCAGTCCCCTCATCCTCTTTGTTGCTCTTCTCTGCACTCTTTCTAGGGTCTCCACATTTTTTTTATAGCGTGGTGACCAAACCTGGATGCCGGATTCCAAGTGTGGCCTCACCAAGGCCTTATAAAGTGGTATTAACCCTTCACGTGATCTTGATTCTATCCCTCTGTTGATGCAGCCTAGAACTGTGTTGGCTTTTTTGGCAGCTGCTGCACACGGCTGGCTCATATTTAAATGGTTGTCCACTAGGACTCCAAATGTATCTTGTCTTTTTATGTCCACTGAGACCATCTGCACCAAAGACAAATTACTTATGGGTCCAATCACACTTGGCAAATAAAGAATTCTATTCCATTCCATTCTATTCCAAGGGTCTTTTGAAGGAACCCTACCCGCAAGCCCCAACATGGGGGCTGGGCTTATCTCAAGGCAGAAAAGAGTGACAGGAAGCCAACAGGCAAAAGGCCCCCAACGGCACACGAGAAATGCAGGCAGGCAGGTAGAAGTCAAAGGCTCCACCGCCTGTCTCCCACACAAAGCCCCCAAGAAAGGAGCAGAACCCTTGCGCGAATCTCCCCACCACCACATGGGTTTACGACTGAGCCAAGCGTGGGCTGGTGGCTGCTGCCCTCCGTAGGATTTGTCCCAGGGAAGCTGACGATTCAACTGAAAACGCCATCCTCTTCCCAGCATAGTGAAAGAACAATTCAGGAGGAGTAAAATGGCTGAAGGGCACCAAGAAATATTCCATAACAATCCAGTGATCACAACGTCTAGGCATAAAGATGGAGGGAGATGACTCTCAAAATGAAACCCCCAAACCCCTCCGTATACTCCAGCCTAAGCCCCACGTTATGCCCTCCTGGGCTTGTGCACCTGGGCTGCCACTCACCCAGACCCAGGACAGGTAGGTCTCAATTTACAAGCATTCATTTGGCAACTGCTTGAAGTTACGTCGGTGCTGGGAAAAGTAACTTATGACTGGTCCTCCTACTTATGTCCAGCCCACATATGCATGACCACTGCAGCATCCCTGTATTCACATGATCAAAATCCAGGCGTTTGGCCACCTGCGTGTGTTTAGAAACGCTGTGGGAATTCTCCCTCGTCCAGGTCACCATTGCCCCAAAAGTGTTTCTTTCTTTCTTTCTTTCTTTCTTTCTTTCTTTCTTTCTTTCTTTCTTTCTTTCGGGAGGCAACTGGGCTTTCTTAGCTTTTTCCTAGAAGAAGTTTTGCTTCTCATCCGAAAAGTTCTGATCGATGAAGCTTCTTCAGAACTGGTGAGTCTTCTTGGATGAGAAGAGACACGTCTTCAAGGAGAAACGAAGGAAGTCCAACGGCCTCTTGGAAAAGCACCTTTGGGGCATGCGCTTACAAGGGTCGCAGCATCCCAGGGTCACGCAATGCTCACCTGCAACTTTCCCAACCAGCTTCCAACAAGCCAAGTCCATGAGGGAAGCTGGCTTCATTTAAAGACTGTAAGATTCACCCTCAAATGTCCAGGAAGCATTTTCAGAAAACCAAATCTTTGTTTAGAAAATTTCTATGGGTTTTTTCAATCCCAAGAATAGAAAATGCATTTACCAATTAATGAGGGAGGATTCTGGAGCTCCATCAAGGTTATCTTTTGTCAACTATTAAATGCTAGAAGCCAACAGATAAGAGATAGGGAACATGGAACACAGAATCCTAGTGCACAACCCTCGGTAGTGATGTATATTACAAAGATATTTTGTTGTTGATAAATAGTTTAATAAGGAAGTAATGAAAGATTGGTATATTTATGAAGCAAGCATTTAGAATACTTTGTTTAAAAATGAAGGAACAATATTTTTGTTGGAATGTATGATGTACAAGGACAACAATGAACATAAACATACTTAATGGATGATCAATGGGATTATGCATAATTGAAAGTAGTGATGTATAAATATAAATAGTTGGTAAAAAAATTTATACTGTAAAAATAATCAGAATGAGATAAGTGATTACATAAAGGTACATTATTATTAAACAGACAATCAAGAATGCAAGAGAATTAGGTTTGTTGAAAGGAAAGAAATATGAACTGTAATTGAACATATGATGTACAATGAAAGTGAGGTACCTAGTCATATTAGATGGAAAATCTGTGACTGTATATGTAACTGAAAATATGGATGCACAAAGCTTGTAACCAAACGACATGCTGCACGTAATGGATGAGAATTTTTTACGTTGGTTTTTTTATGTTTAAAAAAATTATTAAAAAAAGAATCCTAGTGTGGAAGGGACCTTGGAGGTCTTCTAGTCCACCACCCCCTGACCAGGGCAAAATACATTATATTATCCCAGTCCAGTATTTTTGAAAAACTCCCATGATGAAGCACCCACAACTTAGGCTTCTGCCTAAACTCCTTTGCTTTTTTTTGGATTCTTGATCAGTCAGGACCGCTGTCTGCCCAGATTGTCTCTGGTGGCATCACACGAAAAAACACCACTTCAGTTGTCTTAGCGGTGGGCTGACAGTCAGGGACAGGGATGGCATCAAAAGTGAGGCAGTGTTTCTCAACCTGGGCAGCTGGAAGAGGGATGGACTCCAACTCCCAGAATTCCCTAGCCAGCACAGCTGAATTCTGGGAGTTGAAGTCCAACCCTCTTCATGCTGCCCAGGTTGAGAAACACTATGAAAAAGGTTTCACTTTGGGGCGTCCTACAATCTGGAATATGTCCTTACTGGACTGCCTGAGCAACCAAAGTAAGAAAAATAAGCTTCATTTATTGAATCAACATATGAAGCAGCATCAAGGATAAGTTACAACACAGGTTAAAGACGCTTCTATTACAGTTGAATTATTCAATCTGTAATTTCAATCAGAATAGAGCCGAGGGGACCTTGGAGGTCTTCTAGCCCAGGGGTCTCCAACCTTGGCAACTTTTAAGCCTGGCAGACTTCAACTCCCAGAATCCCCCAACCAACTTTGCAAACTTTTAAGCCTGGCAGACTTCAACTTGCTCTATGCCTCGTTTCTTTCATTTTTCTTTTCCTTTTGTCAGTATTTTAAATGCAATTTTTAAAAACTCTTTTTAAAAAACCCATGAGATTTACTTAATAACGGTGGTCATTTCTTAACAGCCGTGGCGAAAAAGGTTGTAAAATCGGGCGTGGCTCATTTAATGACCGCCTCACTAAGCAACAGATGTTTTAGTCCAAATTGTAGTCATGAGGACTCCCTGCAGCGGGAAGTCTTAAGTATCAGGATTTGGGGGATTTGTATCCCCCAAAGATTTTTCAGAAGGGAATCATTTTCAAAAGCAGAAATCGGAGCTCTCTGAAGGGGGGGGGGGAGGCAAAGGCCTCTTTTGGTGCCCAGGCATTGGAAGGAGGGAGGAGAGCCTGTCCCGTGACACTCTGCCTCCCTAGAGGGAGGGCCAGCCGTGCCCAGGGAGTCCACCTGCCCTGAGAGACGCCACGCAGCAAGTCCGACTGGTCCCAGCAGCTGCTGCAAATCCCTCTTTGTTTGCCTTCGTGCCACTGAGCCAAGGATGACACAGGCCAGGCCTTGTTTGCAAGCTCCTGAGCAAACAGCCAAGCACCCGGAAGGCAGCGCAGACAGGAGTGGAGCTCAGTGCGAGGAGGACTGCTGGAGCACCCCAGTAACGCTGCCTGGGGAATTCCACAAGAATTGCTAATACTATCCTTGGTTGACCAAACAGAGACGTAAGATCAAAATCATGTGAAGTATTAGTACCGCTTTATAAAGTCTTAGTACGGCCACACCTGGGATGCTGTTTTTCGCCCTCCGGAGATTCCAGGCGGCTTCCTGAAGCCTCCAGAGGGCGAAAAACAGCCCAACACGCAAACTGGAAGGTGGAAAACAGCCCATTTCCTGCCTCCAAAGAGCGTGTGGAGGGTGGGGAAAGGGGGGGGAGGGCGGTGGGTCATACACGCATGCTATACGGTCTCCTGCTTGATCAAGGGCTTGGACTAGAAGACCTTCAAGGTCCCTCCCAGCTCTATTCCGATTAAAATTTGGAGTTGAGGTCCACAACTCTTAATGCTGCCAAATGTGGAGCCCCCTGCTCAAACGTCTTGCAGCCCTTTGCCTCAAGAAGCCCCCCGCATCCTTGGGGGTTGCAGCCCAAGTGTAAAAGCCACCACCCATTCATTGAGCTTTGAGCCCATAGATAGAATCATGGGGGGATTCTGCTGAAGGGGTTTTGGCAAACAATGGCAAAAGGTAGGCTTGTGGCTGCAGAAACTGAAAGTGGCTGTAAATGGCCCCCACTGTGCTCGGGTAACTGGGGGTAGGAGGGGGGGAGAGAGGGGGGCTGACCGTCAAAATTTAGAACATCTTAACCCCCTTTTTCCAAGTAAGTTGCAACTTTGAACAGTGACGATGCAACATGACAAGAACTACCTGTAAGGTGCCCATATCCCACCTCTGAGATTCACTGGGTGGGCTTTCCAAGCATGGTCGTCCCCCCCCCACCCCTGCAGGTGACAGAGAACCCACTGAAAGGGGGAGGGGCAGAAGAGCTGCTGTGCTCTCCTAGACCCCTCCATCCACAGGTGGCTGAGGGCTTGGGGAGGGGGTGCCTGGGGGATTCTCCCTCTCCTCTTTGGGAGCCAACCCCCCCCCCCCACAGCAACAGCCCAACTGGCCAGGTCTCTAGAGGAATCCTGCAAGTGAGATCTGGTTAGAAAAGTTGGCTAGATTAGATCAAGTGGGCTCAACTGAAACCGATTGGGATCCATGGTCCTTACAGGTAAGCTGGCTTCCACTCCCCTCTAGCCCTGCGCCAGAGGCTTTCCGCTTCCCCCGGCAAGTCCAAAACTTCAGTTACTAAGCGAGACAGTTGCTAAATGAAGTTCGCCCCATTTTACAACCTTTCTTGTCCCAGTTGTTAAGCGAATCACTGCAGCTGTTTAGTAACACAGCTCTGAAGTGAATCTGGCTTCCCTATTAACTGCTTGGTCGCAAAAGGGGATCATGTGAGCCCGGACACTGCAACTGACATAAGTTCATGCCAGTTGCCAAGCCTCTGAATTCCGATCACGTGGCCATGGGGATAATGCAACGGTCATAAGTGCGAATACCAGCCTTAAGACTCTTTTTTCGGTGCTGTTGTAACTTTGTTGTTTTTTTTAAAGAATTTTTATGTTTATTTTTAAACAAACAAGCACAGACAAACATCAAACCATCTTCCAGTTACATACAGTGTGTCGGTTGGTTACAAAACATTTGTGCATCCTCTCCATAGTCTTCGCTTAGAACTTTGAACTGTCACTAAGTGAACTTTTGTAAGCCAAGGGCTGCCCATAAGCACCAGATCCAAAAGAGCAGCCCAGAGGCGCCCATAGCTCTTTCCCAGGGGGACCAACGTCCCTGAAGGAGGGCAGCTGCTGTGGCCCAGGGGAGGAAGCCAGGCCTGCGGTGGGGGGTGGGGGGCTGCTGAAGCAGGTGCCACCATGGAGCAGGCCAGGTTCCTACTGTCTCCCTCTGCAGCAGCTAGAAGCGGTACAGCCCCAAGCCCTGAAGGACCTTCCACACCGCACACACACACCCGCACCCCCCAAAGCCAAGAATCCCCTCTGGGACTTTCCCCTCTGGCTCCTTCTCTTCCTCCCCAGCCAGCGACTGGCTGCCTCAGCTGGGCTTCTAGCCCTGGCCTTGCCTTGGGCTTCCTTCTGATTGGGGATGGGGATGGGGATGGGGGGGGGCTTTAGGAAACAGGACAGCGTCCCCTGGACTGGCTGCCACGAAGGGTCCCTGCTTGCATCCCACCCTCTCTGCACAATTCCACCACACCAATGAGGACCCTTCCTCTTCTGGGCAAAGGCCCCTTGGTCTGCCCCACAATGTGTCAGTCCAGTCCTGGCAAGAGGGGCCTACGGTAGCTCCAGGCCCCTGGTTGGGTCGGGGGGCACCGCTTGGCCTCTGTGGCCTATTGGGAGATCTCCCGGGGGGGGGAGGGTTCCACTGCCCAGCCCTCCTGCGGCTGCCCTGGGTCCCCCAGGCAGAGACTTCAGCTCCCCGAGGGCTGCTGCTCCCTCTGTGGGTTGCCCTTCAATGGGGCAGCGGGCAGGCCCCACTGCAGGCGCCTGAGGGCCAACCCCCATTCGGCTGATTCTGCAATGGCGCCTGGACTAACTTCCCGGGGCATTGAGGCAGAGACGCCCCTCCGCACCGTTTAAGAGCCGCTCGCTCAGCCCTTTCCTCGTCTGCATGTTCCGGCTTTCCTTTCCGTGGCAAAACTGATTTTACGGGTTTTTACCATTATCTTTACAAGGCAGGCAGAGCTCTTTAAGGAAGCGGGGCGTACAATTTTCTCCAGGCGTGCAGTCGATGCCTTCCTGCCACAGCTTTGCCCAGGGATCTCCCAATGGTTTATACCAGAGATCTTCAAACTTGACAACTTAAAGCATAGAGAATGGCTGGAGAATTCTGGGAGTTGAAGTCCACAAGTCTTAAAGTTGCCAAGTTTGGGGACCCCCGGTTTACACCCAAAGAAAAACGAATAACAACAACGGGTATTGCCTGGGGGAGGGCCAGAAGACCCAGGGCCCAGAGTATAGGTAGTCCTCGACCTACGACCACAAGTCAGCCCAACATTTCTGCTGTTACGTAAAACATTGGTTTAAATGAGTTTGGCCCCATTTTACGACTTTTTTTTGCCACACTTGTTAAGTAAATCAATGAAGTTGTTAAGTTAGTCAAACGGTTGTTAAGTGAATCTGGCTTCCCCATAGATTTTGCTAATCAGAAGGTCACAGAAAGGGGGGGAGGGGCTTCAGCTTGGAAGCTGCTTATAAGAGTTGCTGGTGGTGGCAAGAAAAACGCAGTTTATGCTCAGGAGAAGGCAGAAGTGGAATTAGTATTAAGTCACCTCACAATTTAATCAATTATTTAAAACTTATCAATGAATCAATCAGAATTGATTGGGACCTTGGAGGTCTTCTAGTCCAACCCCCTGCTCAAGCGGGAGAACCTATACTATTTCAGATAAGGGACTGTCTAGATTCTTCTTGAAGACCTCCAGTGATGGAGCACCCATAACTTCTGGTGGCAAGCTGTTCCACTGGTTAATAGTTCTCACTGTCAGGAAGTTTCTCCTCAATTCCTGGTCGCTTCCCCCTGTGATTAGTTTCCATCCATTATTTCTTGCCTTGCCTTAGAATGCCACATTGCAGGCTAACTCTGCCGACCGCCAGCAGTTCAATCCTGACCAGCTCCAGCTCGACTCAGCCTCCCATCCTCCCAAGGCCGGTAAAATGAGGAGCCAGATTCTTGGGGAAATAGGCCCTGTAAACCACCCAGAGTGTGTTGCAAAGCACCATGAAACGGCATAGAAGTCTAAGCATTAGCGATATGCATTCAACACGGAGCTCCCACAGTTTAAAGGCCTGGCCTAAGGGCAGTGTAAAATAAAAAATAGTCATATTTATCAAATGCATGTGCCCGCCTGCCCCCCCCCAAAACAACTCTCAATGGAAAAAGTTTGGGAATCTCTGCTCTGCGTAAATCTTGGAGTATAGCAGAGGCCCAGAGCTCTTGCCCCCCCCCCCCCAATCCTCCCCCAGCAGCAACTCCGGCAGCTGGGAATGCAGCCAAGGCAGAGGAGGAAGACAAGCAGCTTCCTCAACTTTGAGGGAAAAAGGACGGGCTTAAGGTTCCTGGTTCCTTAGGCACAATTCCACCTCCAGAGCAATTTAATTCAGGCATTTGCTCCAAGAGAGACCATCCATGGCCCTGGGTTTAATGGCTTATTATTCAGAAGGCTTGGGGGGGATCTTGGAGATCATCTAGTCCAACCCCCTGCTTAGTGTGGTTGCTGCCTCCACTTAAGCATTCCACAGCTGAACGGCTCTTTCCGTTAAAAGAAGGGGGTGGGAAGTCCAACAGGAGCCAGACTTCTTGGGATTTTCTTCTCTGAACTTCTACTCCTGAAGAAGCTTCTTGGATTGAGAAGCAAAAGTTTTCAAAGAACAAACCAATAAGTCCGGTTGCCTCTTGGGAAAAGCCCATCAAGAGCTTCTCCACCCATCAAGAGCTTCTCCTCCTCCCAATCTGAACTTCTCACTCTTTCGGGTCTTGGCTTCCGGAGCAAGTGGGGAGGATCCTGCCCTGCCACCTCCCCCAATCCCTCCAGGGTAGTTGAAGGGGAGCCCCCCTTTCTACAAGGGGCATCCCCTTCTCCTGAGCAGGAGGGGGTCAAATTCAGGAGTGGAATCCTGGAAATGCCAAGGGTCGCTTCAGGGGGCCCGGGGCTCTTCCCCTGGGGCCGTCGTCTTCCTCCCTTCTTCCTGAAATTTTACTTTTCCATTAAAAGAAATCCCTGCCTGTCAGACCCAACTTCAGAGAGGACTGCAAGGACGCTCCATTAACATGTCAAAAGACAAAAGACTCCCCTGACTGGTATGATGATGTAAGAGAGAGATTGGCTTGGCTCAGCCGGGCAGAGCGAGCGGAGAATCCTGTCTGCAAGGAAGGGGTCTCGGCCGCCTCCAAAGGGCCACAGCGGAAGAGGCCTTTTCTTCTCCCCCCGTGGTGGGCTGAGCAGGCCTCTCTACTGGCCAGTCTCCCTGTCAGAAAAATCCTCTTGGACTAGGACCTCCTGCCTCCAGTGCCAGACCCCACGGAAGCTTTCAAGGGGGGAAAGAAGGCAAATGGGGTGGGGGGGGGAAGAGTCTGGGGTTGCTTGTCCCAAGGTTCTCTTTCTTTCCCTGAAGAAGCTTCTTGGAGGAGAAGCGAAACATCTTCAAAGAAAAACAGAAAGTCCAGGGGCCTCTTGGAAAAGGCTCTGTTCCAGCCGGATGTCCGGTGCCACTGGGACCTGGATGACGGCTGAGCCCCTCCACAGACATTGAGCTAAGCGCTTTGGGGATAATTGTCTCCCAGCACCAGGCTTTGGAAAAGGGAAAAGGAAGGAGACCCCCAGCCGCCAGGCATCCTGCCCGTCATCCCCGTGAGCCACAGGCAGCTCCTGGCCACTGGTCCCTCTTGCAAGACCGCAAAGCCCAGAGGCTGCCCCCACGCTCCTAGATTGGAGCAGCAGAAGCAGCCTCCCCTCCGTGCTGATCCTGAGTGCCCAAGCGGCCCCCCTCAGCAGACCTCCCCCCAGCCCTGCCGCCTCTGCAGCCAGCGATGCAGGAGAGGAAGAGAGCCGGTCCCCTCGGCCCCACCGCCTAGCACGGCCCCATAAATCCTTCCGGGAGCTGGGTTGGCAGCTCCACCTGCCCAAGAGACAAGCCACCTGCCCCACACCAACATGAGAACCAAACAGAAGAAGGGAGAACCACCTCACTGTGTCATCTCCACCTGAGGCAGGGATGGAGCTCAAACAGGATCACCTGGAGGCTTCCTTCCCCCCCTCAGCTGAGCACAAAGGTTCTGGGAGGGGTCATTTCCAGGAGAAGCCTGGCAGCAGGACCCCTGAAGACCCCCCCCTCCTCCAAGCAACTGAGCCTAAGGCCTGGATGCTTTTGTGCCAGAAAACGCCCCCCCCCCCAAAGAATGAGGAATGTTTCTGCTGCTCCAGAGTCTGGCCGCCCCCCCCCCCCCTTTTCAGCCTCCAAAAGAAGGCCAGGCTTCGAATTCTCCCCACACTCGCTGGGTCCCATGCCCAGGGCGCAAGCGGAAGTGCAGCTAGTGTGCCAGTCTCCGGCTGTTCAAGGCAGATGCTCAGGGCCTCCAAAGCCTTCGTTCGAGGGGGGGGGGGGGCTGGCCAGGGCAACCCCAGGGAGACCCAGAGGGAGAGGGAGCGCCTCAGGCAGGAGGCATTTCCAAGCGCTGCCCAGTTTTAATACAAGCAAATAACCACCAGGATGTTGGACGGGCATCCTCATGCAGGGAGATTGCGCTGCCCCCCCTCCCCCAGCCGCTTCCTTTGGCAATCTTCTGCAGGGCAGACCCGGGACCCCCTCCCCCTTTCCCGCCCCCCCCCCCCGCCCAGGAAGGCAGCCCACCGCCCAAGGCTGACGCAACTGGCCCGGAGCCGCCAGCCTGTCCCATCGCCAAAGCGGCCGCCTTTCCCCGGTCAGGCTGCAGCCCCCCCGGCGGCTCCTTCCTCCCCTCCAGCAGGTCCCTTAGGCGGAAAACCCTCCATCTCAGGCCAGGGAGGGGCCGGGGCTTTGGGGGGCCCATCTCCGCCCCAGAACTTCCAGGGGGGGCAGCAGCTGCGGCTCCCCCTCTGCCTCCCGAAGGGCCCCAGGGAACAGCCCCCCCCGCCCCAAACCCTCCTGCCTACTCAGCTGCCTCGCCCCCCCCCCGAACCCCCGCAAGCCCCGCAAGCAGACACGCCGCGCAGAGGCCGCCAGCCCCTCCCCCCCGGCGCTCCAGCTGCGCCCCCCCCGACAGCGCCTCCGTCCAGCCCAGCCCACCCCCGCGCTCCTCGGCCCCCCGGGCCCCCCAGCGGAGCCCCCCCGCCCCCCCCCGCCCCGAGGAGAACCCGGGCGTCTCCACTCCCCCACGGCGGAAGGGTCCTGGCAGCCCCCCCGGGAGACGAAGGACCGGCTGCAAGGAGGGGTCTCTGGCCTCAGCCACGCCCACCCCCAGGCCCCCTCCGGACTCACCGCGGACGCAGAGCAGGGACATGGCGCCGCCCGGCGGGCCCGAGGAGGGCCGGAGCCGCCCGCTGCTTCCTCCCGGCCGCGCCCGCACTTCGCATGCCCGCCGGCCAGGCCGGGGCTGACCCCTCGGGCGCCGCGCGGGAGACCCCGTCGCTACGGGCGACGCCGCGGGGAGGGCGCGGGGGGGGGGGTCTGTCCAGCGGCCGAATGGGCGGGGCGTCGGCGCGGCCAATGGGCGGCCGGCAGAGAGGCCGCCGTCTCGGGACACGCCCCCGGGGCGGGGCGGGTCTTGCCGGCCGGGAGGCGCTCTGTGCGCGCTCAGAGGCGCTCTTGGGCTCCCGCTGGAAACAGCGTCTGCGGTGTATATTGCTGGCCCTGCAGACCCGCCCTGGGGAGCCCGTCCGCTCCGCTGCCCGCGGGGGAAGAGCCACCCTGGCTGGGAAGAGCGGCGGAAATCAGCCCCCCCCCAAAGGAAGAGCGGGTGGAGGAGGGGAGGGGGCGGTGGGGAGGGGGGCGCCCCAGGACTGGCCCCGCTGCCCGCGCCCTGAAGCCCCCCGGGAGGGAGGAGGCGGAGGGGAAGAGTCCCTGGGCCCTCCCCCCCTCGTACCGCCAGAACATTGCCGGGAGGGGCATGGGGAGTGTTAGATCTGGGCAACGAGAGAACAGACTACGGACACGGAGTGACTTATCAGCTCTTTATTAATAGTAGTAGTGATCCAGCTTGCTCTGTGGTCGGAGAGTTCCCCTTTTATAGGGATCGGGTACGCCCCTCGACCAATCAGAACGATACCTGTTTCCCACTCGATATATGCTAATATCTAACACCCCTCCCCTCCTAGACGGAACGTTGCGGTAGGTAACATAGTCTTTTAGGTATGTTGGGGGTTGCCTTACTCGGGAGGAGCGTCGTAGTTCTGGTTGGTCAGAAGTGGTTGCAGGATCGGATGCTTTTCCTGTTCCACGTTCTGAAGGTTTCGTGCCCTCGTAGCTGGGGCGTTCCGGAGTCTGCTCGGTTGCGTTGTCTGGGGGTTGCTCTGCTTCTGCTTGCTTTCTTGTTCCGAGCTTGGTTCACAGGTGTCGTAGTTTTCTATGATGGGGCTCTCGCGTGGCTGACTTTCTGTAGGCAGGAAAATCTCGTCTTCGTTTCGAAGGTCTGAGTGTGCTAGGCGACCCCGAAGTTGATCGATGTGCCTTTTCCAATTCCGCCCATCTTCCAGCTCCAGCAGATACGATCGTGGACCCGTGATGCCAATGATCTTTGCCGGTATCCACAATGTTCCCCCTGCATAGTTGCGGGCGTATACGGAATCCCCTATGCTAAAAGACCGAATTTTACTTGTGGAGTCTGGGGGAGCTGTGGCAGAGTAATTTGGGTGAAGACGGTCCAGGTGAGACCGTAAACGGCGGCCCATGAGTAGTTCAGCGGGGCTCCTACCCGTCGTTGCGCTAGGGGTAATATGCTGAATTAAGAGGTAATGGTCAATGCGTGTTTGCCAATCACCTGGACCCATCCTAGCGAGGGCCTCTTTTGCGAATCGCACCATTCTCTCCGCCTGTCCATTTGATGCCGGATGGAATGGCGCGACGAGGGCGTGCCGAATTCCCTGACCTGCTAGATATGTCTCAAACTGTATGGCCGTGAACTGGGGCCCGTTATCGGAGACCAGGAGGTCGGGCAGGCCATGGGTGGCGAAAAGTCGCCGTAGAATTCCTGGCATGGGTTGCAAGTGACCACCCACTCCTCTATTTCTTTGTCCATGTTTGGCCACCAAACGTAACTTCTTGCTAACGCCTTCATCCTAACAATCCCCGGATGACCCACATGTAAAGCATCTAATACATTCCTACGTAAAGCATACGGAATAACAACTCGATCCCCCCACAATAAGCAACCTTGTAACACTGAGAGTTCGTCCCGTTTTGACCAAAACACTTTGAATTCCGGGCCCACGTTTCCCTTCGGCCACCCCCTCCAAACCCAAGTTTGAACTTGCTTTATTAAATTGTCTTTAGAGGAGAACCTTGCAACGTCGTATGAAGAAACCGGTCCAGAGTCCAAACAGTCAATGAGCAATACCGGTACTTCTGGAGTGGGGTCTGGCAGAATGTCAGGTAATGGGCAACGGCTGAGTGCGTCTGCGTGTCCGAGAGTGGAGCCCGGTCGATGAATCAATTTGTATGAGTACGCAGCCAGGAAAACAGTCCACCTGGTCATGCGTGGAGAAAGGGAGACTGGAGTGGGGCGGTTTCCCGCCAAAAGTCCCAACAGCGGTTTGTGATCCGTAATCAGTTCAAAATCGCGGCCGTAGAGGTATTCGTGGAAACGTTTTACTCCAGCTACCGCAGCCAGCGCTTCCCTGTCCATTTGGCTGTAATTCCTTTCGGCCGATGAAAGAGTCCTGGAGTAGAAGGTGATGGGTGCTTCTTTTCCGTCGGGCATCCTGTGGCTGAGGACTGCTCCAACTCCGAAGGGTGATGCGTCGCAGGTCAATACCAGTGGTAGGATCTGGCTGTATTGGACAAGCAGTGAGTCAGTGGTGAGCAGGCGCTTTACTCCGGTGAAAGCTGCAGCTTCGGATCGTCCCCATTTCCATGGTGCGTTCCTCTGGAGTAGACGGTGTAGTGGCTCCGCAACGGTCGCCTTCTGCCTCAGAAAAACGCTGTAGAAGTTAAGTAGTCCGAGGAAGGCCTGCAACTCGGTCTGATTTCGTGGTGTGGGGGCGTCCTGGATCGCCTTAATTTTCTTTGAAGTGGGGTGTATTCCCTGACCATCGATTCTATAACCCAGGAATTCTACGCTAGGCACGTTAATTTGGCATTTTTCCTTTTTGAGGCGGAGACCCTTTTCTCTGATTCTGGCCAAAACAGTTCTGACTCTTTTATTTAATTGCTCCTCGTTTGCAGCGGACACCAAGATGTCGTCAAAATAGGGGACGACTCCCGGTATCCCTTGCAAAAGTCGTTCCGTGACGCTCTGGAACAATCCTGGGGCAATACTCACACCGAATTGTAGCCGGTTACATTTGAATGCTCCTCTATGCGTCACTATAGTTTGGGCCTCCGCTGTGGCGCTATCAACTGGCAGTTGCTGGTAAGCTTGTGCCATGTCTAATTTAGCAAATACCTTTCCTGGCCCCAACGAGTGCAATAAGTGCTGGACTACAGGCACAGGATATGCGCTCTGTTGTAGCGCGACGTTAATTGTGCATTTATAGTCCGCGCAGATGCGGACTGACCCGTCTGGTTTGACTGGGGTCACGATGGGTGTTTCCCAGCGCGCGTGATCCACCGGCTCAAGGATTCCTTGCTCCACTAACTTATCTATTTCCTTATCTATTTTTGGGCGGAGTGCAAAAGGCACTCGTCTCGGTTTAAGTCGGATTGGCGCCACTTTGGGGTCTAAATTGAATGATATCGGTTTACCCACATACTTACCAAGACCGGGGCTGAACACATCCTCGAACTCCTTAAAAATCTGTTCAGCGCTGCTGTTTTCCACGGCGTTGATTCCGGTGACTTCTAACCCCAGGGCTTCAAACCAATCAAGCCCCAGAAGGTTCTGTAATGGCGCGCTGGCGATGGTCACGGGCAGCTGGGCTACGATGTCCTTGAAACGGATCTGGAATGTGCCTTGGCCCACGATGGGGACTTGGTTCCCCTGGTAGTCTCGTAGCAGGACGTCTGGAGCGCGTAGTTGGCTCTTTCTGAGGCTAGGGATAGCCAGTTTCATGGATGCCCATGAAATGATCGTCAGGGTTGATCCTGTGTCAACTTCTAGCTCGCAAGGTGAGCCCTCCAAGAGGACTGTGACTCTCAGCCTTTTGGGCCGCTTGGGGCGGACCTGATTTATCGTGGTGAGATACGTTCGCAACTCCCCTCTCTGGGTCAACTCTATCTCACCATCTATATCCTGAAAATACTCTCGTTGAGCGTCTTGATAGAACGCTCTCTCAGCTCTTTGCGTGTAGTCTCTCTGGGGATATGCTCGCTCAGCTCCTTGTGAGTAATCTCTCTGGGGATACGCTCGCTCAGCTCTTTGGGAACTTTCTCTCTGGGTAAACACTTGTGGATTTCTCTCTGGGCGCCCTTTTTGATTCCGCCAAGCCCCTGGGTTGGGCTTCTGTTGGCGGTACATGGGTGGCTGCCGTGAGGCAGGGACTCCGCTCCGGCACACTCGTGCGATGTGCCCAAGTTTGTTGCAGTGCGAACAAACAACGTTCCTGAACCTACAAGTAGACCTGGGGTGATTCCCTCCGCAGCTTGCGCAGGGCGGCAAACGGGATCCGGGTCTCCCCCCAGGCCTCAAGTGACTGCTCTGCATCAGGTGACTGTCCTCGAACTCGGGATCCTCGTAGTCGGGGCTTGTGTCCTCGTAGTGCACTCTGGTCTGCCTTGGTGCTGGCTGGTTTACGCTGAAACCTCGTTGTATGGTTACCGATGATTTCTCTGCTGACTCTGACGCTCTTGCTTCGTTTAGCGCTATCTGTAGGGTTAAATTCGGGTTTGCCAACAGCTTCTTTTGTAGTGAAATGTCTCTTAACCCACAGATGAGCTGCGCTAAGATGTGCTCGTCCAGATCTCTGAACTCGCAGTGAGTTACTGCTTTACGCAGGGCTGCAACATATTGATTGATGGATTCTCCCGCCTTCTGGTTCCGTGTGTTGAATTCCTTGCGGCAAACATGGCGGGAAGGTTTTGGCGCGTAATGAGTTTGTAGAGCCTGTTGCAACGCCGTCCACGATACTGCCTGTATTGGAGTAGGCGCGGTGAGGTCTCTGGCCGTGTTGAAGACTTCTTTTCCGCAGTAGCCGAGGAAGATGTTTTTCTTCCGGGCGTCGGTGATCCCCGTGTATTCGTTCGCTTCGAGAAAACACTCGAAACGAATCATGAAGGCTTCCCATTCGTTGTTCGCTGGGTCGAATGGAGCGGGGGGAGTGTGCATCGCCATCTTCTCTCGTTTGAATTTGCCGCGCTGCGGTGACCTGAGATGGCTGCCGGAATTTCTGCCGAATTCCTAGGCTGGATCAAATCTGGAGATTCTGGAGGTAGCGTTCTTCGTCCTATCTGTCTCTCGATCCCACCTTCGTCGCCAATGTTAGATCGGGGCAACGAGAGAACAGACTACGGACACGGAGTGACTTATCAGCTCTTTATTAATAGTAGTAGTGATCCAGCTTGCTCTGTGGTCGGAGGGTTCCCCTTTTATAGGGATCGGGTACGCCCCTCGACCAATCAGAACGATACCTGTTTCCCGCTGTAGCAGCGGACCAGAGAGGAGACTTGCCTCGATATATGCTAATATCTAACAGGGAGGGAGGGAGGGGCAGGCTCGGCCGTCCTTTCCTCAGCCTCCGGGGGCCCCAAGCGATGCCCATCGAAGGCCCCGGCTCACTTGCTTTTCCTAGCCAGACATAGAGGCTGAGCGGAGGGCAGTGGGCCTGGAAATGCTCCCACCTGCCCAGGTGCTGCTTCCTCTGCACATGCCCAGGATCTGCTGCCTCCTGCCCCCCCCCCTGCTGCTGCCCCACTCAGCCCCCACCACTCTCCCACTGCTGCCCTCCCCGCATTCCCTTGGGGTTCCTGGAGCCCCGTCCAGGCTTCGGAGGCTGGAACCCCCCAATTGGCACGCCACCTGCACCCGCCGCCTGGAGGGAAGGAGCAGGGGTGCCAGGTCAACCGCTTCCGCATGGCTTCCAGAGCCCTCCATCTTTTCTCTGGGCACCTCCAAAACCTCCTCCCGGTGAATCAACCCAGAGGCCTCCTGGGCTTTTCCTTTCAGACTCGGGTGCCCTGCCCTGCTCTGCTCCAGCCGGATGTCCGTGCCACTGGGACAGGCTGCCAGGCAGATGAGCCACGTGGCACAGCCCTTGCTTGGAGCCAGGAGAAGCTCAGCCAGTAGGGAATAGATAACTGGCAATGGGTCCCCCGGAGCCCCAAAACTGCCTGGCTGTTTTCATTTTAGAGCAGGGGTCTAACTTTAAGACCTTTAGGCTTCATGCTGGCTGAGGAATTCTGGAGGTTGAAGTCCACAAGTGCTAAAGTTGCCAGCTTTGGAGAGCCCTGTTCTAGGGGTGTGGGGCGTGAGAGAGAGAGAACCATTTCTGCAACTCCAGGGCATTTATTTAGAAACCAAGCTCAGGTGATCACAAAATCCTAACATCAAACAATGCAGGCGGAGCCTTGCTGTGCTTTGGACTTCCTCTTGTCCTCAGCTGCTGTTTGTCTTGTTGGTAGACCGTGAAGGTCTTTGTGCTGAGAAGCGGCCCCTCCCTCAGCTGAGGATCAAGGCGGCTCCCTTGGTGGGCCACAGCAAGCAGGCCCAGGGCAGGGGAGACGTGTTGACAGGGCAGCCGGCATCCCTGGGCTTTGGAGCTCCTGTCGCCTGGCCCCCAGGAGCCTCTCCAGGAGAAGGAGATCCCAGGAATGGGATCCAGGAGAAAGGATTCCTCCTCCTAAAACTCCTCTTTGCCCAGCAGTCTTTTGCGGAGAGGGGTTCCGCGCCTTTTGCTACGCCATCCTGGCTTACAAACAGGAGGAGCTGTGTTCACACACCACGGGACACAAAGCCCCCAAAGAGTGTAGAGGCCCTGGGGTCTCAAAGATAACATGAGAATAATTTTGAATACATTGGAGTATTATGAGGTGCACCCTGAAAAACAAATGGCTTTGATCTTCTTAGATGCCCAAAAAGCATTTGACAACGTGAACTGGCGATTTATGTTCTTACAATTGGAACAGATGAACTTTGGTAAGAAATTCTCACAAGCCATTCCAACTATATACTATAAACAAACAGCAAAGATAATGATAAATGGAGAATTGACAGATTCCATTGAAATAAAGAAAGGAACAAGGCAGGGCTGCCCATTATCACCCATACTCTTTGTCTTAACATTAGAAGTATTAAATAGAAAGATCAGAGAAGAAAAAGAAATAAAAGGAATGAAAATCAAAAGAAGAATATAAGTTACAAGCATTTGCAGATGAGTTGGTTTTTATTCTCAAGGATCCACTTGAAATGGCACCTAAATTGATTGAGAGAATTAGAGGTATATGTAGCTGGTTTGAAAATAAAGACAAAACGAAAATTTTGTCAAAAGAATATAGCATCGAGACAAAAGGAAGAATTGGCAGAAGCATTGGAGATCCAAGTTACAAACAAGGTTAAATATTTAGGGATATATTTTAACTGCAAGATGTAGCACTCTTAAAGAGAATAATTATTATAAACTTAAGCAACAGATTGCATCTGATCTAATGAAATGGGAAAATCTACAATTATTAATGATAGGGAGAATTTCTACAATCAAAATGAACATCTTACCTAGAATTTTATATTTGTTCCAAACAATTCCAATTAGACTAGGGAAATTTTTTTTGATGAATTAAATAAAATAGTTTTGAAGTTCATCTGGCAGGGGAAAAAAGCAAGAATAAAATTAAAGTCATTACAAGATGCTAGATTAAGAGGAGGCATGGAACTACCCAATTGGGAATTATATCACCAGGCAACTAGCTAGGAGTGGATAACACTAAAGAACTCTAGAATATTGATTCTAGAAGGACATGACTTATCGTTGGGATGGCATGCTTTTTTTATGGTATAAAGGTATTAAAACACAGGGTTATTTCAGAAGACATTACCTAAGGGAAGCTTTGTTATTGAATTGGGAGAAGACTAAAAAACAATATTACTTAAAAATACCAGTCCGGCTATCAACTATTGAAGCCTTTTCATAACAAATAATATACAGAAAGGAACAAACGGTTAGATATGGTTAAATTTTGAATGCAGAAGGTAAACTCAAATCTATGCAAGAGCTGAAACAGGAAGGAATAGAAATGAATTGGTTTTCATATGTGCAAATTCAATCTAGATATGACAAAGATTGCAAAATGGAAGGTAAAAAAACTGAGTTAGATGAAATTTTGACAGGTACTGATGAAAAAGTAATTAAAAACCATATGGACATTTACTTTCTTTTTTAAAATGAAGAAATAATAATTATAGATGATTATATGAGATACAACGATAAAGATGTATTTATTTATATTTGATAGATATTTCATGATTTTATAATATAATTGAAAGTAATGATATACAAATAATCATTTTTATATATACTGCAAGAAATATTAAATAAGATAGATGATACCATAAAGATGTTATTACTTAATAGATTTACAGTGATGTAATAGATAGTTAGCATAATAAATAATAATAAATTTGAATTTATTAGCCGCTCCCTTTCCAGGCAGGACTCGGGGCGGCGTACAATAGAACATATAAAACATATAAAACATAACACATGTGTACAAACACATAAACATACATATATACAAAGACATACATGCACGGAGGAGGTAACAAATTACAACATTTAGACAATTATAAAACCATTAACATACCCCAATAGTAAAAATATATGAATATATATATATATATATATATATATATATATATATATATATATATATGAATTTAATCTTTAGAATACATGTTTAAAAGGAAGAAATTATAAGAGTAAATTGAATATATGATTTACAATGATAATTAATGTATTAACGTATAGTGGGTTGATAACTACTGATTTTGTATGCATATATATATATATATATATATATATATATATATATATATATATATATATATATATATATATATATATATATATATATTTGTATGTATGTTTTTGTTTGTTTAAAAGTAAAAAAATAATAATTAAAAAGAAGACCCTGGGGTCTCCGGCCCCTGGGGAGTGTTCCCTTCGGAACCAGGCCGGGCAAGCAGCAGGCAAGAACGTGCAGCTCCCTTTGCACAAGTGGTGGATGCTCACACTCGCATTCGCCTGCCACTTGCACAGAAGCATACCATCTCCCACACACGCACACACCGGTCCACCAAGCGGGAAAGATTAGGGACCGCTGGCTTAAGACCACCCATCCCCTTCTGCAAACTCCCCTTAAATGGCTCTAAATATTTCACCGGTATTTGGGTTGGGCAAGAAAGAAGTAAATCCTCTTTCAAGCAGCCAACTTTATCTAGACATTGCAGGCCTTTGCGGTGCCACAAATGCCTACTTGTGGTCCACCTGCGCCTGGGCATCAGAGATGGGTGGTTTCAGGTCCAGCTGGTTGTGAATAAAGTTACTGCCGTGGGTACCTTGGGTTTGCAGCCAGGCCCTGTAGTACAATAATACAATAATACAATAGTAGAGTTGGAAGGGACCTTGGAGGTCTTCTAGTCCAACCCCCTGCCTAGGCAGGAAACCCTATACTGTAGTGAAGCAGGGCAGGGCAGAACTCGGCTTCCGAAGGGCTTGGAAGCACCTGAGCCAAAGGGCTGCATGACTCAACCAAGCGGAGACACCTGCCAAGGCAACGGGGTGCTTCCTGCCTGCCTCGGCTCTTCCTCTGCCTGTTTTCGTCCTGAAGCATCTCTCGGAGGCTTGGAAGGGCAGCCGGGGGGGGGGGGGCGGCCCTCTTTCCTGTGGCTGAACGAACAGGAAGCGGGATTTCAGCTCTGCTGCAGAAGCTGGAAGCCTGTTTGGGGCTCCTCCAGTGCCTGCCAGTCCCGAGGGGCTCCCAAAGAGACTAGGCAAGAGGAAGGGGGCGGGGAGGCTGTCTGTTATCCCTTGGCCTCAGGGGTCGCCCTGTGAAATCAACTCCCCATAAAGGCCCTTCTCTCACCCACCGGCAGGCAAAGACCCTTTGGGCCAGGGAGGAAGGCAGGAGAACCGCAGTGGGCAGCCTGCCCTGCGGCACCAACATGGCTGGTTGCAGTGTGGATCAGCCTTCCTGGTTGGAGAAACCTGCCCCCCCCCGCCCCCCCGGCCCCTTCAGCAAAGGAGTCTGAAACTTTAAGCCCTGCGGAGCAACTCAGGCAGACTCATCTCTGATTCCCTGGCGTATAAAGAAAGGATGAGCATCACAATCAGATTTACACCATTTTCTCCTTGTAATTGTAAACGGAGTTTCATGCTTGCGATGGAATCGGTTTTTGTTCTAGTCTGCTGGCGGGGGTGGGGGTGGGACTGACCCATTGTTGCAGAAAATGACAGGCTCTCAGGATGCAGTTCAGATAATAAAACTTAGTAACAATGTTTCAAGTCCACTAGGTGGCAGGGTTAATTGTATCAACTCTCAATGCTTATTTTTTTCCCTGGCTCTATTTTTAACTTCAAAAAACAGAAAATCGGAAATACAAAAAGAAAAGCCAACAGAAAAAAAAGAGGAAAAAGAATCTTCAAAGCAATTAAAATTTAAATATATTCAGAGTTCCCACAAAGTCCAAAAGTAAAAGTATAAAAAAGTGCAATAAGCCAATCCACACTGAATTGCGATTGAAAGTCCAGCCGGGCCTCCGAAAGTAAAAAGGGAAAAAAGAAAGCGGGGATAACTTTTCTGTCTGAGGCGGACAGGCACAGCTAGAGGCTTCACCTGTGTAATCATAGGTGCATGATGAGATGCATGGCCTGGGGCGGGGGGTTAGCTTCTCCCCACAGCTGAAATTCCTGCCAGGTATCGGGGATCTGGTCGTCTTGAACTACCATCACTCGCCATATCTCATCTGGGGGGGGGGGGGGTTCCTCATTGTTAGGACCATTTTGTCTTCCTCAAAGGCCAGTCTAGCTCCCATTGTGCATAGGATATCACGACCCAGCAGCAGAACCAGGCATTCAGACATGTATAGTAACTGGTGTTCTATGTCTCTTCCATTCAGGGAACATTTTAAAGGCTTCAACACAGGACGGCTGTTTATCAAACCATCAACCCCTTGGATGTTTAGTACATTATTGGAAAAGGGAGCCAAGGGTTTTGTAATTATTGATCTAGATGCCCCTGTGTCTACCAAAAAGGTTACATTATTACCCCCTATCTTCATTCGGACCAAGGGTTCAGGGGGGGGGGGCTGGACTAAACCCTGGTCCCCTTCAGTCTTCAGACCTTTTGTCTATCGCGGCCAAGCTTATGGCTTCCGCCTCGCTTTGGAGCAGCCTTCGGCCTCTGCCCGGGAGTCCATGGGGCTTCAATCTTCTTCCACTTCTCCCTCCCGGAGAATCATAAATTTTGACCTTCTGATTCAATCAACCAAGTTACATTATTTTATTCTGTCCTCTTCCCTGCCCCCTTATCCCAGCTTCTAGCCTTTTGGGACACTCTAACATCCAGTGGCCCTCTTCCTTGCACCAATTACACTGACCTCTGCTCTGGGTTTGGGATTTATTTGACAAAGCAACTGTCAGCAATTCGGATTTGCATTGCATTCTATAGTCTTTCTTTTTCTCTTCTACTTTTTCTCTGTTCACAAAGACTTTGGGAGCGATTTCCATTAATTGGCTTATATTCACCCCTAAGGCACCTTCTTGCCTCTGGAGCTTTCGTTTAATGTCCAGGGCACTCTGGGATATGAAAGCCATCCCTAGCATACGGGCATCTTCGGGATCCAGGGGGTTGATTGGGGTGTAGGTTTTATAGGCATCGGCCAGCCTTTGGAAAAGGCTTCGGGACTTTCGTCTGATTTTTGGATCACGAGAGAGGGTTTGGACATGTTTACTGGAGGTTTTGCGGCTTGTTCTAAGCCTTGAAGAATTAGTGCCTGATAGTCCCGGAGGGAGGCCATATTTCTACATTGAGGATCTTGCCGTGGGAACCGTAAATTTAGCACAGCTTGAAGGCTTCCCCCATCTGCGGGTTTCAGGATTTTTCCAATGGCACCACTCAACCTTTCTCTTTCTTCTCCATTAAGGAGAGTAGTCATTAATTGCTCCAAATCCTGCCATGTTGGATTATTCTGATAATGACCCTAAACAAGTCAATTACTTCCTGAGGCTTAGCGGACAACGGTCCGTAATGTTGTTTCCAATTCAACAGGTCTGTGGTGGTAAACGGGACGTATTGAAACAAAGGCTGGATCTCTACTTGTCCCTGTCCATCTTTAATCCTTTGATCCATTTGGCGCAACGGAGCTAGGAGCTGACTTCTGGTTCGGGTGGCAACGGGGGAATTTCGTTGGGTTATAGGAAAAGGGGGTCCGCTAGTCGGACTTTCCACTTTTTGCCTTTCTCCCTGGTCACTTTGTCCTACTGCCCCTTGGTTAATTCCCCCGCCGGCATTTGAAGGCTGCCTTAGGTGATAAAGAGGGGCATATGGAGGGGGGGCTTCTTCTTCATTGGGCACAGTTTGGAGGAGAGGCTTTTTCTCAGGGTGATTCTTTTTTCCCCACATTTTTTATTTTTAAACATAAAAGACAACATTAAAAAATTTTCATCCATTACATACAGCATGTTGTTTGTATATTTTCCATCTAATATAGCCAAAAACCTCACTTTCATTGTACAGCATATATTCAATTACGATTAATATTTCTTTTTCCCCCCAGTAAACTTAATTCTCTTACATTCTTGATTGTCCGCTTAATAACAACGTACCTTTATGTAATCATTGTCTCATTTTAAATATTTTTACAGTATAAAAGAATTTACCAAGTGTTTATATTTATATATCTATCACTATTTTCAACAGGATATCTTCATAATATGCACTTAGAGTTATACATTATATTACCAATCCTCTATCAAATGTACATAAATTCGTTATTATCTTTGTCCTTCATTTTATAACAAAATATTCTAAATTATTCATATACATGTATATATCAGTGTTTCATTGTATCATTATTAGTCTATTTAACAACTTTATTGTATTCTTACTTTTCTCCTTCAATTAAAACATAAGTAAAACATTTTTCATTTCCAGGTTCTTTTTTCCAGCCACTGATAAAACAAATCCCATATTTTATAAAATTGCTCATCTTCTGGTTCTCTGATTTCAAATGTCAATTTGCTCATTTCAGCACACTCCGTTATCTTTCGAATAACTTCTTCCTGTTTTGGTATCATTTCACTTTTCCAGGTTTTTGCAGCTGCTGTTAAAACGTTTACAATCAAATATTTTAAGTCTTTGTTATAAATTTCTGGTATGATTCCCAACAGAAAGATCTCTGGTTTAAGGTCTATATGTTTGTGTATCATTTTCTCCAGCCACATGTGGATTTTAGTCCAGTATCTTTTAGCTTCAATCAGGGCCGGATTTGGATGAAAAGAGGACCTAGGCTATTCCACTTATGGGGCCCTTTCACCTCCCATTTTTAAGTTTGTAAATTACATGAGAGATAATAAAATATATCATTACTGTGATGTATATCAATATATTAAATGAAACATGTTGTAATTGGTACTAACCTTTATAAAAAATGTGGCACGGATAATAAATAAAAATAAAAGGCCCCTCTTGATCTTGAGCCCCTAGGCCCGTGATGGCGAACCTATGGCACGCGTGCCACAAGTGGCACGTGGAGCCATTTGTCAGGGCACGCGAGGCGCTGCCCTGTCAGCTGGCCAGCGCGCATGCGCGTGCTGGCCAGCTGAGTTCACCTTTTTAAAAGCTATTTTTCGCCTTCCCCAGGCTCCAGAGGCTTTACAGGAGCCTGGGGAGGGCGAAAAGAGCCTCCCCCGCCCCCCCCAGAGGCTTCAAGGACCGTCTGGAGGCTTCCCTGAAGCCTTCGGAGCGCTTAAAACCACCCTCCGAGCAAACCGGAAGTGACTTCCGGGTTGCTCGGAGGGTCGTCTTAAGCGTTCCGAAGGCTTCAGGGACCGTCCGGACGGCGGAGGGAGGGGGGACTCTATAGCCTTCCTGCCATGCGTCCAGCACAGGAATCCGTCCCCTCGGGGCTGTGCGCAGGCGTCGCAAGGATTAAGCCGAAAGGGAGGGGGACGGGGAAAGCGAAGGGGGCTTTGTTGTCCTCCTTCTCCTTCTCCTCCTTTCCCCCTCCGGCTCAAACGCAGCGCCGGGGCCCGGCAGGAACCTGCCGACCGGAGGAAGAGGGTGAGAGGCAGGTCCTGTGAACGGCGGCAGCAGCGGCGGCAATAGTCGCAACTCGGCGGCGGGCCACCCCGGCTGGGAGACAGGAGGGGAAAGGCAGCAGGCAGCCGAGTTGCGACTATTGAGCACGATGCGACGCGGCGGCGCCTGAGGCCGGGATCGAGGCGGCTGCGCGGCCTGCCTGGCATGGCGCGGCTAGAGGAGGAGGAGGAGGAGGCGGCGAGGGCGGCACGGCCGAGGCCTGACGGACTTCCCTTCGGCCGAGCCCGTCCTGGCGGCGGCGGTGGCGATGTGAAAGCCGGGCCCTGGCGAGTGTGCCGAGGCTGGGCGGAGCGGCACAAGGACGCCGGGTCCGAGGCGCCACACGGCGGAGGCGATCCGGGCCCGGGCGATGGAGACGCACGTCTCGTACCTGTGCAGGGACCGTCCCAAGGCTTCCCTGAACCTTCGGAGCGCTTAAAATGACCCTCCGAGCAACCCGGAAGTCACTTCCGGGTTGCTCGGAGGGTGGTTTTAAGCATTCCGAAGGCTTCAGGGAAGCCTCCGGACGTTCCCTGAAGTCTCCGGGGGCCGGGGGAGGCTCTTTTCGCCCTCCCCAGGCTCCTATAAAGCCTCTGGAGCCTGGGGAGGGCGAAAAAAGCATGCAAAAATGGGTGCGTTGTGCGCGCATGCACACTGGGGGTGTGTGTTGCATTATGGGTGCGGCACGCCCGCACATGACCCCCCCGCGCTCCCCCCACTTGTGGCACGCGAGCCAAAAAAGGTTCGCCATCGCTGCCCTAGGCTGAAGCCTAGTTAGCCTATAGGAAAATCCGGCCCTGGCCTCAATGCAAGTCCACCCCGTGTGGTAGTATGAGCCCGGTATCTGATGACATTTCCAGCACTTTTTGGATTTATTCTTGGACATTCTTGCAATTCTCGTTGAGGCTAGATGCCACCTGTAAAACATCTTATACAGATTTTCTCTGTATGCAGTTGACATTGTCATTTATTAATTTTGGGACCACAATTTCTGCCATTTCTCTAAATCTATCCCATGCCCAAAGTTTTTTCCCCAAGCTATCATAGTTTCTTTAACTTGTTCCTCTTGTAATTTAGTCTCTAATAAATATCCATATAGGTTTTTTTTTCGTATATAAATTTTATTTTTTTCTTTAAAAAAGACAAAACAACACATACAGAATAAGAGCAAGGAGGGGGGGAAAACACAATTTCATCAAGCATGTCGTTTGGTTACAAGTTTTTGTGCAACGGTTTTTACAATTAAGAATAAAGTCACTAATTATCCATTAAACATAGTTAAATATTTCATTGAGCATTGTGTGTTCAAGTTACCATTAATATTCTTTCATTTGTGACAACCCTTGTTTCTTTACATCCATAATTATCTACTAGGTAACAATAAGTCTTTATAAAATTATATCACCAATCTCTAAAAAATAAGGATAAAGATTAAGTCAAAAAATTCTCATTAATTCATATAACACATTTCTGCTTTCCATTAACCATATAATTTCCAATCATCCACAACTCCAAATATAATTTTCCATTATTATTTGTCAAGCCATGTGGTCATTAAGTATTTCAATCTATATTTATATCCATTATTCATTACATCATCATTATTCCATTTTATATTATAAAATAGTCACCAGCTACAATCATACCTAACAGTTTAAATCATCTCACTCTTATACATTAAGTACATTATTATTCTTATATCGTATAAGTAAGTAGTCTGTTTCATAGTAAAAGCTTAACATATATAAAAAGAGAGAAAAGAAAGGAAATTTTTTTCACAACATTAAGTATAGCTTTCTATTATTATTACATATAAGATAAGATAAAGGAGGAAAAAAAATTATTTCCAGGTTTTTTTATCCAACCATTGATAAAACAAATCCCATACTTTATAGAATTGCTCATCCTCTAGTTCTTTAATTTCAAATGTAAGTTTACTCATTTCAGCACAGTCCATTATTTTCCGAATAATTTCTTCCTCTGTTGATAATTTCTCATTTTTCCAGTTTTTAGCAAATACAATTCTAGCAGCTGTTAACACATTTATGATCAAATATTTCAAGTCCTTATTGTATATTTCTTTCTATTAGCTTTCTATTATTATTACATATAATATAAGATAAAATAATGGGAAGGCCCCGGGACCGGATGGCCTTCCTGTGGAATTCTATAGAACACTAGAGAAATCCTTGGCCATTCCATTACTAGAAGTTATGAATGAAGTAATGATTGAAAGCAAAATACCTAACTCGTGGCTGGAAGCATACATTACATTGCTACCCAAAGAGGAGGCAGACCATACGCAAATTAAGAACTATAGACCTATCTCTTTGTTGAATTCAGACTATAAGCTATTTGCTTCTATACTGGCGGAGAGACTGAAAAAATACTTAAATGGGTTCATTCACCCGGACCAAAATGGCTTTTTACCAAAGAGGCAAATTAGAGACAACATAAGGACAATTTTGGATACCTTGGAATATTATCAGGTCCACTCTGGGAAGCAAATGGCCTTGATGTTTCTGGATGCGCAGAAAGCCTTCGATAATGTGAATTGGATGTTTATGATACAAATATCCATATAGTTTTTAAATTACTTTTTCATCAGTACCTGTTAAGATTTTATCTAACTCCATCATTTCATTGTAAATAACTTTTGATTTTCTATCTTCATTATATCTAGATTGTATCTGTAAATATGAATACCAATTCATTTCTATTCCTTCTTGTTTCAACTCTTGAATAGATTTGAGTTCACCCTCTGTATTCAATATTTCAACATATCTGTTTGTTTCTTTTTATATATTATTGGATATGAAAATGCTTCAATAGTTGATATCCAGGCTGGAGTTTTTAAGTAGTGTAATCTTTTAACCTTTTCCCAATTTAATAACAAGACCTCCCTTATGTAATGTCTTCTAAAATAACCATGTGCTTTAGTTCCCTTATACCATAAAAAAGCATGCCATCCCAACAAGTAAGTCATGACCCTCTACATTCAATAATCTGGAGTTTTTTAGTGTTATCCACTCCTTAATCCACATCAGGCTTGTTGCTTGATAATATAACTCCCAATGAGGTAAGCCCCATCCTCCTCTTGTTCTAGCATCTTGTAACAATTTAAGTTTTATTTTTGCTTTTTTCCCTTGCCAAATAAATTTCAAGACTATTTTATTTATATCTTCAAAAAAGTCCTTGACCAATCTGATTGGAATTGTCTGGAACAGGTATAAAATTCTGGGTAAAATGTTCATTTTAATTGTAGAGATTCTTCCTATCATTGATAGTTGTAGGTTTTCCCATTCCATCAAGTCAGTCGCAATTTGTTGTTTTAGTCTTAGTATAGTTATCCTCCTTGAAAGTGCTACATCTAGCTGATAAATATATCCCCAAATATTTAACCTTGCTTGTGATTTGAATCTGCAAGGCTTCTGCCAACTCTTCCTTTCGTCTTGATGGTATGTTCTTTGTCAGAATCTTTTTTTGTCTTTATTTATTTTCAAGCCTGCTACTTTTCAATACTCCTCTATTCTTTCTAATAATTTGGGTGCTGTCTCTAGTGGGTCTTCAAGGATAAAAACCAAATCATCTGCAAAAGCTTATAGCTTGTATTCTTCTTTTTTAATTTTCATTCCTTTTATTTCTTCTTCTTCTCTGATCTTTCTGTTTAAGACTTCTAATGTTAAGACAAATAGTAACGGTGATAGTGGGCAACCTTGTCTCGTACCTCTCTTTATTTCAATAGAATCTGTCAATTCTCCATTTACCATTATCTTTGCTGTTTGTTTATGATATACCATTTGTATAGTTTGAATAAATTTCTTACCAAAATTCATCTGTTCCAATTGTAAAAACATGAATTGCCAATTCATGTTGTCAAAAGCCTTTTGTGCGTCAAGAAACATCAAAGCCATTTGTTTTGGGGGATGGGCCTCATAGTATTCCAAAGTATTCAAAATCATTCTCATATTATCTTTAATTTGTCTCTTTGGTAAAAAAAAACATTTTGCTCAGAGTGGATAAAGCTATTTAGATACTTTTTGAGTCTCTCTGCTAATATAGATGCAAATAATTTGTAATCTGAATTTAATAAAGATATTGGTCTATAGTTCTTGGTTTGTGTTAGATCAGTCTCCCCTTTAGGTAGCAAAGCAATATATGCTTCTGACCATGATTTAGGTATTCTGCTCTCTGATATCACTTCATTCATGACTTCTAAAAGTGGGAGAGACAAGGTTTCTTCAAATGTTTTGTAAAATTCCACAGGCAATCCATCTGGATCTGGGCTTTTCCATTATTTTGTTTTTTAAGTGCTTCTATTAGCTCCATCATTGTCATTTTACTTTCCAACATTATTCTAGTTTCATCTGATATCTGGGGAAGATTAGCATCCTGTAAATATTTTTTAACTCCCCCTTCTTCCATTTTCTCTTGTTGATACAGCTTAGCATAGTAGTCTTGTATAATTTTATTTTTTTCAGCATTTCCATAATGAAATTGTTCTTGCTCATCTCTTAATTGGAATATTTTCTTTGCTTTTCTCTCTTTTTTCAATTTATATGCCAGCCATCTGCCTGGTTTATTTGTATTTTCAAAATAATTCTGTTTAGTGCCTCTGATTTTTTGTGCCAGTTCTTCCTTTTCCAATGGATCCATTTTATGTTTGATTGTATCCATTTTTATTTTAACATCTTTTTTTTGTGGAGATCTCTGTAACTCTTTTTCAAGTTTTTTATAGTCATTGTCTAGGGCTTTATGCGTTTTGTCTTTTCTTTAAGTTTCTCTTCCTTGTATAGTCTATTATCGGACCTCTAATAACAGCCTTCATTGTGTCCCAAAGATTCTGCATTGATGTATCTTCTTATCTATTTTCTTTAAAGAAAAAAGTTAATTCTTTTTCCATTTTCTGTATAAAATCTTTTTCTTTCAATATGATATTATTTAATGTCCATCTAGATATTGTCCTTTGGCCTTTCCATTTAATTGTAATTGGATTATGATCCGCCCATGTGCTTGTTTCAATCTCAATTTCTTGTACATTGCAAATCAATTATGTTGAAGCCCATATCATATCAATTCTGGAAAATGATGAATGTCTATTTGAATAAAAAGTATATTGTTCTTTTGTAGTATTTTTTTCTCTCCGTATGTCTTTCAAGTTTATTTCATCTATCATCCTAAAGAAGGATTTCGGAAGCAGTTTTCTATTTAACTTTGTTGTTTTGTGTGTTTTATAGTCCATGTTCTGATTTACAATGCCATTAAAGTCTCCCATCATACAAATATCAACATAGTCCTAGTCCGAGATTTTTTTGTGCAATTTTTTTATAAAATTCATCTTGATTTTCATTAGGAAAATAGATTCCAATTAAGAGTATTTTTTAAATATTATCCATAATTTCCACCAGCAAAATTCTTCCCTCTTCATCTGCATAGATTAATTTCACTGGAATGGTATCTTTAATATCAAAGATCACTCCTCTTTTCTTGCAATTTGCCAGTGTAGTAAATATTTTCCCAAGCTTCGGTTGTGTTAGTAGGTGTTCATGTCTCTTTTGAATATGCACTTCTTGTAGGCAGATTAAATCGAATTTTAGTTTTTCTAATTAGTGAAATATTTTCCTTCTTTTAATTGCTGAGTTAAGTCCATTTATATTGATTGTAATCATTTTTTTCCTCCATATTTATACTTTATATACAGGATTTATCGCTCTAGTTGATCTGGGTTCTCGTTGTTCTCTGAGATTTGCACCGCCCACCACACCTTCTTCCTTATCAATTCCGCCTACGGCTCCTTCTACTTTTTCAGTCTCGATTATAGGTGTCTCCAGTAGCTGTAACACTAGTTCATCTTTTCCAGTTTTCTCAGCCATTTCTCTGAAATGTTTTGCATAGAAAGCTTCTGCCTTGTCAATTGTATCTATTCTATATCTTTGTCCTTGCCATGTAAATAATAGACCTTCTGGTATGAGCCATCTGTAGTTAACACCTTTTTTAATCAGAACCTTAGTCAAGAATTGATATTCTCTTCTCTCTCACTCTTCTCGGAATTTGTTTCAGAACTACAACCTCCTTGCCTTTATATTCTAATCTCTCATTTTCTGTAGTATTTGTAGTTTGATTGCTTTCTTGGTAAATCTTACATGGACTTCCCTTGGAAGAGCATTTCTCATTGCATATCTTGTATATACTCGAAATGCTTCATCTATGACATCCATCAACTTTTCTTGGGATATCTCTAAAACGTTTATCAATATCTCAGATATTATCCGTACTAAGTTCTCTCCTCTTTCTTCTTCTATGTTTTGAAATCTTAAAAAGAATTCAGACCTATCCATCTCCCATCCTAATATTCCACTGCTCTCCCTTCCCACGTCGCTCAATCTGCTGTCTAACTCCTCAATCTTCTTCTCTTCTTGTTGAACCTTTTCTTCAATTTTTGGGATTCTATCTTCATATTTTATCATCCAGTTTTGCATATCTTCAATTTTTCCTTCAATTTTAGCAACTTTTTGTTCTATTTTTTTGGGTTTGCTGCTCTATGTTCTCAGTCTTCTTTACAATGGTGTCTAACTTTTCATCCTTACTATCAGTTCCTGTTTGTAATTTCTGTATCGCTTGCATGATTGAATCTAAAGTTATTCCCTTCTCCTTTTCTTGTTGAAGCATCAATTCTGTATTGATCTTTGTCCTCCTGCTGGTGAGGAGGCAGGGGTTGTTGTTGTAGAACCAATAGGTGTTGTTTTTCTACTCATCTTCTAATTTTTTTCTTTTATAATCTAGTCCAGTTAATATCACAAAAATTTGAACATCAACTTAGGAGGATAACAGTTTATAAGTAAAGGGGGGAGAAAAAAGAAGGGGGAAAGAAGAAAAAATGAAAATCTTTCACTTAAAAAGAAAAATAAGAAAGAGAAGGGAAAAAGAAAGGAAAATAAAAAAGAGGAGAGGAAAAAAAGTCTTCAATCCAATTTACTTATATTTTAAGGTAAACCATCCATTTGTCTCTAAAATCTTCAAAAAATAAGAATAAAATAAAGAGAGCAACTAAAAAAAATCAAAAATCAATACTTCAAAGAGCCAAGGGGAAAATAATCACCATCTTCCCAGCAAGATAATATAAGAATAGTATAGAAACTGCCACCAAGCTAGAAAAAAAGAATAGATTAAGTCTCTTTTTTTGTTTAAGATAAGAGTCTTTCCAAGGTCACTCTGGGCTTTCCCTTAAGGCTTCTATTTAGTCTAAAGTAAGTTTCCAGATACTGAAAGTTCCACAGAAAACAGCTGTGCAAACAAATGTATTCCTGTCCCTTTCAGCCCTAAACAAATAACCTTTAAGGGAATCGCTTCTCTCTAGTAACAATGTTTCAAGTCCACTAGATGGCAGTGTTAATTGTATCAACTCTCAATGCTTGCTTCTTCGTCTTAAAAACTTTAACTTTTCTTATAGAAAAATAACAGAGATATAACAAAAGTAGCCAAACCAGAAATAAAGGAGAAAAGAATCTTCAGGGCAATTAAGATTTAAGTATATTCAATGTCCCCCACAAGGTCCAAGATTAAAAGCATAAAGAAGCGCAATGAGCCAATCCACATTGAATTACGATGCGAGTCCAGCCTGGCTTCCGAAAGTAAAAAGGGGGAAAAAAGGGACTTCAATTGGCCAACTGATCTTTGCCGCTTTTCTCTCTAGTCAGCCTTATTTTAAATTAAGTTTCCAAATTCAGGGTGTTCTCTTTCCCATGGAAAAAAGGGTTTAAAAACTCTCACCAACACGACATGCTTCTCTCCTGCGCTTGCGTGTAGGGGCTGTCAGCATCTTCAGCAGCCTGGTGGCAAAGGGGGCTTTTTCCGGGTCACCACAGACTTTGCGAATGTCTCTGGGACCACTGGATCTCCCCCTACCTTTCACCGCCTCTTTGGGACGGCTTAGACTCAGATTGAGTCGTCCAGATGATCCGAATTAGACGGCTATTCCAGAGAGATCGGAACGGCCATCTTCTCACTGCGATGTGAAGCCCCTCCCCCCCAGGGGTGATTCATTTTGACCTTGCTTTTGCCATTTCCTTTTATTCGGGCCACACAAACCTTTACGGCTTCCTTTTTACATTTACGGAGCCAGTCAGTATTTTGTTGCACTGCTATCTGCCACTGGTCAATATACTGATATTGATCTGGGTGACCAGTTTTAGCATCGGTTATGATCTGATGTACTTTTGAAATGACGTCTGGATTTATTTATTTATTTATTTTATTTTATTAAATTTATAGACCGCCCCCTCTCCCCGAAGGGATTAATCCCCCCGAAGGGATTAAAAGTGCCCTCAGGTTTCATCCTATATTAAAGGTTGGCCATTCGTTCTCACAGAGTCTTTTTAGCTCCCCAGGGTTGGGTTTGGGATCTCCATAATCTCCACTAAAAGCTCTCTTGAAAGTTTTTCAACATGCACTTGTTGAGTGTTTGAGGAACGCTCCCCCCCCCCATGTTCTATTTCTAACACACTTTCTGCTGACCTGCGGCCCCGGAGAATCACAGCCACCAACAGGAACTGCACCCACACAAACCTAGAGCCTCATTAGGATACGCCGGTTCCGTTTGGAAGGGACGCTATCCCAGGCTCAGGGGGGTGATCGGGCCCCCTCTTCCACTCCTAACTGAGTGGGTGCAGGCGTCTTCTTTCTCAGCTGGCATAATTTTTATTAACTTGTCCTGATCCTGGTCAGATTCTTGGATCGGTGGTGTCCTCCGGATGTCCAAGAGAGGTTGTCAGCCCTCTCCTGGAGGAAGGTCTCCGTCAGCGCCTGAAGATGGGCAAGACGGCCTCGATGGGGCACCAGTCGGCCCGTTCCGTCCTCAGCGAAATATCGCTCTAAGCCCTGCTGTGGTCGCCAGAATTGTTGCAGAAAATGACAGGCTTTAGACTTCTCAGGATACAGGAGGAGTTTATTAGGCTGCCAGGTTCAGAAAGCTATCCCATGGCTAACTTGCGAATTTCTGAACGATCTTCATTATCGAAGCACGCGTTCTTTTTTTTTTTTAATTGAAAAAGTTTTATACAAACAAATTTTCCCCCTTTTAACCCCCCCACCATACAATGTAAATCTCATACAGATGCTATGCCCCCTCCCCTCCCCCAAACCCCCCCAAATTTTCTCATTCAAATATTATGCTAAATACTTTACCCCCTCCCCTCCCCATCTTAAAATAGATTACTCATTCACATATAATACCCTCTCACCTCCCAACAAACATAATATAAGTTTCTCTTAAAGTAACAATAGCCCATTAATCCCATCTTCTAAGTTAATTAAACATATATAAATCATAATATAAATTTCTCTTAAAATAACAATATTTCATTAATCCCATCTTCTAGTTTAATTATGCATATATATTACCCCACCCTCCACCCTAACCCACCCCCACCTCCCAGTCAAACCCCCCCCCCTGACTTCCGCTATACACCACTCTAACAATTCCAAGCAGCCCATGTATTATTTACTTGAATCATCTATCAGTCTAAACATTCTTACCTAAAGGCTACATAATACCTCCTAGTCTGGTATTTATTCTGTATGTAATCAATCCATTTTACCCATTCCTGTGTATAATTCTCCTGCTTCTGAGCTTTTAAGAAAGCTGAAATTATTGCCATTTCAGCGAACCCCGCCACCTTCTGAATCCATTGATCAATTGTCGGTAAAAAATCTTTTTTCCAATGTTGCGCGATCAACAACCTAGCTGCTGTGACCATATACAAGACCAATTTTGTTTCCCCTTTAGTAAAATCCTTAGCTATACCCAATAAAAACATTTGCGGAGTGAATTGTATTCTTTTCTTAAATACATTTTGCATAACCCACCATATTTTTATCCAAAAAGCTTTAACCTTGTTGCAAGTCCACCATACATGAAAAAAGGTAGCATCTAGGCACCCACATCTCCAACATTTTGGTTGAATATTTGGGTACATGCATGATAATTTTTTAGGATCTAAATACCATCTGTAAAACATTTTATAAAAGTTCTCCCTTAAATTCTGTGACTGTGTAAATTTAACATTCTGAACCCATATTTTTTCCCGCGTTTCCAACATGACCACTTCACCAAAATTCTGAGCCTATTTAATCATACAATCCTTAACCAATTCACTCTCTGAGTCTCTTTCTAACAGTACATTATATATTCTTTTAACTTGTTTTGGGCCAGTCTCTTTTATCTGCTTGATCAGTTCCACTTCTTTATCCATAAAACCGACCCTACGATCTTCTTCCCATCTCTTCTGTAGCTGTATGTAATGTAACCAATTTAAAATAATTCCTTCTTCCAACAGTTGTTCCAAAGTTTTTAACTTCCATTCGTCCCCATCAGCAATAAGCACATCTTTATATAAACAACCCCCGAGTGACTTAATATTCATAATCCCCATGGTGTCTGCAAGATCCAACCAAAGCGGTATTTTATAATCCCAATTGAGCCGGTGCTTCTTCCATATTCTCATCAAGGCACTTTGGAGAACATGATTGTTAAACACTTTATCCACCCTATCTTCATAAAAAAAGATATGCATGCCATCCCAGAACAAGATCATGGCCTTCTATATTCAGCAAATCCATTTTTGTTTTCCCAAACCAATCTGCTACATGCGTTAGTACCGCGGCTTCATAGTACAATCGAAGGTTTGGGAGTCTAAGGCCGCCTCTTTCACGAGTATCTTGCATAATCTTCATCTTTACTCTCGGTTTTTTCTCCTTCCAAACAAATTTATTTAATGTTGTTTGCCAATTTAACAAAGTTTTATCTGATTTGAGCACCGGAATCATCTGGAATAAAAAGATAAATCTAGGTAGAATGTTCATTTTAATTGCTGAGATCCTTCCAAGCAAAGACAATTGTAATTTTTTCCACACTTCAAGATCTTTCTGTATCTTTTGCCACAACACTTCATAGTTATTTAAGAAAAGTTTTGTATTTGATTCTGTTATTTGTATTCCTAAATATTTGACCTTGGAGACTATTTCAAAACCTGCTAAACTTACAAGTCTCTTTCTTTGAGTCTCTGTCATGTTTTTAACCATCATTTTCGTTTTGTTTTGATTTAGTCTAAACCCAGACACCATGCCAAATTCTACTATGATATTTTTCATCTGGATTATTGACTTCAAAGGATGTGAAAGGGTAACAACCAGATCATCGGCAAATGCTCTAGTTCTGTATTCCTTTTGCCTGATAGCTATGCCATCTAAGGATTTTGAGTCCTGAATTGCATTCAACAAGACTTCCAAGGTTAAAATAAATAACAATGGGGATAATGGGCAACCTTATCTTGTGCCTTTTTGTATCTCGAAAGTTGTTGACAAATTTCCATTAATAATAAGTTGTGCATTTTGTTGCTGATAAAATGCTCCAATCGCCTGCCAAAATCGTGGTCCCATATCCAAAGATGGATATGGAAGCACGCGTTCTTATACATTCTCAAAAGCAGCACAAGACGGAAATACTTAACTCATTTCTTATTGGTTATTTTGAGGAAAAAGCCTTATAACAGTGATGGCGAACGTATGGCACGCATGCCACAGGTGGCACACGGAGCCATTTGTCAGGGCACGCAAGGCGTTGCCCTGTTATCTGGCCAGCGCGCATGCGCGTGCTGGCCAGCTGAGTTCACCCTTTCTTAAAGCCATTTTTCGCCCTCCCCCAGACTCCAGAGGCTTTATAGGAGCCTGGGGAGGGTGAAAAGAGCCTCCCCTGCCCCTCTCCCTGAGGCCCTCCGGAGACTTCATGAGCTTCCATGAAGCCTACATAGCGCAAAAAACCAGCCCTATGGGCAAGCCGGAGGTTCGGGAACGGACTTCCGGTTTGCTCGGAGGGTCGTTTTGAGCACTCCAAAGGCATCAGGGAAGCCTCCTGAACCCTCCAGAAGGCGTTGGGGGGCGGGGGAGGCTGTTTTCGCCCTCCCCAGGCTCCTACAAAGCCTCTGGAGCCTGGGGAGGGTGAAAAAAGCATGTAAAAATGGGGGGGAGCGCCTGTAGTGTGTGCATGCACACTGGGGGGGTCGCGCATTGCATTATGGGTGCAGCACACCCACACACGACCCCCCTGCGCTCCCCCCACTTATGGCATGCGAGCCAAAAAAGGTTTGCCATCGCTGCCTTATAAGTAGGTGGGGGTCTTACTACTCCTTTTGTTACAGGCATGGACTGTGTGTCATTAACGAACTTTATTTGAACCTTGTGGTTTGGACTTTTGACATAGCTACATTGGCTGGAACATCTTGTGGTTAGAGGCTGATGACATTTTCCTGTCCCTTTTATGCACGTCTTCATTCTTATATTTTAATTCATATTTTATTCTACTTTACCAGGGCCCTTAAGCAAGCTGCATGCACGATTAGTCTTGAGAACAGGACGATCCAGGCCACGGTTATCCCACGTGGGTTAGTCCTCTCCTCCATATTATTTTTAGATGAAGAAATGTCCTCCTGGCTTCAGTTCCAAGTGGGGGAAAAAGACACTGGGAACATGGAGGCTGCTTGGAAAGATGGTTTTAATGGTGGACAGGATCACATGACTTGAGTTCCTGAACAGAAAAGGGGGATCAGATGCTTCCAGATGTTGGGTGAAGAAGAACAAAAGAGAGACAGAGAGATGCTGAAAGTCCCTGGTTTTATGCCCTCCCTAGCCTTTGATCTTGAGCTTGTATTCTGATTGGTTGTCAGACTCCCAAGGGGGCCATGCAGGAGCAACTCTCTAGGCCAGCGATGGCGAACCTTTTTTGGCTCGCGTGCCACAAGTGGGGGGATCGCGGGGGGGTCGTGTGCGGGTGTGCTGCACCCATAATGCAACACGCCCCCCCAGTGCGCATGCACGCACAACACGCCCCCCCCCCCAATTTTTACATGCTTTTTTCGCCCTCCCCAGGCTCCAGAGGCTTTATAGGAGCCTGGGGAGGGTGAAAAGAGCCTACCCCGCCCCTCCGGAGGCCCTCCGGAGGCTTCAGGGAACGTCCAGAGGCTTCCCTGAAGCCTTCGGAGCGCTTAAAACCACCCTCCGAGCAAACTGGAAGTGACTTCCTCGTACCGGGTACCGGGTTCTTATTACCACATGTGGTGGACTTGTATTGAAGCTAAAAGATACTGGACTTTTACCGACAATTGATCAATGGATTCAGAAAGTGGTGGGGTTTTTCCAAAATGGCAAAAAATTCAGCTTTCTTAAAAGGTCAGAAGCAGGAGAATTATACACAGGAATGGGTAAAATGGATTGATTACATACAGAATAAATATCAGACTAGGAAGCACTATGTAGCCTTTAGGTAAGAATGTTTAGATTGACAGATGATTACAGTAAATAATATATGGGATGCTTGGAATTGTTAGAGTGGTATATAGCGGAAGTCAGGGGGGTGGGTTTGATTGGGAGGTGGGGGAGGGTTAGGGTGGAGGGTGGGGAAATATACATGTTTAATTAATCTAGAAGATGGGGTTAATGGGCTATTGTTACTTTAAGAGAAACTTATATTATGATTGTTGGGAGGTGAGGGGGTACAATATTTGAATGAGAAATTTATTTTAAGACGGGGGAGGGGAGGGGGTACAGTATTTATATGTGATGTACATTATATGTCGGGGGGGGGTAAAAAGGGGGAAAATTTCTTTGTATAAAACTTTTTCAATAAAAAAAAAGATACTGGACTAAGATTCACATGTGGTTGGAGAAAATGATACACAAACACATAGACCTTAAAACAGAGATTTTTTTTATTGAGAAACATATCAGAAATTTACAATAAAGACTTGAAATATTTGATTATAAACATTTTAACAGCAGCTAGAATCGTATTTGCAAAAAATTGGAAAAATGAAACAATACCAAAACAGGAGGAAGTTATTCGAAAGATAATGGAATGTGCTGAAATGAGCAAATTGACATTTGAAATCAGAGAACAAGAAAATGAGCAATTTTATAAGATATGGGATTTGGTTTATCAGTGGTTGGACAAAAAAATCTGGAAATGAAAAATGTTTTATTTATGTTTTAATTGAAGGAGATAAGTGATAATACAATTATGTTGTTAAATAGATTAATAACGATACAATGAAAGACTGACATATATATGAATTGAACAATTTAGAATGCTTTGTTTTAAAATGAAGGATAAGGATAATAATGAATCTATGTACGTTTAATAGATGATTGGTGATATTATGCATAATTCTAGGTAGTGATGTATATAGTCATTATAAAGATATCTTTTTTTTTTGCCAAAAACCTTTTAATTTATTTTTAATTTTCAAAACAAACATAAAAATCCTCCTTCTTTACATCCTGTAGAAAGTGTATCAGTTGGTTACAAACGGTTTTTGTGCATCTCTTCTACCGTCATCAAGTATAATTCATATTAACTCTAGTGTCTTAACTCCAATGTTTATACATATTACCATCATCATACCTCTACTTTTATTTGACTGTAATTGTTTAAACGTCCATCATGAAATATAGCAAAATTTAATACATAACCACATACCGGCATTTCATTTACTTATTTATAAAAGCCTCCATTAACATTAAATCCTTATATCCTATTCTAGCTAAACATCCATAATATATAATTATTATAACTTTATAATGCCTTGGTAAGGCCACACTTGGAATACTGCATTCAGTTCTGGTCGCCACGATGTAAAAAAGATGAGGAGACTCTAGAAAGAGTGCAGAGAAGAGCAACAAAGATGATTAGGGGACTGGAGACTAAAACATATGAAGAACGGTTGCAGGAACTGGGTATGTCTAGGTATGTCTAGCTTAAGAGAAAGAAGGACTAGGGGAGACATGATAGCAGTGTACCAATATCTCAGGGGTTGCCACAAAGAAGAGGGAGTCAAGCTATTCTCCAAGACACCTGAGGACAGAACAAGAAGCAATGGGTGGAAACTAATCAAGGAGAGAAGCAACCTAGAACTGAGGAGAAACTTCCTGACAGTTAGAACAATTAATCAGTGGAACAGCTTGCCTCCAGAAGTTGTGAATGCCCCAACACTGGAAGTCTTTAAGAAGATGTTGGATAGCCATTTGTCTGGAACGGTATAGGGTTTCCTGCCTAGGCAGGGGGTTGGACTAGAAGACCTCCAAGGTCCCTTCCAACTCTACTATTGTATTAATTGTATTAATAACAACGTTTTCTGATCCTCCTTTATTTATTTATTTTATTTATTACTTGAACTTATTAGTCGCCCCCTCTCCCCACAGGGACTCGGGGCGACGTACAAAACTATTATATAGCGTACAGAGGAGGTAAGAATAAATAAATAAGTTACAATACCTAAAAAAGTTAAAACCCCAGTGAAATTAACCCTTAAAAACTAAAATTACCAATTAAAAATGCCCTGGGCTGGAGAGATTGTAGTATTATGCCAGGTCAGCTAGTCGAAACAGGTAGGTTTTCAGCTTCATACGGAAGGAGCGAAGGTCGGTTGTTGTCCTGATGTCTGGGGGGAGGTCATTCCAAAGGGTGGAGCCCACTACAGAGAAGGCCCTACTCCTGGGCGTCGCCCTCTGGCACTCTCTGGAGGATGGCACCCGGAGTAGTCCCTCTCTGTGTGAGCGGACGGGTCGCAGGGATGTATGGGGCAGGACGCGATCCCGCAGGTAACTAGGCCCTGTGCCATGGAGCGCTTTGAAGGTGGTAACCAGCACCTTGAAGCGCACCCGGTAGGCCACAGGAAGCCAGTGCAGCTCGCGCAGGATGGGTGTTATATGGGAGAACCTCGATCTCCCCATAATTACCCGCGCGGCTGCATTCTGGACCAACTGCAGTCTCCGGGTGCACCTCAAGGGGAGCCCCATGTAGAGAGCGTTACAGTAGTCCAGGCGAGACGTCACCAGCGCGTGAGTGACTGTGCGCAAGGCCTCCCGGTCCAAAAGGGGCCGCAATTGGCGCACCAGGCGAACCTGGTGGAACGCCCCCCTCGCCACGGCTGCCACGTGATCTTCCATAGACAGCCGGGCATCAAGGAGGACGCCCAAATTGCGCGCCCGTTCCACCGGGAGGCCTTACAATTTACATCCAATTTCCTTATATTATACCCATACATATATATAGATTATTATTATTATCCTTTCTTTATTTGGCTATATTCTATGTCACAACATTTCCCCCCTAATAATCAAAACTTAACTGTGTCTAATTTAGTTCTCTTTTTTATTGTTATTATTATTAACCTTTATATATAATCTCGGGTATCATTCAATATTCATATCCAATTATTGCTTATCATAACACTAACAATAAAGATTCTTGGTGTTGATAGTTTAATAAGGAAGTAATGAAAGATTGGTATATCTATGAAGTGACAGTCACAACTGACAGTTAGAACAATTAATCAGTGGAACAGAAGTTGCCTCCAGAAGTTGTGAATGCCCCAACACTGGAAGTCTTTAAGAAGATGTTGGATAGCTATTTGTCTGAAACGGTATAGGGTTTCCTGCCTAGGCAGGGGGTTGGACTAGAAGACCTCCAAGGTCCCTTCCAACTCTACTATTGTATTGTATTGTATTGTATTGTATTGTATTGTAAGTGAGCATTTAGAATACTTTATTTAAAAATGAAGGAGAATATTTTTGTTGGAATGTGTTCTGACCCCCTCCTCTTGTATACCAAGACACTCCGACACAAAGTCTCTTCAAAGATGTTTATTGACATACAGGTTCCACCTTGGCAGCAATCCAGACTGCCAAGGTCAAGATAGCACTCTGGGCAGCAATCCAGCTACAGCGACACCTCTTGGCAGCAATCCAGCTACCAAGCTCCAGATAATCACCTTAGCAGCCAAGGTCCAGGGAACAGATTGACAGTAATCCAGGTAAAATCTTTAGCAGCAATCCAGCCTGCCAAAGTACGACACAGATCTGAGCTTCTCCAACTCCAATGATCAGTTGATTCCTGCAAAGGGTGTGTCCACAAGCAGTCCCTTTATAGTCTGGAGAGGAGTCTAATGATCAGCAGCTGAGAGCCATTATCTCCGGTAATTGCTCAATTGCTCCTTACGCTGGGTAGCACGTCGGTAACGAGCATCTAATAGCTCACTGCTGTCTGACTCACTGTCCTGTGACTCCTCTCCACTGCTCCAAGGCATGACATCAGGAGCCCCCTTCCTTTGGCTTTCACCACTGCTCCATGCCTCAGGCGCCCCCTGGTGGCCAACCAGCCTCTCTGCGCCCTGCTCAGCGTCGGAACCCTGTCCAGGGTCCCCCACCTCCTCTTGAGCCGACTCAGAGGACACCTCGCTGTCGGAGTCTGGTGGCAGCGGCACCGGCACCGGCTGGGCCACAACAGGAATGTATGATGTACAAGGACATCAATGAACGTAAGAAGGTCTTGGAGAGTAAATGAAAATTTATTTAGATACGAAAAAAATGTTGATGAACTTAAAAAACACATGAAGGAATTTTTCAGTTTTAACATGAATAAGGGTACTCCCATTGAAACAGTTTGGGATGCAAGTAAAGCTTATATGCGTGGGGTCTTGATACATATGAACTTTAAACATAAACAAATTAGACAGAAAAGGAGAATGGAATTGGAAGATGAGATAAAAAGCAAGGAACAGCTGCTTATAACAAACCCGAATGACCAGGCGCCCCAGATGGCGCTAAAGCTGTTGAAAGATCAATTTCAGATGCTTATAGCAGAACAAACAGCAACTAATTTACAATTTGCTAAACATAACACCTTTGCTAACGCTAATAAACCTGGTAGGTGGTTAGCTTATACTTTGAGAAGGAATATGAATGACAGAATTATTGACAAAATTGAGTTTCGAGGGAAGATGGTATATCAACAAGAGTTGATTAAAAAATCATTTGTGGACTATTATACTAAGCTATATGCACAGGATAATATACAGAACATGTTAATAGATGATTTTTTGGAAGGAAAAAGGGTTGCTAAAATTTCTGTGTGTCAAAAGGCAAACTTGGAACGTCTTATAACTGCTGATGAGATCACTTTAGTTATAAATCAACTTAAATTAGCTAAGGCTCCAGGGACTGATGGTTTGACTGCAATGTATTATAAAACTTTACAACTGGAAATGATTGAATATCTTACACAACTATTTTGTAATATACAACAAGGAGGTAAAATACCTCCCTCATGGAAAGCGGCTTTTATCTCATTGATACCTAAAGATAAAGAGGGCCCTAAGAAACCAGAGGATTACAGGCCGATATCTCTTCTGAACACAGATTATAAAATATTTGCTAAGGTACTAGCCAACAGATTGATGCCGGTTATCCAAGAGATTATTCATCATGATCAAGCAGGATTTATTGAAGGCAGACATATGAAGGAGAATGTAAGGCAACTCATAGATTTAATTGACTATCTTGATAAGAATAAGCAGATCTCTGCAGTGCTGGTTTTCTTGGATGCAGAGAAGGCCTTCGATCGAGTGAACTGGAACTTTCTAACCAAGACTTTGGAAAAGATGGATATGGGACCACGATTGCGGCAGGCGATTGGAGCAATTTATCAGCAACAAAATGCACAACTTATTATTAATGGAAATTTGTCAACAACTTTCAAGATACAAAAAGGCACAAGACAAGGTTGCCCATTATCCCCATTGTTATTTATTTTAACTTTGGAAGTCTTGTTGAACGCAATTCGGGACTCAAAATCCTTAGATGTCTCTACAGAAATAGAGCACAACAATAATGAGAACTATCTTGAATGCATTTGGGTCAATATTAAAGGTTGTGGGGGAAATGACATTGCCATAGGTCTATACTACAGGCCACCCAACCAAGCAGAGGAAGAAGATGAACTCTTTGCTAGTCAGCTAACTAAGGTATGTAGGAAGCACACCACAATAGTAATGGGAGATTTTAACTACCCTGACATCAACTGGGAAACAAACTCTGCACCAAGTGGAAGATCCAACAGGTTCCTAACAAACCTAGCAGACAACTTTGTTTTCCAAAAAGTAGAGAAGGAAACAAGGGGATCAGCCATACTGGACTTAATTCTCACTAACAGAGAGGAAATGATAGAAGGTGTTGAAGTCATAGGAACCCTGGGGGCAAGTGACCATGCAATATTGGAATTCAACATTATCCAAACACAAGTAGTAGAACAAAGTCAAACTAGAGTCTTGGACTTTAAGAAAGCTAATTTCAATAAACTTAGAGAGAGCTTGGGAAAAATTCCATGGATGAGAATCCTCGAGGGGAAAACAACTCAAGAAGCTTGGGAAATTTTGAAAAATGAGATTAGAAAAGCCCAGTCTAACACAATACCAATGAAGAAGAAAAACAACAGCTCCCAAAAGAAACCAGCATGGCTGCATAAACAACTATCTGACAAACTGAAAGACAAAAAAAGTAAGTATAAAAAGTGGAAGGAGGGGGACATAACTAAGGCAGAATATCAGCAAATAGCCCGAGCCTGTAAAGATGAAGTGAGGAAAGCTAAGGCTCACAATGAAGAAAGGCTTGCCACAAAAGTAAAAATTAACAAAAAAAGCTTCTTCCAACATGTTAAAAACAAGAAAAAAGTTAAGGAAACAATTGGTCCATTGCTAGGAGAAAGTGGCAAGAAGGTGACAAGCAACAGGGAGAAAGCAGAACTATTTAACTCATGTTTTGCATCTGTCTTTACACAAAGGGATAAAACAGTCCAACCTATCAAAAGCAGCACCACAAAATTAGGAACACAAATTGAAATAGGGAAGAAAATGGTAAGTGAGCACCTGTCTACCCTAGATGAGTTCAAATCACCAGGACCGGATGGATTACACCCCAGAGTTCTGAAGGAACTAGCAGACGAGATCTCAGAACCACTGAATTATATCTTTCAGAGATCCTGGAACACCGGGGAACTACCAGAGGACTGGAAAAGAGCTGATGTGGTTCCCATCTTCAAAAAAGGGAAAAAATTAGATCCAGGAAACTACAGACCTATCAGCCTAACCTCAATACCAGGAAAGATTCTGGAAAAAATAATCAAGCAACGAATTTGCGAACACCTAGAAGCAAACAAAGTAATAGCCAAAAGCCAACATGGATTTGTCAAAAACAGATCATGCCAGACTAATCTTATTGCATTCTTTGATAATGTGACAAAATTAGTGGACCAGAGGAATGCCGTTGATATAGTCTACTTGGACTTCAGTAAGGCTTTTGATAAGGTAGACCATAACCTACTACTAGATAAAGTAGAAGAATGTGGGTTAGACAGCATCACCACCAGATGGATTGGTAACTGGCTGACCAACCGCACTCAACGTGTAGTTCTCAATGGAACTGCATCTACATGGAGGGAAGTATGCAGTGGAGTACCCCAAGGCTCTGTTTTAGGCCCAGTACTCTTCAACATCTTCATCAATGATTTGGATGAGGGAATAAATGGGGAACTCATCAAATTTGCAGATGATACCAAGCTGGCAGGAATAGCCAACACTCCAGAAGATAGGCTTAAGATACAGAAGGATCTTGACAAACTTGAACATTGGGCACTATCTAATAAAATGAAATTCAATGGTGAAAAGAGTAAGGTTCTCCATTTAGGCAACAAAAACGGAATGCACAGGTACAGTATAGGTGATACCTTACTCAGTAGTAGTAACTGTGAAAGGGATCTTGGAGTCCTAGTGGACAACCATTTAAATATGAGCCAGCAGTGTGCAGCAGCTGCCAAAAAAGCCAACACAGTTCTAGGCTGCATCAACAGAGGGATAGAATCAAGATCACGTGAAGTGTTAATACCACTTTATAATGCCTTGGTAAGGCCACACTTGGAATACTGCATTCAGTTCTGGTCGCCACGATGTAAAAAAGATGTGGAGACTCTAGAAAGAGTGCAGAGAAGAGCAACAAAGATGATTAGGGGACTGGAGACTAAAACATATGAAGAACGGTTGCAGGAACTGGGTATGTTTAGCTTAAGAGAAAGAAGGACTAGGGGAGACATGATAGTATTATTCCAATATCTCAGAGGTTGCCACAAAGAAGAGGGAGTCAAACTATTCTCCAAAGCACCTGAGGGTAGAACAAGAAGCAATGGGTGGAAACTAATCAAGGAGAGAAGCAACTTAGAACTGAGGAGAAATTTCCTGACAGTGAGAACAATTAATCAGTGGAACAGCTTGCCTCCAGAAGTTGTGAATGCCCCAACACTGGAAGTCTTTAAGAAGATGTTGGATAGCTATTTGTCTGAAACGGTATAGGGTTTCCTGCCTAGGCAGGGGGTTGGACTAGAAGACCTCCAAGGTCCCTTCCAACTCTACTATTGTATTGTATTGTATTGTATTGTATAGATGGCATAGCTATCAGGCAAAAGGAATACAGAACTAGAGCATTCGCTGATGATCTGGTTGTTACCCTTTCACATCCTTTGAAATCAATAATCCAGATGAAAAGTATCATAGTAGAATTTGGCATGGTGTCTGGGTTTAGACTAAATCAAAACAAAACGAAAATGATGGTTAAAAACATGACAGAGACTCAAAGAAAGAGACTTGTAAGTTTAGCAGGTTTTGAAATAGTTTCTAAAGTTAAATATTTAGGAATACAAATTTCAGAATCAAATACAAAACTTTTCTTAAATAACTATGAAGTGTTGTGGCAAAAGATACAGAAAGATCTTGAAGCGTGGAAAAAGTTACAATTGTCTTTGCTTGGAAGGATCTCAGCAATTAAAATGAACATTTTACCTAGATTTATCTTTCTATTCCAGATGATTCCGGTGCTTAAATCAGATAAAACCTTGTTAAATTGGCAAACAACATTAAACAAATTTGTTTGGAAGGAGAAAAAACCGAGAGTAAAGATGAAGATTATGCAAGATACACGTGAAAAAGGCGGCCTCAGACTCCCAAACCTTCGATTGTATTATGAAGCTGCGGTATTAACGCATGTAGCATATTGGTTAGGGAAAACAAAAATGGAATTGCTGAATATAGAAGGCCATGATCTTGTTCTGGGATGGCATGCATATCTTTTTTTATGAAGACAGGGTGGATAAAGTGTTCAACAACCATGTTCTCCGTAGTGCCTTGATGAGAATATGGAAGAAGCACCGGCCTAATTGGGATTATAAAATACCACTTTGGCTGGATCTTGCAGACACCATGGGGATTATGAATATTAAGTCACTCGGGGGTTGTTTATATAAAGATGTGCTTATTGCTGATGGGGGTGAATGGAAGTTAAAAACTTTGGAACAGCTGTTGGAAGAAGGAATTACTTTAAATTGGTTACATTACATACAGCTTCAGAAGAGATGGGAAGAAGATCGCAGGGTCGGTTTTATGGATAAAGAAGTGGAACTGATTAAGCAGATAAAAGAGACTGGTCCAAAACAAGTTAAAAGAATATATAATGTACTGTTAGAAAGAGACTCAGAAAGTGAATTGGTTAAGGATTGTATGATTAAATGGGCTCAGAATTTTGGTGAAGTGGTTATGTTGGAAACGTGGGAAAAAATATGGGTTCAGAATGTCAAATTTACACAGTCACAGAATTTAAGGGAGAATTTTTATAAAATGTTTTACAGATGGTATTTAGATCCTAAAAAATTATCATGCATGTACCCAAATGTTCAACCAAAATGTTGGAGATGCGGGTGTCTAGATGCTACCTTTTTTCATGTATGGTGGACTTGTAACAAGGTTAAAGCTTTTTGGATAAAGATATGGTGGGTTATGCAGAATGTATTTAAGAAAAGAATACAATTCACTCCACAAATGTTTTTATTGGGTATAGTTAAGGATTTTACCAAAGGGGAAACAAAATTGGCCTTGTATATGGTTACAGCAGCTAGGTTGTTGATTGCGCAACATTGGAAAAAAGGTTTTTTGCCGACAATTGATCAATGGATTCAGAAGGTGGCGGGGTTCGCTGAAATGGCTAAAATTTCAGCTTTCTTAAAAGCTCAGAAACAGGAGGATTACACACAGGAATGGGCAAAATGGATTGATTATATACAGAATAAATACCAGACTAGGAGTTATTATGTAGCCTTTAGGTAAGAATGTTTAGACCGATAGATGATCAGAGTAAATAGTATATGGGGCAAAAATTTCAGCTTTCTTAAAAGCTCAGAAACAGGAGGATTACACACAGGAATGGGCAAAATGGATTGATTATATACAGAATAAATACCAGACTAGGAAGTACTATGTAGCCTTTAGGTAAGAATGTTTAGACCGATAGATGATCAGAGTAAATAATACATGGGATGCTTGGAATTGTTAGAGTGGTATATAGCGGAAGTCAGGGGGGTGGGTTTGTGTGGGAGGTGGGGGAGGGTTAGGGTGGAGGGTGGGGCAATATATATGTATGAATAAATTAGAAGATGGGACTAATGAAACATTGTTAGGCTAGGAGAAATTTATATTAAGAGTTATAGATGTTAAATTAGCTTAGAAAATGGGATCAATGTGTTATTATTAATCTAAGAGAAATTTATATAGTGTTTGCTGGGAGGAGAGGGGTTATGAGTAATCTATTTTAAGATGGGGGAGGGGAGGGGGCAAAGTGTTTGGTATAATATTTGAATGTGAATTTTTGCGGGGGGTTGGGGGGGTATAGCATTTGTATGAGATTTATATTGTGTGGAGGGGGGGTGAAAAGGGGGAAAATTTGTTTGTACAAAACTCTTTTAATAAAAAAAAAATGAACGTAAGCATATTTGATGGATGATTGGCGGGATTATGCATAGTTGAAAGTAGTGATGTATAAATATAAATAGTTGGTAAATTTTTTTATACTGTAAAAATAATCAGAATGAGATAAGTGATTACATAAAGGTACATTATTATTAAACAGACAATCAAGAATGCAAGGGAATTAGGTTTATTGAAAGGAAAGAAATATGAACTGTAATTGAATATATGATGTACAATGAAAGTGAGGTACCTACTCATATTAGATGGAAAATTTGTGACTGTATACGTAATTGAAAATATGAATGCACAAAAGCTTGTAACCAAACGACATGCTGTACGTAATGCATGAGAATTTTTTATGTTGTGTTGTCTTATATGTTTAAACAAAAAAAAACTTTAAAAAAGAAAAGCCATGACAAGAAGATGGAAGCTCTGCCTGTGTGGTATGGGCCAGGCACACCAGAAGACCACAGAGCCGGGATGGCAGCGCAGGGGTTGCCATCCCCATTTTTTACAAAGGATCTGCCCCAGCTCAGCTCCCCTTCTGGCCCTGAAAGTGCTTAGTGGGAGCAGCCTCCAGGACTTGGGGTGGGGGGAGCTTTTCCAGTTATAAGGATAGGGGCCACAGGTGCCTTCTGGCTGCTGCTTGGCGCCACCACAGCTGTTCCCAGGAGGAAGAAGAAGGGAACCAGGAGGAGGAAAGCTAATTGGGGGTGGGGGGGAACTCATTTGTGTGGTGTGTGTGTGTGTGTGCTGCCCCTCGACTGCGGTAGCCACGGGGACTGACAAAGGAGCCTCTCGGAGCCCAGCCAGGGGCCCTTCCAGCCCTGCTTCGGCTTCCAGCTTGCCCGTCTCCTGCTGGCTCCCCTGGGAAGCTAAGCAGGGCCCGGTCCATTGGATGAGGGACAAAGGCCCGGGGCCTCCCTTGGTCGCAGGGAGGTTTTCCCTGCAGCTTCTACGGTCGGCGCCTCCGCGGCCTTCGCGCTCTCCGAGACCCGGGCCGGCAGGAGGGAGGCCAGCAGAGGGAGAACTACAATTCCCAGGATCCCTGGCGGAGCAACCCGGCCACGCCCCTCTCCCCGCCCCGCTGTCATCACGGACCTGCACGTGGAGGAGGCGTGGTCACCGCCGCCGCGCCCGCCCATTGGCCAGCGGTGGCTCGGGGCTCGCCCGGAGAGCCAATGCGCGCGTGGGAGGGCGGGGCCTCGCGGGGCCCGGAAGCTGCTTCGGGGAAGGGGGCGCCGCGCCTGCCGGACCCTCCGTCTCCCTCCCGCAGGAAGCGCCCCGAGGGAGGGCGGCGGCCGGCGCGAAGCAGGTGGAGGAGGAGGAGAGCCCGGCCCGCAGGTAAGGCGTGGGCGCCGCTGCTCCCGGTCTCCCCCGCGGCTCCTCTGGAGGACGGGGCGCCTCCGGCCGGCCATCCCCGCACGGCCACCTCCCGCCCCGCTCCGTCCCCGCTGCCTTCTCCGCCGCCGCTTCTCGGGCCCTGCGGGGCGCCTTGAGGGTTGGGCGGGGGACGCCACAGGGGGGTCAGTAAGGGGAGGGTCAAAGGAAGGGGGGCTCTCGACCCCCAGGGAGGAGGGGCTGCCCCGAGCGCCCGCAAAAGGCCGGCAAGGGTCGGGAGGGGAGGCAGTTCACGGGGGGGGAGAGGGAGGGGGAAGCCCCCCGTTTGTCCTTGCTTTGATGGAGCCCCCTCAGAGACAAAGAAATGGGGAGGGGGGAGGGCGGTGGGGGGCGGCGCAGGAGCTGCCAGTCGTCATGTCCTTGGCCAGGAGGCCTGCTGGAGCCACTCAGAGTGCCAAGGTGCTGCCCTGCCCTAGGCTTACCCTGGAGTGCCAGGCAGGGAGTGGGGAAACCGCTGCCCGCCTGCTCCTCCTCCTCGCCCTGTCCGAGAATTAGGCCTCTGAGTGAGTCAGCGCTGGGGATGGGGTGGGGGGCATCGGTGGCCATGTGGGTACTCTGTTTGGTCTGCCAGGCTTCCCAGGCTGTGTCTCAGGGGCTACAACATTCCCCTGCTGGCCAGTGGGGCGGGGGGGGGGGCAGCTTCTTCTCCAGGGAGACACGCCTGCTTTGCCATGGGGGTCAGCAGGATGGTGGGATTCCAGAACCCCCCATCTGGGAACACCTGGTGCAGGACTGTCACCCATGAGGCTGCTGGGGAAAAAGGCCAAATGGGGGAGGGAACCGGCTTGTTCAAGGTTGTTGAGCAGCCAGCCTCTCCTCCCCCACCCCAAACCTGTCACAGAAGCTTTGGCTCCATCACAGCTGTCCTCCAGCTCCCCCCCCCTTGCCATCCCTTTGATCATCCTTCCAGATGAGCTGGAGGGGGGGGAGGGACCTGGCCTGAATTGGAGGCCTTTTAATTGCAGCCTTGGGGGAGAGACATTCGCTCTGGGGCACAAAGCAAGCAGTGAAATTGTGGGCCTGGTGGGGTTGCAGAAGGGCTTGGAAGCGCCTTTCCCTGGGGGTCCTGGATGTTCCAAAGAGCCTGTGAATTCCTATCCCCCTCCCCCCCCTCCGCCCCCCCTCCAAGTCCTCATTCCCTATGGAGGAAAACGTTGGTGCAGCTTTTCTCCACAAGACTCCCTGGAGTCTGATCTTCTCCTATGCTCCCCATTACCTGGCTGGCCCTGGCACCAGAGCGCACAGACCATCTGGGTGGGCCTATTTGCCTATAGCAGCCTGGAGGAAGCAGGGATAGAAGAGGGCAGTTTGTTATGGGAAATCTGGATTTGCACGTGCGTGCGTGCGCGCACACACACACACACAAACACACACACGAACCTGCGTGTCTGCAGGAGGATTTGAAGGGGTCTGCAGTGTGGCACACAGGCAACAGCTCTGGGTACGGCTTGTCCCTCAGCCAAGTGGGGTATAATTAGCTCGTACAGGCATAGCTGTAACCTCTCCTTCACGTACACCTCCTTTGCAAGGAAGGAAAACGGCTTGGTTACTGTGTCCCCCTGGCCAGGTGGCCTCGGAGCCCCTCCGAAAACTGCCAGTGAACTCTGAGCGGATAGGGAGAGGCAAACAGTTAAGAGCAAAAATTTAAATCAAGCACAACTTGATGTCCTGCACTTCGCAGTTCTTTGTCACTGAAAAGCTGAAGTGGCAGCTCCTAGCCTGGCCCAGTGATTGACAGAGTCCAGGGTCTTTCAGCCTTGGCCACGAAAGGTGGGGGCAGGGACCGGCATGTCTCATAGGTCGGGCAATTTCCCCCCCAAAGGGTGGAAGGAACAAGATGGCAAAGGCGGGCATGAGGAGGGGATAAACGTGTCTTTTGGGGCCAGGGGGGCTTCAGGCCAGGAAGGCTGCAGGGCCGAAGCACAGGGCGAGTTGCTTGGCCTGTTGTGGAGGAAATGAAGCTGATGAAACTTTGCGTACTCTTCCCGGCTGAATTTGCACAATCCTCCGGTTGAAAATGTGGTTGGCCAGTTTGTGGCAAGCAGGTGAATTCGGGGAACCCTGGGTCAGTGGGCGTGCAAGCGGCCTCAGCCCCAGCAGCCGGAGGCGTGGGACCTTCCGGGGGGGGGGGTTTGGGCATTGTCCTCATTCCAAGCTCTGCCTTCAACACCCACAGGCTGAGCTAACTCCCACCCTGACAGTGTGTCTTGGGGGGGGGGGGTGTCTTAAGTGTCCCAGTGGCAAGAACCTGGGGGGACATGGGGGGGGGTCTGCTGTCTTGGTGTCCAAGGGGCTTTCAGATTTCAGGGGGCCCTTCAGCCTGGGGGCATTCCCCTTGCACAAGAGCCCCCTCCCAGCCACTGGGTCCCCCCCAGAAGCCAGCTGTGGATGCTTCCCTCCTTGGGGGGGGGAGGGCCGAGGGGCTGCCTGCAGCTGCCCAAACAAAGGCAGGAGGGCAGCGCAGGGAGGCAGGGGAGGGGGAGTCACCATGGCAACCCTGCTAGCTTGCAAGGACAAAAGCTTGGCAGGATGGCTGTGGGGAGGGGGGCAGCCCCATCACCCGAGGTCACAGGGTTGTGACCACACCGGGCATCCCCCCCAGCTTCCCCAGTTGGGGAGACCCCTCCTCCTTTCCTGGGGCCCAAGTGGGTTAGCTTCTGCGGGGTGGATTGTCTGCTGCCCCCCCACCCTGGCTTGGCTCATGCGCAAGAGCGGCTGGGAGGTGGTAGCTCCCCTATTCTCTGCCCCCCCCCCCCGCCGCGCTTTTGCAGGTAGACGGCGGGGGTTTCAGTAACAAAGCCCCCCCCCCCCCGAGTTCCGTGGAGAAGGATGCTGGGAGGATTTGCGCGCTCTCCGGGCTGCGGAGCATGGGGTCTGTAGTCCGCACCAGGGTCGGGGCTGTGAGGCCAAGGGGCTGAAAGCGCTGATTTCCTTCTGCTCGCCCGGCTCTCGCTCGGGGCCGCCGCCGCCGCCCCCCTCTCCTGCAAAGCAGCGGGGAGGGGGAGGGGGAGGGGGGAGGAAAGAGCAGCGCAGTTGAGCGGGGGGGGGGCTCTGCCACCACCGAGGGAGCGGAGGGGAGGGGAGGCGGGGCGAAGGGCGGTCCGGCGGGGCCGGGCATCGGCGGGGCGGAGACGGGTCGGGGCCGGCAGCCCCGCCCAGGCGGCCCTCCCCGACTCGGTTAGCGGCGACGGCGGCCGGGCGGGCGGCTGCGTGGCCATGAGAGCCAGGTGAGCGGCCGGGCTCTCCCCTGAATTGCCGGGAGGGGGCTCTCCTTCGCCGCCGCCGTGGCCGGTGGGGGAGGGGCCGGCCCAGGTGGGCTGCTTGTCCTGCGGGCGGGGCCCCGGCTTGGCTGCTGGACCGGAGCCTAGTGGGGAGGGGGCAAAGGGCCGGGGGCCTCCCCCTCTCTTGGCGGCTCGCCCAACGTGGCCGGGGTCTGCGCTGGGGAGCTCTCCGGGGGCTGGGACGCCCCCTCCGCAAGGCCCGAAGTCGGTATGCAGTGCAAAGAGGGAGGGGGCGCCTGGGGGGGTGTGGAGCTGCCATCTTCTCCCCTCCTTTTCAATAGCCCGGCATTGTCCCCCCCCCCCTTTTCGCCGGCCTCGGAAGAGCCAGGCAGCAGCGGCGGGATGGCTGGGGGTGGGGCCGTGGGCTGCTCCCCCCCCTGCAGCCTTTACTTTGGGCCCTCCAGAGGGGCAGGACTGGTAGGTTGGGGAGGGGGTTGCTTGGCAACTGCTTTCCCGGGCAGAGTCTGCAGAGGACTAGCGGAAGAGGAGGGGTGCGTGCCCCATGGCCCCCAACCTCTACAGGTGCCGCGGAAGTGATTCGCCCAGCCCTCGCTCCCAACGCCCCCCCCCCCCGGGCGGTTCCTTTGAATAGCTGCCCCTGAGGCAGGTGGGAGGGGAGGGCTCTAAGAGTACCAGCCCCCCCCCAGCAATTCTCCTTGCCCCTCCTTTAGGGACAGTCTAGATGGCAGAGCCCCCTTGCCCCCCCCCCCACTTTGGCCAGGCTTAGCTGAGCTAGCCCTTCCTCTGGCTCTCCAAGGAAGTCTGACCCCCCTTCCTCCCCCAGGCCTGGCCAGCCCTTTCTGCTAGAGTCTCCTCACTCTGCAGGATTCCCACCTGAGTGGGGGGCTGTGAAATCCTCTGTTCTTGGGGTCCGCCTGAGCCTCCTGCCTCTGTGCCCGTCTTCTCCCCAGATGTGCTTCCTGCCCCTTGGTGCCCAGGCCCGGTGGGGGGGGGGGGCTTGTCACACCTCAAGCCCCTCAGTCTGGCTCCCAGAAGTGGGGCCCTCCTGGCACCTCCTGATGCCAGGAGCCAGCGGTTGAGGCCTCAGCAGCTCCCTGCTTGTTCTGGAAGCGCTTTGCAAACCCTTTCCGCCCCCCCCCCCCCGTGGCATTCCTGGTGGCAGCCCAGCTGTAGGTGAGTCAGCTGGCAGGCAGGAGGCAGGGAGGAGGCCCAGCTGGCACAGAAGCCTTGCGTCAGCAGGGGAGCAGGAACCGCCAGCCCTGCCCCCAGACGCTGGGCTGGGCAGAGAGGCCCCGGGTGGAAGCCTTGCCCTTGGTCTGCAGCAGCCAGATGAAGAGAGCTGGGGGGGGGGGGCTATCCCAGCCACGCCACGCCCAGCACTGGGGCCTGGGAGCGGGGAGGGGAGGGGTCTGTTCCCTTGGCCCCAGGAGGCTTTCCCTGCCCACTTAGCCTGGCTGCTGCTCCTGGTGTGGACTGGGCGGCTGACAAAAAGGGCCTGGGGTTTCCCTCCCTCTGTAACTGGAAATGGGGCTGGGGGTGCCCTTCCCTGCTTTCTAGGCCGGGGTGCTGGAGGTGGGCAGGGAGGGGCTGCTTCCTCTGCCGCTGCCCTTTCAGGAACTCCTCCTTGTTTCCAAAGGGAATCTTTTGATCTTTTTTTTTTGAGGGGGGGGGAGCTCACTCCCTGCCCAGTAGGGCTGCTGCTGGACGGCTGATCTTGTGGTACGTTTCCTAGTTGGGGGGGTGGGGGGGCTGATGCCTCTCAGGCAAAGCCAGTTCCTTCTTTCATTTCTTTGGCAGAAGGAAATGAAAGGAGCTGCTGCGATTCATTTATTTTCCTGTGTTGTATTTCATTTATTTCTTAACTTTGCATGCCATCCATCTCGCCACAAGGTGACTCTATCTGCATTCCCCTTGGAGACCTCCTCTGCTGGTTGTGGGCCTCCCGTCGGTTGCATGGAGGCATCCGAGAGGATAAATCTTGTCTCCTTGCTTGACTTCAGGCTGAGCACTGAGTGTCCTGACTTCGGCTCATGTTTGTCAGGGAATGGCTTTCCTTTAAGCGTCCTTTGCCAGTTTGGCTCTTCCGTGCCCCAGTTGCCTCCTGGGGAGGCCTTGGAGGACAGGATCCCCCTGGAGAGCTGAGCCTGGGGGCAGATTCTGATGTTTCCTTGGCAGAGGAATTGCCTGGTTCTGTGGCTGGTGTCCCTACAGATCCTGGCCCCCCTTCTGAGTCAGACCTGTCTGGGCAGCCAAGGCCACGTACGATGTCCACAAGGGCCTGGAGGAGGTCATCCCTGCCTCCTGGGAATGATGGGAGCAGAGAGGAGAAGGGCCGATGGACTTGATGACAGTGGTGATGAGGCACCCTTGGAAGCCTGAAGGACCAGGTTGGGGATCGATCGATGGCCATGGAGAGAATCTATAAGAGTGGAATCCATTTGTTAGCACCTCCGTCTTAATAAACTCCAAATACTTCTTGCCCCGGCAGAAGCATTTTGGATATTTCTGCACTGATAGAGGAGAAAATTTGTAGCTCAGGATTGAATTTCTGTGGCCCCTTTATTGTGTTGTGAAGCCAAGATCTGGGTTTAATTTTTCAGAGAAGCCAAGAGCAGGGAGGTGAAAACAATCATGGCTTCTGGCTGTCCTCTTAAAAGGGAAACAAGGGAAAATTCAAAGTTTGTGTTACTAATTTCTGATGCAAACAAAGCATGCATTTAGCAATTTAGAAGGAGAAGGCTGGAGCAACTGGTTCCCAGTGGCCACTTCCGGTTCGCGTGGGGTATGGCTGTGTGCAGAGAAAAGCAAGCAAGCAAGCATGGAGGCCCCGAAGAACTTGGGTGTGGCCCCCAGAAGTCCCATTGTTTCTGGCTCGAAGCCCATCAGGTCATGAAGAGCTTAATACAATAGCAGAGTTGGAAGGGACCTTGGAGGTCTTCTAGTCCAACCCCCTGCCTAGGCAGGAAACCCTACACCGTTTCAGACAAATGGCTATCCAACATCTTCTTAAAGACTTCCAGTGTTGGGGCATTCACAACTTCTGGAGGCAACTTCTGTTCCACTGGTTAATTGTTCTCACTGTCAGGAAATTTCTCCTCAGTTCTAAGTTGCTTCTCTCCTTGATTAGTTTCCACCCATTGCTTCTTGTTCTACCCTCAGGTGCCTTGGAGAATAGTTTGACTCCCTCTTCTTTGTGGCAACCCCTGAGATATTGGAACAATGCTATCATGTCTCCCCTAGTCCTTCTTTCTCTTAAGCTAAACATACCCAGTTCCTGCAACCGCTCTTCATATGTTTTAGTCTCCAGTCCCCTAATCATCTTTGTTGCTCTTCTCTGCACTCTTTCTAGAGTCTCCACATCTTTTCCACATCGTGGTGACCAAAACTGAATGCAATATTCCGAGTGTGGCCTTACCAAGGCCTTATAAAGTGATATTAACACTTCACGTGATCTGTGTTGGCTTTTTTGGCAGCTGCTGCACACTGCTGGCTCATATTTAAATGGTTGTCCACTAGGACTCCAAGATCCTTTTCACAGTTACTACTACTGAGTATGGTATCACCTATACTGTACCTGTGCATTCCGTTTTTGTTGCCTAAATGTAGAACCTTACTCTTTTCACCATTGAATTTCGTTTTATTAGATAGTGCCCAATGTTCAAGTTTGTCAAGATCCTTCTGTACCTTAAGCCTATCTTCTGGAGTGTTGGCTATTCCTGCCAGCTTGGTGTCATCTGCAAATTTGATGAGTTCCCCATTTATTCCCTCATCCAAATCATTGATGAAGATGTTGAAGAGTCCTGGGCCTAAAACAGAGCCTTGGGGTACTCCACTGCATACTTCCCTCCATGTAGATGCAGTTCCATTGAGGACTACACGTTGAGTGCGGTTGGTCAGCCAGTTACTTGATTATTTTTTCCAGAATCTTTCCTGGTATTCAGGTCAGGCTGATAGGTCTGTAGTTTCCTGGATCTAATTTTTTTCCCTTTTTTGAAGATGGGAACCACATCAGCTCTTTTCCAGTCCTCTGGTAGTTCCCCGGTGTTCCAGGATCTCTGAAAGATATAGTTCAGTGGTTCTGAGATCTCGTCTGCTAGTTCCTTCAGAATCCTGGGGTGTAATCCGTCCGGTCCTGGTGATTTGAACTCGTCTAGGGTAGACAGGTGCTCACTTACCATGTTCTTCCCTATTTCAATTTGTGTTCCTAATCTGATTTTTGTGGTGCTGCTTTTGATAGGTTAGACTGTTTTATCCCTTTGTGTAAAGACAGATGCAAAACATGAGTTAAATACCGTAGTTCTGCTTTCTCCCTGTTGCTTGTCACCTTCTTGCCACTTTCTCCCAGCAATGGACCAATTGTTTCCTTAACTCTTTTCTTGTTTTTAGCTGATGGGCTTCATTTCACTAGGCGGCCATTGATGCTGTGAGATCCTGTAGTTTCTGCTTGGATCTTTGGTGAAGGCATCTCACAGGCCATGGAGGGCATGGTGGACCTCTGCATTCTTTTAGGGGAAAGCAAATGGACATCATCAAAACCTGGATGCCCCCCCCCATTGTGCTAGAAGGAGGCAACTATTAAATATAAAGATTAACAGAATAACAGAGTTGGAGGGGACCTTGGAGGTCTTCTAGCCCAACCCCCTAGCTCAAGCAGGTGATCCTATACCAATTCAGATAAATGGCTGTCCAGTCTCTCCTTAAAGACCTTTAGTATTGGAGCACCCACAACTTCGGGTGGCAAGCAGTTCCACTGATTAATTGTTCTCACTGTCAAGAAATGTCTCCTTAGTTCTGGGTTGCTTCTCTCCTTGATTAGTTTCTATCCATCGCTTCTTGTTCTGACTTCTGGTGTTTTGGAGAATAGGTTGACAACCCCCCCCCCCCCTTCTTTGGGGCAGCCGCTTAGAAAGCTAGAGGTTCATCCTATTGGCTCTATACTTAACTTGAGTTTGCAAAGCATAAAATTTGACCAAATAAAACCAAATTTAGCCCTAATCTGCACTGGAGGCAAGTGGGGTCCCACCCGTCACTCGGAGATTATCGGTGGTCCTTGCTCCCAAGGAAGGATTGTTCCTCCGCATACAGTTGGCCCCCGTTGCTCCTCTTTCACCTGTGTGGCTCCCCCCTCTTGTCCCCAGGGCCTTTGCTACTTCAGAGGGTGCTCTCCACCCCCCACCCCAAATCTCGTCAGGCTCTGAGGCGGCCCTTCTGCTTCTCATGGGCTCAGCTGCTGCAGGGTCAGGCGAGGACATCACCAAGCGACGCTGCTGCAGAGAAGACGCAGCCTGGGTGCCCAGGGTCTGTGGGCACTTGGCAAACCTTGGGGGGGGGGCACTCAGGGGTGCCTGGAGCTGCTTTTCTGTTCCAGCATTCCTGGCTCTGGACTTCCACATCTGTATTCAACCCCTTTGATTTCTTCCTCTGCTTTTTCTTCCCTTGTGCTGCGGAGGTATTTTTGAATTGGGGGTGGGCTACGTAGCTTAGATGGCTGGTTAAGTCTCTGCCGTTCAGTGGGAGGGATTTGGATCGTCTGCGTGGCTCTGGCCACCGTGGGCTGCCCCCCCCCCGAGCAAATGCTTCCCAGGGCCTTGTGCCTCTGCTGAGGAGGGCGCTGCCTCCCTCCCGCCTTGGCTGCCTGCCTGGGAATCGCTGGCCTGGCTCTCCCTGAGCCCGCCTGGAGGGCCCGTGTGTGGGGGCGGCTGTGGGGAGGAGAAGCGTGTTCAGCCTTCCTCTCGCCTGTCATGCGCTCGGGGCCAGCTGAGCACTGCTGGGGTTAAGCGAGGACACGCTCTCATCCCTGGGAGAATCAGGAGGACTAGAAATCCCAGCATGCACTGCTCTGCATCCTTGGAGAGGAGCAGGCTGGGAGGTGTAGTTTCCTGGCTCAGTTGGCCGGTTAGCAGCGGAGTCTGGCTGCCTTTCGGCCGAGAGTGACGCTCTCCTCTAGGCTTGTGGAATAGAAGGCCGATCCGAGGCTTGGAAGGAGGGAGGGGAAGCCCCTACCAGCCGCCTTCCTGCTCTGTTTAGCCCCCCCCCCTCCCCTCCCCCGAGGAAGGACAGGGGCTGCAGGGTGCTCTGCACCACTGGAATGGAAACAAACTCTGCCGGAGCAGATGTTTTCTTGAAGCATAGTAATCCATAACACGTTTGTTAATTTATTCAATTGTTTAATTTAACAATTAAAAATGATTCCTTAACGTTTGGATCTCCCAAGTGGGGGATGTCAGCTCAAAGAGTTTCTTTGCCTCCCTTTGCTTGTTGTGCCTCAGCTTCGCCAGACTGCCGGCCCTCACGGTGGCTGGGGATGATGGGGACTGCCATGACTGAAGGGCACAGGGAAGGGAAGGCCACACCAGGCAGCTTAGTCCCTGTATGGGGGGATCAAGCGGAATTCATCTCTAAACTGCTCCCTGCTTCTTTTTTCTTCAATCCCAGTGGAATTTTTGGATTTCTTTTTCACGCTATTAGAATAAGGCCTGGCATTTGCAAAGGCACCGAGACCTTTCATCCCATTAGCAGACCCAAAAGAAAATTGCATGAATGCTGTACCAGGCATTTCCTATTGGTCAATTCGAAAATAACGTTGCATTTGATTGGTCTCTTTGATGTTGCGCGTCCCTCCTTAGCTGGCCTTGACCTGCTGCCTGGTTGGGGAGGGGGAGGCGGTGTGGGCCAGGGCCAGACGATTGGGCTTGCGTCCAGCAGGTGCACAGCGAGTCTGGTGTGTCTTTTGCCCTTTTAAGGAGCCTGTGAAGCCTCTCTGGGACTGCCAGCCTCGCTGGTCCCTGGTGATCTCTTTCTGGTGGCTTCTCCTTGAGGGGCCTGGGGGAGGCGAGGGGGCTTCGGAAGAGAGGGCTTCATGTCCATTTGCAAGGAGTGCTTCTAAGATTGTTCTGGGCCTCTTACTGTTTTTAGTTAGGCCTGGCCCACAAAAATGGCAGCAAATTAATTCCTGTGCAAAAAAATGCTCAAAGACCCACAGAGGGCTGATCCTCTGGGATCAGGGATCTGGTGCTTCTGAGAAGGGACCTTGGAGGTCTTCTAGCAGGAAACTCTACACCATTCCTGACAAGTGGCTGCCCCAGTCTCTTTTTGAAAACCTCCAGTGTTGGAGCATTCACGACGTCTGGAGATTCACAGTTCCACTGGTCAATTGTCCTCGCTGTCATGAAATTTCTCCTTAGTTCCAGGTTGCTCCTCTCGTAGATTCCTTCCCACCCGCTGCTTCCTGTCCTGCCTTGAGAAAAGGCTGAGCTCCTCCTGTCTGCGGCAGCCCCTCCAATATTGGAAGATTGCTGTCATTAACACACACAGCCTGTTTTTCTTTTCATTTGACCAGACTTCCCCAATTCCTGCAATCGTATTCCTCGCAACGGGAAGTTTGAGGAAGCTGCAGGGGCTTCCTGGATTGGTGGGGGGGGGGGGAGGGAATGCACTGCATCTCTTTCCTCTGTGTAGCCCCGGAGGGCGTGGAGGTTGGTGGCTGCATGGCCTCATCCTGCTGTTATCAAAGGGCAGCAGCTTGGGGAGGGCACCCCTCTGCACGGGTGGTGGTGGTGGTGGTGGTGGAGGAGATGTGGGCATCTTGTTATTTTGCAGTTCAGGGGGCAGCGTTTTGCCAGGTGGCCTGTTGGCCCTTTAGGGTCACGGTCAGCCATCGGTCTTGCCTGCCTGCCTTCTGGGGCCCCTGGTTCTTGGTCAGCTTCATTCTTGGTCCTTTCAGGGAGCTGCCTGCCTCCCCCCCGCCCCCGCCCCCATTCATCTGAGGGTCTTTGTTCCTGCCTGAGCCCCTTTTCCTGGGAGACCTTGCGCCTGGCATCTGTTGCCCCCTCTCCTTTTGCACAATCTGTGGGCAGAAGCTGGAGTTTCTTCTTTGAGCAGCAGCTCAGCTTTCGCTCCCTCCTTGGGCCCCTCAGGCGGTTCTCCCCTCCCACCCCCTGAGAGGGTCTCCTGGCAGCAGCCCAGCCCTCTTCGCCAGGCCCTGGCGCTCTCTGCCCTTCCTTTGCTCTTAGCTGCCCGGCTCCTTTTCTGGCTGGCACCGAGTGGGAGAACTCACCACGGGCATCTGGCCTCCGGACCAGTCGCTTAGAGATCATTCCAGACGGGATAACTCAGTGCCACAAATGTCACCCGCCACTATTTCTTTGACCTTATTTTCACTGGCCAAGATGGAAATAATGTCGAGGAAACGGATGGGTAGCGTGGATGGCTTTCTCCCGCGTGGGATGGTCCCTGAGGCGAGTTCTCCATCTGGCAATGTGGGCAATCGTCCAGTAGGCAGCCCAGCAGAGAGACAGTTGAAGACAAAGCCCCTCGACTGGCGCTGCGGCTGCCGCACTGATCCTCCGTCGGTTGAGAACTGACACCTAAGTCCAGGTTGCCACCTTGGCTGCTCTGTGCAGGGTCTGGCGAGGGGGAGGGGGCGTGGTGGTGATGAAGGCCCAGCTCTGGGCTCCCTTCCCTGCCCCCAGCTCAGCCAGGGTCATGGCAGTGGGGTCCTTGGAAGAAGCAGGGCTGGAGGAGGAGGAGGCGCAGGGGGCCTGGGGGGGGCAGTGTCCCTCTTCCTGCTGTGGGGCGGCCGCCTCCCCTTGAGCATCTGGAGTCCAAGGGACCTTGGAAACTGCCCTCCAAGGGACCTTGGAAACAAAGCCCCTGCCCCTCCCTCCCTCCTCCCAGCTTTGGCCTCCCCTGCCTGCCCCCCACCTCCCCCCCCCATTCTCTTGTGGCCTGGCTGATTTACATACTGGGCTGCCATTGGCTGGCTCTGCCCAGGGGAGGTGCAGGAGGTCGGGCGTCATGGTGACCTGGGCTGAATGGGGAAGGTAAAACCTGGAGCAGCCTCTCCGGTGGTCTTCTCCTCCCCTGAGTCCTGACCTTGGAATTGCACCGGCAGCTGGCCTAGGTAACCTTTTGGAGGGGGACAGGGGGAGTCAGGCAGGCTCTTGCCTGGGGCAAAGACCCCCGGGGGCAAGAGCCCCTGTGCTGGAAGCCATCGAGACCTCCGGGAGGGAAGATGCTGAGACCCCTGCCAGCGACTCTTGTTGCCCTATGGCTCCCCTTTTGGAAAACTGGCCGGCACTGATGATGGTTTGCTTGTGGTCCCCCAAGTTGGCCTAGAGCAGGGTTGTCAAGGTTGAGATTTGTGGACTTCAACTCCCAGAATGCCTCAGCCTGGCCACACTCAGCATAGCTGCCTGAGGCATTCTGGGAGTTGAAGTCCACAAGTCTTAAAGTGGCCAAGTTTGGAGACCCCTGTTCTGGAACAGCGCCCCCCCTTTCCAGGCTCAGGTGGGGCTTCCTGTGCCCCCTCCCCAGCGACAGGCCATCTGGCAGCCTCTCTTGTGGGAAGTCGGCTCCTGGCTGGTGCAGCTGGCTGCCAGTCTATGCCCATGCCCATGCCCATGCCGGCTCTCCTTCCTCTTGCCGGGACTCCGTCCTTGCTGGGATGATAAGCGGGGTGGGGGGTGGGGGTGGGGGTGGGGAGAGGGGGCCATTGAGATCCGGGCCTCTCCAAACTTGGCAACTTTGGATTTCTGGACTTCCAGAACTCCCCAACCGGCCACGTTGAAGTTGGGAAGCCCCCGAGGCAGCTCAGACCTCTTGAGCAATTCGGATGTTTCCCAGGTGAAGCGCGAGCCACCATGTTACATATGATGCGTGTCCCCCCCCCACCGAAGAAATCCTTTGTTGCTGAAGCCACAGGTGGATTTCCGTGGACACCTTTGTGGATTGACCAGGGAATCCTCTTCTCCTTTGAAAGGTCCCTGGTCTCCCCCTCCAGAGACCCCCCTCCCCTCCTCCCCCTCCTCCCTTATGTGCCGGGAGGGTTCTCTGGCCTCCACACCTGGCCCCTCCCTCCTGATGGGGCTACAGCCAGCCTTTCGCTCCTCTGTCTCCCCAGGGCTGCTGCCCAGTTGCTCCGTTGGCCTGAGGGGACGTTGTGGCGATCTGCACACAGAACCGAGCCGGAGCCCGTGATGGTGGGAGCTATCCCCCGGCAGCCGCGCCGCTTCTGGGGAGTGCCGGGGTGGCAGGTGTCCCCTGCCAGCTTCTCCAGTCACCGTCGGCTGCTGCAGCAGGAGAACAAGCCAGCCAGGGGACGGGACGCAGTGCAGTGGGGTGAGTGGACAACTTCGGAGGAGGAAACTCTTGAGTGGTGCTGTGGACCTTGCAATGGGGCTGGAGGGTCAGGAGGACCCACACACACACCGGGTTTAATAATAATAATAATAATAATAATAAATATTTATTTCTTAGCCGCACCCTCTCCCGAAGGACTCGGGGCGGCGTACAACAAAACATAGGAAATAAATATATAGAAAAACATACATATAACAAAAACGTATACCAAGACATATACATATACAAGGAGGAGGTGAGCTGATGAATAAAAAAGACAATTAAAAACACAATGTTTAAAAACCCCTAAAATAATTAAATACAATTAAAATACCCCAAATAAAAAACCCGTCAGGAGCGATATAGTTGGATCAAAGTTGAGCCAGGCCAGCTACTTGAAATAGGTGGGTCTTGAGCTTTACACGAAAGGAGCGGAGGTCAGAGGTATTCCTAATATCCGGGGGGAGGTCATTCCAAAGGGCTGGGCCCGCCACAGAGAAGGCTCTACTCCTAGGCGCCGCCCCCCGGCACTGCCTGGTGGACGGCACCTGGAGGAGACCCTCTCTGTGCGAGCGGATTGGTCGCAGGGATGTATGGGGCAGAATACGATCCCGCAGGTAACTAGGTCCTGAGCCATGGAGCGCTTTGAAGATCGTTATCAAAACCTTGAAACGCACCCGATAGACCACAGGAAGCCAGTGCAGCTCGCGCAGGAACGGTGTCACATGGGAGTACCTAGTACTCCCCATAATTACCCACGCGGCTGCGTTCTGGACCAACTGTAGCCTCCGGGTGCATTTCAAGGGAAGCCCCATGTAGAGAGCGTTACAGTAGTCCAAGCGAGACATCACCAGCGCATGAGTGACCGTGCGTAAGGCGTCCCGGTCCAGTAGGGGGCGCAATTGGCGCACCAGGCGAACCTGGTGGAACGCCCCCCTTGCCACGGCTGTCACATGGTCATCCATGGACAGCCGGGCATCCAGGAGGACGCCCAAATTGCGCGCCCGCTCCACGGGGGCGAGTTGGATGCCCCCGATGGCCAGTGATGGAATTAATTGGCTGAACCGGGGAGCTGGTACCCACAGCCACTCCGTCTTGGAGGGGCTGAGCTTGAGTCGGTTGTCATCCATCCAGACCCGTACAGCTTCCACACACCGGGACATCACTTCAGTTTGGCTCCTAGGGGCACAGCGGCCTGCAGCTGAGGGAGGCTGCCTGGAGGAGAAATCACTGGGGCTGCCCCTTGGAGGGCAATGTGGGTGGGTGGGGGTCCTGCTTGTGGCCTGGAGAAGCTCCCTTGGGGGAAGGGGATTGCTCAACCCTGCCTGCTCTCTCCTTTCAGATGTGGCTGTGCAGCCCACTTCCTAGCAGGGGACTCGGCCGGACGCCCTGACCACGCGGCACTTTAGCGCCTCTCCTGCCCCTCAGCCCCATGAGGCACCTCAGTGCTGAGCCCGGACTCCCCCGCGAGCAGAGCACAGGCCTGAGCCAGGAGCAGCAGCAGGAAGAGGAGGAGGAGGAGGAGGAGGAAGAGAAGCAGCAGCAACAGCCCTGGAAGCATCATGGCCTCCAGATGGGCTGCAGTCCGCCAGGGCTGGGCAGCCAGAAGGTCTACCAGGTCTCCATCTTCTCTCCCCGGGGCAGCGGCTCTGCCCTCCTGCAGCAAAGGGGCCCCCGACGGCAGCCCATCAAGCGGGCCTGTCCGGAGCCCCGGTGGATGGCCGAGGGCGGCGAGTGGGATGCCAAGAGGGGCCACTGGGGGATGGAGGAGGAGGAGGAGGAGGAGGAGGAGGCGGCCATTGAGGATGGGCTCTTGGTGGACGGGCTGGCCCTGGGGGGCGCTGCCCAGCACTTCTCCCACAGTGGCCTGCGGGTTGTAGAGCACCGGCAGGAGGTCAGTCCCGGCCAGCGCGGAGGCCGGGAGCCCACAGATGCTGAGGGCCGGGGGGCGGCCCTGCTGGCGCCTGGCAGGCTTTGCGCCACTTTGCACACGAGAGACTCGGCCCCCGTCTTGTGGGGGGAGCAGCCCACCATGGACTCCAGGCCAGAAGAGAACGGGGCCCCCCGTTTCCCCCACAATCACGATTTGCACAGCCCTGCACCCCCGTCCCCCCCGCCAGGGCAGCTGCTCCAGGAGGCCCAGGCGCCCAACACTCCACTGGAGGCCCCAAGCCTCAGCGCCAACGGGCTCTGCTCGGCCGAGAAGACGCCCTGCTCCAGCGGCCAGCTCTCAGGAGGCGGCCCTGCCAGCTGCCCAGCCAAGAGGAAGCTGCTGCCCTCGGTTGAAGGGAGGGCAGCCGCCGGCCTGGAGGAAGAGAGCCTTCTACCAGCACGCAAAAAGAGGGCCCTGCATTCTCCCACCGTGCCAGCCTCCTGCCGCAGCACTGATGCCAAGGGCGCCCCCTTCTGGAACCATCTGCTTCCCGCAGCCAAGGTGAGGAATTGGGGCTGGAAAGGGCCCACAGTAGGTCTGTCCCCCAAAGAGGACTGGGGTGGGGAGCTTGGCAGAGTCCTGAGCTCTGGCACCCCCTGTGGTCCTGCAGAGGAGCCTCACTCAGAGCTGAAAAGGGCCGTCCGACTCCTGGCACCCAGCAGCTGTAAGCGGCAGAAGCCCCTGGGCTTTCCCAGCCTGCTAGATCAGTGGTCCCCAACCTTTCCGCTTGGAAGAACCAGCGGGGGGTGGGGGGGTGGGGGCAGAGGGGTGGGGGCAGAGGGGAGGGTTCCGTGCCAGGGGCAAGCCCCCACATGAGCTCCTCCAGTGATGGGTGCACGTGTGTTGTTTGTGCAAACAGGGCTGCATGTGGGAGGACTCGTGTGCTTGTTATCTCCATTGCACCCTGCCCCTCTGCCCCTTCTCCCCCTCTACGTGGGCTGAATCCCTGGGTCCTCTCCTGAGTGGGGCAGACGTTCCGTTTCCCCTGAGATGCCGGAGGAGGCCTGGCCGCCTCTTTCCACATCTACTGCATTTCTACCCCACTGCAATCTAATTGGCTGCTGACAGATACACACCTGTGCAATTAAAAAGTGTGAATTAAAAAACAGGAGCTTTAAAGTATAGTAGAAAAAAAACTAACGGGAGGGCTCTGTTTTAAATTAGGGAGAGAGAGAGAGAGAGAGACAACTGCACTGGTGGAGTTAGGGGAGGACTGGCACTGCCACCCAGTGGGCATCTTCTCTCCTTGGCCTCTCTCGCCTCCTCTCGGTGGGGCCCCCCGACCGCTCTTCCCAGGACAATCCCGGCTGGAGAATGTGGCCCTGAAGATGACGGGGGCCAGAGACGGCTTTAGAGGCTCAGAGCAGCCAGAAGCTGCCCGGCAGCTGCCCTCCCGTCCCTGGGTGTCACCAGTGCTCAGGTTACGGCATGCCCAGTTTGGGTGACCTGGGCCAAAAGAGGATGCCCCAGAATAGCCTGCGTAGGGGCAGGAGTGGCAGAGCCTGAGGACAGAGTGAAAAGAGGGATCCGCCCAGCATCCCTCCGTAGCCACAAGCGGGCTGAGCCCAACCGCCCCTGAATCCCATGGACCCTTAGCTCACCCCGACTCTTCCTTGGGGAGATTCCTATGCAGGGGCTTTAGCAATACATCCGTTCAAGCCTCTGTGTTTGGGCCTGGTCTTTGGAGCCTGACAAGCAAGCAGCCAAGGCCGCAGTGGGGGCTCTGTTACAAAGAGACCCCCGAGTTCAGGTTCCCACTCAGGCAGGCTGGAGGGGCCGCGTTCCGAAGCCCCTTCCTGTTCTCCGGGCCTTCCTGGTCCCCCTCCTGAGCCAGCCCTGCTGTGGGAACAGCAGGAGTTCCAGATGTCCCAAAGACCTTAATAATAATAATAATAATATTTAATGCTTCTAGACCGCCCCCTCTCCCGCAAGGGACTACCTTGGGGTGGGGTAGTTGCTCCTGGGGAAGGTAACTCAGCATTTCTCCACCTGGACTGATTGAAAATGTGTGGAGCAACCCACAGGTGGGCCAGGGAATTCAAGAACCTTCCAGGGGCTGAGAGATGCTGGCTTAACTGAACTGGCCTTCCATCAGGCTTCTAGGCGGCAGTGGCTGCTGGGAGGCTGGGGGGCTGGCCTGCCTTCTGCTGAAAAGCAGCCTCCCTCCTAGGGCTTGACTGGCTTCCAAGGGGTGGCCTGGGTGGAATCCTGGGGGGGGGGGGGGCTGGGGCTTCTGCCTCGCCTCTAAACAGGGCCCTGGAGCTGGAAGTGCCCGGCTGCTCCCAGGAGGAGAGCAATTGGCTCCAGAGGGGGTCCTGGATTGGAGGCTGGGGGCTTGTGTGGAGTTGCGGGAACTGATCTCCCCTTTCGGTCTCCTTGGTGCAGGGCTCAGCAAGCGGCAGGACTGGGGCGTCTCCATTGAAAACGGGGCTGCACCTCAAACCGTGAGTTCCCCTCTCCCCCCTTTTGATAACGGGAGCCCACGGCAGCCTCCAAACCCTGCCGCCAGGTGGGACGGCCATGGGACCTGTCCATGGAGCTCCCCAAGGCTACCCATGTGGCCGAGTCCCAGGCCATCTCTCCCTCCAGCACCCCACACCCAGCAGGGGTCAAGGAGGAGGCCCCCAAGGAGTGAAACTTCCTTCGGCCCCAAGCAGGAGGAGGCAGCTGCGCAGCAGTCCCGGAAAGGCTCTCGTGGGCAGGCGGCCCACCACCACCTCCACCAGCCATGCCCTTCTGGGGAATTTTGAGGTAACCGTGGGGCTGGGGAGGCCATTAATGTCCCGTCCCCCCCGGAAGGCGAAACTGTGGGGTGGCTGCCTCCTTTCTCCTGGGGGGCTGAGCTGAGAAAGGCTTGGTCCTCACTGGGACATGAGGGGGCGTGTCCTGCTCAGGCTCCCCTCTCCTGAAAATGCCCCCCTCCCTCCTGGCAGGAGTCGGTGCTGAAGGGGCGTTTCCCGCCCTCTGGACGGATCGAAGGCTTCACCGCAGAGATCGGGGCCAGCGGATCTTACTGCCCGCAGCACGCCACGCTGCCTGTGGAGGTCACCTACTTCGACATAGCTGAGCACAATGCCCCCTCCCCGTTTCTGGTGAGGGGCTGCAGGGGAGGGTGGGAGGACGTGAGCAGGCAGGCAGGCAGCTGGCAGTGGCCTCTCCTGCCCTCCTTCCCGGATTTGGGGGGGGGGGTCTGTGCTGGGGGCTGGCCTAGGAAAGCCACTCTGCTGTAGGAGCACCCAGCTCAAGGGGGCTTCCTCCCAGCCCCCCCCCCCAGCAAGGGGCTCCCCAAATGAATTTCACCTGGCAACCGCCCACGCCCCCCCCCCTTTCCTAACGTTCTGGTGCTACCTTTGTGCCACAGGGAGTCATTGACTTGGAAGCCTTGGGAAAGAAGGGGTACAGCATCCCCAGAACGGGCACCATCCAAGTGGTGAGTGGCAGCGGGAGGAAAGGGGGGGGGCTGTGACATGTGGGGAGCAGCCTGGGGGCTGGAGACAGCCTGGCTTTCTTCCTCTTCCTCCTCCTCCCCCTCTCCCTCGTCTCCTGCCCCAGAGCAGAGAGAGTGGGGGGGGGGACAGAAGGCATGGCAGGGGGAGACTGGGCGAATAGCCCCACCCTTGACCTTCCTGTGTCTGCAGTGCCCGCCAGCAGCTTCTGCCTTCCCCTCCCTCCCTCCCTCCCTCCTTCCCTCCCTTCCCGTTTCAGACCTTATTCAACCCCAATAAGACAGTGGTCAAGATGTTCCTGGTGACCTATGACTTCCATGACATGCCTGCCAACCACCTCACCTTCCTGCGCCATCGCATCTTCCTGGTGCCAGTGGGCGAAGGGGAGGCCCCCGGCACGGACCTTGCAGGGCAGCCCAAGCGCATCCTCTGCTACCTGATGCACCTGAGGTGATGGCAGGGGGCCTGGGGGGGAGGGGCACAGGAGGGAGCAGGGCCTGAACCTCATGGCCAGCCGGCTGCCCGACAGCACTCCCGGCCCCCACCTGGGGCAGAATGCTGGCAAATGCAGCCTGTCTTGTTAGTTGCTCAGGAAGGGGGAGGGAGGGGTTGGTGGACCCCATCGCAGCTGGCCACCAAGAAAACAGCCCAAACCCCCTCCCAGATTTGGGCTGGAGTAGGGGGAGGCAGAGGAGAGGGCCCAATTTAGCGCTCTGTCCGCACCTCTTCTGGGTTGCTGTGGCTGCCTTTCAGGCACTGGGTTCAAACACCAGCAGGAGCCAACCTACTTTTGCACCGCAGTTCACTTGCTTCGGAGGTGCTTTAGCACCGTTTTGGAACAAGCGGCTAGGAGTCGTTGGATAGGAGATGGGCAACAAATGAAATTTCATAAATAAACAAGTAAATAACTAAATAAAGTTAGCCTGAACCATGCTTGTTGAGCTCAGGTTCTGTGGCTTCCCAGGCGAGGGGTGGGGTGGGGGGTGGGGGGCTTCCCTGTGGAGGGATCAGTGCAGAGACCTGGTTGGTAAAGGGCAGAAGTCCAGTCTGGGAAAAGGGGGATCTCCCGCTGACCAGAGCAGAGGGGCCCAAAGAGGAGGGGACATGCCACCCCTTGGCTCAACCTGCTCTGTTTTTTTCCCTTCTGAGTCCAGCCAATCGTGCTATATCCAGTAGACCAGGATGAATGGCTCAGAATGACAAGCCTCTTTTTAGGGCCTCGTCCCTTTTTATTTGTCTCTGCGCCACGAACAGGGGATGGGGGAATAGTTGTTTCCTTTGTGTGTGGTTGTGAGTTTCCCTCACTGGGGGTCTTTAGGCAGCAACCGGATAGGGATAGGGGAATCTGGCCCTTGGCAGCTCTTCTCTCCCTGCTTGGGAAGGCCTGGGGGCCCTTGAGAATTGACCCTTACATACAGGTGGTCCTTCACTTATGACCACAACTGAAGAGCCAAAAACCTCTTGCGGAGACCGTCGTCCAGTGAATTTTGCCCTGTTCTATGCCCTTTCTTGCCAAAGTTGTTAAGTGATTCACTGCCATTGTTTAGGTACTGTCGTTAAGTGAATCTCGCTTCCACATTGACTTTGCTTGTCAGAAGGTCACCAAAGCGAATCACGTGATCTGGGACACTGCAATGGTCATAAAGTCAGTTGCCAAGTGCCTGGATTTCGATCACGTGACCCTGGGGATGCCGCAATGGTCATATGTGTGAAAAAAGTCACTTTTCTCAGTACAACTTTGAATGGTCACTAGATGAACTGTTGTAAGTTGAGGACTGTACGGAGAATTGTGCTGGCTGCTCCCCCTTCCCCCTAATTGCAGGCAAAGGTGCCTTGGTTCCTACACAGCCCCCCCCGCCCCCCAGAGCAGCAGCCTTTGATCCTTCCCCCCCCCCCCCAGGCCCCCTGTGAAGAGCCTCCTGCTTCCTTTCCCAGGTTCCACAGTTCGAAGTCAGGGAAGATCTACCTGCACGACAACATCCGGCTGCTCTTCTCGCGCAAGTCGATTGAGATGGACTCTGGGATCCCTTACGAGCTGAAGTCCTTCACGGAACTGCCACGCAACCCCTGCTATTCCCCCCGAGCTTGAAGGAGGGAGCGGGAGAGCAGCCCTTGGCCCAAGCTGAGGAGGGGCAGGGGGCTGCAGATGCTTCCGTGCAGCAGCCGGTCGCCACTCTGGAGCAGGGAGAGCCATGCCTGGCCCAGAGCTGCGTTTTACTCACTGGATCCAGCCCAGCCAGGATCACAAATGCAGCACATCTCAACCTCTCTTTTGGTGGCTGGTACAATTCTGTGCGGGAGGCTGGGGAGAAGGGGAAGGAGGAGGAGGAGGAGGAGGGGACAGGTGTTGTCGTGGGGGATGGGCTCCTGCTGGCTCTGGTGGGCAGGCAGGGTGCATAGGTGTTTGGGCCATTCAGAGGCATGTACAGAACCGGGAATTGGCCTTTTCCTCCAGGGACCTTGTGGGGGAGGGGCTCTTTTTAGGGATCAAGCTGGGTCACCCACAGGAGAGGCTTTGGAGCCCATCCAAGCTAGCATAGCAGAAGGGAGCTGAAGGCAGCACTGCAGGGGAACAGATCAAGCATAACTGCTCCCCTTCCCCAGGAAGCCATGAAAGCTGTAACTCTCCCAGGAGACGGTATCTTTCCTCCTGGCTGCTGCTCTAGGCTCCCTTCTCCTCCTCCTCTTCCTCCCCTGGACTAGCCGTACAAGACCAGGCCGTAGGGTCACCTGGGGAGGCCTCTCATCCCCAGCTCTGGTCCACACACTGTGTGTGTGTGTGTGTGTGACCAAAAGAGAATTCAGTTGGTCTTTGGAGGTATGAGGCAGGGTTTGCGAATCAGTGTAAGTTTTTGCTTTGTCTGTGACCTGAACTATCACCACCCTTGGGTCCTTCTGCTGAGGGCACCAATCTGAGGGCTGGAGATGGTAAGGCACGAGGAGCTGTTTGAGGGGTCCATGGATAGCTTTGAGTCTTTCTGTTTGAGATGCACCAGTTTAGAAGAGAGGAAGCCTTGCTGTGAAGCCGGGGCCTTTTTGGGGGGGCAGTTCTCCCTGTCCCCACCCAAGCATTCTTTTTCCCTGGTATTATTTTGATTTGGGTCGCATCTCCTACATTGTTCTCTCAAGAGGGAGCAGGTGTGATGAAAGGGGCTACAATTACAGAGACTTGAAAATATTTATATTTAAAAGGAACGAGGGACAGGCAGAAATGTATGGAATACTTTCTCCCTTCTCTTTCCTCTTTTTTTGGAACAGAAAAAAAAATCTATAAATGTGTGTTTGGAAAAGGTGTCTGTCTGCCTTGATATTTTCAAGAGGGTCTGACCCCACTGAATGGGGAAGGGGGCCTGACATGAGGCAGTTGAGCAGGTTGGGGCTGTTGGGTGACCTGAATTTTTTTTTGGGGGGGGGACACATTTCAATTGGAGCAGTCGCAACTGACACATGACAGATTTACTGAACAATTAACACTCTTGTTGGCCTTAAGGAAGCCTCATTCTCTACAACAGCAGAGGAGTTGGGCCAGAGTGGCGAGTGTGGGAATGAAAGTGCCAGGCAACAAGATTTGCAGCTGGATGATTTGTCCCAAACTCTGGAGGCTTCTGCCTGTGCTGCATCAGTGTGCAATTCCCCAGGTGAGAAGCAGCCGGAGCGAAAGACATACTTTGTTGTGGCACAGTGTTGGGATGCAGTATTGCAGGCTAACTGCATTCCCACTGCCAGCAGTTCGAATCTCACCAGGCTCAGGTTGACTCGGCCTTCCATCCTTCCCAGGTCAGTAAAGGACAGATTGTGGGAGGCAACATCTGGACTCTAAACTGCTCAGAGGGGGCTGTAAAGCACTCTGTGAAGTGGTGTGTAAGCTTAAGACAGTGCTGCTGCTATTCCCCTGGAGACCTCGGGAAGTTGCTGATGTGAGGACAGCCCAAGTTAATGAAGCCCAGGAAACCTTTTACAGCGCTAGGGCGATTTACAAGAGCCCTGGGGACACAGTGCTTGGAATGCAATGTTGCAAGCTAATTCAGAAGTCTGAGTCTCACCGGCTCAAAGTCAGCTCAGCCGGCCTTCCGAGGTCAGTAGAAAGACCCAGTTTGTGGGAGGCAGCCGCCGCTTGGAGAGCCGCTGCGGCGCCTAATGAAGCGGCAGAGAAGGCCAAGCGCTGTTGCTTCGCGGGTCTTCCTGGGAGAGACTTTCCTTCCGAGCGATCAATGGGGGTCCGGAGTGGGGCGGGGGGGGGGCGCTCGTTGGCACCCGCCAAAAGGGCGAAGGCGAGGGGGGGGCATTCAATGGGAAGGGAGGTCAACGTCGCACGGAGGCTTCGTTTCACGGGAGAAAAGCCGGAAGGGCTCCAGCCAGTCGCGCTTTTCCTGCCCGGAGGCCCCGCAGGACGAGAGGCTTCCCCGGAATCGGCGGCCTTTGGTTTTCGCCTGCATTGAAACCGGGAACGTGGCCAACCCCTCCCCCCCCGCCCCCATTGGCCCTCCCGGCTGCATCCCTCCCTCCCTCCGCAGCAAACGAGAAGGCCGGCGGGGGCGCGCCTCGGATGCGGAAGGGCCGGGAATCTCTGGGGCGGCGACTCGACGGAGCCTCGCGGGACCTGTGGCCGGAGAGTGGCCGGGCCCTTTGGCGGGGCGGAACCAGCGGCGGCGCGGGACGGTTCTCCTCCCGGGAGCGTGACGAGTGGAACCAAGCGGCCGGCGCCGCATTGGCTGCGGAACCGGAAGGGGCGGTCTAGCGGAAGCGCGGCGGAGGCCTTGGAGCGGCGGACCGGCGCTGGGCGGGAGGCGCGATGCAGGCGCTGCGGGCGGCGCGCGGGCTCTCCGGGGGGCGGCCGGGGCGGATGCTGCCGCTGCTGCTGCGGGAGGTGCGGGGCGCCGCGGGGAATGGCGGGGGGCGGCGGGGGTCGCGCAGAGGGGGTCGCGGGGGGGGGGCTGCGTCCCTGCCGACCAGCGCCCCCAGCCTCTCCCTGGTGCTCTTGCAGGGCGGGCGGCCGGCGGGTCCCGGTCCGGCGCGGAGGAGCGCCTCGGGGCTGCCCATGAACACGGTGGTGCTCTTCGTGCCGCAGCAGGAGGCCTGGGTGGTGGAGCGCATGGGCCGCTTCCACCGCATCCTCGAGCCGGTAAGAACCGAAAGGGCATCTAGTCGGGCTACCTCGCCACCGCCGCCCGGCCAAGCGGCGTCCGGCCCCGCCCGAGGATCTCTGCCCCTTCCAAGCCCCGCCCGCTTGTCCAACGAGCCCCCCCCTCCTCCTATCGGTGGGCTGCGGGAGCGGTTCTCGGCCCCTTGAAGTCCCGGGAAACCATCGGCGATGCTCGGAAGCTGTTGGGGGAAAAGCTCAGGCGAGGCTTCCTCGTGGCGCGTTTCCCCTTCCCCGGCGGTGGGCCGCTGCTGTGGGTTGACACTCTACCCTGCTAGGCTCCCGGTTTCAGCCGCAAAAATTGGATTTCAAGCAAGCAGGTCTGCCCGGGGGCGGCCAGGCTTTGGCTCCCTCCTCGCCTCCTCGCCCTGGTTGGGATTCGATGCAGCCTCCGCAGGGGGGCTGCCAAGCTCTGGACAGCGTCTATCCCAGAACTCTTCCAACTTGGCCACTTAAGACTTGTGGACCTCAACTCTCAGAATTCCCTAGCCAGCAAAATTTAGGTGTGGACTACAACTCCCAGCATTCTGGCTAGGGAATTCTGGGAGTTGAAGTCCACCCTTAAAGTCGCTGAGACTGAGAAAGACAAAGTTGTTATGCTGTTAGAACCTATAGTAATAAAGCTGGAAGGGACCTTGGAGGTCTTCTAGTCCAACCCTCTGCTCAAGCAGGAGACCCTATCCCTGAAGCCTTCAAACCTGGCAACTTTAAGACTTGTGGACTTCAGCTCCCATAATTCTCCAGCCAGCATAGTTTGGGGACCCCTGATCTAACCCATCAGGAGCCGGGATGGGGGAAGCACCACGCTCCTCCAGGCAGGGGGAGTCACACCCCAAGGGGCTGCTCAGCAGAGCTTGGGCTCCTGGCAGCCTTCCCGCTTTCCTCTTCCATGCTCAGAGGTTGCTTGGATGCCACTTCTTCATCCGCCTGCAGCCTTCTTACAGGTAGTCCTCGACTTATGACCACAACGGAGTCCAAACCTTTTCATTGTTTTTTTTTAATTGAAAAAGTTTTATTCAAACATATTTTCCCCCTTTAAGCCCCCCACCATACAGTATAAATCCCATACAGATACTATACCCCTCCCCTCCCCCCAGCCCCCCCTAAAGAAAGGAAATTCAAATATTATACCAATTATTTTACCCCCTCCCCTCCCCCTGTCTAAAAGTAGATTACTCATACACATATTGTACCCCCTCTCTTCCCAACAATCACAATATAAATTTCTCTTGGAATAATAATAACCCATCAATCCCTTCTTCTAAACTAATTTAACATATATAAATCATAATATAAATTTCTCTTAAAATAATATTTCATTAATCCCATCTTCTAGTATATTTATACATATATATTACCCCACCCTCCACCCTAACCCACCCCCACCTCCCACTCAACCCCCCCCCCCTGACTTCCACTATACACCACTCTAATGATTCCAAGCATCCCATGTATTATTTACTCTAATCAACTATCAGTCTAAACAATCTTAGCTAAAGGCTACATAATACCTCCTAGTCTGATACTTATTCTGTATATAATCAATCCATTTTGCCCATTCTTGTGTATAATTCTCCTGCTTCTGATCTTTTAAAAAAGCTGAAATTTTTGCCATTTCGGCGAACCCCGCCACTTTCTGAGTCCATTGACCAATTGTCGGTAAAAAATCTTTCTTCCAATGTTGCGCAATCAGCAGCCTAGCTGCTGTGACCATATACAGAACCAATTTTGTTTCCCCTTTAGTAAGATCCTTAGCTATGCCCAGTAGAAACATTTGCGGAGTAAATTGTATTCTTTTTTTCAGTACATTTTGCATGACCCACCATATTTTTATCCAAAAAGCCTTGACCTTCTTGCAGGTCCACCATACATGAAAAAAGGTAGCATCTAGGCACCCGCATCTCCAACATTTTGGTTGAATATTTGGGTACATGCATGATAATTTTTTAGGATCTAAATACCACCTGTAAAACATTTTATAAAAGTTCTCCCTTAAATTCTGTGACTGTGTAAATTTAACATTCTGAACCCATATTCTTTCCCACGTTTCCAACATAACCACTCCACCAAAATTCTGAGCCCATTTAATCATACAATCCTTAACCAATTCACTTTCTGAATCTCTTTCTAACAGTACATTATATATTCTTTTAACTTGTTTTGGGCCAGTCTCTTTTATCTGCTTAATCAGATCCACTTCTTTGTCCATAAAACCGACCCTTCGATCTTCTTCCCATCTCTTCTGAAGCTGTATGTAATGTAACCAATTTAAAACAATTCCTTCTTCCAACAGTTGTTCCAAAGTTTTTAACTTCCATTCATCCCCATCAGCGATAAGCACATCTTTGTATAAACAACCCCCGAGTGACTTAATCATAATCCCCATGGTGTCTGCAAGATCCAACCAAAGCGGTATTTTATAATCCCAATTGGGCCGGTGCTTCTTCCATACTCTCATCAGGGCACTTCGGAGAACGTGATTGTTGAACACTTTGTCCACCCTGTCTTCATAAAAAAGATATGCATGCCATCCCAGAACAAGATCATGGCCTTCTATATTCAGCAAATCCATTTTTGTTTTCCCAAACCAATCTGCTACATGCGTTAGTACCGCAGCTTCATAGTACAATCGAAGGTTTGGGAGTCTGAGGCCGCCTCTTTCACGAGTATCTTGCATAATCTTCATCTTTACTCTCGGTTTTTTCTCCTTCCAAACAAATTTATTTAATGTTGCTTGCCAATTTAACAAAGTTTTATCTGTTTTAAGCACCGGTATCATCTGGAATAAAAAGATAAATCTAGGTAGAATGTTCATTTTAATTGCTGAGATCCTTCCAAGCAAAGACAATTGTAGCTTTTTCCATACTTCAAGGTCTTTCTGGATCTTTTGCCACAACACTTCATAATTATTTGAGAAAAGTTTTGTGTTCGATTCTGCAACTTGTATTCCTAAATACTTGACCTTGGAGACTATTTCAAAGCCTGCTAAGCTTTCAAATCTCTTTCTTTGAGACTCTGTCATGTTTTTAACCATCATTTTCGTTTTGTTTTGATTTAGTCTAAACCCAGACACCATGCCAAATTCTACTATAATATTTTTCATCTGGATTATTGATTTCAAAGGGTGTGAAAGGGTAACAACCAGATCGTCGGCAAATGCTCTAGTTCTATATTCCTTTTGCCTAATAGTTATGCCATCTAAGGATTCTGAGTCCCGAATTGCGTTCAACAAGACTTCCAAAATTAAAATAAATAACAATGGAGATAATGGGCAACCTTGTCTTGTACCTTTTTGTATCTCGAAAGTTGTTGACAAATTTCCATTAATATTAAGTTGTGCATTTTGTTGCTGATAAATTGCTCCAATCGCCTGCCGCAATCGTGGTCCCATATCCATCTTTTCCAAAGTCTTGGTTAGAAAGTTCCAATTCACTCGATCGAAGGCCTTCTCTGCATCCAGGAAAACCAGCACTGCAGAGATCTGCTTATTCTTATCAAGATAGTCAATTAAATCTATGAGTTGCCTTACATTCTCCTTCATATGTCTGCCTTCAATAAATCCTGCTTGATCATGATGAATAATCTCTTGAATAACCGGCATCAATCTGTTGGCTAGTACCTTAGCAAATATTTTATAATCTGTGTTCAGAAGAGATATCGGCCTGTAATCCTCTGGTTTCTTAGGGCCCTCTTTATCTTTAGGTATCAATGAGATAAAAGCCGCTTTCCATGAGGGAGGTATTTTACCTCCTTGTTGTATATTACAAAATAGTTGTGTAAGATATTCAATCATTTCCAGTTGTAAAGTTTTATAATACATTGCAGTCAAACCATCAGTCCCTGGAGCCTTAGCTAATTTAAGTTGATTTATAACTAAAGTGATCTCATCAGCGGTTATAAGACGTTCCAAATTTGCCTTTTGAAGCACAGAAATTTTAGCAACCCTTTTTCCTTCCAAAAAATCATCTATTAACTTGTTCTGTATATTATCCTGTGCATATAGCTTAGTATAATAGTCCACAAATGATTTTTTAATCAAATCTTGTTGATATACCGTTTTCCCTCCATACTCAATTCTATCAATAATTCTATTATTCGTGTTCTTTCTCAAGGTATAAGCCAACCACCTACCAGGTTTGTTAGCATTAGCAAAGGTGTTATGTTTGGCAAATTGTAAGTTGGTTGCTGTTTGTTCTGATATAAGCATTTGAAATTGATCTTTCAACAGCTTTATCGCTGTTACTCACTTTATGGAGTGCCTCATCTTTTGGAGTTGCTATAAGTAGCTGCTCCTTTTTTATTTCATCTTCCAATTCCATTCTCTTTTTCTGTCTGCTTTGTTTATGTTTAAAATTCAAATGTATCAGGACCCCGCGCATATAAGCTTTACTTGCATCCCAAACTGTTTCAATGAGAGTACCCTTATTCATGTTAAAACTAAAAAATTCCTTCATGTGTTTTTTAAGTTCATCAACATTTTTTTCGTATCTAAATAAATTTTCATTTACTCTCCAAGACCTTCTTGGCCTCTTCCCTAGTTCAATTTGTAACCACACCGGGCTATGGTCCGTAAGTGTCCTGGAGAATATCTTGGTTTTCTTAGCTTTAGGGAGTAGATCCGGTGTTAACAAAAAGAAATCAATTCTTGAAAAGGATTTATGTCTATCTGAGTAAAAAGAAAAGTCCATCTCATTTAGATGTTGTATCCTCCAAACATCTTTTAATTTCAAGTCATCTTGTAGGTCAAAAAAGGCCTTTGGCAGTTTGGTAATGAATTTGGTCGTTGTTCTCTTATCTATTCTTGGCGAAATCACTCCATTCCAGTCTCCCATAATTAAAATACTCTTAAAATTCCAATCTAAAATTTTTAAATGAAGCATCTTGTAAAAACTTTCTTGTAATTGATTAGGTGCATAAATTCCTAAAACCAAAATAGCACCAAAGTCTGTATCAAGTTCAATTGCTATATATCTACCACTGTCGTCTGCCTCTATAACCTTGGTTGGGAATCTTTTATTTATATATATCACCACTCCATTTTTCTTTACCAAGTTAGAGGCAGAATACAATGTTCCCAGTTTTGAGTTCACTAAATACTTCTGGTCTTGTAGCCTAATATGGGTCTCTTGAAGACAAACAACATCATTATTAAATTGCTTCAAATAATAAAATATTTTTTTCCTTTTTTGTGGAGAGTTCAATCCATTCACGTTCCAAGATAATAGCTTAAGCATCTTTGGGTCTAATCTGGAGCGTTGAGAGCATTTGCTGAAGATCTTTCTCCACAAGACTAATCTTCGGCCCGGCTTTTCCCATGGCTCCAGTTTGCTTCTTAACTTCTTTCTTAGCACGTTGTATTTGGGGGTCCACCTGCTTGTGAGTTTCTAGCATTTGTCTAGTCGTGGATCTGGTAGCGCGTTGTTCCACAGGTTTAAGTATCGGCATTTCAATGAGGGTCTTAGACGGTCCTTCTTCCAAAAAAGAGCTCAACAGAGATCCGGAGGGGTCCACTCGAAATCCACCTTCAGCACCCTGCACCTCCTTCTCTGTTGGCAACTGCTTTCTTTGTTCTTCTGTCTCTTTCTCAAACATCCTCAGCTCTAGGACGTCCAAGTCTGCTGATGTTGGTATAGATCAGTGCTTCTCAATTATTTTCTGTCATGCCCCCCTAGGAAGAAGAAAACATTTCGCCCCCCGCGCACCTGTAAATAGTATCATTTGTCTATAAAATTGTTATAAGTACACCTCTGCATAACACTGTATCCTTATTAACGTATAAGAGAATAAAAAAAGAAAGAAATGTGGATCAAT